>NC_080702.1:15056660-15752934 GCF_030445035.2 Dasypus novemcinctus | reverse complement strand
ATATTATTCCCTGTCGGTAGTTTGCCTTTATAGTTCTTTTGCAGATCAGTAGTTTAAAGTTTGGTGAAGACCCATGTATCAATTTTTTTTTTTTACGATCTCGGTCAGTGCACTCTCCCTTTGGAATCTGTTTCCATGTGTTCAAATATCAAATAGTTTTGATGATGCCCCAGTCTTTCTCTTGCCTAGCATGACAACTCCATTGATATTCTGCTTCAGTGTCATAATTTGAAGCAAAAAAAATTTTTTCTCTATTTTTAAAGGAGCTTTAGATGACATTGATGTTGCTTCAAATATGGGGAATTCCCATATATCCTACTCCTTCCCCTTAACACCCTTTTCCCGTGAATATCTTTCATTAGTGTGGTCCATTTGTTTCACGTGATGACCACATATTGAAGCATTGCTACTAAGCATGGTCTGTAGTTTACATTATATTTTACACTTTGCACAGCACATTATTATAAGTTTTGAGAAAATGTATGAGTTCTGTCTGTTATTGCTGTATTATGCAAAATTATTCCAGTGTTTCAAAAATGCCCCATGTTAACTCTTCTTCCCTCTCCCTCCCCTCAGAACCTCTTGTGTCCACTGTCTTTCTATCAGTGTTACAAGTTCTTCCATTATTAGAATAATAATGGTCTAATTTAGTCCATAGTTGCATTCCTCCTGTTTGTTCATTCTTCTGTCTTTTGGATTTTGTGATTGTGTTTTTATTTTTTTATTTTATTTTATTTTATTTTATTTTAAGATTTTATTTATTTTATTTATTTCTCTCCCCTTCCCTCCCTGCGTGTTCTTCTTTGTCCGCTTTTGTTGTCAGCGGCATGGGAATCTGTGTTTCTTTATGTTGCATCATCTTATTGTGTCAGCTCTCCGTGTGTGCGGCGCCATTCCTGGGCAGGCTGAACTTTCTTTCATGCTAGGCGGCTCTCCTTATGGGGCGCACTCCTTGCATGTGGGGCTCCCCTATGGTGGACACCCCTGTGTGGCAGGGCACTCCTTGCGAGCATCATCACTGTGCGTGGGCCAGCTCCACATGGATCGAGGAGGCCTGGGGTTTGAACCACGGACCTCCCATGTGGTAGACGGATGCCCTAACCACTGGGCCAAGTCTGCTTCCCTGTGTCACTTTCTTACCCCACATCAATCCAGTATCAATACTTCAAATATGTGCAAAACCTGACCACCTGGTTTCCCTGTTACTGCTCTGTCTCATCCATCATATCAATTGCCTGGACTACTGTGATAGTTGTGCAACTTGGTCTGCCTTTGACCTGCTTGCCACTGTGGTCCATTCTTATCTGGCAACCTGAATGGTCCTGTTCAAACCTAAGGCAGGTCTTGTTACTCTTTACTGAAATCCCCAAGCATTCCCAGCTTACAGTAAAATGCAAAGTTATTATACTGGACTACAAGGAACTCCAGAATGTGTGTCCAAGTCTTTAAGCAGTTTTATTGAGATACAGTCACATACCATAAATCTATCCAAAGTGTGCAGTGACTTTAGTATAATCACAGGAGTTGTGCATTCATCACCACAATCAAGTTTAGAACATTTTCATCATTCCAAGAAGAAAAGCCCCATACCCCTTAGCAGTGACCTCTCAATCCCTCTATCATTCCCCAGGCCTACATAATCACTAATCTAATTCCATCTCTATAAATTTATTTTTACATTTTATATTAATGAAATCATGGAATATGTAGTACTTTGTGCCTAGATTCTTTCACTTACCATAATGCTTTCTTAAATTATTGTAATTTTTTTAAATTAGGAAAGTTGTATGTTTACAGAAAATTCATGTAAGAACAGTTTACATTAGGTATATTTTTCCATATACCTTCCTATTATTAACAACATGTAATAGTGTCATAGATTTGCTATAATTCATGAAAGAACAATCTCATATTTGTACTATTACCTGCAGTCCATCATCCATAGCATTGTACATGTAGTTAAACAATCCCATGTTTTGGCTTCTAACTTTTCTTCTAGTAATGTATATGACCTTAAAAACTTCTTCCCTTAACCACATTCACAAACATGCTCCATAGTAAGGTCCTACCATGACCACAATCCATTTCTAAACATTTACAATCAACCTAAATAGAAATTATGCACAATTTAAGCATCAATTTTCCGTTCTCTACCCCCATTCTATCCCTCGGTGATTTATATTCTGGATTATAAGTCTATGAGTTTGATTATTATAATTAGTTTTTACCAGTGAAATCATACAATATTTGTCCTTTTGTGTTTGGTTTATTTCACTGAACGTAATGTCTTCATAATTCATCCATGTTGTCGCATGCATCAGAACTTCATTGCTTCTTACAGCTGAATCATGTTCCATTGTATATATTTACCACCTTTTGTTTTTTCATTCATCTGCTGGTGGTTATTTGACTTCTACCTTTTGTCTATTATGCTCTGAACATTGGCATACAAATACCTGTCTGAATCTCTGCTTTCATTTCTTTTGGATATATGTCCAGAAGTGGGATTGCCAGGTTATATGGTAATTCTAAGTTTTTACTGCCAAACTGTTTTCCACAACCCATGCATTACATTTACATTCAGACCAACAGTGTATAAGGTTTCCTGTTTATATGCATTCTCATCAGCACTTCCTAATTTACAATTTAACATAATAGCCATTTAAATGGGTGTGAAATGATAACCCATCATGCTTTTGATGTGCCTTTCCCTAATGGCTAATGGACTTGAGACTTTTCATATGATTATTTCCCATTTGTGTATCTTCTTTGAAGAAATGTCTATCTAAATACTGTACCTACTTTTAATGGGTTTGTTTGTCATGCCCAACTACCTTGGAGGTTACCCAGTGAGCCATGCTCTCTCTTCCTTCTCCACTTGTCACTGGCCGTTTCCTTGATGTGGAAATAGCCTCTAACCCCTTGTCTGCTTCCTTCTCCTCCTTTGATCCCCAGCTCCAGTCTTGTCTCCTCTGATTTAAGTAGAAATTTTTTTTGTTCTCGTGGTACCAGGGCTGGGCATTGAACCTAGGACCTTGTATGTGGGAAGCTGGCACTGAACCACTGAGCCACATAGGCTCCCTTGAGTTGATTTATTCATGTTTGCTTTTTTGTTTTTAGGAGGCACCAGGAACCAAACTTGGGACATCCCATGTGGGCAGCAGGTGCTCAACTGCTTGAACCACATGCACTCCAATATCTTCCTTACCTGCTATTACCCTAACAGTGACCCCTCAAGTTGTATTTGCTGATTCCTTATCTCTTGTTCACTGGATTGTCAATCACTCCCAAAAGGTTTACATTCCTCTCTCCCTGCCCTGGGCCTAGCACAGGGTCACATATACAGTCATCACTCATTCACCATTTAATAGAGTGTAAAGAGTGGAGGACAGTGCCTGGTGCTTGGCTCTTTCCACCATGTGTACAGTGACTCTCCTGGCAGGGGAGGGGCTTCCAGACTCACATTTGCAGCACTTGGATATAGTTGAAACTTGTCAGGGGCTTTGAGGTCAGCCCAACTTGGGTGGAATTTTGACTCTTGTGAATTCATACTCACAGTGGTATGCCTAAAGTCAGACTGCTTCCCTATACTTAGATCCTGATATATGCTTGGTGGTCACTTCAGGGAAAGTACTTGAGATCTTTATGCCTATCCCTCATCTGTAAAATGGTGATAATAAAACATCCCTAATTTTTAGACTTTGTTGTATAATTAAAATCTAATTTTAGCTTGTCTGCCTCCCTATATAGCCTCCTTCCATCCCTATTCGTCCGAAAGGAGAGTGATGGACTCAGTGGGTCCTATGCTTATTTTAAGATAAAACGTCTAGGAATATGTCATATCTTAGACATATGCATTTCAGTGTTTACAGTGCAGAGGTGACTTTTCATCCCTTGTTCACTCTGGTCCTAGGGCCTTGATGTCAGACACACACTCTCTAGGTGAGCTGTGATTTGTCTAAACTTAATTAAAAGTAAAAATAATCACCAGCTTCATAACACTTAATATATCCCATGTGTTTTATTGCGTGTAGTAGTGATGACCCAGTGCATTCCACAGTCCGAGTCCCCTCCCCTGGGCCCACTGTCTTGGGCCTCCACCTGTCTCTCCCCCTCCCCAGGGCCCTCTTCACCCCAGGCTCCCCATCTACCAATCCCTTCCTCCAGGCCCCTTTTACCCTGGGCACCCCACCTTTCCTTTCCCTGGATCCACTATATCATGAGCTCTCATCTCTTAAAGTCTTAAACACATTTTTAATATTTATGGGTCAGGTTTCTACTCAGGTTCCATCTGTTGTGCTGCTTTCCCCACCTCATTAGCTGAGACATCAGAAACTTGAAAGAGTTAATCCTGCCTTCATCTGTCTCCAATTCTACAAGTCAATGGCTTCTCTATACTCGATTTACAGAGGATAGATAAATTATGTAAAAGAACCAGGTTTTACTTATAAAAGATCTGGAAGACTGACAAGGAAAATGGGAAGGGCAGGAGGTAACTGTGGGCAGCAGTGGGCTCTGCCAGCTTCACATCTGGAGGGGACGGGCCAAGGGCTCCTCTCCTGTCCAAGTACTCTGACTGCTGGGATCCTACCAGATGACAGCACAAACCCTCAACTTGAGGAGCAAAACTGCAGGAAACACAGAGGAAATGGAAACCTTTGTCTGTGGGGCTCCAGCTAGCTCTAGGAGTGAAGAGAACAGGGTCTATTTATGTAACATTTTAAAATTGGACAACCCCAGATCCAGCCTGCAGGAAAGTGGACAAGGCTGCTTCTTGAGGTTCCCTGCCTCAGGCCAATATTTGCCTCTTTAGACCCTGAGATGGTGGAAGCCCACCTGGAGAGGAGTGAATGGGCTGAGGGCCCACCAGCTCTGTCTCCTGCAAAGCCCTAACTCATAATGAGAGAACCCTGAAGGCCAAGCTGCTCTTGGTAGGTTTGGTGGGAATAAAGGTTGGGATGGACATGCATGTAAATGCAACAGGCCTCTGAGAGGTTCTGGACCCTCCACTGGAGGTAAGAGGGCCCTGCCAGGGCAGGATGTAGGGGCATCAGTGCCTCCAAACACAGGGATACTCTTAGGGGTGCTGGCCCCTATGTTGGCCATAGGGTGCTCTGGCTCCAGATTCCCACAGCTTCAGGCCTCATATTACCCCACAGTGATTCGTGGTGTGGGGGGCCCCACTCCTTTCTGCTCTTACACTGAGTGCATCAATGTTGGAGCTCACATCTGTGACCTCCACTTGGCTCCCAAAACTCTTAGGTGCTGCTAAAACCCCCAACCTGGAGACGACTGGGGTGGTGCTGCCAAATGTTGAGCATCGCTGCCTCATGTTGGGCTTGAATTGGTCGCAGCAACAGGGCATGGTGGTGGCTGCAAAGCCAGAGGCACTGACTGTGTCAGAGAACACGGCGGGGGTGGACCCAAAGACCAGCTGGAGCCTGGCGTGGCTGCCCAAGGTGGAATTTATGTGTATCATTCCCCTGAAGCGCCACACAGTTGTGCGGTGCTGACCGGGGTTGGCTAGCCATGAGGAGAGGTTGAATTGGGAGCTGCGAGGTTTGCAAACTGAAAAGAATGGTTAGAGCTGATGGCTCCATGAGGCTGCCCACCAGGAACTCCAAATAGAGATGGTGGGTGGCTCTAGGGGTAAAGGGGAGTTTACACTTCGGGGTAGGGCTGCAGAAGCCAAGTGTGTGCAGGCTGAGGCAGTGCTGCCACTGTGTATGTCTGAAGGGCCTGGTC
This sequence comes from Dasypus novemcinctus, assembly GCF_030445035.2. Classification (NCBI taxonomy): domain Eukaryota; kingdom Metazoa; phylum Chordata; class Mammalia; order Cingulata; family Dasypodidae; genus Dasypus; species Dasypus novemcinctus. The sequence goes on along the minus strand of NC_080702.1, from coordinate 15,747,189 downwards.
AGATGGGAAGTTAGTCACACTGCAGCCAGCAGGAGGTCCACAGAGCAGTAGGGGTGAAGGGATGTGGTATTCATCAGGGTCCCCCCAAGTTTGGAAGAAGGTGGGAAGCCAAGCCTGCAGGTGTCCTGGTTGAGGGGTTGGAAGTGGTATAGAAACAACCCTTGGAAGGCCCTTGGAGTGAGGGTCCCCGGGCGAGGTGGTGGGAGGGGTGGCCATGAGGAGGAGTCAGGAGAGACCACACACAACGGGATCACTGACCCCATTCTGAATATGATGGGATAACTGGGAAGGGAGGAGGTGCTGGGAGCTGTGGGGAAGGCAGAACCGGCATCAGCTGCAGCCATCACAGAGACTCGGGGAGGCAGAGGAACTCCTCTCTTCCCTTTCAGGTCTCCCCAAAATGGGTTTTACCATGAAGGAGGAGGACCCTCGGCAGCAGCTGCAGGAGCAGGCTCTGGGCTTCTCCTTTCACAGTTCCCACCTCCTGTGGGGCCGGGATCCAGGGCAGAGGAGGGCCTAGCACACAGCCCAGTCTGGTTGGTATCTGATGATGGGGTGGCAGCAGGACTCAGCGAGGTGAAAGAGGCTGAGGGGAGAGGGTGTGCCAGCACGTCAGGTGGGGCTGGGACAGTGAGGAGAGGACGGGTCTGCTGAGCAGCATTTCTTCTGAGGCAGAGGACCCACCGAGGTGGCCACTGCAGTGGATCCCAGGATGAGCCCTGGGCCTGGGGAGTCCTTCCCACATCTCCTCAGCTGTGAATTATTGTGGGGGATGCAGAGGCAGCTGGTGGAGGAGCAGGCCAGGGAAAGTACAGGAAGGTTGTGAGGTGCTGCATTCTGGGGTCCCTCAGTCTTGCCACCCGGGGAACTGTTGAATCGTCCAGTGCACTGCTTCCTTCTCCTGGGTCTAGATCCTCAGCAGCGACTCAGTACCCTAGCTGGGGTGTGTGTGTGTGTGCACATGATGGCAGCCTCAGGTGGGCCCCTCACCTGTGTGACAGCAGAGAAATCTCATGTTAATGGTGCCTGGAACTATCAGATGTGGATGGGCCATCTCTTAACTTCTTTCTGCTCTGAGGTGACCGGAAGCCTGATTAATCTGGATCTTTCTCGGGGTTTTCATGGAGGCAGAGGAGATAGGAAGATGCCCATCCTCACTCACATTCTCTGTGTATCTGTAGAGCAGCTGGGAGACAGACAGGGCTGGACCTCTCCCTTTCTCAGGGGCAGCAAACCTAGAATGGAGCTCTCTGAGTTCCTGACAGCATTTCCTATGTGCATGGTTCAGAGAGATCCAGGAGTTCTGGGTGGAGCTGCTTTCTCTGCTTTTGGAAGGGAATTTTCTCTTAAGGCCCACGTCTGGGCATGAGGGAGGCCAGGCCTCCCCTGACCCTCAAAGGCCTAATGCAGACTCTGCAGTCCCAGAGCCATCAGAACCCTTTTTTCATTGTCCTGAGAGGTCTTTCGCCTTGTGAGGAGCACAGCTTGCCCAGGAAACTGCACCTCTAGAGTTAGGAATGCCTGAGAATTCAAACTAGGGGGCCATGAAATGGAAAGTCATAGGTAGGTTCCTCCAAGAAACCCAGACACCAGTGACGACAACAACAAGAAACTCTGTTTCTACTTCAGGGACATCATTTGTTTGGCATTGGTTAGAATTCCATTTGGCCACTAAAATTAGCACATGTTGTCAACCATAGCTATTTATGTTCTCTTTGTTTTTTGTTTTATGAACTTTTATCTCTGAGTACTTAGTATTGATTTAGAAATGAAGTTCTGTGCCTTAAAGTAAAAAAAAAAAAGTCATCCTCTAGCCAATAGAAATGAATATTTTTGTTCACATAAAAACCCTTTGTGCCACTCTTTTAGCTACTTAATCGTATCTCCTAGCTAAAGGCCAGTCTGGTTCTCCAGTTTTTTTTACTTTGTTTGGAATTGTTCACAGTGGGTGCTCTGGGGATAACTTCTCACATACTAATCAGTTAATGCTTTAACAATAGATAACTCATAGTTATATAGGGTATTTAAACCCTACTCTTGGTTATAATTGTCATATGCATTCCATGTACATGCAGTTTGGCCATCTACCCCCAAAATCGTCCAATTTCTGCTCACTATTCATTCGTATATTGAATTTCTGTTCCTGAGTGTGATGGCATTGGACTCAGATGTGAACTTTCTACATAAGCCTCTTCTATCACTTTTACTGAACCTGTGGTTAGCGCTGGGGTTGGTGTAGGCCCTGGAGACTTCAATCTCTGAACTGGCCATGTTCCAGCCAGGCCCTGAGCAGAGTTGCAGTTCCTACTCTCCAGTTTGTTGGACTTGCACAGGTTGTTGGACTTGTACACGTTGGCAAACAGGACGGTAAAGGTGGTCAAGCACCATACCAGGGAACTGAGAGTGCCTACAACTCCAAGCAAGAGAATCGCATCCATCAACCATGTGGGATCTAAGCCCCATCTCAATAGAGTGGTGGAGTGGACATTGCCAACCCAGGGTCCAACAAGAGGGAGGATTAAATATAGATTAGTGTGGACTTACTGGTATTCTACTATAGAACTATTGTGACTAGTAATGGAAGAAACTGTAGCATTTATCTGGAGAAAGTGGCCACTGTAGTTGATGAGAGCAGGGAGAGGAAAGAAGTGATGTGATGTGGGGGCATTTTTGGGACTTGGAGTTATCCCAAATGATATTGCTGAGACAGATGCTGGACATTATATACCCTGCCATAACCCACTGAATGTACTGGGGAAGAGTGTTAACTTCAATGTCAACTATAATCCACACAGTACAGCAGTGCTCCAAAATGTATTCACCAAATGCAGTGAATGTGCCCCAATGATGAAAGAGGTTGTTGATGTGGGAGGAGTTGGGGGAGTGGGTTGTGGGGTGTGTGGGAACCTCATTTTTAATGTAACATTTCTGGTCATCTGTGTATCTTTAAGAAAAACAATTTAATTTACAAAAATTAACAGTTGTGAAATACGTTATCATATATACCCAAGATACTCACCATCTCTGGTCCTGAAGTCTGAAGTTGTCCTCTTATAATTATTTCTCTTCTATCTGAAGATGTTCCTTTCACACCTTTGTAGAGCAAGTTGTCAAATGATGAATTTAGATTTCTCTGTCCTCTCCATCTGTCTTCTTTTTTGTCTTCAATCCTGGGACAGATTTTGCTGTATGTAGTATTCTGGGTTGATTTTTTTTTAATTTCAGCACTTTAAAGATCCTGTTTTACCCTCTTCTGACGTCTTACTGGACCTGAGGAAAAATGACAGACCTTCAAATTGTTATTCTCCTATAATGTGTCATTTTTCTTAGGTTCCTTTCAGAATTTTTCATCTTTGATTATCAGCTGTTCTTTTCAAATGATGTTTCAGTGTGTGATTTTCTTAGCTTCTCCAATCTGTGTGTCACAAGGTTGGGTAGTGTTCAGTCTGTCTTAGCCCATATTTATTGTGAACCATTCTTTCTTCTCCCTTCAGCATTTAGCATGAATGTTAACTGTCCTACAGCTTTCTGACGTTCTATTATTTTTTTAAGATTTTTTATTTCTCTCTCCCTTTCCCCTCCCCCCAGTTGTCTGCTCTCTGTGTCCATTCACTGTGTGTTCTTCTGTGACTGCTTCTATCCTTATCAGTGGCACCAGGAATCTGTTTTGTTGTTGTTGTTTTCTTTTTTCTTTATTTTTTTAATGTTACATTCAAAAAATATGAGGTCCCTGTGTACACCCTACCCCTTGCACCCCTCTCCTCCCCCCATAACAATCTCCTCCATCATCATGAGACATTCATTGCACTTGGTGAATACATCTCTGAGCACCACTGCACCTCATGGTCAGTGGTCCACACCATAGCCCACACTCTCCCACAGTCCACCCAGTGGACCATGGGAGGACATAGAATGTCTGGTAACTGTCCCCACAACACCACCCAGGACAACTCCAAGTCCCGAAAATGCCCCCACATCACATCTCTTCCACTTGCTACCCTCAGCAGCCACCATGGCCACTTTCTCCACACCAATGCCACATTTCTTAAATCACAATAGTTCATGAATAGAATATCAGTAAGACCACTCTAATCCATACTCTATTCCTCCTTTATGTGGACCCTGGAATGGTTCTGTCCACTCCACATCTATATCTAGAGGGGGCTTAGATTCCACATGGATGCTAGATACAATTCTCCTGCTTTCAGTTGTAGGCATTTGGCTCCCTGGTGTGGTGGTTGACCTTCTTCACCTCCATGTTAGCTGAGTGGGGTAAGTCCAATAAACCAGAGTGTAGGAGTTGCAAGTCCATTGAGGCTCAGGGCCTGGCTATCACATGGTCAGTCCAGAGATTCAGGTCCCCTGGGTATACATTGAACCCCAGTGCCAACTACAGATCCGGTAAAGTAACAGGAGAGGCTTATGGACAAAGATCATATCTGAGTCCAGCTCCGTCACACAGAAACACAAACTCCAAAGTAGGGCCAACTGACATGGCACTGAACTCCATCTGCCATGACCTTAGAACCTGTGGGTCTCTGTAGCCCTCAGAAGAACCAGTATGTGGGATTGTATCTACTTTATCTGTCTGTGGGACTCTTCTGAGGTATGCATAAGGGCTACCCCTCTGATAACCTCCCGGCTCTTTTTGGAGACTCATAGCCTTATAAACTCATTTGTCCTTTCCATTTCCCCCTTTTATTCAGGTCAAAAAGCATTTTTAACTCCTAGTATTATATGTAGACTGAGATATTCTGCTGGTCTGAGTTGACCCTTTTATTCAAGGTCATTTTCTAGTTACATCATCAGCTGGTATTTGGTAGTAATCCCTCAGTGCCAGGGAGTCATGACCCACACTAGGGGGAAGGCAATGCATTTACATGCTGAGTATGGCTTCGAGACTGGCCACATTTGAGCAACATGGAGGCTCTCAAGAGGTAACTCTTAGGCACCCTGCAGCTCTAGGCCTTGTTCTTATTTCAGGTGCACAGGCTCACAAGCATAGTTATTAGTATCAAGGGCTCATTGTTGAACCTTCCTTCTTTTTTGGTCTTTGCCATTGCACTTGGGGGATTGTTGCTGTTCCTTTAGGGACTGTGATAGAGCTCCCCTGGCTAGGAACTCAGCACTCCCTCTGTTGTTGTTTTTAATTGTAACCACTATGAAAATATTTTTATGTACCCTGGATATATGCCCTGGAGAACTCCCTACCAACCATGTGTCCCCTGTCAAAAACATCCCACATCGGTATTCCTCCCCTACCATTGTTGAACCTCTCTGTGATCCAAAACATCTTCAAAAATGAAGCCCAATATATTGCCAGGTTCCATTAATAGTAAAATGGAATATAGTGATGGGTTTAAAGGTTAGATATAGAATACATATTAATTTAGAAAAATTAAGGTAAAAATAATTTGAGGTATCAAAAAATTAAGAGATGCAATAGCTTTGGTTTTCATGTTTTGCCTTCCATCACTGCAATGTGTTGCCCTGTATGCAAATTGGCAAGGCAACTTCTTCCATCTTTTCCTCAGTGTCTATGTCCATTCTTTTATTTTTCTTAATTATTAAGCTTGTCTTCATAAAAGTTTCGTATATACAATATACAGTACTCCCAGATATCCAACATAAAAGCTTTTTCCCTTCCTCAGCAATAATCTTTTTACATATTTATATTTACTGAAACTGTTATACAGATATTGAGACAATAGCTTTCAAACAAGGTAACATTTGGGTTTACATTGTGGTTTATATTTTAGACTATAATATTCTCTAAATTTTTAGTTATCTTATGTTTTATGTTATGATTTACATTTTAGCCTATCAGCCCCTATACATTTTTGGTGTAATTTAACAAGTCTTATATCCATCCTTGTGTAATATTGTGGAACACTTCTATTGCCCACACAATTACATTGATTCCATCTATTCAATACGTCTTTCCCCCTCCCCTCAGGGCCCACAATGACAGTCAATCCTCATTACTTCAAGGGCCATGTTCAGAGATACTTGCATCAATGTTGAGGGCTTGAAATGCTCGACTGCCCTAACACATTGGGAGCCACCATTTCTCTCAAGAGATACAATTCCCTCTATTTGAGAATATCAGTCCTCCCCAGGATGTGGGTATACCTTCATTCTTATTATATGGGTCTCTATCCAATGATATAATCAACTATGACAAAATGAGCACTCACATACTCCCTAGAAGCCTGTCCTGTGTCAGATTATCCCCTTTAAGCATCTAAAACAAGTAACCTTCCTTATTATATTTTTGAAAAAGTTTTCTCAGCATTATACTCTCAACCAAATCTCTGACAATCTCCTATGTTCATATGTTCATCCACTCTCCCCCCAATTTCTTGGGCAATATTTCCAATCCTCCTATCCCTGGCACTCCCCAAGCCCGCAGAGCCCCCATTTTATCCCTTCCCTGTACAAATACTCCTGTACAAATACTGACCTCCAGCTTATCATAGATTTCATCCATGTAGGTGTCAGCTTACATCCTTCCTCTACCCCCAATTTCCTGTAAGTCTATCATCCAATCTCTAGCTCTCTGAAGCAGCTTGGTTTACTTATTTCATATCATGAGCTCATGTAGTATTTGTCCTTCAATGCCTGGGTTGCTTCGCTCAACATAAGGCTCTCAAGATTCATCCATGTTATCATGTGTTTGTAGTATATTCATTCTTGAAGCTGAGTAGTATTCCATTGTATGTATATACCACATTTTATTGATCCATTCATCTGTTGATGGGCATTTGGGTTGATTCCTACTTCTGGCAATAGTGAACAATGCTGCTATGAACATTGGTGTTCATATATTGGTTTGTGTCCTTGTTTTCAGTTCTACTGGGTATATACACAGCAGTGAAATTGCTGGGTCATATGGCAAATCTATAGCTAGTTTTTTGAGAAACTGTCGTCCAGAATGATTAGATCCTTCTGCATTCCCACCAGCAGTGGATGAGTGTTCCCATTTCTCCACATCATCTCCAGCATTTGCAGTCTTCTGTTTTTTTCATAGCTGCCAATCTTATCGGAGTGAGATGGTATCTCATTGTAGTTTTCATTTGAATTGCCCTAATAGCTGGAGATTTGGAGCATTTTTTCATGTGCTTTATAGCCATTTGTATTTCTTTGGAGAAGTGTCTGTTTAAATCTTTGCCCATTTTTAAAATGGGTTGTTTATCTTTTTATTTTCAAGATACAGGAGTTCTTTATATATATAGGTTATAAGTCTCCTATCAGATATATGGTTACCAAATATTTTCTCCCATTGTGTAGGTTCTCTTTTCACTTTCTTGACAAACTCCTTTCAGGTGCAGAAGGCTTTAATTCTGAGGAAGTCCCATTTATCTATTTGTTCCTTTGTTTCTCGTGCTTTGGGTGTGAAGTTCATGAAGCCATTTCCTATTACAAGGTCCTGTAGATGGTTCCCAGCATTGCTTTCCAAAGTCTTTATGGGCTTACTTCTTATTTTTATGTCTTTATGAGTTGGTAATCCTCTTTCACTCTTTTACAAATGGATATCCAGTTCTCCAGGCACCATATTTTTCTTTTTTATTTATTTGTTTATTTATTTACTTACTTAATTTCTCTCCCTTCCTCCCCCCGCCCCCCCAAGTGATTGTTCTGTCTATTTGCTGCTTCTTTGTCAGCTTCTGTTGTTCTCAGTGGCACGGGAATCTGTGTTTCTTGTTGTTGAGTCATTTTGTTGTGTCAGTTCTCCGTGTGTGCGGCGCCATTCCTGAGCAGGCTGCACTTTCATGCTGGGCGGCTCTCCTTACAGGGTGCACTCCATGTACGTGGGGCTCCCCTACATGGGAGACACCCCTGTGTGGCACGGCACTCCTTGTGCACATCAGCACTGTGCATGGGCCAGCATGGGCCAGGTCCACACGGGTCAAGGATGCCCAGGGTTTGAACTGCGGACTCCCACATGGTAGACGGATGCCCTAACCACTGGTCCAAGTCTGCCACCAAGGCACCATTTGTTGAAGATGCCATTCTCTCCCAGTTGAGAAGGTTTGGTGGCCTTATCGACTATTATATGACTATATATATGAGGATCTATATCAGAACTCTCAATTTGGTTCCATTGGTCAGTGTGTCTATCCTTGTGCCAATACCATGCTGTTTTCACTACTGTAGCTTTGTAGTATGTTTTAAAGTCAGGTAGTGTGATTCCTCCCATTTCATTTTTCTTTTTCAATATGTCTTTGGCTATTTGGGGCCTCTTTCCTTTCCAAATAAATTTCATAGCTAGTTTTTATAGTTCATTAAAAATGCTGTGTTGATTTTTATTAGGAATGCATTGAATCCGTAGTTGTGTTTTGGTAGGATAGACATCATAATAATATTTAGTCTTCCTATCCATGAACAGGGAGTATTCTTCCATTTATTTAGGTCTTCTTTGATTTCCTTGAACAGTGTTGTGTAGTCTCTGTGTATAAATTTTTTACATCTTTAGTTAAATTTATTCCTAGGTACTTTATTTTTTTTAATTTACTCTTGTAAATGGTATTCCTTGATTTCCTCCTGAGCTTTCTCATTATTGGTGTAGAGAAATGCCAGTAATTTTTGTGCAGTGATCTTATAACCTGCGACTTTACTAAACTCATTTATGAGTTCTAGAAGTTTTCTTGTAGACTTCTCAAGGTTTTCTATGTAGAGGATCATGTCATCTGTAAATAATGAAATTTTGACTTCTTTTCCAATTTGGATGCCTTTTATACCTGGTTCTTGCCTCAGTGCTCAAGCAAGTACTTCTAAGACTATGTTAAATAGAAGAGGTGATAGTGGACATCCTTGTCTTGTTCCTGATCTTAGAAGGAAAGAATTTAGGATTTCACCATTGGAAATGATGTTGGCTGTGGGTTTTTCATATATACGCTTTATCATGTTCAGAAAATTTCCTTGTATTCCGATCTTTTGCAGTGTTTTTACCAAGAAAGGGTGCTGTATTTTGTCAAATACTTTTTCTGCATCTATAGATATAATCATGGGAATTTTTCCCTTCACTCTGTTTATATGGTGTATTACATTGATTGATTTTCTTATGTCGAACCATCCTTGCATACCCAGAATGAATCCCACTTGGTCATGGTGTATAATTCGTTTAAGGTGTTGTTGAATACAGTTAGCAAGTATTTTGTTGAGGATTTTTGCGTCTAGGTTCATTAGAGAAATTGGTCTGTAATTTTCCTTTCTTGTGGTGTCTTTGTTTGGCTTTGGTACTAGGGTACTGTCGGCATCATAGAATGAGTTAGGCAATGTTTCTTCTGTTTTGATTTTTTGGAAGAGTTTCAACAGGATTGGTGTTAGTTCTTTCTGGAATGTTTTGTAGAATTCACCTGTGAAGCCATCTGGCCCTGGGCTCTTCTTAGTTGGTAGGTTTTTAATGACCGATTCTATCTCTTGTGATTGGTTTGTTGAGATCATCAATTTCTTCTTTCATCAATATAGGCTGCTTATATGTTTCTAGAAATTTGTCCATTTCCTCTGAATTGTCATTTTTATTGGAATGTAGTTTTTAAAAGTGTCCTCTTATGATAGTCTTTATTTCTGTAGGGTGAGTGGTGATATCTCCTTTCTCATTTCTTATTTTGAGTATTTGCATCTTCTCTTTTTCTTTGTTAGTCTAGCTCAGGGTTTGTCAATTTTTTTGATCTTCTCAAAGAACCAGTTCTTGGTTTTGTTTATCTTTTCAGGTGCTTTCTTATTTTCTATTTCATTTAGTTCTGCTCTTATCTTTGTTCTTTCTTTCTTTCTTCTTCCTGTTGGGTTACTTTGTTGTTTTTTTACCTAATTCCTTCAAATGTGCAGTTATTTCTTCAATTTTAGCTCTTCTGTTTTGATGTATGAATTTATGGCTATAAATTTCACTCTCAGTACTGCTTTTGCTGCATCCCACTAGTTTTGGTATGTTGTGTTACCATTTTCATTAGTTTCAAGGTAGTTATTAATTTCTTTGGAGATTTCCTCTTTGACCTACTCTTTTTCTAACTGTGTGCTGTTTAATTTTCATATCTTGGTGTGAAATCTGGGCCTGTGGCCCTTGTAGATTTCCAGCTTTGCTCCACTGTGATCAGAGAAATTATTTTGTGTATTTTCGATCTTTCTGAATTCATTAAGCCTCTCTTTGTGGCCTAGCATATGGTCTATCTTAGAGAATGACCCATGTGCACTTGAGAAAAATGTATATCCTGCTGTATTCAGGTGTAATGATCTGTATATGTCTATTAGGTCTAGCTCCTCTAATATACTGTTCAAAGTTTTTGTTTCATTATTGATTCTCTTTTGAGATATTCTGTCCCAAAGTTGATAGTGGTTTATTAAAGCCCCCCACTATAATTGTGAGGCATCTATTCTTTTACTTAGTTTTTCCAGTGTTTGCCTTGTGTATTTGGAGGTTCCCTTGTTAGGAGCATAAATATTTATGATTGTTCATTCTTCTTGAAAGATTATCATTAATATGTATTCATTAATATGTAGTATCCATCTTTGTCTCTCACACTATTTTGCATTTAAAGTCTATTTTTTCTGATACTAATATAGCTACTCCTGCCTTTTTTTGGTTATTGTTTGCTTGTAAGATTGTTTTCCAGCCATTCACTTTCAACCTCCTTGAATCCCTGGGTCTTGGATGTGTTTCTTGTAGGCAGCATATAGATGGGTCATATTTCCTTATCCAATCTTCCAGTCTTAATCTTTTGATAGGTGAGTTTAATCCATTGACATTCAGTGTTATTACTTTCAAGGAATTATTTATGTTAGCCGTATTTTATTTGGACTTGTGTTTTTCAACTTTGCTTTTTTTTTTTCTTCTTCTCTTTTTATCATTTTTGTTGCTCTTACACTCTCTTCCAACTCTGCCTCTCTTGTTTTTTTCTTTCTTCCTGCAGAACTCCTTTTAGTATTTCTTCAAGGGTAGGGTTCTTGTTGGCATACTCTTTTAATTTCTGTTTATCTGTGAATATTTTGAACTCTCCTCATTTTTTAATGCTAGCTTAGCTGGGTAGAGTATTCTTGGTTGGAAATTTTTTTCTTTTAGTGCCTTGACTATATCATACCACTATCTTCTTGCCTCCATGGTTTCAGATGAGAAATCAACACTTCATCTTATGGGGCCTCCTTTTATGTGATAGCTCCCTTTTCTGTTGCTGCTTTTAGAATTTTCTCTTTGTCTTGAGCATTGGATAATTTCACAAGTATATGTCTTGGGGTAGGCCTGTTGTGATTTATAGTGTTTAGGTGCATTGTGCTTCCTGGACATGTATGTCCATCTCCCTCAGTAAATTTTGGGAGTTTTCAGCCATTATTTCCTCCAACACCTCTTCTGTCCCCTTTCCCTTATCTTCTTCTTCTGGGATGCCTATAATATGTATGTTTGTGTGTTTTGCACTGTTATTCAGGTCCCTAAGTCTCAGCTGGATTTTTTCTATCTTTTTATCAATCAGTTCTACTATCTTTTTGATTTCAGATATACTGTCTTCCACGTCAATAATTCTCTCCTCTGCCTCTTCTAATATGCTGCTATTTGCTGAGAGTATATTTTTGATTTCTTGAACTGTGGTGTTCATCTCCATCCATCTGTTATCTCTTTGTGTATGACTGAAATTTCTTCTGTATTCTCTCCAAGTGTTTTCTTCATATTGTTAATCTTTTCCTTTACATCATTAAGTTGGTCTCTAATATATGTTTATAGAGCTTTAATTACTTCTCTGATGTTCTGCTCCTCTTCCTCGTTTTTAATTTGTTCATTGGATTTGGCCATGTTTTCCTGAGTATTGGTTTGGTTTGTAGGTTTTTTTTTTTTTTTTTGCTATCTGGTCATCATTTTATCTTGATGGGTTTAATCAGTTCCTTAGCTTCTTTGTCAAGTGTTGGGGATTAATTAGTTGTTGTTCATGTGTGTTATGTCTTCTCTTTGTCACTTTGTTCTTCTTGCTCTATTTTCTTTTTGCTGGCTAAGTTCACTTTAAGGGAAAATATTAGGGCCAGGGAAAGCAAAATGAATAAGAAAAAATGTGTAAAGTAGTATTGGTAATAAATGTTAACAGAGCAACAATGTGGGATCTGGGAGAATGGATATTAAACTCATGTAAGTTGTGTAGAGTTATAGCAGTAAGTAGAGTACCTATAATGAGACAGTCAACTGCATATTGGGTGGAATGTAGTAAATTAAATGGCCAGTGGTCACATGAGAGAGAAAATAGAGAAAACAAAGAAAATAATGTCAAGAGTGAATAAAAGACAGAAAACAGAACAAAGGTATTAGAAATAAAAAGTCAGACAATTTGGGGGCCAAAGAAAGGGAGGTGGAATATAAGAGAAACAGTAGATGATGGAGGATAGAAAGATGTGGAGGAAAGGCGATAGTGTTGGTGGCCAAAATCACTACACAGAGAAAAGAGGAAATGGAGGATGAGGAAACACAGGAAATGTGAAGCACTGCCTCTAGCACCTATTATATAAAGAAAATACCAATACCATGCTGTTTTCACCGTATACCTTGGTAATGTGATTTAAAGTCCCTAAGTGAGAGTCCTCCAACTTCACTCTCCTTTTTTAAGGTGTTTCTGGTATTCATGATCCCTTACCCTTCCTAATAAATTTGATAATCATGCTTTCCACTTATTTTTTAAATGCTGGTGTAAGTTTTTATCAGAATTGCACTCAATCTGTATATCAATTTGAGTAGAAATGACATCTTAATCATATTTAGTCTTCTAACACATGAGCATGGCATGTTCTTCCAATTATTTAGGTCTTTTTAAATTTCTTTCAACAATGATTTGTAGTTTTAAGAATACAAGTAAGTGCTTTACAATGTTTGTCAATTTGATTCCTAAATATTGGTGTTTGATCTGTCATATTTTATTTTCACCACTCTTTGACACTTTTGTTTACTTTTCTGATACACTTTTCATTTCTAGACTCTCTTACAAGCCTCTCTCCTGTTTAGTCTTTTCAGGCTGTCACATACCTTTTAATATTTCTTGCAAAGCTGGTCTCCTGGTTATAAACTCTCTCAATTTCTGTTTATCTGTGAATTCTAAACTCCCCCTCAATTTTAAAAGACAATCTTGCTGGATATAAGATTCTTGGCTCAAAAATTTCCCTTGCAGCTTCTTAAATATGTCATACCAATGTTGTTGTTGTTGTTGTTGTTTTTAAAAAAACACCCAGTTTATTAATGGGAACTTAACTCTATTCTTATGTATGGGGAATGTGGGATGCAGATGTGGCTCATGTGATAGGGCCTCTGCCTACCATATGGGAAGACCCAGGTTCAGTCCCTGGGGTCTGTTGGTGAACAAGAAGAGAAAGTGTGCCTTCATGGCAAACCAGTGCCCATATGGTGAGCCCATTGCCTGTATTCTGTGCCATGTGCACATGTGGGTGCCCACTTGGCAAGCCGAGTGTCCATGTGGTGTGCTGAGTGCCTGCCCAGCGAGCCAGTGCCCACGTGGTGACCAAATACCCACATGGTGAGGCAGTGCCTGTGCAAGTGAGTCATATCCCAAGATCATGAAGCAATAAAAGACAAGGAGATAGTCAAGGTGAAGCACTGCAGAGACCAGGAACTGAGGTGGCACAATTGACAGGGAATCTCTCTTCACATCAGTTCCTCAGGATGAAATCCTGGTGAATCCTAAACAGGAAAGATGAGAAGAGAAGACAAGAAAGAGAAATAGACACAGATTATCACAAAGATAAAAAAGAAATAGAGACAGATTATCACACAGCAGTAACAGCAGGGTGGAGGAGGGGAAGAAAAAACTATTATAAAAAAATATGGGGAATGTGAGGGCCTTCCAGCAAGAGCCAGAAGACCTACTAGGCAAATTCTCAAAGAGCTGTAACACTCACCACTGTCTTCTTGCCTCCATGAAAACTCTGCACTTAATCTTATTGGGTATCTCTTATGTTATGCGTTGCTTTTCTCTTGTTGCTCTCAGAATTCTGTCTTTGGCATTTGACATTTTGATTAATATGTCTTGGAGTTAGTCTGATTGGATTTATTCATATGGGACTATGTTGTGCTTCTTGGACATGGATATCCATGTCCTTCAATTGGGTTTCAAAATTTTCTACCATTATTTCTTCAACTATTCCTTCTGCCCTTTTCCCCTTCTCTTCTCCTTCTTGGGCCCCCTTTACACATATGTTTGCACATCTCTTGTCGTCATTTAGTTCTCTGATACCTTGTTCAATTTTTTCCACTCTTTTCCATCTGTTCTTTTTTACATTTGCTTTTAGAGGCTATTTCTTCAAGCCCACCAATCCTTTCTTTGTCCTCCTCAAATCTGCTGTTACATAACTCCAGTGTATTTTTAATTTCATTTATTGTACCTTTCATTCTCATAAGCTCTCCTATTTTTCTATGTATGCTTTCACATTCTTCTTTGTGCTTGTCCAGTGTTATCTTAATATACTTAATCTCTTCAGCCATCTCATTGCATTTTTTAAGGAGATTTGTTGGAACACCTATGATTAGTTGTCTCTATTGGAGATTTGGACCTGAAGGGTATGGGGGATGAAAGAAAGAGAAAAAGAGAGAGTGAAACAGAGAGAAAGAAAGAGAAAGAGCTGGGATCAGGGGGTCTGCGAGTAATGACTCCTCAGACAACTTTATTTTCTACATGTGGCATTATATATACTCAAACTGTCGAGATAACAAGCAGTGTAACTACACATTAACAAGACTCGTAAATTAAAGAACTTATCTCAAAGTACAGAGATTTAGTATTCCTTTCAAACTACAAAGTGCATTTGCTTGTATTTCTCTCTGCCCCGGACAGCTCTGTCCTGTTGACTCAAAAGGCTTAATTGCTGCATTCCTATGTTAAAAGCATAGCCATGGAAACAGCACGTCTCCCTTTTTGAGACCACCATGCCTCAGTTTCCAACAGTCTCATGGATTGTTCTTTTTTTTCTTTTAAGGAGGTACCAGGGATTGAACCTGGGGCCTTGTACATGGGAAACAGGTACTCAGTCACTGAGCTACACCAGCCCCCCCCCCAGTTTCCAACAGTCTCAACTCCTTTATGTCATCTGGAGGCTTACCTTGTTCCTTACCTGTGCCATATCTTCCTGATTCTTGGGATGGATCGCAGTTTTTGTTGGTGTCTTGGCATTTGGCTTACTATGTGTATTTATTCTGGGCATGTTTCTCTCTTTAGTTTAGGGCTTTCTTGCCTTTTCTCCCTTGCAGGTTGTGTAGTAAGAACCAAGGGTATAGTTGGTGTTGAACGCTGTAGAGACTCAAACTGCCCTTTCTTTGCCAGGCACTGATAAATCTCCTTCCGGCTTTCTCCTTTACATGTTTGGATAGTGTCACAGCTGTGTGGAATGATCCACATTGTGCAGGCCTAGACTGTGGTCACCCAAAGAGACTGACATAGCTTAAAGTCCCTTTCTCCCTGCCTAGGCAGGGATGGAACTGCAGGTGTGAGCAACAAGCTATGGTGTGCATGTGCAAAATGACCATAGTTGCCCCGGTAGACTTCCCACTCTTCAGTCTGCCAGCTGAATGTACCTGCACTTACCCTGAGAGGCCCACCAGCTTCCTCCCTGCTGGAGGTGGAGCTGATGCCTAGGCTAGGGATACAGGTTGATCTGGGTGAAAGAAGCCAGTCCCTACGATCACTATGATTTTCAGCCAGCCCAGCTTCCCCTCATGCTGGGGGCAGAGTCAAAATGGTGTCCACTGGCCTCTTTCTGACTTGGACAGGTTCACACTTTACCTGTTTTTAGGGTTATATTTTACCCAGCCAGATTTACTAGTCATTAGGTGAAATCGGTGGCCAATCATCTCTTCCTTCTCTGTTTTTTGGGAAATGGAGCTTCCAAATCCAGAATAGTTCCAGAGGCATCCAGAGAAGAATGATTACAGGCCTCTGAGGCATGGCCTGTATTTTCCTGGAGAGGCTGGTGCAGGGCCCCCCAGCTTCCTCCCTGCTGGAGGTGGGGCTGGGGCTTTGCCTAGAGCTGCAATCTGATGTGGATGGAAAGAAGCCTGTCCCTACCAGCACTGTGAATTTCCCCTTGTGCCAGAAGCAGAGTTAAAATAGTGGCTACCAGCCTCTCTCTGACTTGGACAGGTTCAAATTTTAGCCATTCTAAAGATTATACTTTAGACTGCCTAATTTACTAATCATTATCTGAAGCTGGTGCCAAATCTTCTCTTCCTCCCCCATTTTTGGGAAGTGGAGCTTCTGATTCCAGCTGAGGAATAGCTCCTGAGGTGTCTTGTGCTGTCTATGGAGGATGGCCACTGCCTTCCAGGGCGTGGAATGCTCTACTTAGGAATCTTCTCTGCAGATAGGCAGTCTCCTCCTTCCCTTCTTTCAGGGATGTTGCAGGATGCTCTTCTGGTCTCCTGGATCCCCCAAACAGGTGCTTTAGATAGCTTTGTGTGCTTACCAACTGTTCTGTAGCATGAGCTGACTCTGGGAGCTCCTTACTCTGCTACCATCTTTCTGGTTGTCCTTGAATTTTAGATGTTTTATATCTAGATCTAAAGTTTCCTTTTACATCTTTTTGTTGTTTATTTGCTGTGAACTATCTTTCCTTTCATTCCAAGAGTATCTACCTTTCTCATTGTGCAGAGACTTCATAACTGCTTTGTCTGATCATCCCTTCTCTGGTTCATTTGGAACTGTATCTGCTGATCGTTTATTGCCCTGTGTTGGAGATTTGGACCTGAAGGGTATCGGGAATGAAAGAAAAAGAAAAGGGAAAAGGAAACAAAGAGAAAGAATGAGAGAGCTGGGATCAGGAGGTCTGCGAGTAATGACTCCTCAGACAACTTTATTGTTCACAAAGGGCTCTATATATACCCCAGTCCACATGGGTAGAAGCAGCAACATGCAGTTAACCATCAACATTACTCATAGTCTAAGGAATTAAAAAATCTTACCTCAAGGTACAAAGTTTAAGTGTTCTATTTACTACACAAATATCTGCTCATTTTTTCTTTCAGCCTCTCACAGCTTCATCCTGTTTGCCGGGAACTCTTAGTTACCATCTTTGTAATTCCATTATTTCCAGAGAGATATTACTTTTATGGCCTAATAAATGATTCTTAATTTTTTCCATTCTATATCTGATGAATTATATGCAGAGTCATACGGAAATTACTTTCATTCCAATCACACCTCAATCCACTTAAGTTTAAACTATACAATTCATTTCTAATATGCAAAACAGCAGATTCTAAATCATTAACCCGATTATTTAACTGTTTATCAAAGTACTCTTGGCTATGCTACAAATCACTAGCATTTTTATGCCAATCATGCATGTATTGTTGAGTCTGTACTTTCACGTAAAGCTACCATAGCAGTAGCAGCAGCTGCAGTGATTCCAATTAGCCCCAAAATGCTTATAATAAGCAGTCCAGTAAAGCATTTAGTCCATTTCAAGAATTCTTGACTTTCAGAAGACGACTGCCAAATCTGGGTTATTCTCACCAGTATCCATATGCATTTTTTTCTTCTGGCTATCACTATTGTTTCTTCATCGATGTTTGCCTTTTCAGTGGAGCCACTTTGCCTTTTCTCGGGTTTCAGTGGTAGGACCCTGGATCTTCACAAAAGCATCTGCATCAACCGTCCTAAATGGGATGTTGTGGAGTGGGCGGGGACATGACAGTCACCTGTTATTACTAGCAGGTATCCTGGATGTTTTTTCATAATCTGAGCGTGATTTACAACAGTCTATCATTTCTGTTTTGTTTTTAGTATTTGCAGTCCACCCCTGGATAGGCATGGCAGTCTTTAGAGTGACCAGACACTATTGGGTTAAGTCTTTCACTTTTAGCAGGACCTCTTATGCTGCACACAATTGCCTTTTTTATATTTTGCTTTTGACTCTTCTCAGAATTGTGATTAAAATCCAAGGGTTACTTGTTTAGAATTTTGCTGTTGCCACAAACTCTGCCCAAAGCCAATATGGGTGCTTGCTACATCCAATTCATAGGCTAAGTTATTGTCCACAACTTACCTTCCTTTTATTATTATTGAAAGCAGCTTCCTGGAGGCTTTCCTACTTCCATGAAGGACCTTTCTCAATTAATACATACAGTGGGTTTTAACATTTGAGCTAAATGAGAGATGAATGATTTTTAGCACTTCAACATTATTACAAACTCTATTAACATGAGAAAACATTGCATTCCATCAGTTATAACAAGAGGGCATAATTTCATCCCACCCAACCAAACCACATTTAGGAATTTGATAGAGCAGCAGGGAATTTGCCACCTGTCCCAATTGTTTGCTTAGTTCAGGCTCTTAAGATAGTGTCTCTGATGGGTTTTTTTATTCTGAAAAAAGGGTTACTGGTTAACATAATGTCATCAGTAGAGTTTCAGCCACTAATTTTTTCTATGGAGATAGATTATTATCACCATGCCAGGACAGATGGTTGGGCTATGCACACAGCCTTGGGGAGGCACTGCAAAAGTCCATTGTTGACT
Source organism: Dasypus novemcinctus (assembly GCF_030445035.2). Classification (NCBI taxonomy): domain Eukaryota; kingdom Metazoa; phylum Chordata; class Mammalia; order Cingulata; family Dasypodidae; genus Dasypus; species Dasypus novemcinctus. The sequence continues at coordinate 15,728,696 of NC_080702.1, read as the reverse complement.
TTTCTACAGGTAGGAGAATGCAGGCTGGCTTGACTTGCCTAAGGAAATACTAAAGAAAGTCTTACCATGTTTTAAAACAAAGTGATAACACAGCTGGACATAACTTTTTGCAACAAACTAGCAATATTTGTGACTGCTGCATACTACAATGTTGTTACTTCAATTTATGATAAGTTTCTGTGGCACACACCTTTTTATAATAATTAACACCATAATTAACTACATTATACTTCTGTTTAATATTATGCTGAAATATTGGTAAATTTATACACTCTTAAGTACTCATTTGAAACTTTTACTCATACAACCTTATTTAAAAGAGGGTTAAAAAAAATCCTGTTAATTTTATAACACTTTTAAACACCTTCTATTTAACTTATATTAAATGAACTTAATTATTGCTTTAATTTTTCTTTCAAGGTAAAAGAACAAATCTCTTGTAATTAGTTTGGAATAAAAAGAAAGTAGATTTAACCATTATTTTCCTTTAAAAGAGATAAGACCTTTTCTTCCTCAAACACTGAGGAAATGATGAGGTTAAAGCACAAGAAGCTATTTTGATAAAACGGACTTTCTTTGCATACTAATTATGAGGATAGAAACTTTTCATAAACTTTTACCAAAACAAATGATTTGAGAGACTTTGAAAAAGGACAGTTTTTATCTTTGCATTAATATACTACTTGATATTAAACCTTTTAAAACTTTATAGACAGACCCATTAAATTTTATTTAACTTTAATCATAAAATTTTTTTTCCACAAACCTTCTACACTTTCAGTATTCATTCAGGTTTTGACCCACATTTTACTCTTTCCCAATAATCAATCATTTTATCTTAGGACAAAACTATTACTATTATTTTTAATAATAAAAACACATTCTATATATTCCACATACTAAGTTACCAGGCAAACTTCTTACAACCTATAATTGCCATCAACACTAAACGAGCTTGTTAAAATAATTAACTTTTTTTCACTTTAAATACTTAGTAGCATGTAGTACTGAAACAGTTTCCTAGAAGCAAATTGGCAGGGGAGGCTGGCCACCAACAAGTTTTCCTGTTATAAAATTACCTTTTATTATTAGTATTATCAATTCAGGTTTTATTTAATAATGACTTTTTGGAATTAGCCACTTAAATACCTTAATTTAAATAATGCTTCATTAAACTTCTTATAATTATTTATAACCATATAGACTATAACTATATTATTTTAAGACAAATTTTACCTTCACAGAACACATTCCCTTACTTAAAGTTACCACAATACCTTCTATAACTTGCCACATGCATTTAAGTTCCAGGAGTTTACGAAAATTAGCCATTCTATTTTAGGACAAAAACACACCTTTTAGAAAAAACATTAAATTTCTGTCAGCATTCCCACTAACTTTTAACCTTTTTAAATATTCATTTAAGTTTTACATCCTTCATTTTATCCTGTGAAGAAAAATATTCATTTCAATCTAGGCAAGAATAACCTTTTATGAAAAGACTTACAGTAATTTTGTTAATCAAGACTTACAATTTTTATAATTGTAGAGATCTTATTAACATTTAAACATGTATTAATATGAGCACTTATTTAATTTTTGGCCATTTGAATAGAGCTCTTTTGAAATTTTTTAACTTATTAATTTAATTTATATTAGCATCCGGAGGTATCAAAATATACACTGACATTGAACAGACAGACAAGCACAAAACAATTACAACACATTAACAGAAATATACAGTTTACAATAGACTCATAATTCTTACTTTCTTGGCATTGCTGCTTTTAAGTTCTCTGTTATATCACATCTTAGATTGTACTTTTTAAAATTTATTCTGGGATCCATGTTGCCTGTAACATTCAAGCTTGTGCTTGGAACATTTTTATTAGTTATCAGCAATCTGTTAAGATAACTTGAGCAGCATAAATGTAGTTAAGTTCTTATTTAGCAGTTTAGACAGACCATTAACACACATTTTTGGATTATTACTCTGTAAGACTATATTGAGCACCTCAAGCTCCTGTTCTTGTTCTTATTTACTTTCTTTCAGATTTACTTATGGGCTAAAGCTGCTGCTATTTGGTGGCATAAGGCCCATACTGATAATGGAATGAATTCCTTTTTTTTTTTTTTTTTTTTTTTTTGATATGCCCTTCATAAAGCTTTCATTACACATCTCCACTGTTTCAAATTTAAAATGTTACGTCCCTGAGGCTGAAGCCAGCAACAATGCTTTTGTATTAAAGCTAACAATTCTAGTAATTTATAGCTTTTTACAGGCACCCCATTAACTTTCCCTAATGCAAATGAATAATGCTTCCACACGTCCCATTTGATTACCCATTACCCCGGTGACTTCGCGGAAAATGTTACTTACTTTAAAGAAGACTTGAGTCACTCTGCTTTGGATGTCACACGACCCTCGACGAGGTCTTTTCTGCGGTTTCTGATACTGATTTGGAAGACTCACTAACTTCTTTGGGCCCCACATTGGGTGCCAGATGTTGGAGATTTGGACCTGAAGGGTATCGGGAATGAAAGAAAGAGAAAAGGGAGAAGGAAACAAAGAGAAAGAATGAGAGAGCTGGAATTAGGGGGTCTGTGAGTAATGACTCCTCAGACAACTTTATTGTTCACAAGGGGCTAATGACTCCTCCGACAACTTTGTTGTTCACAAGGAGCTCTATATATACCCCAGTCCACATGGGTAGAAGCAGCAACATGCAGTTAATCATCAGCATTACTCATAGTCTAAGGAATTAAAAAATCTTATCTCAAGGTACAAAGTTTAAGTGTTCTATTTACTACACAAATGTTATGTGCTCATTTTTTCTTTCAGCCTCTCACAGCTTCATCCTGTTTGCTGGGAACTCTCAATTACCACATTCCTTAAATTGCAAGTGTAGCCATGGAGACAGCACGTCTCTCCTGGAGAAGCCACTGTGCCTCAGTTTCCAACACCCTGGAGATCAGGTTTTTCTAGTTCTTTATATATCATGTTTTATTATATTGGATGATGTCCTGGTGGCATGTGCTTGTTATATAGTTGTAGACTTCCAAGAGATTGATTTACTAGTTGGGGCCTCTTGTCATTCCATATGAATTTGAGGATCAACTTTTTCAATTTCTACAAAAAAATGCTGTAGAGATTTTGAGAAGTATTGGATTTAATCTGTGGATCACTTTAGGTAATACTGATATTGTAACAATATTAAATCTGAAAGATGGGTGTCACATCTTGCCATTTAATTAGGTCTTTAGTTTCTTTCAGTAGTGTTTTGTAGTTTTCAATGTACAGGTTATTCATCTCTTTGGTTAAATTTATTCTCAGGTGTTTTTTCCTTTTAGATGATATAGTGAATGGAATTGTTTTTAATATATTTTTTGTTCTTTTAGGAGATACATAGACTATACAAAATTTTACACAAAATTATAAGGGGTATCCAAATGCCCTACTCCCCATACCTTCCACCCTTCCTCACATTTAACAGCTTCTTTCATTAGTGTGGTACATTCACTGCAATTGATGAACACATTTGAAGCATTGCCACTATGCATGGTTTATAGTTAGCATTTAGTTTAGACTCTTTCCCACTCAATTCTGTAGGTTATGGCAGGATATATAATGTCCTGTATCTGTTATTGCAGTGTCATTCAGGACAATTCCATGCCCCCCAAAAGACCCCATATTACACCTCCTTTTCTCTCTCCCTACCTTCTGCTCCTCTAGTGACCACTATTTCCACGACTGATATAATTTCTTCCATTGCTTGAATACCAATATGTCTATAGTAGAATACCAGTAAGTCCCTCTATTCCATATTTTATTCCCCAATCCTGAAGATTCTGGGATGGCAATGATGACCACTCGACTTATAATTGAGAGGAGGCTTCAATCCTATATGGCCAGTGATCTGGAGAGTAGGTGTTGTAATTAATGGAATTGTTTTTGTTTTTTTTTTTTTATTTTTAAAAAAATTTATTGAAGTGTATCACTCATACATAAACATACATAAACAACAAATGTATATTAATAGTTATGAACTTACAGAAGAAACATATATAACATCATACAGGACTCCTACACTTCACCCTACCACCAATATCTTGAATTCTTGTTAAACATTTTCAAGTAATGATTCAAGAGCCTCCTCAAAATATTTCTACTAATGAAAGTATTTTTCCCCTAACCCACCCTATTGTTATCTTTATGTCATTTATATATGAACATACGTAAACAATAATTGTGTAGTAAAAAATTGTTAACATACAAAGCAAACGTGTAACATTATACCAGGGTCCCATATATCGACCCTCCATCAATACCTTGCATTGTTGTGAGATATTTGTTATAGTTTATGAAAGAATATTTTCAAAATCTTACTATTTATTATAGTCCTTTTCTTACATTTGGTAGATTTTCCCCCAAACCCACCCTATTATTATTTTTAAATATATTTTTATGACAGAAGTTGTAAATTTACAAAACCATTGTGCACTTGTGCAGAATTCCCAAACAAAACTCCTCTATCAACACACCACACTATGGTGGAATATTGGTTGCAGAAAATATCATCCAATTGTTACCACATCTATAGTGTACATCTGGCACATATTTTCCATACAGCCCCATTACCTACACAGTACATTTTTCACATAAATGAAAGAATATTATATTATTACTGCTAACCATAGTCCATCTGCCACTCCAGTTGTGCTTTTCCTGTGTTTGTCCTCAGTCCCATATTGTATATGATCAAATAGGGATGTACCTTTGCTCTAGCCAAGGAAGGACACTCTTGCATCTGTACCATCAAACACAATTCTCATCCACCTTCGGTTTTCAGTGCTATTCAGTTTCTGTTATTTTCTAGCTTTCTGTCAATTGGCATTTACAACCCTAGACTACCATTTTCATCCCCATTTATGAACTGGCTGTAACTCACTATGTGTTACCGTCCACTCTGTACATTTCCACACTTTTACAGGAAAGCTAATTACAACTTCTACATAGATTAAATATCAGTAGGCATCACAGTCCTCCTTTTGTCTCCATTAAGAATCCACCACCTACCACCAGGTCTTGAAGATATTTTCCTTCATTTTCTTCTAGAAGCTTTATAGTTTTTGCTTTTATATTTATGTTTTTTGAACCATATTTAGTAAATTTTTGGATCAGGTATGAAATAGGGGTCCTCTTTCTTTCTTTTGGCTATTGATATTCAGTTCTCTCCACACCACCTCTTGAGTGGGCTGTTCTGCCAGAACTGAGTGGGTTTGACAGGTTAGTCAAAAATCACTTGACCATACATGTGAGGGTATATTTCTGAAGAATCAGTTTGGTTCCATTGGCCTATGTGTCTTTCAGGCAGTTCTATGTTGTTTTTATTACCGTAGCTAGGTAATATGATTTAAAGTCTGGAAATGAGAGTCCTACAACTTCACTTTTCCTTTTTAAAATGCTTCTGGCTCTTTAGGACCCCTTAACCTTCTAAATAAATTTGATCATCATATTTTCAATTTCTTTAAAAAATACTGGTGGAATTTTTATCAAGATTACATCAAGTCTATATATCAATTTGAGTAGCATTGACATCTTAATTTTAATTCATCTTCCAATCTGTGACCATGGAGTGTTCTTCCACTTACTGAGGCCTTTTTTGTTCCCTTTAAACACTGAGTTGTAGTTTTCTGAATGCAAGTGCTTTCCATCATTGGTTAAGTTTATTCCTGAATATTTGTGTGTTATCTATCATATTTTATTTTCACCACTCTTTTACACTTTTAGTTACTATATTGATAAAATCTTCATTTCTAGACTCTCTTCCAGGCTTCTCTCTCCTTCCGTTACTTTTCAGGCTCTAGCACAATCTTTAGTATTTCCTGAAAATCCAGTCTCCTGGTTAGAAATTCTCTCAGTTTCTGTTTATCTGTGAATATTCTCAACTAGCCCTAAATTTTGAAAGACAGTCTTCCCAGATATAAGATTTTTAGCTGAAGGTTATCCTCTTTTAGTATCTTAAATACATCATATCACTGTCTTCTTGTTTCCATGGTTTCCGGTGAGAAATCAGCACTTAATCTTTTTGGGTTATCCCTTATAAGGTATACATTACTTTTCTTTTGCTGTTCTCAGAATTCTTCCTTTAATTTGGCATTTATTCTGATTAGTATGTGTCTTGGAGGTGGTCCATTCAGATTTTTTCAGATGGGAGTACATTGTGGTTCCTGGACATAGATATCCATGCCCTTCAATAGGGTTAGGAAATTTTTTCCCATTATTTCTTCAAATACTCCTTCTGTCTCTTTTCCCTTCTCTTCTCCTTCTGGGACACCCATGACACAGCTGTTTGCATGTCTCTTGCTGTCATTTATTTTCCTGAGATTGCTTGATTTTTTCCTTTCTTCATCTGTTCTTCACTTTTAGAGGCCATTTCTTCAAGCTCACCAGTCCTTTCTTCTTCCTCCTCAAATGTGCTGTTATATGATTCCAAAGTATTTTTAATTTATTGCACCACTCATTTCCATAAGGTCTACTATTTTTCTGTGTATGCTTTAAATTCTTGTGGTCATCCAGTGTCCTTTTAAGATCCTTAATCCCTTTAAATTCATTTAGGAGATCATCTGTGATTAGTTGTCTCAATTCCTTTATGTCATATGGAGGCTTATATTGTTCCTTTAACTGGGCCATAGCTTCCTGTTTCTTGGTATGGATTGTAATTTTTTGTTGGTGTCTTGGTATCTTGCTTACTATTTATTCTGGGTGCAGTTTTTCTCTTTAAATTAGGGCTTCCTGCCCTTTCTCCCTTGCTGCTTGTGTGGTAGGAGCCAAGGATGTAGTTGGTTATGTAAGCTGTGGTACTCAAGCTTCCCTCATTGCCCCAAGGACCAATGAAGCTTCTCCCAACTTTCTCCTTTGCCAGGGGTAGGACAGAGTCACACGTGCATAGAATAATCCAGTTCATGCAGGCCTATGCTATAGTTTCCTAGAAAATATTATGAAGCTTCATGTTCCTTCCCCCCCCCCCCCCCCGCTTGGGATGGGCATGGAGCTGCAGGTGTATGTAGCAATCTATGCATTATGGGCTCAGGGTGACTGCATTTGCCCCAGTAGATTTCTGATTATTCAGTCTGTGCCAGCCAAAGGTACCTGCGGTTACTTGGACAGGCTGGGCCAGTCCCACCAGTTGCCACCCTGACAGAGGTGGGACTGAAACCTAGCCTAGGGCTGCAGCCCAATCTGGGTGAAAGAAACTAGTTCCTGCCTTCACTGTGATTTTCGGTCAGGCTGGCTTCCCCCCAAGCTGGGGGCAGACTCAAAATGTTGGATGCTGGCCTCTTTCTGACTTGGAGAAGTTCAAACTTTAGGTGTTCTTAGGGTCATACTTTAGCCAGCCGAATTTACTAATCAGTAGCTGATATTGGTGGTCAACCGTCTCTTTATCCCTGTTTTTGGGAAATGGCGCTTCCGATCCCAGCTACAGAATAGCTCCAGGGGCAGCTTGTGCTGCCAAAGTAAGATGATTACCAACTTCAGTGGCATGGCCTATAATTTCCTGGAGAGGCTGGTGCAGGTCCCCCCAGCTTTCTCCCTGCTGGAGCTGGGGCTGGGGCTTATGCTAGAGCTGCCCTCTGGACTGGCTGGAAAGAAGCAGGTCCCTACCAACTCTGTGATTTCAATTTACCCCACTCCACCCCCTGCCAGGTATGAAGTTAAGATGGCAGCTCCTGGCTTCTTTCTGACCTGGACATGTTCAGACTTCAGCTGTTCTTAGGATTATACATTAGCCTGTCTAATTTACTCATCAATAGCTGAAGTTAATGCCCAACCGTCTCTTCCTCCCCCATTTTTGTGAAGTGGAGCTTTCAATTCCAGCCACAGAACAGCTTCTGAGGCAGCTTGTGCCTCCAGTGGAGGATGAGCACCAGCCTCCATGACATGAAGTACTCTACTTAATAGTCTTCTCTGAAGAGGCACAGTCTCCTTCCATTCCTTCCAAGGTGTTGCAGGATGTTCTTCTGGTCTCCTGGAGCCCCCAAACAGGTGCTTTAGATAGCTGTGTGATTACTAACTGCCCTTAGCAGGAGCTGACTCTAGGATCTCCTTACTCAGCCGCCATTCTGCTGTTTGTCCTTGAACTGGATATTTTATACCTAGGTATAAAGTATCCTTTTATGTACTTTTTGTTTGTTTCTTTGTTGTGAACTATCTTTTCTTTCATTCCAAGAGTATTTACCTTTCTCTTTGAGCAGAGATAATAACTGAGAAAAATCATAATTCCTTTTGTGGCTCTTTTGACACTGTATCTGCTGATTGGTTTATCCCCTGGAGAATAGATGAGATTTTTCTAGTTCTTTATATGTTATGGTATATAATTTGGGGTGATATTCTGGTTGCTTATTCTTACATAGTTAGAGACTTCTGAGAGACTGTTTTTGGCTAGTTTGGGCCCCTTTGTATTCCATACGAATTTGAGGATGGACTTTTTCCATTCCTACAAAAAAACGCTGCAGAGATTTTGATAGGTGTTGCATTTAATCTGTAGATCATTTTAGGTAGTAATGATATTGTAACAATATTCAATGTGAAACATGGACACACAATATCTTGCCATTTATTTAGGTCTTCTTTAATTTCTTTTTGTAGTGTTTTTCAGTTTTCATTGTATATAGAGTTCATTCTTTAAATTTATTCTCAGGTATTTTATTTTTTCAGATGCTATAGCGAATGGAATTTTTTTAAAATATGTTTTTTATTTTTTTCAAAGATACTTAGGTTTCACAAAATGCTACAGAAAAAAATATAAGGAATTCCCAAATGCCCCACTCCCCACACCTCACACCCTTCCCCACATTAACAACTTCTTTTATTAATGTGGTACATTCATTGCAATTGATGAGTCCTTTTGGAGCATTGCCAGTAAGTATGGATTATAGTTTAGATTGTAATTTACACTGAATTCTGTAGGTTATGGCAGGATATATAATGACCTGTATTTGTCATTGCAGTGCCGTTGAGGACAATTCCATGTCCCAAAAGTTTCCCCATATTATACCTCTTTTTCCCTCTCCCTGCCTTTAGCACTTCCAGTAGCCACTGTCTCCACATTAATGATATAATTTCTTTCATTGCTAGAGTACCAATAAGTTTGTAGCAGAATACCAGGAAGTCTTCTCTGGTCCATATTTTATTGCCCAGGTTCTGGGATGGTGATAGCTATTCCACCTCTAATTGTGAGGTGGCTTCAATTCCATATGGCTGATGGATGACACTCTGATGCTTGCAGTTGTAGACTCTCTCAGTTCCTTTGTATGGTAGTTGTCCATCCTCTCCTCCCTGTTAGTTTACCAGGGTGAGGCCCATGAACTGGAAAGTAGATGTTGCAACAAATAGAATAGGTTTTTAATGCTCATTTCAGATAGTTCTTTCCTGGTATGGAAAAATAAAGCTGATTTTTTAAGGGTTTATCTTGTACCCTGCAACTTTACTAATTTTTTAAATTTTCTGTGGTAGTGTTCTTGTGACTACTTGGGGAATTTTGATATGAAGGAACATACCATCAGAGAATAGTGTTAGTTTTACTTTTTTATTTCTGATTTCAATGTCTTTCTCTTTTTTTGCCTGATTACGCTGGTTAGAACTTCCAGGATAATTTTGAATAGAAGCGGTAAAAGAGTGCATCCTTGTCTTGTTCCTGACCTCAGGTTTCAGTCTCCCATTGCAAGCTTTCATGCTTTCTCACATTGACTATGATGTTAGCTGTGAGTTTTGATATTTATTACGTTGTAGATGTAACCTTTTATTCCTATTTTTCTGAGTGGTTTTATTATGATATCATGGTAGATTTCATCAGAAGCCTTCTCTGTGGCATTCAAGTGATCGGATGGATTTTTTCTTATGTGAAACCACTGCTGCATTCCTAGGATGTCACCTTTGGTCATGAGTTATAATCCTTATAAGTAGTTTGATTTACTTTTCCAGTGGTTTGTTGAGATTTTTTGCTTCTGTATTCATATGGGAAGTGTTTCTGTTGTTTTCTTTTGATGTTGCTCTCTGGTTTTGGGTATCACAATAATACTAGCTCCATAGAATGAGTTAGGAAGAATCCCGACCTTTTCATTTTTTTTGGAAGAATTTGTGAAGGATTTATGTTGATTCTTGTTTGAATGTTTGGTACAATTCTCTCTAAAGCCATCTGGTCTTGGGCCTTGTTGGGAGGTTCTTGATTATTCAATCTTTTTGCTTTTATAGGTCTGTTAAGAGCTTTTATTTCTTCTTGAGTTAATGCAGGTTATTTTTATGTTTCTAGGAATTTGTCATGTCCTCTAGGTTATCTAGTTAGTTGGCATATGAATGTTCATAGTATTCTCTTTTTTTTAACCCCACCACCACCACCCCAGTTGTCTGCTCTCTGTGTCCATTTGCTTCGTGTTCTTTTTTTGGTCCACTTCTGTTGTCAGTGGCACAGGAATGTGTTTCTTTTTGTTGCATCATCTTGCTGCATCAACTCTGTGTGTGTGGCGCCATTCCTGGGCAGGCTGCACTTTCACTCTGGGTGGCTCCCCTTATGGGGTGTACTCCTTGCGCATAAGGCTCCCCTGCATGGCAGGGCACTCCTTGCGTGCATCAACACTGCACATGGGCCAGCTCCACACAGGTCAAGGTAGCCTGGGGTTTGAACCGCAGACCTCCCATGTGGTAGATGGATGCCCTAACCACTGGGCCAAGTCCGCTTCCCATAGTATTCTCTTATAACCCCTTTGATTTCTGTTAGGTCAGTGGTAATGTTCCCATTTTCATTCCTTTAATAGTTATTTGCATCTTTTTCTCACTCATTTCTCTTTGTCTGGGTAAAGGTTTGTCAATTTTATTAATCTTTTCAAAGAACCAAATTTTGGTTTCATTGATCCTCTCAATTGTTTTTCTTTTCTTTATCTCACTTATCTCCACTCTAATCTTTATTATTTTCTTTCTCCTACTAATGTTAAGTTTGGCTTATTCTCTTTCTTCAAGATAAGAAGTTAGGTTATTGCTTTGATATTATTGTTTCCTAATGTAGGAATTTATAGCTATATGTTTCCCAATCAGCAGTGCCTTACTCCTTCCCATAAATGTATTGCATGGTGTTGTTTTTTTTTATTCTTCTCTAAGAATTTTCTCATTACTCTTGTAGGTGGACTTCAGAAAATTATCCTGTTAGCCTCAAGGTTTGATGATGCATTGGAAGCACACAGGAGAAAGGGCGCTCCTTGCCCAGGTGGAAGGACACAAGCTTCTCTTCTGGCTCCTCTGGCCAGGTCGCAGTGAGGACAACCTGCTCAGAGATCTTCTCAACCCCAGAAGGATTCCTGTCAAATGCTCTTAGAGCTGTGGCCAGATGTAGGGTGGACCCTAGAAATAGCCGTGAAATAGGCAGTTACCACAAAGATGGTACAAAATCCCTAGGGAGCTCCACCTCTGTAGGTGCTGCTTTGCCCTTTGGTGTGTTTGGAGAAGGAGACACCACCACCCATGGAGCTGGCCATAGAGTTGACACTGCAATTTGAAGAGGAAAAGGGTTCCCTACCCTGACATCCTTTCCAGATGTCTTTTAGAAGGCAGAAAATAGCCTCAATCTTTTCAGATGACAAAAACCTAAACCTACCACCTCAAAACCAGGAAACTTTCGTAGGTAGTGGTTCAACTGATGCCTCATCTGAAGTTTCTCTTACTCCTGGGCAACCCCAGCCCTGGAAATCCTGCCTGGGGTAACCACCCACGCTGTCTGCTCAGGCTCACAGGCATCCACTCCCATATATCCTGACTTTCTGGCTTGGACTCCCTGGAATCCTGAGCCTCAGGTTTGACACGAGCGGGACAGGACAGCCATTTAAATGTCATTTTCATGTGCAGGAAGGTCATTGGGCCCTGGAGAATCAAAGCATCCTGGTGCTGGGGAAAGCTCCCGTGGGGATGATCCATGAAGTTTTGCAGTAAATTGTCGAAGGCACTATGAGAGGAGTGGAGACCACCGATCAGAGAGGCCTTCCCTGGCCACCCACATTCCCTTCTGAAGGTAACCATGTGTGTGTTTCTGGAGGGCTGCTGTGTATGGCCTGCATGTCCTGCACCCACTCCACAAACTGTCAAACTGGGCAGTAGTGGACTGTCCCACAGCTGGGGACTCAGGACTCTTATCAATCATAGAAGGCTTATGTCCAATATTTGAATGAATCTTGCCTACATCAGAGACCCTTGACTCATATCTGTCAGTCTTCCCTGCCCCCAATACAGAAGAAGTAGTGCAGTGACTGCTCTACTCAATGTTCTGCATCAAAAACTAGGCGCTTTTAAATGCCTGGTGAATGGGGAACTCCTGCCCATTTTCCATGTCCTAACTGTACCTCAGCCTGAGGCCGATGTAGGAAGACCTGCCTTATTCAAGCAGGCCTCTGAGTGTCTCATCCTTTTCCTACCATTTCTTTCTTAGTATGGGCACTGCCTTGTCCCACCTTGCCTACAGCTCAGCTCCCTCAACAGAACATCCAGGCAGAGTGATTAGCAGTTTGCTCAACACATCTAGTTCCCTGGGACCATGGATCCCATTTGTAGGATGGTTCAGGTGGGGAAAAATCAAACCAAGAAGGGAAATATCAGATCTCTGTGACACATGAATAGGACCTCCACTCCTCAACCTCCACATCCACTGCACATTTCCAATGCAACTGTGGAGTTTGGAGTCCTTTGTTCTGACCTGTGGGCCACTCACATTTTTAATTGGTATACCGTTTTCGCATCTCCTTGAGAGACCAGGAGGACTTGCCCATACTTACAGAGAGCCATGACTGCATCACACCAACTTGCTGTTTATATCTCATGCTCAAGAGATCAAGTGTAGGTGTCTGACTCCCTAGTGGAATGCAAGCTCAAGAGGCAGGGAATTTTTCTGCTTCATTCCTCCAACGAAGCTAAATTTTTCAATGTCCCTACACATATAGGTAGCCAGAATATATTTGTCAGTTGAGCTCCATGATCACCTTGCCCATGTCACAGTGAGTCTGGGGTGACCCTCTGAAAACCCAGAGAACTCTGCTAACATAGGAATTCAGATGGGACCTCCAGGATGGATTCTGCAGCATTCTTTGTAAATGGGAAAGAGGCCTGTCCCTTCCAAGAGGGTGTTCAAGGCTGTGAAACATGATCCCCACCAGGGGGAGGAAAACAATCTGATAAGCCCCTGAGCCTCTATCAGCCCATCAGACCTGGGTCAAAGTATCATAGCTAATGTGCTTAGGTTCTGAATATGAACCTGCAGTGTGTGTCCACTCACTCGCACCACCTGAGGAACGAGGAGTGATGTGACAAGGGAATCGACAGACCAAACGAACAACAAATGTGGAATGAGTCATGGATGTAGAAGGGGGCATGGTTCTCACGTGGTGAGGAGCTGGTCCAGGAACAATTGAGTAGGCCTTGAGAATTGATGATGCATTGGAAGCACACAGGAGAAAGGGAACTCCTTGCCCAGGTGGGAGGACACGAGCTTCTCTCCTGGCTCCTCTGGCCAGGTGGCAGTGAGGACAGCCTGCTCACAGGTCTCCTCAACCCTAGGATTGCTGTCAAATGCTCTTAGAGCTGTGGCCATATGTAGGGTGGACCCTAGAAATAGCCATGAAATAGGCAGTTACTGCAAAGATGGTGAAAAAGCAGTCTATAGGTGCTCCTTTGCCTTTTGGTGTGTCTGGAGAAGGAGAGACACCACCGCCATGGAGCTAGCCATAGAGCTGACACTGCAACTTGAAGAGAAGGGTTCCCCCACCCTGACATCCTTTCCAGCTTTCTTTTAGAAGGCAGAAAATAGCCACAATCATTTCAGATGGAAAAAACCCAAAGCCACCACAACTAAACCAGGAAACTTCTATAGGCAGTGGTCCACCTTATTTCCCTTCTGAGTTTCCTCTTATTCCTTGAGAACCCCAGCCCAGGCAGATCTTGCTGGGTTCTCCACCCATACAGTCTGCTGAGGCCTACAGGCACCCACTTGCAGATATCCTCACCTTCTGGAGTTGACTATTGATTGCAGAAACTGAAATAGATAACGGGCATAATGGGACATCCCTTGAAATATCAAGCCACACATATTCATATCTATGGAGTCCAGCCAGTCCTTGTAGGTAAGAATGACCTGGGCCTGAGAAATTCCCCACTGGCATGGTCCACCCTTGTTTGGAATAGATAGCCGATGGCACTGTGAATGGAGTGTAGACAACAGATCAGACAGGATTTCCTTTAATCCCATTTTCCCTCTCAAAAGTATCCAAGTGTGTGTTTCAGAGGGCTCCTCTGCATAACCCTGCCCATTCCCAGACCCTGCACCTACTCCCAAAATACTGTTATACATGGCTAAGACTGTTTATCCCCTAGCTGCAGACTGCTGGCTATTGTCCAACCTAGTAGGCTCGTGTCCAATATTTGAACGAGTCTTACTTATGTCAGAGACCCTTCACACATCTGTCTTCCCTGCTCTCTGTACCGAGGAATCTGAGTTCCAGTGGGCAGGGGAGGGAGTGACTACTTCCCTCTTTGCACTGTGTTTCAAAAAGAGGGGCACTTAGTACCTAGTCAGTGGGGCCCTCTACCCCACATTCCCATGGTCTAAGTGTATCTCAGCCTGTGGCCCAGTCACCAAGAGCTGCCATATTTTTTGAGTGCCTATGAGTATAATTCATCCAAGTCTTATTTTCCTCTTAGTGGCAGGAGCACAGCCTAGCTTTTCCTATAGCTGAGAACCCACGACAGAACATCCGTGCAAACTCTAGCATTTTGCTCAACACATCTCCCCGGGACCATGGATTCTGTTCAGATGATGGGGCAGTTTGTGACAAATGAAACCAAGATGTAAATCATGAAATTTTGGGGACACAGGGATCTGTCTTGAGCTTCCCAGGGACTATCCCCACCTAAACTTTCTGACTTGACTGTGGACTTTAAAGCCCTTGTAGTTTATGTATATTCTACACACATTTTCCTTAGGTCCATGAGTCTTCCTTGTACTTGAGTGACCTGGAGACTTTCTTATCCCTAGAGAGACATTAAGGTTTCACACCTAACATTCATGTTCTCCCTGTGCTTGTGAGGTCTAGTGTATTTGACTCCCTGTGGAATGAACCCCAAGCAGCAGGGAATTTTACTCCTTCATTCCTTCAACTACTAAATTGTGTAATTTCCGTACATACATAGTCACTATTTATTGATTGAGCCCAATCATCACATTCCCAGAAGTCAGATTTGGCAGCTTCTACTTCTCCAGCCCCCTCAATGCATTTTGACAAGACCTTGGTTGAAGAACTCCGAGACAGATGTGTCAATCTTTAAAAAAGGGAAATAGGTTTGTACTATGACCTGTTGTAGTTGAGGACTGAGTCAGAGCCTGCTCCCTAGGTGAGTGGAAAATCATTCTGTCCATCCCAGGCTCTCTAACAGCCCATCACGCATGGACTAACTTGGTCAACACTTCTATATCTCCTCCCACTCGATCCTGTCAATAACTAGTAGCTGTTTGTCCTGCAGCCCCGTACTCATCCAAGGAGCCACCTGAGGATCAGAGAAATGAATTGACCTCCAATGTCCAATGGCAATGTCTGGCAAACTCGAGGCCATGGAAGGGGCATCGTGCTCACCTGGGGATCGTTTTTATCAGTGTTTGCTTGGTGGGGAAGACCACTTTCATGTTCCCCAGGATGTTGGATCAGTCCATACTCCCTGCCCAATTGGTGCTGCTCCATTTTCTTCTTGCTGGATCTGAAACTTGTCTGCACCAACCTGGGACCTTTCATCTCAGCCATGTCATTTTCACACTGGCAGGTGGAATGTTGGGACAAAAAAGGACATGCAGTCAGCAGCTGTAAAATGTCCAAAAAGATGGTTATGCCTGAATTTCAAACCGGAAATCACTGACCTCAAGTGACTGTGGCAGGAGGTGTATCATGGGTGCCACTTAGTGACAGGGCAAAGGGAGACCAATCCTGGATTCAAGTAGTTAACTTCAATGACCTCAAATAGCTTCATTCCTCTTTTTCAAATGAAAGAGTTTTGAGGATGTGAGACTAAGGCAATACTAGATTCTGTAAGGGCTAAATTCCTGGAGATTCCAGGATGGGAGGAAGACTCTGGATTGCCCAAGGCAACGAGCTGATATGACAGGGAAGAGAAATTCCAAATGGTCTTGAAAATATTCAAGTGTAGATCGCCTTCCAATGGGGCAATTGTAAATATTATTCTGCCTTGCTGTCACCAGATGGACAAGTTTTGAGACTATTCACACCCAACATGAGCTGACTGCAGGGAACCACCAACCATCACTGTCTGCTTTTGGATGCCTGAATTGTTTCAAGGAATTTGGCCCCAGCCATTAAAACTCTAAATGTGTATAATGTTTGAACAAGCCAACCCAGTTCTAGTAGCCCATTCTGGGTGATCTGGAACTATTAGACTAGTCAAAGTCACATGACACTCCTTGAAGCCCAGTTGAAATGACAAAAGAAAGGAGTCCCATCTAGGTCTAAGGGCATGAAGGCTGAACTTCTGAGGTTCCTAGCCTCCTTTTGGAACATGATGCAGCCCTACCACCTGACCTGGAAGAGTCACAGTATTGAGCTCCGTTGGATGGCAAGTTACACAAAAATATGTATTTTATTGTAATCTTCTCACCACTTTTTAGGTAAAAACAACCTAGGAAATGAGAGGATGCTTAGGGATGGAGAGCCAGTCTAGCTGAATGCAGGCAGAAAACATGGGGATGGGGAGAACCTAGGAACAGGTAGAGTAAACAACCAAGGCAGGATCCAAAACAAAGACTGTTGTGGTTTAATGTGAAGGTGAATCATCATAAAGGGCTCTTTTCTGATATCCAACCAACATTGCACCTGGTCACAAATGGGGCTGAGTTTGGGGTGGTGTGCATTCCTAGATTCCTAATGGTGTGGTCCTGAGTTCCAACAGAGGGAATTCCTGGCAGGGAACCTGCAGATTCTGCCAGGGTAGGATCTAGGTCCTGAAGTCCCCTGTCTTGACCTTGACCTGGGTGTGGAGAACCCCTCAGCTCCCATTTCACTTCTTGTCTCTTTCAGCTTCTGCTGGTGGCAGTATGCACCAGCACCCTGCTTAGGTGTTGATGACACCGACATCCTGCTCTGAGCTGGTCTTGTGGGTGGGGCTCTGCAATGGTAGAATCATCAGCAGGGCTACAAGGCATCAGGACCCTGACTGGTTATCACCAAGAGGAGCAACCACACATGAAGTTCTATTTCCAGATGAGGCAAAGACCCTATTGGTATAGACCTCTTCCCAGGAGAGAGATGACAACTGCAGATCTGGATCAATGTCTGGGCAGAGGGGCGCCAACCCCAGGCTTCTCCTCCTGTCCCTGCCAGTCATGAACTGGACAAGAACACAATGAGCCCAGCAGGTGTCCACCCCCAATCACCTCTTTCTGCCCAGCCTGGTATCCTCTATACACCCATCCTGGGAGTGGAAGGTGCTGAGGCTGCTCATAAGAACAGTGTCAGCCTGGCCTGCATCCCCTGCCCTGGTTCCATGGGTTACCTTTGATTTCCTCCTGGCAAATGGCCAGATTCTTTGAGGTTGAAGGTTGAGCCAAAGTCTGCAATGTTGGATCAGGCTCTCGTTGTGGGGTTTCCTGTGGCCAAGGCTGCAGGCAGGCAGCAACAAGAACATTTCTTGAGCATCTAGGCCTGAGTGAGCTGTTAGGTTAGTATCTAGAATGTGGGCACTTGGTTCCTGGGGTTCCAAGTTCTCTTGGGTTCTGTCTCCAGGGAAGTGAGGTAACTTCCTGCTTCCCCTTCTCTGTGCTCTCTTCCTGGATAACAACTTCCCAATGTCCCCTCTGGGCTGCTGACTCTTTACCCCCCTGACCTATTGAATTTCCCAAGTGTACAGAATTTCACCAATACAGTCCTTCTTCCTGCCTTGCTGAGGTCTGGGGGCATCAAGAACTGTCTAAGGAGATTGAACTTGGTACACAACCGTCCTGCTCCTGCCTGATCTGTGATCCTGGACATGTCTTTCTGTTTCTCAAGCCTTCCGTGTTGGAAACCAAGGTGCAGTGGTCTCACAAGGAGACATGCCGTTTCCTTAGCTATGCTTGCAATGTAAGGAATGCTGTAATTAAGAGTTCTGGGCAAACCGGTTGAAGCTGTTAAAGGCTGAAAGAAAAGATGAGCACAAACCTTTTGTAGTAAGTAGAACACTTAGACTTTGTACCTTGAGATAAGATTTTTTGAGTTTCTTAGTAATGCTAATAGTTAACTGCTTGTTGCTGCTTGTCATGTAGACTGGGGTATATAGAGAGCCCCTTGTAAACAATAAAGTTGTCTGATGAGTCTCTACTCACAGACCCCCTGACCCCAGCTCTCTCACTCTTTTTCTTTCTCATTTCACTCTCCTTTTTCTCTCTCATTCCTGATACCCTTCGGATCCAAATCTCCAACACTTCCCAAGTTTACCCTGCTGCACAATGGATCAAATCTACCTGATCCTTCCTTGGAAAAGGATCAGGTAGCTCAGAGAAAATTCCTAGAAAACTTGAGGACTGGTCACACCTGTAGCCAATGTACATATTAAGAGAAGGAAGAATTTACAAGATGGAGTGGGAAGCAGCAGGGAACACAAGCAAAACAGGGCTGAGTTCTGGCAGTGTAATCTTGAGAAAGTCATGACCACCTTGGCTTTGTGTCACAGTCCATGCCAGGACAGGCTTTAAATTCTGTGAAAAGCAGTCTTAGTCACCTTCAGGTGTGAGACCTTCCAAAGACTTCCTGTTCCTTTCAGTTTCAGATTCAAGGCTCCTGCAAGGTCTGACCTGTCCCTGGGCCCCATAGATGGTCCTGTGCTCTGCTGCATCTAGCACAAGTCATCAGTTCCCCAATCCTCCAAGCCTGTGTCTGTTCAGTAGGACACCTAGGGTTTAGAACACATTTTCCAGCACCCCAGAATACCATGGTTATCAATAGAGAACCAAGGCCAAATAATCCTCCCAGGCTGTGGCACACTTAGGGTCACCCATTCCAAGCACCCCAATTTATAGAGGAAATTGAGGACTTCTTTCCAGTAACCTCCCTCTATATTGGGAGTTCATCTTAATTCCAGGTGCTCAGAACAGTGGAGGGAAGACCTCACTTCTGTTCTCTCCTGCTTATTCTGGGCTTGTCCCTGCCCAGGCAGAACCCTGGGAACCTCTGAGATTCCACTGCCCATCAGGCTGGCATCTCCCAGGCATGGGGCTATGGATACGTCGACAGGACAAAGATGTCCTGCCCCATGGCAGAGCTCACTCTAACCCCTCTGGCTCCTTGCCACCTCCCTGGTTCCAGGCCTACTCTGACTCCCAGGACATTGTCCCTACCCATTTGGTCAGTGTGTGTGTGTTCGGGCAGTGCTCATGAAGCCATTTGGGGATCCTGAGAAGAAAAGAGCTTCATATGGGGAGAAACAGGCAGGGGTCCCCATTATTTAGGGGCTGTCCTTTTCAAAGTTTCTATGCAAGAGAGTTGGGCCCACACCTCAAATGCCAGCAGTATCCAGGTCCTCTGGATTGTGCCCACCATGTGCTCCTTGGGCTTCGCCTTTCTCTGGGACTCTGTTCCTTAATTGAAAAGTGAGGAGTTGAAAATGGATCTGGATAAGAAGGTGCTCAGTAAGGACAGGGCCATCCTCCCCCAGCCTTGGAGGAGGTAGGTGAGAATGCCCTTGGGGCACTCAGGGTACTGAGCTCCAAAAGCCAGGATGTAAAGGACAGCACACAGGGTGGTCGGGCTCATGCCCAGAGTCCTTCCCTAGACAGAGGAAGGTACTTGCAATGAGCCCCTCTCTGGGCATGTGCAAGGAGCCAATGGCTGCCTGCCCAACCCCCAGGGCCTGCTCTGTGTCAACTCCCCCAGGGAACCCAGAAACACCCCAAATCCAGTGTGATCTGCCTGACCCTGGACCCGGTCTGAGTGGAGATTGGTGTCCTAGGAGCCTCAGAATGCACTGCCTGTGAGATCCACCAGTGGGCGTGGATCTGTAAACCTTCAGTAGTCAGTGACACCAAGAGGAGGGCAGGGCAGGACCCCTTCCTCCACCATCTTCTGCCAACCCAGATGGTGCAGTGAGGGTGGGAGTTAGCCCTGGAAGGAGGCCAACCCTTGTGCTGCCCAGAGTGGGATCTCCTCAGTGTCTATTGGCAGGGAGCCCCTCTCAGCCCAGCTCTGTTCCCCATTTTGTAAAGAAGCCCCAGGCTCCAGCACTCAAAGCCCCCAGCTCTCAGGAAGTGGGCCCATCCTGCAGGTGGAACTGGGAATCACTGCTCTGTGCCATCACAGGTAGGTGCCTATGCTAACACTCAGGGGCTTTTCCAGGGCTGGAGACTCCCTGGCCAAGTGGCTCCTCAGTCCAGGCCCTTTAGGCGTGCATTTGCCCGGCCTTATTCCTTACACACCCTCATGCGGTTGAGTCACTCAACACATAGCCTTTAAGGAAACAGGCTCTGAAAAGTCACCACATTTTGGAGGTAGATCTGAAGTGCCCAGGGTGAAGGAGACTCTCGTGTGTGCTGGAGGGGAACCTCAATTTGGGCCATCTACCTGATCACACAGGGCTCTGATGCCCAGGGGAGGAGATAGGGGACTTGAGTGCGTGGATGGACAGGGGTCCCAGTGCAGCATGCTGGCCTGCCGCAGCCACATCTAGCATAAGCTGGGATGAGGGCCTACCTCAGGGCCCTTCTGGGCACTTGGGGGCTTCAGTGGCTGCCTGCCTCCACCCAGAGGTGAGCATGATGGCTGGAGGCCCAGAGCAAACTCCTGGTCAGAGTTGTCATTCAGGACAAAGTGGTTACCAGAAAGGTCACATTTGGGGACCAGCGGGACACTGCCCCCAATCCCACTCCCCTGGAGTTTCTTGTCCCTGTCACCATTGTCCACGGTGCTGTAGAAAAAGGGAATCTGAATTTCCATCATTTCTCAATGGATATTTTTTTAACATAAATCACCTGTCCATCTTTAAGGGTCCAATCATACTACAATACTGCAATTTATTCTACTCATATAATTTTAATATTAGAAATGCCTTTTATTGGGTTTCCATTTTTAAAGCTGAGTTATAGACAACAGAGAAAGCAAACAAAATTGCAGAAGAGAATGGTAAAGGCTACAAACCTGGATTTTTCTATCAGCTGAAAAGCTGGGAGAAGGAAGGGTTGGGGGCAAAGCTAAGCTGTGAACTAGTCTCCTTAGCTTCCAGGATAGGGAAGCAGTTGAGCCTGTGTAAGTTCATGAATCTAATGATGGTTAATTTCACATCAACTTGAATAGGGAATGTGATGGTTTGATGAAAAATCATGTTCTTAAAGCTGAAGTATTCCTGTGTGTGTAAACCTATTTTAAATATGACTTTTTGATTAGGTCAATTCAGTTAAGTCCTGACCCAGACATTAATCTTCTTACTGGACTCTTTTTTTTTTTTTTAATTCATTTTTTTAAAATATTACATTCAAAAAATATGAGGTTCCATTCAACCCCATCGCCCCCCACCACCACCACTCCCCCCACAGCAACACTCTCTCCCATCATCATGACACATCCATTGCATTTGGTAAGTACATCTCTGGGCATCGCTGTACCTCATGGTCAATGGTCCACATCATAGCCCATACTCTCCCACGTTCCATCCAGTGGGCCCTGGGAGGATCTACAATGTCTGGTAATTGTCCCTGAAGCACCACCCAGGACAATTCCAAGTCCCGAAAACGCCTCCCCATCTCATCTCTTCCTCCCGTTCCCCACACCCAGCAGCCACCATGGCCACTTTTCCCACACCAATGCCTCATTTTCTCTGTGGATCTTGGATTGGTTGTGTCCATTGCACATCTATGTCAAGAGAAGGCTTAGATTCCACATGGATACTGGATGCAATCCTCCTGCTTTCAGTTGTAGACACTCTAGGCTCCATGGTGTGGTGGTTGCCATTCTTCAACTCCATGTTAGCTGAGTGGGGTAAGTCCAATAAATCAGAGTGTAGGAGTTGAAGTCTGTTGAGGCTCAGGGCCTGGCTATTATATGGTCATTCCAGAGATTCAAATCCCCTAGATATATCTTAAACCCCAGCACCAACTACAATTCCAGTAAAGTACCAAGAAAGTCTTGTGAAAAGAGATCCCATCTGTGTCCAGCTCCATCACGCAGAAACACCAGCTCCAAAGAAGGGCCAACTGACAAGGCAGTGAACCCCATCTGCCATGACCATACAACCTGTGGGTATCTTTAGCCCTCAAAAGAACCCATACCTGGGGTTGTATCTACTTTATCTGTCTCTGAGACTCTGCTCAGGTGTGCATAAGGGCAATCCTTCTGACAACCTCCAGAGTGTTTTTGGAGACTCATAGCCATATTAACTCATTTCTCCTTTCCATTTCCCCCTTACATTAGGTCAAACAGCATTTTAAACTCCTGTTATTATATATAGACAGGGATATTCTGCTGGTCCTTTAATTCAAGGTCATTTTCTAGTTGCATCATCAGCTGGAACTTGGTAGTGATCCCTCGGTGCCAGGGAGGCTCATCCCCAGGTGTCATGTCCCATGCTGGGGGGAATGCATTGCATTTACATGCTGAGTTTGGCTTTGAGACTGGCCACATTTGAGTAACATGAAGGCTGTCAGGAGGAAACTCCTAGGCACAGTGCTGCTCTAGGCCTTGTTCTTATTTCAGGTGCATAGGCTCACAAGCATAGTCATTAGTATCAGGGGCTCACTGTTGGACCTCATTCCTTCCTTGTTCTTACCGTTGCCCTTGGAGGACTGCCACTGCTCCCCAAGGAACCACGACAGAGCACCCCCGGCCAGGAAACCAGTACCCCCCCCAGCTGTTGTTTTTAATTGTTGCCACTATGAGTATATCCAAACATTACCATGCACCCTGGCCATATGTCCTGTATAACTCCCTGTCAACCACATAGCACCTGTCAATAACATCCTATACCAGTATTCCTCTGCCGCCATTGTTGAACCACTCTGTGAGCCAAAGCTTCCTGAAAAATGAAGCCCAATATAATGTCAGGATCCCTTACTAGTAAAATGGAATATAGCGATGGGTTTAAAGGTTAGATATAGAATACATATTGATTTAGAAAAATTCTACATCCTATCTTTTTCTTTTCTTTTTCCCTAATTATTGAGCTTCTCTTCACAAGAGCCTTAGATCACAGCAATTCATATATACAATATACAGTACTCCCATACATCCACCATAAAACCTTTTCTCTTCCACAGCGATATTCTTATAACTTATTCATATCATATTTACTTAAACTGATGTACAGACTCTGAGACAATAGCTTTTAAACAAGGTGACATCTGTGCTTACATTGTGGTCCATACTTGAGGATATACAGTTTTCTAAATTTTTAGTTATCCTATGTTTTACATTATGGTTTACATTATTAGTCTGTAGTCCCCTATATGTTTTTGGTGTAATATTACATGTTTTATATCCATCTTGTGTACTCTCGCGAAACTCCTCTCTTACCCCCACATTTACCTTGGTTCCATCCATTCCACATCCATTTTCCCCTCCCCTTGGGGCCCACAGCGACAGCCAATCGCCATTTCCCAAGGAGCCACATCCAGAGATACTTGCAACAGTGTTCAGGGCCTGACTTGCTCAACTGCCCTAATGCCCTGGGAGCCATCCTTTCTCTCGAGAGATACAGTTCCCTCTTTTTTGATGGCATTAGTCCTCCCCAGGATGTGGGTCCACCCCCACTCTCACTACTTGGGTCTCTACCCAATGGTACAACCCACCCTGGCAAAATGAGCATTCAGACATTCCCCAGGAGTCCGTCCCGTGTCAGACCATCCCCTCTGATCATCCTAAACAGGTAACCCTCTTAATTATATTTTGATACGGTTTTCTCAGCATTTTACTCTCAACCAACACCTGACACTCTCCTATGTTCGTATGTTGCCTCTCCCTCCCCCCAAATTTTGGGCACTATTACCCATCCGCCCATCACCAGCCCCCTCAAACCCGCAAAGCCCCACCCAAAGGCAACCCCTTTCCCCCATTTTCTCTCTTCTTTGTGCTCATACTTACCTCCAGCTCATCATAGATTCCACCCCTGCAGACGTTGGCTCACATCCTTCCTCCACCCCTGATTTCCTGTAAGCCTATCTTCCAGTCTCTAGCTCTCTGAGGCAGCTTGCTTATTTCATATCATTGAGGTCGTGTAGTATTTGTCCTTCAATGCCTAGGTTGCTTCATTCAATATAAGGTTCTCAAGATTCATCCATGTTATCATGTGTGTTTGTAGTGTATTTGTTCTTAAAGCCGAGTAGTATTCCATTGTATGTATATACCACATTTTATTGATCCACTCATCTGTTGATGGGCATGTGGGTTGATTCCAACTTTTGGTGACAGTGAACAATGCTGCTATAAACATTGGTGTACATATATCGGTTTGCGTCCCTGTTTTCAGTTCTCCTGGGTATATACCAAGCAGTGGTATTGCTGGGTCATATGGCAAATCTATGGTTAGTTTTTTGAGAAACCGCCAAACTGTCCTCCAGAATGGTTGTATCCTTCTGCATTCCCACGAGCAGTGGATGAGTGTTCCCATTTCTTCACATCCTCTCCAGCATTTGTATTCTTCTGTTTTTTTTCATAACTGCCAACCTTATGGGAGTAAGATGGTATCTCATTGTAGTTTTTATTTGCATTTCCCTGATAGCTAGAGATTTGGAGCATTTTTTCATGTGCTTTTTAGCCATTTGTATTTCTTCTTTGGAGAAGTGTCTGTTTAAATCTTTTTCCCATTTTTTAAATGGGTTGTTTATCTTTTTATTTTCAAGATATAGGAGTTCTTTATATATGCAAGTTATAAGTCTCTTATCAGATAGATGGTTGCCAAATCTTTTCTCCCATTGTGTGGGTTCCCTTTTTACTTTCTTGACAAACTCCTTTGAGGTGCAGAAGGCTTTAATTTTGAGAAAGTCCCATTTATCTATTAGTGTTACTGGACTCCTTTATAAACAGAATGACTATGGACAGAGAACAAAGGGAGAGAAATGCAAGGAAGTCAATAGCTGTAAGCAACGCCACGCAGAAGAAGGCCTTTGCATGTACAGGGGAGTCCAGCATGATGCAACCAAGCTTTGGGGAGACTGTATCACCTGATGATACCTTGATTTAAACATTTTCATGGCCTCTTCACTAAACTTGTAAGCTAATACATCCCCATTGTCAATCCAGTTCTGGTATATGGCTTTCAGCCACCAAGCCGACCAGAACAGTAATGGTGTCCAGTGGTTTGATCAAACAAGCACTGGTTTGATTGTTACTATGAGGATACTTTATGGCTTGAACTCATTAGTCAGTTGATTGCATCTGGGCCTGATTATGCATACAATCAAGACAAGAACTTGCCTTCAGCTTTGAGGGAAATCTTATTCCATCAGCTGAAGACATTAAGGGAAGAATTGATGGTTGAAGCAGTCAGAAAGAGACAGGCAGCTTCTCCAGGAGAATTCTTTATCAACTTCATTGGGTTTTTGACTTACTGCCTGCCATATGGAACTTTGACTTGCCAATATCCACAGTTACATGAACCAATTCCTCTTTTAAAAATTCTCTCGGGAAACGGACTTTGGCCCAGTGGTTAGGGCGTCCGTCTACCATATGGGAGGTCCGCGGTTCAAACCCCGGTCCTCCTTGACCCGTGTGGAGCTGGCCCATGCGCAGTGCTGATGCGTGCAAGGAGTGCCCTGCCACGCAAGGGTGTCCCCCACGTGGGGGAGCCCCACGTGCAAGGAGTGCCCCCGTGAGGAGAGCCGCCCAGCGTGAAAAGAAAGAGCAGCCTGCCCAGGAATGGCGCCGCCCACACTTCCCGTGCTGCTGACGACAACAGAAGCGGACAAAGAAACAAGATGCAGCAAATAGACACCAAGAACAGACAACCAGGGGAGGGGGGGAAATGAAATAAATAAATAAATCTTTAAAAAAAAAAAAAATTCTCTCAATACTTATGTATTTTTTATCTAAAAATATTTTTGGCTAAAGCAGACTTTAGTCCTGAGAATGGTTCTGAGAAGCAGAATCTTTAAGATTTCTGAGTTGAATCTGACAGTTTGGAATTGGTTCTCTAATATTATTTAAGTTTGCTAAGAGCTGCTGGGAGCAATATACTAGAAATGGGTTCGCTTTTGCCATGAGGACTGATTAGGTTAAAAGACTGTAGTTCTGAGGCCATGAAAGTGTCCAATCAAGGCATCATCAAGAGACCCTTTCTCCCTGAGCTGCAGCTGTGGGCAGTCACACACATGGTGTGTCTGCTTGCTGCTCCCCTCTCTACCAGGCTCATTGCTTCAGCTTCTGTCTACAGCAGCTTCCTCTCAGATTCTATGTTCCTTTTATTTAGGCTTCAGGCTCCTGGGGAGGTCATCCTCAGTTTCTGGGTTCCTCTCTATCAAGATTTCTTTGGAATCTGTGGCTTTTTATAAACGACAACAGTAAGGGGATTCAGGCCCAACCTGAGCCACACAAGCTAATCAAAGACCCTTGTAGCAGTTTAGATATGGTTTATGAATTCCAAACATAGATTTGCATTATATTTATAAACTGATCTGTTCTTCTGGGCTAGTGATACCCTTATTGTATGAACTTCAGAAGTTTCAGTTTTACTTGAGTAAATTATGACTAGGACTTTGATTGGGCCACATCACATAGAAAGCAAAAAAACAGAGGAGACAGTTGGGGTTTTTGAACCTGGAGATCAGGAAGTAAATACACAGTGAGGCAGATGCATGAGGAAAATGACCAGGATCCATTAGACATGGTAGAGCCCCTGGGAACACAGACAAGCCTTTTTCCTGGTAGTCTAGAACTGTCCTTGTGGACAACACAGCAACTGAGCCTAGAGAGAAACCAGCCCTGGGAGACATACAAGACCTATCCCAGTCTACAGCTGATATTGGAAGAAGCTGGGACCACAGTACCTTAAGGGGAAGAGGAAGCCTGAACACTTGCACATGTCAGCAGTCATCTTGCTCCAACAAGTAGCAGTAGACTTCAGTGAGGGAACTAACCTATGCTTTATGGCCTTTGTGAATATAAGCTCCTATCCCAAATACATACCCTTTAATTTAATCCAAACATCTCACCTACAATAAGTTTATATACATAAGAATGGATTAGTCCTAAGGACATGATTTTCTGAGTTCCACACAATATCAAATGGTCACTCACCACCCTCTGGATCTTAGAAATACATATGAGGGAAGTGGAGTTGGCCCAATGGATAGGGCATCTGCCTACCACATGGGAGGTCCGCGGTTCAAACCCTGGGCCTCCTTGACCTGTGTGGAGCTTGCCCATGTGCAGTGCTTATGCGTGCAAGGAGTGCCATGCCACACAGAAGTGTCCCCTGCATAGGGGAGCCCCATGCGCAAGGAGTGTGCCCTGTAAGGAGAGCCACCCAGCATGAGAGAAAGTGCAGCCTGCCCAGGAATGGCACTGCACACAAGAAGAGCTGGCGCAGCAAGATGACACAACAAAAAGAAACACAGATTCCAGGTGCCGCTGATAAGGATAGAAGCAGTCACAGAAGAACACACAGTGAATGGGGGGGGGCGTGGAAGGGGAGATAAATTAAAAATCTTAAAAAAAAGAAATATATATGCAAACTACATTCATTCCACCACAATATTTCAAAAGACTTAACTCATTTTAGTAGCAATTTTAAGTACAAAGTCTCATCAAAATCAGTAATAGGCATAAAATGTGTCCTGGGGCAAAAATTCTCTTCTGATGTGGACTGTGAAAGTTAAAAAATAAGTTAACTGCCTCCATTATACAAATGAAGGGCTTTCATTAAATAAAAATTCCCATTGCCATAGGAGAAATTGGAAAGGAAACGGGTCACAGGTCCCAAATAGTTCCGAAATGCTGCAGGGCATATTCCATTAGGTTTCAAAGTCTGAGAGTCAGCTCTAGAGCTATGGTTTCTCCTCCTCAGGGCCTGATGGTGCTGCAGTCCCACCCACCCTTTCCAAGGCCTTGCCCAGTGGCCATGTTCTCAGCTCCACCCCCATCAAGCATCTGAGGGCATCAGAACTCTATAACCCACCCTCTGAGAACACGTGGATGACAGGCTTCACCCTCTCTAAAGCCTGGGAGGCAACACTCTTCCAACAGTGGGGCACAATCCCCCTCTCTCCAAGCTCTGGGGTATACTCGCCCTTTCTGCACACATGGGTGAGTTCACACTCTGAGCTCAATAAGATGTCTTTACTTAGAACAAAACTTCCATAGTACTGCCATTGTGGTCATTTTCCTTCAATGTCTCTCTTTTCTATCTCATTTAATTCAGATGGGCAGAGCCTCCATTTCACACAGACCTCACAGAAAATGTGCTGGTTCCACATTGTATCAGTCAGCAAAAGGGGTGCTGATGCAAAATACCAGAAATCTGTTGGCTTTTTTAAAGGGTATTTATTTGGGGTAGGAGCTCATACTTACAAGGCCATAAATCACAAGTTACTTCCCTCACCAATGTCTGTTGCCACGTTTTGGAGCAAGATGATTGCTGACATCTATAAGGGTTCTGCCTTCCTCTTCCCCTTAAGGCTCCATGGTCCCAGCTTCTTCTAATCTCAGCTGTAGGCTGTCTTTCTCCCAGGGCTGGTTTCTCTCTGGGCTCACCTGCTCTGTTCTCCATAAGGCCAGCTGTAAACTGTCAAACAAATGGCCCTTCTCTCTACCCAGGGCCTCTGCCTGTCTAATGGAGCCTGTTCTCTTTCCTCATGTATCTGTTTCTCTGTGTATTTACTTCCCAGGCTCCAGGTTCAAAAATTCCAACTGTCTCCTCTGTCTTGTTGTTTCCTCTGTGATGTGGTGTCAGAGTCACGGACCCAAAGGGTATTAAGAATGAAAGACAAAGAGATTGGGATCAGGGGTTCTGAGAGCATTGATTTCTCAAGCTCATCAGACAAATTTATTAATATCAGGGGCTTCTTTATATACCCCAAGTAATCGTGAGAACCAGCAACTATCCTAGCTAACTATTTCCATAACTTCATTAATGAAAACACAGTGCACAGTGGATAAGATAGTAACTAAAGCCCAAGATGTTCTATTATGTTATTGAAACAAGTATACTCATAAATCTTTTTGCCCAGGTTACTTGAGATATCAAGTCTGGGTTCTGCTGGAATGTTATATTTCCCAGAGAGATTAGCCACCTGCACGTATATCTCCAGGGACAGCATGACCCAGTGGTCAGAAAGTAACTTGCTACCATGGAAACAGCATGCCTTTGTTTCCCACAATGTGGCCCAATCAAAGCCCTTGTCATAATTTGCTCAAGTAAAAGTGACACCTCTGAATTCAATACAGTCTAAGGGTATCACTAGCCCAGAGGCACAGACCAGTTTACAAACATAATCAGTGTTTCATTTTGAAATTCATCAATAACGTCAAATTGCAACACACATGTAGGAATCAAGGTGAAGCAGGCTAGATCAGGGAATGAAAAGATGAACCTGGGGCCTGGCAGAAAACCACAGCTGTGAGGCACATGCCCTGGGACCCTCTCTGAGGGAAGGACCTTGTGAGAACTCCCCATTTGGAACAGGATTTTGTCTGGGATCAAAGGAAAGCTCCAGATATTTTTAAGCTGCCTGTCATCTGAATTGATGGGTGGGATAAGTAATCAAAACAGCAAACTGCTGGGACTCCTCCCCTGAACAAAGGGGGAGGTAAGTAATGGCTTAAAAAGCCAGCACAGAGGCTAAATCAGCCTTCCCCTTCCCCCCTTTTTCTCCTTTCTCACTCTGCCTGGACCAGCATGCAAGTCCACCTGGGGACTTGTAATCTGCAATGGGGAGTTGTAATCTGTAAACCAGCCCTTTTTATCCTTTTTAGCCCCTTTTCCCTCTCTCTGCCTGGATCAGCCCACAAGTGTACCTGGGACCCATAATCTGTTATTTTCTTTCTCTTCTCTCTTTTTCTTAATAAAATACTGGCCTAATGAAACTGGCATGTTCTTAAATTCTCTTTTGTAACATAGCCGAGAACCTAGAGAAAATCTGGCAACAAAGCATCCAGGCTGTCTATTGGAGATTTGGACCAGAAGGGTATCAGGAATGAAAGAAAGAAAAAGGAGAGGGAAAGAAGGAGAAAGAAAGAAAGAAAGAGAAAGAGTGAGAGAGCTGGGATCAGGGGGTCTGTGAGTAGAGACTCTTCAGACAACTTTATTGTTTACAAGGGGCTCTCTATATATCCAAGTCTACATTACAACAAGCAGCAATATGTAGTTAACTATTAGCATTACTAAGGAACTCAAAAGATCTTATCTCAAGGTACAAAGTCTAAGTGTTCTACTTACTACAAAAGGTTTGTGCTCTTCTTTCAGACTTTAACAGCTTCATCTCATTTGCAGGGAACTCTTAATTACCACATTCCTTACGTTGCAAGCATAGCCATGGAAACAGCATGTCTCTCCTTGTGAGACCACTGTGCCTCAGTTTCCAACATCTCCCCCTTTTTGTTTTTGTCGAGGTGACTGTGCCTGTCTTAGGTTACCCTTCTTTTGAGAGTCTTACCCATCATTGACTACTGGCCAAGCTCTTCAACTAGGGGAAGTTATTAAAGTGTTTTTGCTAGCACCAGGTTATTCGCATGTCCCATGGCTGTTACGCTTTGCAATTTTCTTCAAAAGCACTGTATAGCACAGGCGAGAATCATGAGCAACAGAACAAATATGATTAGCCCTATTCCTAAAGCTGACAGGAAATGCTGTGATTTCCACCAATTACCTGGGTTAAATTTTGTAATATGTGAAATCATATCTGAGAAAATATCCTTATCATTGGCTACATGAATTTGATTATGAGACATTTCTAATATTTTCCTTTGTAATTCAATTATTTCCAGAGAGATATTATTTTTATGGCCTAGCAAATGATTCTTAATTTTTTTCCATTGTATATCAGATGAATTATAGGCAAGAGGAGTAATACAAAAGTTGCTTTCATTCCAATCACATTTCAATCCCCTTAACAAGTTTAAATTATACAATTGATCTCTGATATGCAAAACAGCTGATTCTAAATTATTAACCCAATTATTTAACTGTTCATCAATGTGCTCTTGGCTATGCCATAAATCACTAGCATTTTTATGCCAATCATGCATGTATTGTTGAGTCTGTACTTTCATGTAAAGCTACCATAGCAGTAGCAACAGCTGTAATGATTCCAATCAGTGCCAGAAATGCTTATAATAAGCAGTCCAATAAAGCTTCTAGTCCATTTCAAGAATTCTTGTGCCATATGTGGCAATAACTGACTTTCAGGAGATGGCTGCCAAACTGCCTCATTCTCATAAGTATCCAGATGCCTTTCCTTCTTCTGGCCATCACTATTGTTTCTCCATTCTGCAACACACTTTCTGATAGACGTGTATACAAGGCACCATTTTCATAAAACAATGAGTCATTCTTAATAGTTATCTTACCAATTATGAAAACAAAATGGATCTCTAACAGGCTTTAAGATGATATGTTTGATTAAGGGTCAAATACTCTTTTGTCTTATTTCTATTTCCCAACCATTCATAAGTAGGGGCAATTCCAAGAAATACTTTCCACAAATTCTTTTGTAGGTTATGACTATGAGTGTCATTAGCCCAAGGGGCTGGTATCCATTTTCCTTTGTAATGTTAACAGTTCCTGCCACAATAGCATAAAGAGACAGCAAACAGGCCCAAAGTTCATAGGCAGACACAAGCTGCAAGTTCACAGTTCCAGAATTTGTAAAGTTAATGTGATGCGTTGCTGCAATTGCCACAGATCTCAGTGAAGTATTTTAATCTCTGGCCATATTTCCACATTTCCCCCTTTTTGTTTTTGTAAAGTAATGAATACAGCTCAGGTGGTTTTTTGTTGTATTACTCCCCAGAGGGTTTGTATCGTGTATCTGAGGGCCCATTCCTCTCAAGAGCAGAAAGGATCTGAAAGGATCTGATGTCACAGTCAGTGAAGTGTGCACAATGGACACTCATGGGTGAAGTCCATGAGCTGTTGGTAAGTAACAGGCAGCTGGAACTGCTGGGCTAAAGCCTGGTACTTGTGATGTTCACCTTTCTGGTGGAGCCACTCTGCTTTGGATGTCTCACTTGATCCTCAGCAAGGTCTTTTCTGTGGTTCCTGATACTGATTTGGAAGATTCACTTCTTCAGGCCCCATGTTGGGTGCCAGCTGTCACCTAGTGAGACTTTCTTCCCACAGATCCTCCTGGATAACTGCCCTTCCCATCCTGACTTACAGTGAAGTGACTGATTGCTTCCCTGGTCAGTGAAATACTCACATGGGGTCTATTCTCTGGGGACTCATTTTCCAGAAGCTCAGAATTTTTCAAACTAATAATTTTTGGTTACTTTGTCCCCAAGACTTCCGTTCTTAGCTTATCCCTTTCTTCCCACAGGTTACTATAAACAGGAAGGAGAAGTCAGGCCACATTCCCACATTTAGTTTGGAAATTTCCTCAGCTAAATATTCAAGTTGATCACTTTCAAATTATGCCTTCCTTCTAACACCTGGAGTCAATTTTGCCAAGTTCTCTGGCAATTTATAGCAGGGTTTATTAACAGGGGATCTGTAAGCCTGAATTGAAATTTAAAAAAAAAAATTCTTGTGGGGATGTGTTGGTGTGGTTGTGATACATTTATTAAATAATACACAATGTTGTGTGGACTTAGTGAGGGGTCCATGGCTTATGCCGGACTGGCAAAGGGATCTGTGGAACAAAAATGTTAAGAATCCCTGCTTTAAAGCAATGATCACCTTGTTTCCAACTTGCAATAATGTATTCATTATTTTGAAGGCCTCTTCAGAAGTATCCTTTGCATCCATATATCTAACAATCCCTTCAAAGCATAAGAGGCTTTTCCTATTAAAGTCTTACAAGTCTTCCAAAATCAACCATTTAATCATTTATAAACCTGTTCACACCTTCTTGGTGTTTGCATAGCAGCATGCACCCCACTCTCCTGGTATCAACTTCTCTTATAATTTGCTGAAAGCTCCTTGGAACAATGTACCAGAAATGGGCCTGCATTTACAGTGCGGATTTATTAGGATAAAAGCTTAGAGTTCTGAGTTAGTGAGTGCATCCAAACCAAGACATCATCAGGGGATCCTTTCTCCCTGAGCTGCAGCTAGGGGTCATCAGGCACATGGGTTGCCTACCTGTCTATCCTTTCTCCTCTGGGCCTTGTTACTTTCAATGCCTATCAAAAGTGGTGTCCTCTCAGTTTTTGTATTCTCTTGATTTCAGCTTCTGGCTTCCAGAGTCTTCTTGCTCAGCCTGGGTTCCTTTCTATATCTGCAGCTTCTTTATTATTATTATTATTATTTTTAAGATTTATTTTTTATTTATTTAATTCCCCTCCCCTCCCCCGGCTGTCTGTTTTCTGTGTCTTTTTGCTGCGTCTTGTTTCTTTGTCCGCTTCTGTTGTCAGCAGCCCGGGAAGTGTGGGCGGCACCATTCCTGGGCAGGCTGCACTTTCTTTCACGCTGGGCGGCTCTCCTTATGGGTGCACTCCTTGGGTGTGGAGCTCCCCTACATGGGGGACACCCCTGTGTGGCACGGCACTCCTTGCACGCATCAGCACTGCACATGGGCCAGCTCCACACGTGTCAAGGAGGCCCGGAGTTTGAACCGCGGACCTCCCATGTGGTAGACGGATTCCCTAACCACTGGGTCAAAGTCCGTTTCCCATTATTATTATTATTATCTGTCTTTTTATTCCACCATTTATAAAGGACCTGGTAATAGGATTAAGACTAAAGCAGAATCATGCAATCTAATTAAAGGCCCTTAACTGGCATGATTTACTCAAAAATTCTATCCTATTATTGGTTTGTATGTACATGATGATTTTTTGAAGTCCAGAAAAGCTTCAAGCTGCTGCAAATATGAGGAAATTAAATAGCATTAAAGACTGTGTCCAATGATCAATTGAATATGGACACTCCATGCATGAAATAACAATAGAAATATGCAAAATATAACCAACAAACAGTGCTACTTTGCTGAGAACAGCTCAGCAATAGGTGGGCTCAAAGGGACGGTGATGCAGAACTTAAGACATAAAAGGAAAGAAAGAAAAACACAAGAGAGGAAATAAAGATGGGACCAGGGGACTCACAGCTTCTGGAACTGAGTGCCTTGACCCTGGTTTCCATATTATATTTATTAGAAATTACAAAGCAGCTGCTTTCCATGTTTACTTTCAAGTCTGTTTGTTAATAGAACTGCAGCAGAGGTGCCCAAAGATGTACTTACCAAATCCAATGGATGTGTCATGATGATGGGAACGAGTGTTGTTGGGGGGGGGGGGAGAGGGGGGTGGGGGGGTGGGGTTGAATGGGACCTCACATATATATTTTTAATGTAATATTATTACAAAGTCAATAAAAAATAAAAAAATTAAAAAAAAAAAAAAAAAGAACTGCAACATTTATAATACTAGGGAACAGGCCATACAAATTTCAAATGCCTCCTCATGCAAACAATTGTGCTGACAAGACAGTGTTCTGTCTAGTCAAGACCCAGTGTTCCTAAGCCCACACTTCTTATCTGCATTATGGAAACATTCTAACTTCAAGCCAGATTCCCACGTTCAAATTCAAGCTATTTTCCCACAAATCAATTCAGTCTGACCTCTGCAGTGAGGTGGGGTCCCGGACCCAGGGGACAATGGGGGTGATCATCAATCTCAGCATCTCCATTTCCATTTCTCTGGCCCATCTTCCCTCCCTCTCTGGATCCCTCTCCCAGATCACATGACAACTGTGGGTTGCACACCCTAAGGGTCCTAGAAATGGGGGTAGGGAAGGACCCTGGGCCTCTCCCTGATTGCAGAATTTTCTCAGCCTTTTAAGGCTTTTGCTCTTGATGCCAGATGCCTAGAATACCATGGAACCAAGACGGTGGTCAGAACAGTCATGGTCACTTTCCTTGGTGGTGCCATGATTATGTGCTCATCCAGGGAAGTCACAGATGCTGCCATGGCCCCACCCAGGAACCCATGACATTTGTCAGCAGGCCTGCAACATGCAGCCTTCATGGCTCTCTTTAGTGGCCTTTTGAAGACTCCTCAGAGAATCCATTTCTGAGAAGGCTTATGTTCCCAGGGGTGTTTTCCTTCCTCAGAGGAGCACAGGGCACACCAGCCTCCCAGAGCTTGCCTGGAGACCACTGGGTGTCACTCTTCCTCCCCGAGGGTGAAGTCCACCTGCCCTCTCCTCCAGGATCTCCACCACTGCACCACTAGGAGCTTCTCAGGGACCTCCCTCAGGCCTACTCTTTTCTTTTCCTAGGTATGTATTTATAAGTACCAGTCACTTCCCCATGTGAAAATTTTCCCAAAATGCATATTCCATCAACATCTGTTACACCTATTACTTTTTCAAATGCTGAAATGAGTAGACTGCCACACCAGGGGCAGTGGAAATCAGGGTTGCCCCTCAGAAAGTGGTTTAGCAAAGGGAATGGAAACCACCACCTGTTCATCTTGAAGTCAATGAACTTGCCCACGGGATAGCATCAAAGACAATAACCCACATGGTAGAGCAAGCCACGTGCCCAAGAAGCTGTCGCTCCCAGCAGGGGCCATGGAGGCGACCACCTGGTCGGCAGTTCCACCACCGACCAGCTGTGACTGCATTGTCCCTCTTCTTCCTCATCTGACAAATGGTGGTGGTGATGGTGGTGCCACCCTGAAGGGCTGTCGTGAGAATGAAGAGTTTACACACCTAAGGAAGGCCCTGGGAGGATGTGCTGGAACTGGTGGTGGTGGCAGGGAAGGTGTCACTTCAGCAAAATAATGGAGTGAACTCAAAAGTCCAACAGTGGCAGAAGAGCCAAGTAAGGCACTGTACACACACTTGGTGTGTCATTTACATTTAAAATTAATATTGAGGGAAGCAGATTTGGCCCAGTGGTTAGGGCGTCCATCTACCACATGGGAGGTCCATGGTTCAAACCCCTGGCCTCCTTGACCCATGTGGAGCTGGCCCACATGCAGTGCTGATGTGCACAAGGAGTGCCCTGCCACGCAGGGGTGTCCCCCGCATAGGGGAGCCCCATGTACAAGGAGTGCATCCCGTAAGGAGAGCTGCCCAGTGCAAAAGAAAGTGCAGCCTGCCCAGGAATGGCACCACCCACACGGAGAGCTGACACAACAAGATGATGCAACAAAAAGAAACACAGATTCCAGTGCTGCTGACAAAAACAGAAGTGGACAAAGAAGACGCAGCAAATAGACACAGAGAACAGACAACTGGGGTGAGGGGGGGAGGGGAGAGAAATAAATAAATAAATAAATCTTTTTTAAAAAATAAAATAAATATTGACTCCAAACCACCAGAGAACAATATAGCCATTACCTCTTGCCTAAAATTTTGTGGTAACATGGAAAAATAATGATAATGGGATGTTTACTATTTTTAAGTATATCAATTTTATGTAAGTCTGGAATAATGATAAGTGGCATATAAACATGAATTGTGGTCTAGAAGGAAAAAAAATGAACAAACATTTTGAACACTTCTGAGGTGAAGAAGTTATAGGGATTGTTTTTCTTTGCTTTTGAGCTCCATGAGTCTGACTGATGTTTAACAATGATCATTCAAGTAGTCTCTTAAATTTTTCTGTTAAAATAGTTGCTATAATTTGAATTTAGTTAACTCAATTCTGATACGTCACAGGTATTAACCATGGACCTGTAATAGCTGGTGTAATTGGAGCTCAGAAACCACAATAAAGGTATCTGGGGCAACACTGTAAATGTGGCCAGTAGAATGGACAGCACTGGAGTCCTGGATAAAATACAGGTAATTCCATCTGCTCTGACATTGTCGACTGTGTCTGTTCTATTGGAACCATAAATAAGTATTCTAACGAGGGTAATATTAAAGCAAAGGAAAGAAAATACACCTGGTTACTTAGTCAAATCTTTGTTATTGGTAAAATCTTAAATAGTTTCTGGAGTAGCTAACCAAAAAAAAATTGAAATAATATAAAAGCTATTGCATGGCTGAAAACAAATGTCAGAATAGCCACTGACACGGCAGATGGCAACCTTGAGCAGGAAGTGCAGATGAGGTGCATCCTCCTTCTTGCTGGCCCCAGCACCCTGCAAGGAGATTTGCAAGGGTTCCCCCAAAAGCACACGTGACCCCTGCCTTTCTGATCTGGGGTCTGAACTGGGAGGAAGAGTGAAGGAGCAGGCTGGGAGCAGTGACAGATATGAGATGGCAGTTCTGTGTGGGCCTAGCAGGAGTGACTGGAAATCTCTCAATCCACTCAAAGGAGAGAAAGGGAAATCTGACAAGTTAAAAGTGGTGATTGGAGAAAAAGCTATTTAATGTCAATATTCCTATTAGTCATTAAATCTATTGTAACCATGGTTAAAAGAGCTACAATGATAATAATAATATTGTAGGAAAATAATGTTTCCTTATTCACTTGAATGATCACACACAAAAATAGATCTATTAGAATGACGCTGAAACTGTTTCCCACTGCTGAGATGTAAGGGTGGGCAGCCTGCAATGGGATAATGACAGAGTCAAGGGGGGACAGGAAAGAAGACAAGGGAGGGGTGGCCATGACAGCAAATATTCCCCAAGCCTGTTCTTTAATTTACTCTACAACCACTTCCTATGCAGCAGCGAGGTAGCCACTGAGCTTACAGCAGTGAGCAAACTGGGCTCATTTCTGTCTTCAGACAGCATATATTCTATTGAAGATGAGAGAGAAGCAGTCACAAGTCTATGTACAAACGAGCCACTGAAAACTGTGACACATGCCATAGCCAGGGGCCTGCCCCAGTCTGACTCGCAAAGGCCTGAGTGCTGGCCACTGGGCAGCCTGCCGCCCATGGTCGGGGGGAGCCACTGCTCAGCCCACCATGGAGGGGATAGCAGATGGGAGCAGAGCTAGCTTCCCCTTTCCTTCTGGCCACCGTGCTTGAAGGCCAGATCTTTGCCCCACCTCTCCTGCCCATCATTTCCTCTCTCCATCTGGGTCCCCTCATTTAACCAGGTCCTGGTGGCCAGGCTCTAGATGTCTCTGCATGAGCACACTAGCCACTCCCATGTCCAGGGCTGCTCCCACAATCCTGACCACCCCAGGCCCTTCTGCTGGGCTGGAGAGGGATGCCCACAGCAAGAGTGTATACTCCCCTGGCCCAGCTGTAGGACAGCCTCTGCCCCACCACACACCGGGATATTCCCAAGCAAGAGGGTCATTCTACCATCCTTCACAGCTCGCCAAGCAGTTTGCAAGCTCTTGGGGTAAGACCCAGAAGCTGTTTAAGAGGGGCTGGCCAGGAAGAGCACTTGCTCCTGCAATCATAAATCCCCCAATGGGTCAGCATTTAAAGTGGGATTAAGCTTGAGGAGGTCTCCAAGAGGAGACTGGCCATCACAAAACCCCACGCCATTTATTGCCCATCAACCACCTGGACTGTCCCGTGCACTTTGTCCCTCGGGAGGAAATAGGACAGGCTCCTGCCTGCCCTGAATGGAGCATGTGCAGGCCTGGGTGAGGGCTTCATCCAGCAACCAGAAGGTTCATCTGAGTCGGTTTTCTTCTCCTGAGGACGGAGCTCGCTCTCAGCTCCAGTAGTCTCCCAATTCCATTTCTGTGCAAAAAAGAGGAGCGATTTTTCAGGAAAAAAATGGAAAATGAGGCTGAGACCATTAAAAGCTTCTGCTGGGCCTGAGGAGCAGCTTCTTGTGATTAAAGAGAATTACACTCCTGCAGTGCTTTCTGCACAGAAAGCCCCTCTGCTTCCCTCAGCCTCCTCAGGGTGGGCAGCCTCCTGCTGGCCTCATGCTGGCCATGAGCACCTGACCCAGTTGGCGATTTGGTGTCACTGATACCCAGGGATAGGTAAAAAAAATTCCAATCCATAAGTGACTCAACTGCAGAATTCACCTCAAAGGTTCCACAGGGTGTTTCCCTCTGTGCAAGGTCAGAAGCCAAGTACCTGTAGAACCCTGAGGCTGACTGCCCCTGAGAATGCCAAGGATGAGAAAACACCCATAACCCAAGCTTCTTGGCTATCTCCATATTCTTTCCATTCTCCTGTAATGCCCAAAGACCTTCTTGTGCTCTGACCTCAAGCTCCACCTGGCCTCGAGCTCCACCTGGCCTTGCCCTGGGATTTGAGCCCCATCTGGGGGCTGGCAGGACAGAAGTTCTGGCACCAGAGTCCCCCACCTTCCATGCCCTTTTCTTGCCCACTCTGCTCACAGCTGGCCCTCAGGTCTCCTGGCAGGAAGATGGAGGCCTCTCTTGCTCTGTCCACAGGCTGCTCTTGACATTGAGACTTCTCCCTTGTTTGAAGGAGTCCCTGGCTTTTGTCCTGGTTCTCATATTCCCAGCTGCTAACCCATGAAGATGCCGGTCTTAAGTCTCTCACAGTCCCCACATCTGAGGAGGCTGGCTCACTGCTGCCGCCACTGCCCGGCCCCTCATCACTGTCACCTGGTGATGCCAGGCACATTCCACCCAGCAGAACCCATCACAAGCTCAGGCTGAGCCTGCACAAGGCTCCATGCAGGCCAGTGCCTCCCTCCAGGGGATTCCACACATCCAATCCCAGAAATCCCACCACCATTTGACCCAGTAGCAGGGGTCTCCTCATGGTGCAATGCCAGGAAGCAAAGAGTCTTGTCACATTGGCAGGGTGTGAGTGAGTGGCTCTTGTCTCCATAACACCCGAAGTCGATCTGTGAAATGAGGAAATTTACATCTGACTTAGCCTGTGCATGCTAAAGTGAATGCAGGGATGCAAATGTGGCTCAGGCAACTGAGCTCCTGCCTACCACATGGGAGGTCTGTGGTTCAGTTCCCAGTGCCTCCTAAAGAAGGCAGCAAGCTGGCATGATGGGCAGGCACAGCAAGCTGACACAATGAGATGGTGCAACAAGAGACACAAGGAAAACATAATAAGAGATACAACAAAGCAGGGTATGGAGGTGGATCAAGCAATTAGGTGCCTCCCTCCCACATTGGAGGTCCCAGGTTCAGTTCCCAGTGCCTCCTAAAGACACAGCACACAGCAAGAGCAAACAATGAGGGGGTGAGGAGAAATAAAACAAATCTTTTTAAAAAATTATACAGAATTTTAAAAAATAATAATAAATAAACTGAATGTAAACTCCTTTAGCTCTTCTGACTTTAGGTCATTGATTCCTGTGAGTCCACTTGCAAGAATGGACTTGGCTTCTTCTCAGGGTACTTTCTCCCATCTATAGTTAAATCTATTAACATTTATCATTTATTGTTTCATGAACCAGCATTCATGACACTTTGTAAACACCATCAGCAGTCCACTTTTTAAAAAAAATGTACTTTCATTTGCCAGGATTCTTCACCTTAAATTTGAATCTTTACATGCTTGAAATCATAGCACAGACCTAGACTTAACTCAGCTTCTCTTGGTAGGATGGCACGGCATCATTCTGTTGTCCCATCCACAACAAATGGCTCATGATAGCCCACAAGCCTACTTAACCCTGGAGATTACCTGTATTTGAGTTTTTTTCCAGTTTTTCTCTATCACAACACTGAATTTAAGGACAGCCTTTGTCTTCAAAAAGAATTTCTTCTTGCATATTATTCCTGCTTCCTCTAATTTCTCCAAAGTGGAATTAGCCAGTCAGTGTGAACAGCCTCTTCATCCTGGTAGTGAAATGGCTTCTCAAAAGGGTTGTGTTAATGTCTAGACTAAACACCTCTTTGTTTGTCCATGTGGCCTGCAGGTTATCAAGGAAATGAGCCTCATTTTGCAGACCTTGGGCTACACATGCATGTGCTGGGGAATAATCAATGTGAAAGGAAAGGGGGAACTGAAGTCACATTTTGTGAACACAGAGATGTCACGGTCACTTTCCCAGAGCAATGTGGCATGCTGAAAGACACCTTCATGCACAGAGGACCAGATGTTCAGGAAGGTTCCACACCCTTTCTAACTGTCTCATCAACCCTTCATTTCCTATGTGCATGCTCTGTCCTGTCCCATGGAGCCTTTTAGACTTGTTCCTGTGACCCCAGTGGCATATCATTTGGTGTCTGATGTGTGCCAAGATGGTTTTGCCACTTGCACTATGCTTACTTCCAAGCAAAAGGGAAAGGAACATGATTTCTGGGAGAAAAGAATTCAAGGAACTAACAAAGATGATAGAGGTGAAACAAACAAAAACTCTTATGGCAATAAAACTAGGGGGTGTATATTATTTTCTGATGCATTTAACTTTCTGGAAAATAGGATAGTTCGCCAACTGCATCTGTTAGTCAGATATTGAAACACAGATTGGTGAATAAATTGACTCTGTCTCCCTACATGGAGTTTAACTGTATTTGCACACATCTCATCTGTGGCTGTCCATGGGCCCCAGTTGGGATCTGTGGCCCTTGTCACCTCACTCTGTTGTCTCGTGCCATCGGCACATTGTCATCCATTACCAGAATTATTCCTCACAACCTAGGATGTTTTGTACCAAACATGTCTGATGTTTTGATGCCATTGTCTTTTGTTAGGTTAATTCATTAAAAATTTTTGGTTTTTTAGTGCCTGTATCTTTTTTTTAGTCCTTTCTTCTTTCTCCTGTGGTTTACTCCAGAATTCAGGTTTGGTTTTTTTTTTTTTTGTTTTTTTTTTTTTGTTTTTTTTTTTTTTTTGCCCTTCTCCCCTTTTTACATCCATTTTAGTTTCCTACCTGCTGAAACAAATACCACACAATGGATTGGCTCATGGTTTTGAAGCTAGGAGAACTCTAAAACCAAGGCATCAGCAAGGTGATGCTTTCTCCCAGAAGATCATGGTATTCTGGGATTGACTGCTGGCGTTCCTTGGTCCTTGCCTGTCACATCACATGGCAATGCACATGGCAGAGGCTTCTTTCTCTTGAAGTTCTTTTGACTTTCAGCTTCTGGCTGCTCCCTGACACTCCTTTTCTTTTGTCCAATCTCCTTTCCTTATAAGGACTTCAGCCACGTTGGGTTAAAGCCCACCTCCTTCAGTGCGGACACCTTAACTAACATCATCTTCAAAGGTCCTATTGACAAATGGGTTCACACCCACAGGACCAGGGGTTGGGACCTGAGCCTGCCTTTTGTGAGGACATGATGCAATCCCTAACAACCTCACATTGGCAGTTGTTTCCAATAAAAGCTCTCCAGAAGCCAATATTGAGGTATCCCTGGGTAACTCAGATCAGGACAAAGTTTTTATTCAGATAATTGAGAATGTAGCACCCCAGAAAGAAAGAAAACAGGCTCCATGTATCTATTGACCTAGCATTAATTATGGCATCTCTGGAGAATATTTTTAGGAAAAACAGTATTTTAATGCTGTGGCCATTTAAGATTTTGTGGACTCCAGAAAATCCTGTCCTTAGAGCTAATCCATTCCCATGTGTGTAAACCTACTGTAGGTGGGTCTTTTGATTAAATTACTTCAGTTAAGGGCCTTTGATTAGATTGCATAGCCCAGGGAAGGTCTTGATCCTCTTACTGGAGTCTTTTTTAAAATAAAACAGAGGACTGAAATGCCACAGATACAGAAAAAGCTGCAGAAACAGGAAATGCCCAGAAGCTGAGAGGGAAGGTGCCAGGAACCAGAAGCTGAGAGGGAAGGTGCCAGGAACCAGAAGCTGAGGGAAACCACTCTGACCAGAATCTGAAAGCAACAAGGCCCAGAGGAGAGCGGAGAGAGGAGCAGTCTCCACCACTGTACCTGATCACCCCCAGGGGCAACTCAGGGAGAAAGCATCCCCTGATGAAACCTTGAATTGGACAGTTTCATAGCTTATCATTGTAAGCTTTTAAGCTAATAAATCCCCATTGTAAAAGCCAACCCCTTTCTGATATATTGCCTTGGTAGCCTTTAGCAACCTAACACAAATGGTCAAAAGATTCTCTACCAGCAACAGCACCCATTTTAATTTCCTAGACTGCTCAAGCAAATACTATGATATGGGTTGCCTTAAACAATAGGAATTTAAAAGAAAGCCCAAATCAAGGTCATGCTTTCTTTCCTAAGATTGTGGTGTTCTGGGCTGGCTGCCAGCAATCCTTGGTCCTTATTTGTTTTATGGCAAGACACATGGCAACATCGCCTGGTCTCTCCCTTTTCTTCCAGGTTTCACTGATGTTGAACTTCTGCTCTGTCTGTGGTTTTCTTTGTCTGAATTTCATTCTTTAGTGAATACATTTTGGGGCACTGCTGCACTGCATGGATTATAGTTTACATTGTAGTTTACACTCTCCCCCAGTACATTCAGTGGGTTATGGCAGGATATATAATGTCCAGCACCTGTCCTGGCAATATCATTTACCAAGTCCCCCAAATGCCCCTACATCTCATCTATTCTTCCCTTTCCCTGCCCTCAGCAACTACCATGGCCACTTTCTCCAGATCAATGCTACAGTTTCTTCCATTACTAGTCACAATAGTTCTATAGTAGAATACCGGTAAGTTCACCCTAATCCATATTTTATTCCTCCATCCTCTGAACCCTGGGTTGGTGATGTCCACTCCAATTCTACATTGAGGGGGGCTTAGATCCCATGTGACTGATGGATATGATTCTCTCTCTTGGTGCTGTAGACACTCTTGGTTCCCTGATGTGTTGATTGACCATCTTCA
The DNA here is from genome assembly GCF_030445035.2 of Dasypus novemcinctus. Lineage (NCBI taxonomy): Eukaryota > Metazoa > Chordata > Mammalia > Cingulata > Dasypodidae > Dasypus > Dasypus novemcinctus. The sequence continues at coordinate 15,684,932 of NC_080702.1, read as the reverse complement.
CCTCCCTGTTAGCTGATCTGTGCAAGTCAAACTGGAGAGTAGGAGCTGCAACCCTGCTGAGACTCAGAGCCCAGCTGGCACATGGCCAGTCCAGAGATTAAATTCTCCTGGGTATATGCCAACCCCAGCACCAACTAGTAAAAGTGACAGAAGAGGCATGTGTAGAAAGATCACATCTGAGTCTAACTCCATCACACTCAGGAACACAAATTCCAAAGTAGGGCCCACTGATCAGGCACTGAACTCCAGAGCCAACCACCATGATTGCAGAACCAGTGTATCTCCATAGCCCTCAGGAGCACCAGTACCTGGGGTTGTATCTACTTTGGCTGTCTCTGGGATCCTGCTGAAGCATGCATAAGCACAACCTCTCCGATGACCAACCAAGTCTTTTTTGAAGACTTAGCCATATATACTCATTTGTCTTTACCATTTCCCTCTTTTGTTCAAGGTCTTTTTCTAGTTGCATCACCAGTTAGTGATTGGTAGTAATCCCTTGGTGCCAGGGAGGCTCATCCCTGGGAGTCATGTCCCACAGTGGGGGGAAGGTAATGCATGTACATGCTGAGTTTGGCTTATAGAGTGGCCACATTTGAGCAACATGGAGGCTCTCAGGAGGTAACTCTTAAGCACCCTGCAGTTCTAGGCCTACTTCAAATTTCAGGTACACAGGCTCATAAGCATAGTCATCAGTATCAAGAGCTCATCATAGGAGCCTCCTTCTTCACTGGTCTTTGCCCTTGCACTTGAGGGATTGTTGCTGTTCTATTGGGGAATGTGACAGAGCTCCCCGAGTTAGGAACTCAGCACTCCCTCAGTTGTCATTTGTAACCGTAACTACTGTGAAAAATATCCAACATATATTTGAACATTTTTTTGTACCCTACATACATGCCCTGGAGAGCTCCCTCCCAACCATTTGTCCCCCATCAATGACACCCCACACCAGCATTCCTCCCTGCCATAGTTGAATCCCTCCATGGTCCAAAATGTCTTCAAAAATGAAGCCTAATATATTGCCAAATTCAATAATAGGAAAATGAAATTGTAGTGATAGATTTAAAGATTAGAAATAGAATACATACTAATTTAGAAAAACTAAAAGTAAAAATAAGTTGGGGTATTAAAAAATGAAAAATATCATAAAACTTTGTTTTTCACATTTTGTCTTTAATCACTGTAATAGGTATTGCCCTGTGTATACAGTGGGAAGGCAGTTTCTTTCATTTATTCCTCAGTATCTACATCTTTTTTTTCTAATTTTTTTCTCTCTCTATTTTTTAAATGTTACATTCAAAAAATATAAGAGATCCCCATATACTCTCCAACTCCCTCACCCCACTCCTTCTACATCAGCAACTTCTTTCATCATCGTGGGACATTCATTGCATTTGGTGAATACATTTTGGAGCACTGCTGCACCACATGGATAATGGTTTACATTGTAGAAAGTTTTAGATCGCAGTAAAGCCACATATACAATATAAGTGACTCCCATATATCCAACATCAAACCTTTTTCCTCCTTCCCCAGCAATGATGTTTTTACATGTTCATGTTATATTTACTGCAGCTGATGTACAGATATTGAAATGTAGCTATCAAACATGGTCCCATTTTGGTTTACATTATGGCTTATATTTTAGACTGTACAATTTTCTAAACATTATGATTTACATTTTAGCCTATAGACTTTTATACATTTTTGGTGTAATTTAACATGTCCTATATTCATCATTGCACAATCTTGTGAAACACTTCCATTGCCCCCCAGTCACCCTGCCTCCATCCATTCTTTTCCTCTCTCCCTCTCCCCTCAGGTCCCACAGTTACAATCAATCTTCATTGCTTGAAGGACCAGATTCACAGATACTTGCAACAATGCTGAGGGCTTGACATGCTAGAATGTCCTTTCCCATTGGGAGCCACCAATTCTCTCAAGAGACACAATTTCCTCTATTTCAGAACATCAGGTCTCCCTAAAGCTCTTTGTGCTCCAGGCAAATGAAAACACTTCTGTGAGCTAAAAATGCAAATCAGAAGCCTTAGAGTTCATTTCTGTCAGGCCAGTGAACAGTGACATCCATAGGTGAGTAAAAATACCCATCCTCAAGGTTCTCCTAAACACTTAAGGCTTGTAGGAAGTCTTCTTTCATTAAAAGCACTTTAGAGGAAGCAGATGTGGCTCAAGCAGTTGGGCACCCACCTACCACTTGGGAGGTCCTGGGTTTGGTTCCCAGTGCCTCCTAAAGAAGACAAACAAGACAGTGAGCTGCCATGAAGGGCTAGCATGGCAAGCTGATACAACAAGATAACACAATGAGACAACAAGGAAACACTACAAGAGATACAATGTGTCTCAAGACAGATGTGGCTCAAGTGGTTGGACACCTTCTTCCCATATAGGAGGTCCCGTGTTCCATTCCCAGTGCCTCCTAAAAAAAAAAAAAAAAAAAAAAGATGAGCAGACACAGAGAGCAGACAGTGAGTACAAACAATGAAAGGGTGAGAAATAAATAAATAAATAATAAAATCTTCTGAAAAACACACACACCTTAGGTTCACACCCTTTAAAATAAAATTTCAGTATTTCAAAGCATCTGTTTAGAAATGACTAGGCTTTGTCTTGAATCCTCTATGTTATTCTTTTTCCAAACTCAATGTGCAATTCATAAAGGCAATAACCACTCCACTTCCCTTTCTCTAGATATGTCTAAAAATAGAAAAAGCATCATTGACTAATGGTGGTAATTTGATAAAGTGAAACAAATTATTTTAATCTAAGAATATGTTTCTGTTTGGTGTGACTTTAATGGGCTTATTTATTACCTTTAAGTTGAAAACATCTCATCTACAAAAATACATTTAATTTCCCTAGCTGCCTAACAAATGCTAGATCTTTTGAAATCTTGCCCAATTCAAACCCTGCTTATTAAAAGTGAGCACTAAAAGGTTAATGGCCTAATTTAAAGTAAATGAAAATAACTTAAGTTTGAAGTTAATTTATTGCAGTCACTTTCAGATGAAGGCATTTCCTATAGATGCTTTGCTTTTCTTGGTAATCGAGACTGAAGAAAGAGTAATTTATAAAAATGTCTATAACCCAAACTTTATATATTTTCTTATTGTATTACCAATATGATGTAATGGATCCAAAGGCACTCTGAATAAAATATTGATAATTGTTTGAAAAAAATAAAAGGCACCTATAGTGAAAAAGCTGGTTTCAAATGAATAAAGAAATATTTAGAAGTCACTCAACCTTGAAATGACCAGTAATTCAATGTCACAGGTCCTTTGAGAATGACCTGGGATTCAAAACAATAAAACCAATGATGGGGGAACAGAGAGGAAATCAATTAAATCACCTCCCCATCAACTGCTAAACTGGAGAATTTAATCACAATAGATGAGGGATTATCTCTTCCAAGGGATCACTCCATTAAAATATAGATGGTATCTCAACACTTGAACAATTTTTCAAATTCTCTCCAAAGTAAACATTTCCAAATGAGGTTAAAAGTGACTGCTTTGAAAACCACCCAAAGTTGATGGTCATCACCACATTTGCTGAGTGGGGTGGTGAGCTGGAGGGCCACCTGTATTATGACCAACTCCAGGAGCTCACTGAGCCCCCCATAGACTCAGTGACGGGAGCTGAGTCACATCTCCCAAGGCATGTTCAAGTCCTGGTCCCCGGTTCTGTGAGTGGGAGTTATTTGGAAGGATCTCAAAGATCTAATTAAGATGAGACCAGATCGAGGCAGGATGGCCTTCTTCCTAGAGGTCTGGAGCCCACAAGGAGAGGATCTGGACAGATGCACCCCTGTGCAGAAGTGGAGACCACAGGAGACAGAGAGCCATGTGATGAGCAGAGGCTGAGCTGTCAGCAAGACACCCTGCTGCAGGACAGCATGGCTGCCGGTCCCTTGATTTGATGTCTAGCCTCCAAACCCTGAGACAATGAATTCCTGCTGCCTGTGATATGTGTCATGGCAGACCAGCCAGACACAGACACAGACAAGGTTAGGATCCCCCGCTGTAAAAGTGGGGGAATGTAGACTCCAGTAGATGGCATGACTTGCACTAGACCTTGGAGCTAGAAAACAAAGGAGCCAGAATTTCACCCAACCCTGGTGAATGCCAAGGTCCATGCTTTCCCCATGACCTCAGCTGCTTTTCACTTGTGAAGTGGCAGCAGAAAATGCTGGACACCAGGACCATCCATCCTTCCTAGGGATCTTTGTCCTCAAGTGAACAAAATTCCATTATTTGCAGTTCAGACCATTGGGGAGAAAGTGCATTGCAGTATCTGGAGTTCAAGTGTGCCAAAATGTAACTTTCCTTATATTTCCTCTTGAGGAAAGTAAAAGGCAAAGGTTGTTTTGTGTACACTAGAGATAATATCAGGCAGTAGTGGCTTCTGTGACAATTATGAAAATAACTCCACTCCCTCCCAAAATACAAATGCGGAGCCCATGAACAAAAAGCCCAGTCACTTAAGGTGGGGGGAAAGGTTTAATGTCATGGAGGTGCCCGCAGTGAATGAGGCACCAGCATCACTTCATCTGAAATAGTCTCATGTAAAAGCCAGCCTGCCAGATGCCCCCACATCTTAAAGGCCCTGACGGAGGCCCCTTAGGGAAGCTGCTCGATGTTCATCGTCCCCACCGAAAGACTTGACGGGGGCATCGCTGCAGTTCCTAGGTGTCAGCACAACGGGGATGTAAGGCCCCAGGCTCCCCTCTCTGTGGAAGGGGCCCCTGGGCCTTTGGGGCCTGGGGCAACCTCAGGCTGGAGAAATGTGCCCAAAGCCAGGGGCCTTGATGCTGGGAATGTCGTTCTTCCTGCGGAAGTCAGCCCTCACGTGGCTGGCATGGCCATGGTCGCAGTTCAGTGGCTCGACAGGCTGGTGGATGCGCTTCCCGTAGGTGGAAGACTTCAGCACCCCAACGGGCCGCTCGTGCTCCTGTGGGAGATCATGGAGATGCTCCTGTCAGCAGGGGTCTGCCACAGCAGGTGCTTGAATCCCACCAAGGGGTGCCAGGTGGGCACGCACCCGCACCCCGCCATGGTGCACCAGGTGGGCGCCTGCACACCTGCGCCCTGCCACATTGCCCTAGGTGGGTGCTTGCACACCTGCACCCTGCCACATTGCCCTAGGTGGGTGCCTGCACACCTGCGCCCTGCCACATTGCCCTAGGTGGGTGCCTGCGTGCCTGCACCCTGCCTAGGTGCACCAGGTGGGTGCCTGCACACCTGCACCCTGCCACATTGCCCTAGGTGTGTGCCTGCATGCCTGCACCCTGCCACAATGCAGTAGGTGTGTGCCTGCGCACCTGCACCCACCAAGATGCACCAAGGTACACCTGCATCCCCTCCTCCCTGGTCCCTTACAGGCTACTCCAAAGCCTGAGGGTGCCTGTACCATGTGAGCCTCCGTGCCCTCTGCTCAGAACCCGCCAGTGTCCTCAGGTCCCTCCGAGGTGACGCCAAAGCTCTTGCAGTGCCTTCAGGCTCTACGGCCTGGGCCCTGCTTCCCTCTGACCACACCTTCATGACCTTCGTCCCTCTTCCCTCTCTCCCAGCTGCCTCCTGCCCACCTTTCTTCCTGCCCTGGCCCTCTTTCTTGCCCCAAACACACAGGCCTCCTTCCAGCTTCCAGACCTTCATCTTCTCTGTTTCCTCCCCCTGGAAACGTGGCCCCTTCTCCCTTCAGTCCCCTTCCCATCAGGTCTTAGTTCAAGAGTCAGTCTTCCCAGACTCCCCCAGCTCAGCCAAAGCAGACCCCCTGCCCCCACCACCTCCCCACTCCCCCTCACTCATTTAACATTTCACCCTACACTGCTTTATTTTCTGCACACCACTGACCAATGCCTGCAATTAGGTTCACTGTGCACTTGCCTTTTATTTTTCTGTCTCATGGGAATGTAAGCCCTCAGAGGGCAGGGACTTTTGTCTTGTGGCCTTTATGCCCAGTAAGCTTATAGCAGATGATCAAAAGGTATCTGCTGACTACATGGATATAAGTAATGCCAGGCATGCTTTTCTCATGAGAGAAAAATTCAGAATGAATGAATGTGAACAAAAATGATATACCTCATAGTACCTCCAGCACTTTCTTTCACATTGAAATAAAAATTATTGTGAAAAATGACACGGTGACATTTTTAAACAGCAGCAGCAACAGGCAAAAATCCAATGATTCCCACCAGAAGCTTGTGTATTATAATTTCTGTCAAATGTATTAAATAAAAGCTGTCCACTCAGCAACTGGCCTACATTAAAAGCACTGTCCTCAGATCAGACTTTGTGAGGCTAATGCTGCAGTGTGGAAATGCGGCAGGAGGGCCTAGTGCAACAGGCAGTTAGGCCTGTTGAGACCTAATGCCAGGAAGCAATTTCCTGGGAAAGAGCAGTAAAAATCATCCTCAATAAATGGAGGTGCTCCCACTAGGTGGGTTGGGAAAGCATGGAAAGTTGTTCAGGCTACCTCAAGTTTAATAATTAGCTTTTCCCCTTTCTGGTGACAATGAAGCAGTGTGATACGTTCTGATAAAGAATACACTTTTTTGCAATGTTAAATGTGGTCTGTGCTGCATCTTATTACATAATCCTACACTCTTACAAAAGAGTGGTCAACTTTATATTAGGTATTATTTTACAGAAGTCTCCTCTGTTCCTGAAGGAGTCAGTGATGGAGAGCAGCTTTCTTGGAGTCTTGCCCGTCTTCCAATGATAGACCTTTGCCTGTAAAGAGGTGCTAGAACCTTCACAGACGAACTTAGGTGGAGTGGCTGAAGCCTTAGCAAAAGGTCCTTATCACGGAATCCTAATGTTGGGGCAGCCAACTGATTATTCACCACATGGTCTTGCCCCTCCCTCAGCCCCAGTTTAGTAAAATACATCCTCCACTCCCCCCTAGTCCACAGCGACTCAAGCAGAAAGATCTAGAAGCAGTCCTGGGTTCCTCTTGCCCACAGCTCACACCAGGTCCATCAGCACACCAGCTAGCCAACTTCTCCCACTGGGGTTCTAGCGCCACCAGCTCTGCCTGGACTGCTCTTCCCATTTAGACTCAAGGCTGCCCTGTGGGCTACTCTGCACCTACAGCCAGAACAATGTTTTTTTCTTCTTCTTTATTTTTCTTTTAAAAGTTACATTAAAAAAAATGAGGCCCCCATATACCCCCAACCCACCCACCCCAACCCTCCCACATCAACAACCTCTTCCATCATTGGGTGGACTGGGGGAAAGTGAGACCAATGATTTTTAAAATGAATCAGCTCCAGCACTTCCTGGCTGGACACCCTTAGAGTTGCCCGCTGCTCCCAGAACAAAGCTCCTTCCTTCAGCCACTGAGTGCCCCTTGTGGCCAGGCAAGCCTCGGCCTCTGGCTTCCGGCCTCCGGCTCACCTGTCCACTGCCCCCATATGCCAAGGTGCTGTTGCACCTTGGTGCTTCCATGCAATCCCTTCCATCTGACCAGGGCACTCCCGAGCTACCCTTCATGCAGCCAGCTCCCTCATCCTTGAGTCCTCAGGTCCCATGCCAACTCCTCTGAGAAGCCCACCTGCCCTGTGCTCCTCCCCAGGTGACCTGCTGCAGTCCTTGGCCATCTCTCCCCATGAGCACTGCTGTCCTGATGCCACCCAATGTGGCTGACTACATGAAAACCCTTTTCTCAGAAATCTGAGGGGAGGCCGAGCAGGGATTTGCTCCATGCGCGGTGGTGATGCTAGCCTGGGAGGAGGAGTCCTGCTTGTGCAGGGTCATCCCTGGGAGTCCAGGGTCCCAAGAAGAACTGAGACAGCCAGAATTAAGAGATAAGCAAAGACTTATTTTACCCATGGAAAAGAATCTCTTAGTTTTGCTCTCATTTATTGCGTGATTATATAGAACCAAACAACTGAATCATAACAATTAACACACAAGGAACATGATAAGAGAGAGAAGCTGTAAGAATAGCTTAGTCATAGCTTCTGGGTACAGTGTGACTCAGGAGAGCTGCCAGGTTCCCTGAGTTATGAAAAGCAAACTGAACACAATATTACAACACTTACACACATTCATATGTTAATCTGGTAATAGCTGGTGGATTTCCCGGCTTAACATTACCTCCTCGTTAATGTGAAGTCCGAGGCTTTTTGCGTGTTCTCTGTCATCTCGGTGCAATTTCTGATTATAATCTAGATTCTTCTTAAAAATGCAGTCATAGAGGGAAACAATACCTGTCTTGGAATAAAAAGAGAAAGTCATGCATTTATTTGAAGCTGAGTCATCAAAACCTGATGAAACACAGATGCTAACCTGTCCCTGATGGAGTGCAGGGGAGTAGAGTTTCCAGGCTGCAGCAAGTATTTGGGGGCTGGGGGGTCTCCCCTTAGAATGGAACTGGCTGTGGCCCAGAGCAGGGAACCGAGGTCCAGCCCAGCAAGAGCAGGTGCCCCTGGAGCCAAGGGGCCTGGAATGGGGCACAGGCCTCTTTTCTTCTCCGCTCATTTTAGCTCCCTCAATTTTTTTCCTTTTCCATTTCTTCTCCACTCCTATCTTTTTCTTATTTGTCTTCTTTTTCTTATTTGTGCTCTGCCCCCTGCTTTTATTTTAGGCCTGCCTAGTATCCATTCATTTATTCATTCAATCATTCACTCATTCATTCTACAAATATTTACTGAGTACTCTCTGTGTGCTATGCCAAAAATGGTGCAGGGCCCATAACTTGTCTAATAACAATAAGATCACAAACCCCTGAATGCAACAGCTGACACTGTCCAGGGACAGCTCCCCAGCTCTCTGTCTCTGACTCCATCACTTGTGCACAAACTTAAAGTAATAAACAGTGTGCTCTGTCTCGAGGGGCGTGGGCTGTGTGCTGGTTTTCTCCTTCATGTCTTCTACTGTATTTCTTCAATTTTCTTTAGTAAGCTTGTACTGCTTTTGCAAAATTAACCATTCCTGAATCCTAGGAATGTGTAACAGAAAAGGAGTTACTTGTTACGTTGTCAGCCAAGAGTCAGATGTGTATAGGCAAATCCCTCTGTAGAGACAAAAATAGTTTATCATGAGCTATCATACTTGGTAATTCATATATCTATGCATACATAGCTCATATATATCCATATGTATATATACATATGTGTACGATAAATATAAAATATTTGAACACTCACATACATCTGTTGTCTAGAAAACAATGCTGTTAAAAGAGGTATCATCTTTTAATACCTCCATTTTTTTTCATCCCAGCTTGTTCTTACAGGGAAAGTACATCTGCCTCATTGTCTAATAAAAGAAGAAGAAATGCACATGCTAACTGTTCTTTAACCCTCCTGGTTAGCTGTGGCTCACTCTGGCTGCCTTAGATCCTCCCAGCAGTGAACTGAGACACTTGGTCTCGCTGGATTTGGGGAGTGTCAGGTCTCTAACCTAATGCCAGTTTGCCTAAGCTTGTTTTTGCATTCTTTTTCTTCTGGATAGTAACACTAGGAAGTATTTCTACCAACTACAAGGCACAAGGTAGAAGGCAGCTGTTAGGATAATGCAGCCCAGATGCAGAGTATGTTGGAAAACCCAGTAACCCCCATCCTCACTGACTCCAGGAACTCAGACTGGGTGAACGCAGCTTCAGCTGAGCCTCTACAAACCCTTCACACACCTTCCATCCTGTGCAAGACACCTGGTCCTTCTAGGGGAGATGTGAAGATAAGTCAGCCTGGCTGTCATCCACAGCCACCCTGCTAAGGACAACAAGACAGTCCTTAGTACTATTTTAAAGTTCTTGAGAATTCCAGGGTGGCCATGCTAAAGGAACTTGTCACATAGTTCCTGAAATCCTGGTGTTCTTGTGCTCTGAGTCTCTTTACAGGAAGGGGAGGACAGAAAACCTGCCAGCACAGGCCCAGGGCTTCTGTTCCTGTGCCACTGCTGGCCAGAATGAGCCTGCTGTACCCAAGCTTCCTCCCATCACTGCCTTCAATCTTGTCCCCTTCTGGTGTGGGCACAGGGTGCGAAGGCCCACCATGGCCTTTGCTTCTGCTGAAAGCATCACCTCCAGTATGGCTCATACCCTCCTAGGTTAACAAGAAGCCCAAACCACAGCCAGTGATAAAGTTTTCAGTGTTTGGTACTGTGAAAATTGGATAGCTCTTCAGGGAAAAAATAAACTTGTACCTTCTCATTTCATAGTAGACAAAAGAAAATTCTGGATGGATTTTTTAAAGTAAGTGAAAAAATAACTCTAAGAACCTTCTAATCATCACAGCAATGGGGAAAAATCACACAAAAAATAACAATCATTTTGACAGTATGTATTAGTCAACTAAAGGGATACTGATGCAAAGTACCAGAAATCTGTTGGCATTTATAAAGGGGATTTATTTGGGGTAGAAGCTTACAGTCACAAGGTCATAAAGTGTGAGCTACTTCCCTCACCAAAGTCTGTTGCCACATGTTGGAGCAAGATGGCTGCCGGTCTCTGCGAGAGTTCAGCCTTCCTCTTCAAGGCTCTGTGATCCCCACTTCTGGTCTCAGCTTTAGGCTGGCATAAGGTCTGTCTCTCTCCCTGGGCCTTGTTTCTTTCTGGGCTCAGCTGCTCTGTTTTCTCCACAAGGTCAGCTGTAGACCATCAGGCTTGCTCTCTTCCTGGGGCCTCTGCTGTGTCTATGGAGCCATCTCTATTCCTCTGTGTTCTTCTCCTGTGTGTTTACTTCAAAGGGCTCCAACTCAAAACTCCTTTGAGTTTTTTGTTGAGTTCCTTTGCCATGTCTTTTCTTGGTGAGCCCCTGCCTACTGACATGGCCCATTCAAAACCCCCATCATAATTTAGTAAAGTAAAAGTGAAATCTCTGAAGTTAGCACAATCTAATATGCCCAGAGTTTGCAAACATGATCCCATATCTATTTTTGGAATTCATACACAATTTCAAGCTGCTACACTACATAAAATTAAAGATATTTGAATAACATAAAATAAAATAAAATAAAACTTTAAAAAAATGTAATACACCATGGAGAGATCTCATTATCTTTAACATATGTAACAGAGGAAGCTGATGGGCTGGGTGTTGCCTCTAGCTGGGAGTGTTATGTCCTCTTGAAGGAAACATTGTAGGTAAGCCCCCCGACCAGAAGGCCCTTCAGGAATCCAAGGCAGCCCAAGCACCCCACCCACTCTGCTGGGATGGTGGGAGGTCAGTTCTCCAAAGGAGGAACTTTGTCTTCTGCCAGGGAATGTTCTGGAATCCAGACCCTCCCCTCTGAGTAGAGGTACTGCCCAGCCCACTTGAGGCCAGCTGGCAGGAAAGAAAGATAATGTGCTCCCTATCACTCTCACGCCACCCCCACAGGCCCAGGAAATTAAGGACTTAGAAGGAAGCTGGGCTCCTGGTCAGATCTGTGGCTTGAGTCCCTCAGGACCAGCCCACAGTCCACATATGTGGCGGGAGAAACAGACTTGTCTCCACACACCTGGTGGAGAGGTGGAAGGCACCCTCCTCCCTCGCACCTGAAACCTAGTGCCAAAGTGGAGAGGGTGGCCAGCCTGCCTGTGCTCTGGTGGGACCTGGTGGGACCTGGTGGGACCAGCCTCACCCAGCCTGGGGATGGGTCAGCCAGCAGGGGGCAGCTCTAACAGCAGGGGAACAGGGAAAGGGGAGATCCTCAGGGAAAAGGCTGGGCTTGTGCTTCCTCTGACCCTTCTCAGCTGAGCAAGCCCCTAGGGTTCTCATTCTGGGAGGAAGATCCTAAAGGGGAAGAATGGGCTCAAGAACAGAGCGTGCAATCACCCTACACTGAACGTGTGAGCAAGTGGTACTTTATTTTGCTTCCTAAGCTGGAGAACCCAGCATAATAGAGTACGATATGCAACATGATAGAAAAATGCCCATTTCTTCTCCTTCTAGTCAGGTCTAACACTCTTTAAAGTAAGAACGATGAGCAAGCAGCAATGTCTGCCTCCCAAGCCCTGGATTAGTTGCCAGGAGCCTACCATAGGTCAGAATAGCCTTCTTTAGCACTGCTGGTGGATGTTATCAGAATCTTAGACAGGTTTTTTCTGTGGGGATTTTGCAAATTTTGAACTTTTGCAGAACAAAAATGAATTCTTCTATCACAGAAAAATAAAGAAAATAATTTCATCACCAGCCAGCCTCAGTTAGTAACATGACCATCTGTTTCCAACAACTAACCAAACTGAAAAATCTGCTTTTCTTTTATTTTTTTAATCAATTTTTCTTTTCTCTTTTTTTCTTCCGCTGCTTTATGGGTTGAAGCAGAATGTTAATAAAGCTGATCTAGATTTAGATGCTCTCACAAAACAGAGCTTCTGGGTTTATTGGTATTTTGCTATTACAATCTCTTAAGGGATTTCCTGTTTCACACATGATGCTGCTTTTTAAACACAGAGCAAAACAAACCCCATTTACCTTTCTCTCCTGATGTCCCTCTGGCCCTTTGTGTTTTGAGTATTGTTGAATTCAGTGTTTCCTGATACTGGTTTTGCCCTTGCTGTCTATCATCAGTTTTCCCTCAGGAAATAACTGAGGTGTGAACAAAGTAGAGGGCAGCGCAGAAGGAGGGCTGCCGAGGTCGGTGGGGCTGGGGGTGGGAAATGGACGTGGCTGCGGAGGAGACTTCGCTCCCCGGGGTGGAGCTGTGGCTGAGAAAGGGCACTTGGCAGGAGAAGCATGGGCTTTCCAACAGTGGGAAGGGGAGCCAGAGACCCAACCCAGAAGGCTCTTCAGGGTCTGCTGAGTGGTAGAAGGCACCAAGAGCCCATTCTCCACTCCTGGCCACCCAGACGAGTAACCATCCCTGCTCCTCTGCTAGGTGCTTCCATGTGACCAAGGAGTTATGTGCAACCCTTCAGTCAGAAGCATGAAAGCGCTCGTGACCAGGGGCTCCCGAGGCTTCACACTGAAAGGACAGCAGGCTGAGCAGTGGCCCTCCCACCACTGGGCTGCTGAGACTGGATGGAGTAGAGCCTCCCTGCCACACACACACACACACACACACCTTGGTGTGGGAACTCTATCTTTACAGTAAGCCACTGTCTCAGTTTGCCTGGGCTGCTATGACAACACCCCAGAACCACTCATTTAAGCCCCCATGTTGAAGCTTCAATCATGTGCATCTCCTACAGTGACCAGATCAGGGAGGAAAGACTTTGGGCCTCTGGACCCAACCTTAGCAAAAGGGCACTGACCATCACTAGCCAAAGCCAATAACAGTAATGAGCTCCACTGACCCAGGGCTCACTGTGGCCCACTGTATGCACACTAATTACATTCATTCTCATAAGTGCTCTGTGAGGTTGGTTCCATTTGATCTGTCCAAGAACAGCAAAGTGAGATGGAGAGGCTGTGACTCATGAAGCCCCCACAGCTAGTCAACATGGAGCTGATACTTCCACCCAGGACTCCCCAGCCTGGGCTGCTAACCACCACTGACTACTGTTAACTGTGCTCCTTGGAAGTGACTTAGGAAGTAATTTGATCAGCTTTGGTAGGGCCTGAAATTACCTGCAGTGAATTTTGGGGCAGTTCAGTCCTTCAGCAAACCTGTCCTGCAGAACTCACTCTCTTTATGTCCATGATCCCAAGGTCAGAGGAACTGCTCCTGGAGCCCTGGAGCTGATCAGATACCAGTGCCCATAATCCAATAACGTGGCATGAACAGTGGTAGCTCACCCACGAAATGGACTTTGAAATGCCTTTTGCTGTTCTTGTTGCTTTTAAGGCTCTTTTCTTTAGATTTTAATTAATATTTATTTTGGTGACATCATTTCCTTTTTTCATACCAAAAGCCTCAGGATTTGAATTTGCCTGTGACCCCAGCTAATCAAGCCTGCCCTGAAATGCTTTTGAATAAATGTGTTCTAAAGACACTTCCCATTTTCCAGGAGGCTGTAAGGCATTGGAGCAGGAGTCGGGGACTTTCTCTGTGGAAAGTCAGGTGGGAACTCTCCTGCCCCATGGGCTCTGTCGCAATCACTCAGCCCCGACATCCTAGATTGGACAATAGGGAAATCAATGGGTGTGATTGTGATCTTTAAAAACCTTATCAAAACAGGCAGGGGGCCAGATTTGGTCCAAGGGCCTTAGTGTGCTGACCCTGTCCTATAGAGAGGCGTGCTTATGGCTCATTCCTGATTTCTCTCCAAGAGACAGAGCCTGGGTCACTTCCTACCTCGGGGCCCCTTTTTGGCCCTTGTTCAGTCAGCCCTGGAAGGTGGGGCCACTTATCAGACCACCAAATTCAGGAAGGAGAAACTGAGTCTTCAGGCTCACTCTGCCCTTCTCCATCTTGGGCCTGGCCCGCAGGGGGCAGGGGTTCTGCTCTACTTTTCCACCACATTTGAGCTTCAGAAGCCACAAGCCCCACTGTGCAGTCCTCAGCCGTACCTTACATCAGTGACACCCCACTGAGGAGCAGTCTACAGTCCACCTTAGGGTGCTATGGAAAGAGACTCTTCAAAGGTACAAACGGTGTAGTGTGAGCTGTCTTTGTTATTCTGAAAATCCAGGTGAATTTTATATTCTCTCAATAAAGTGGCATAGAACAACTTCATACACCAAGATCCTGGCTTTTTGGCTATTATCTCACGAAGGCCATCAACTCACTGTCAGTATCATAGGTACTGCATACTTAAAATGTAAAGCCCACTTAATAAGTGAAACTATTTACAGTTGTTTAAAACCTATCGCTCACAGGAAAAAAAAAATGAGGTGTGTGTTGCAGAAGGTTGGGACCCTTCCATCCCACCCCACTCCTGTTTTAATGGCCAGCAGAGACAGGTACGGCGTCAAGAGACCTTCCTTCCTCCCTCCCTCCAGTCCTTCCACATGCTCAAAGCCAGATAGAGGGGGCCTCAGATTCAAGAGACGACTCGGGGGCAGGCTGAGGGCCACGTTGCTTCAACTGGAAACTCTGCTTCTGTGTGTGAAGTGAAGCTTGTGAGCATCAGAGGCCTCCCACCTGCACTCCAGCAAGAGCTGACCTGAACTAGGACTTACCTGCACACCACTGATTGTGGGCTGCTAGGAGAGGAAGGAGGCATTTTGCGGGGTTATTTTATACACCATTAACTTCCTTTCCAAGTGGATCTGTATTTTGTGCTGTGGGTTGAACTGTGTCCCCCAAAAAGATACCTTGAAGTCCTAATCCCAGGTACCTGGGAACTTTTTGCAAAAGCATTATTGTGAACGGAATCATTTAAATTGAGTGAGGCTGAGTGCAGTGGGTGGCCCCTTAGTCCAGTACAGCTGGTGTCTTTAGAAGGAGGGTGTGGGCACAGGCAGACAAGGGGGGGGGGAGCGCCATGGGAAGAGAGACAGAGCAGGCCCCAGGGCCACTGAGGAGGCCCTGAAACCCACGGCTTGTTGGCCAAGCGCCAGGAGCAGAGTGGCCAGGACAGACCCACCAGCACCGGCCCACGCACTTGTGGCTTCAGCCTGAGGGCTGAGAGCCCGGTTTCTGGTGTTTTTAGCCACCCAGTTGTGGCACTTGTGACAGCAGCCTGAAGAGTGAGGCGCCCCTATTCTGGCCGTCCTATCCCACCAGGAGGGCTGAGGGATAGCCCAGGTGCCCAGCTGTCCGCCTGGCTTAGGGACCCCAACCAAGGCTCTTATCTAATCAGATTCCCGGGGACGCCCTGGGGACTACAGAAACAATGTTGAAAAGAAAGGAATGGGTGACCTGGACAACTCTCAACACGCTTCTCTTGCGTCCTTCCGCCCTCTCTTGGGGGCTTCGGCTGCTCAGACCCCCGGAGCTCTTCCCACCACTCACACCTTCCCAGAACGGCGGCGCCAGACGGTGCAGACCTAATCCTGGTTCTCCTTGGTGGGTGGGAAGGCGGCCCCAGGGTGTCCGGGGCCCAGGACCGCCATCGGCCTGGCTTCTTCCTCACGGCCTGGGGACCACCGCGCAGACCGCTCAGGGGGCCGCGCCCACACGCTGCACAGCCTCGGCGCGCCCTTTCCAGACTGTGCACCCCCGGGTAGCCGCGAGGCCCCTCCCTCCAGGAGGGTGGGTGTCACTGTGTCTCGCGCAGTACTAGAAGCTCTGCTCTCCCGGGTCCAGGCGCCCTTCCCACCGACTCTGCCGAGGAGCCCCTGCCCCCTCCACCCCGGGCGCCCCATCGAGTCCTCCTCCCCAAGGAGCATTCCCTTCTTCCCCCCCCCCCCCACTCGACCTTCCCGGTAGCCCTTTCCCAGTGTGCTGTCCTGCTCCCACCCCCAGAAGTATCCCCCAGGCTGCCCGGGCCCCGCCCCCACGCCCTGCCAGGTCCCCAGACCCCTTCCATCTCCAGTCCCCGTTCTGGGTGGCACACACCGCCCCCCGCCCCCCGCAACCCTCCCGGCTGTGAAGCCCGCCGCAGCCCCACCCCGGTCCCTAAACTTCTCCCCCCGCTAGAGCCCGGCCCCAGCCCCTAACCTCTCTCCCCGCTTGCAACCCCACCCCCAGGCCCACCTCCGGCCCTAATTTCCCTCCGCGCTTGCAGCCCGCCCCAGCCCCGGCCCCGCCCCTCCCCCGGCGCCGCCCCCCGCGCCTCCCCCGGGCCTGGCGGGAGTAGTGGCTGTGCTCCCCTGGGGTCCGGGCGCCGCGGTGGGACGTAGCTGAAGGAGGACAGCGCCGAGATGGGCGGCGGCCGGGGCTTGCCCCGCAGCGTGGCGGCGGTGATCTCCTCCTCGTCCTCCAGGCTGCCCTCTTCCGGCTTCTCGGCCGAGGTCATGTCGTCCCGCCCGGCCAGGGAACTCGAACGTGTCCTCCTGCCCCGCTGCCCGGCGCCCGCGTTCGGCGGTTGCCGGGCAACCGCGGCCTTGCTTTACAAAACTGGGCGGAGGGAGCAGGGCCGGGAAGCAGGGCGGAGGGCGCAGGGCGGCCAGAGCAGCCGGACTCGGGATGGGGCCGCGCCCTCCCGTCTCCCTTCGGGTCCCTGGAGCGCCCACTTGGGACGCGAGGAGCCCCGTCTGCTGGGCAGGTGCAGCCCCCTCCCCCCCGGGGCACCCCCGCCTGCTTGCCCTTGCCCTCGCCCTTGCCCTCGCGGAGGGGCCCAAGCAGGGAAGTACAGGCCGCCCGCGCGGGGCCTCTGAAACCCTCCAGGAGCCGCGGACCAGAAGTGGAAGACGCAGGTGGAATTCACCGCCACCGCGTATTAACCCAGCGTGTCCGCAGCAGCGTCGGTCAACATGCAGCGAGCCGTGTTTCAGGGCCTCAGTCACCCCCGGTGCGGGTGTTCAGCAGCACGAATCGAATCGAACCACGTGGAATCTGGCAAAACTGCTGTTCCGGAGCGCTCTCCTGTTTCTTGAGCCAAACGCTGGTTCAACAGCTGTGTTCCATTTGTTGAAATTTAACTCAGCTTGAAAGCCTGAGGTATGTGTGCGTGTATCAATAAAATGAAAAGGAGAACAAAACAGGCTCGGGAATACTTTAACCAGGGCGGCTTTAGGAAGGTTGGCCTGAAACACAAACGATAATGAGGAGCCGGACTTGTGAAATCCGGGGGACCGTGGGTCGTTCCAGGCAGAGAGAAGAGCATCTATGGTGGCCCTGAGGCCGAGCCCATTGATGTGCGGGCGGTGGAAAGGGAGGACGAGGACGGTGCAGCTTCCAGAAGGAAAAGCCAGTAAGGACCGCAGGTGACAGGCAGGCAGGGGAGAGGCGGTCTCAGGTAATGACCAAGGAGCACCCCTCTTTGGAGGCTTCTTGCCTGCAGGTCCTTAATGCAGGCTCCTGTCATAGGACGCCCCCTCAGTCCAGGCACCTCTCTGCTGAGGTGGCCTTGGGGGTCCAGAGGTCCCTTGGGCAGGATTTCAGACAGCACTGTGCAGTACCAGGTGTCTCTCACGTGGCCACATGATTTCTTGGAGAACTGCCCATGCTTTGATTGCCCTCCTCACCCATCTTTCTGCTCCAGTCAGAGCAGACGTGTCTCTCATGTGTTGGCCAGAGCGAAGTACCAGCCTCCCATGTTCCCACGCTCCCGGGGACTCATCAACCTCAGGGACCACTTGGACGCGTTTTCCCTAGAACTTAGAGACATAGATCCATGTCTCCTACTCATGAGGTGAAGGAGAAGAGTCTCGCATCCTTCCCCTGTGGGCAGAGGCCCTCATGAAAGCACCAGCAAATGTTTTGTTTTCTCTAGGGAAAAAAAAAACTTTTATAATCTCCAGCTACCTCTCCAAACTCTCTTATTGACAGGACAGGGGGATCACTAAGGGCCACAGATTAACTTGCATAGGTGATCGGGTATCATATATGGGAATCTGGAAGTAAATGGCACCAATTATCTGGAGAATTCAGATGGAATTTGAGACAAATCATTTCGTTGTAAAAAAAAATTTAATGCAGTATCTTGATGTGACACTGTAGCTTCAATTTCAGGTGGCATTTTGTTCTGCACTTGGCTGGCAGCTCTGGGGGGCACAGTACATCTCTGTCATCACTGATGGCTCATCTGGCCTACAGTAGGTACTCGGCTAATATTGATGCTAGTACAAACTCCACTGCTGTGGCTGGGACTTCCACTGAAAGCTGTGGCTGATATGAGGGCAGGGTTCATGAGGTTCCTTAGTCAGCCAAAGGGGTGCTGATGCAAAATAATGGGAATTGGTTGGTTTTTATGAAGGGTATTTATTTGGGGTGGGTCAGATACCAGACCATAAGCATAAGTTATTTCCCTCACCAAAGTCTATTTCCATGTGTTGGAACAAGATGACTGCTGACGGCTGTGAGGGTTCAGTCTTCCTGGGTTCCTTCCTTCCAGGGTTCAAGGTTCTTTTCTTCCCAGGGCTTGCTTCTTCTTGGGGCTGTCTTCTTTTTCCTCCATGAGGTTACTTCCTGGGGCTCCACCTTAAGGCTTCAGCATCAGACTCCAACATCAAAAACCCTCAACTCTGTCCTTTGCCATGCCTTTTATCTGTGAGTCCCCTTGGTGGGTGGGTGGGGACTCAACACCCTAATGACATGGCCCATTCAAAGCCCGATCATAACCTAATCATGCCCAGGTACAGACCAGATTACAAACATAATCCAATGTCTATTTTTGGAATTCATATAACCATATCAAACTGCTACAGAAGGTAAGTCCAGGGAGCAGGAGTGAGGGCCTGGGGGGACACTGTCAAGGTCCCCCTTGACAGTCCCCCACTGTCAAGGAGGAATTGAAGCTTGATGCTGATCAGAGCTTTCTGAGGAGTGGAGAAGATGTCTCTCAGAATTTTCCACCAGAGGATCAACTTGGAGGAGCATTTAGCTCCCCCGCCCATTCCCCCTTGGCTGAGGTTTGTTCTTGGGTGGTTCATGCACACCCCTGCCGAGTGCTGTGCAGGCTCCCTTTGGGCATCCCCTCAGGCATCAGAGAAGTCCTGGAAAAGAGAATGAAAGACACAAACATCTACTGGTAACAAGTTATTTTCAAGAGCCTCACTGAGGGAGCTGAATCCCATGGGAGACCAAGAGAATGCAGGCAGGGCATAAAGAGAGAAGCAACAGGTAAGGCAAACTTCACTAGTTTCAATTAGGAAGAGTTTTTAGTTTCTCTCCTGTTCAAAAATCTCTTCCTACATGATCCTATCAAGCATTCCAGGTGCATGAGTGGAATGTGAGGTCAAAGAACCTAATCTGATTACATTCCCCAAGTCTGCAATGTCTACTTGCAAAGTTCTATGGCAAGGGAAGGCAAAGATAGAAGACTGAAAAATCCCACTCTTGAAGAAGGAAAATTAATAGTACAAGGGTGCAAACCAGGCATGACTTAAGTGTGCAGCAGGTCAGTCTCGTTATCAAATGACATCAGTGGTATGAGATGTGTACCTTCTAGTCCCATCCAGCATCATGGCAACTGCCTCATGCTGGTGCTTAGAGCCCCACTTGGGGTCTCACTGGGCACTGCTCTGGCACAGACCAGACACGAATATGGCACCCCTATGCTGATGACTCAGAAGAGAACAAATGCCATGGAGGGGTGGCTACCAGCTGAAGGAACTTGGGGTGCTCTGCAGGATCTTGAGAGATGCATATCCACATTGCAGCTGGAATCCAGTACCTTGGCTCCTGACAACTGGACAGAATATAAGCTTGGAGAGACTCATGGAAATGATTTGTTTTCTTGAGAAAAAGAGAAACCAAACAAGATAGTATTCATGTCACCTTAGCTGTGGCTTCAGCTCATCTTGATGGCACACTAGAGATGTTCATCATGAGTTCTCATGAACTCATGGGCTTCCTTTGAGTTCCAACCACCTAGTTTTATTATAAAGCTGAGATGTAGTAAGGTGAGTGACTTGGTTCAGGGACCACGGTACTCCTGCTGAAAGGTGTACCAAATACCTATGGAGGGTATTTTAGTTTGCTAAAAGCTGCTGGAAGTAATACACTAGAAATGGGGTGGCTTTTACAATGGGATTTATTAGGCTTGAAGCTTACAGTTGCAAGGTTGGAAAAAATGTCCAAATCAAGGCATCAGATGAAGGTTTCTCCCCAAAGGTTGGCTCCTGGCAATCCTGGACTCCTGCCACATGGAATGGCAGCTCTTCCAGACTCTGCTTTCTCTTGCAGGCTCACTTTCTCCCTGAGCTTAGCTGTGGGTGATCAGGCACATGGCAGGGCATGATGGTGGCATTGGCTGGCCTCTCCCATCTCCTCTGGATCTCCTTGCCAGGTCTGCTTTGGGCTGTTCCATCTGTGGCTTTTCCCTCACACAGGTTCATTAACTTCAACTTCTGGAGGCCCCTCTCTGTCTCTGAAGCTCTTTTCTGTGTCTGAGGATTCCTCTGTTTATAAAGGGTGCCAGTAAGAGGATTAAGACCCACCTGGGCTATGCCTACTGGAGCAATCTAACCAAGTGGTTCTTAATGGATCTAATCTAATCAAAGGTTCAAAACAGGTTCAGTTTAAGAACATAATTTTCTCATGGCCCACAAAAGACTCAAACCAACACAGGGCCCCAATCTCAGTGAAAGAGATTTCTTCTTGGGACTCTTGGGCCTTTCACTCACTGAGACAGGGCATCAGCTGTACAACATGTTAACCATTGACTCCCCACAGCTGAGAAGCATTGCAACATCCACACTTTCTTCACTCCACCTTGGAAACCTTTTTCCACTGAGGTGGAGAGAAGGGGGAAAATAGCCTGTGAATACATTAAAGCAGCACACTTCTAAAAGAAAGTCTTTTGTTGAAAATGCAGAGCTTATTAGGAATGCAACGGATTGGGGCACACCAAATATAAAAAAAGTATGAGTTCATAAACCTTCTTAAACTAAAACTGGTTCACCAACTTTTCTATAAAAAAGCATTTATTTTGCTTTTTCTGTATAAACCTTATTTCAGAGTAAACAAACAGCTAATGGGAGAGATTTCTTCTTTGTATGAAAATATGAGTTAATGTAGAAGGAGTGATAGCATTAGGATTTTTTATTTATAACTCCTAATAAAAAAATAGATCGACACAACAATCACAACATTAGAACAGATACTAAAACCATTAAGTGACAATGGGTGGGTGTGATGGTCAAGTTAATGTGTTAACTTGTTTAGGTTATGGTGTCCAGTTGTGTGGACAAGTGTAGGTGGTCCCCGAAGTAATGTGTGGGCTCAAGCCACATTGCTAGGGAGGACCAGTGTGCTCAGAGAGGTGAGGGTGTGGCTAACCGTGTCTGTACCTGCAGGTTAGCAGAAAGGAGCTGATGTCCTGATAGGAAGGAACTCTAAGAAAACCCTCCTCAAAGAACTTCATGCCTGATAGCCCCTGCTCTGAGAACAATGACCTAGTTAACCGCTTTAAATAGAGCTTGTAGTGCCAGCTCAGGGCCTTGACTTTGCCATCAGCTAGCCCTGGCCCACCTGGTCCCCTCTAAACTTGTCTTTGTGTGTCTTTCTTAAGCTCCTGTTGCCTTCCCTCAGCTTCTCTGTTCACCGGTGCATGTCGCGGCAGTCAGGCAATAACTGGCCTGGTTATTAGCATGACGGAATTTTGTAGCTGAGTTTGCAGCTACAGCCAGTTGATTACATCAGCAGTTGATTGTATCTACAACCAACAAAGGTGATTGCTCCTCATGCAATCAGCTAGAGACCTTAAAAGCCAAAAAAAAAAAAAAAATTTTTTTTTCAGAAAACAGAAAGAATTTCTGCCCCTACTTCCATCAGCTTCCCCAGGGAATATGGAATTATCAGCCTTCACAATCACCTTTATCAGAGTTTCCAGCTTTCAACACAATTTTTCATATTTTAGAATATCAGCTTGTATGGGTGACAGGGGTATTTGCTTCTTAATCATTCTGAATAAAATAAATATTCCTAAAAGCCCTGCTTTAGGGCCTTCCATTTTCTTTTTCTCTTCAATGCCATTATACTGGTTTATGCTCCTTCTCTCCACCCATTTGGAATATCCTTTGTCTTCTCTGGCTCACCCTGCTCTCAGATCCTAGTCCTTACCCATATATGGCTCCTCACAAAGCCTTCTTTCTTAAGGATTTCTGATTTTCTAGTTGTTGTTGACCTTGAGCCCTTCCTTGCATTTCCATTGGACATATTGTATAAATACTGCCACACATAAGATGGCCCATGCCTGCCCTCCATCTCATTGCTGTCTCCTTCTTTTGTGCAAGTGCCACTTTACTTATTGATTATTTAATCTTTCTTCCATCCAGGGTCTCTTACTTATATTTTTTCAGGTTGTTTCAGGATTTGACCTGTAATAGCAAATTCTGAATTGGCAGCAGCTCTGGACTTAGAGAGGAACTATTCACACAGATTTCAACAATGATAACTATTTACCAAGTGTAATGCCATCCAGTAGTCTGGAGGAAAATTCAGAACATCAGATATCTAAAGAAACCACAGGCTCAGTCAAATTATTGTGGTGTACAGCAAATAGAGAAAAACTTGTGTTCATGATTAAAGCCTATTTATTAGTTGCTTATTTGTTTTACAGCTATCATTAAATGATAATTGAACTTACCAATAAATGACAATCATATTTTATGGAGAATTATATGTGTCCCTTGTGCTGTTTTCAAAAGATTTACATTTAGGTTTCATTTCTGTCAGTTTCCTACACAGTCCATCTCCCATTCTGCTTCTTTTCATTTATTTTACTTTAAAATAGGGAAGAGACATAAATTGACCACAGGAAAGGCACTGATTTTTTTCTCTGCTCAAGACCAAAATTGTTTACTAATACACCACCTTTTTTTTCTTTTTTTATGGGAAAAAAAAGAAAAAGAGAAATAGGAGGAAAAAAATCCTTTCTTCTCTGATTTCTAACAGTTGCCCAGTGGCATTATTTATTACACAGTGACAGATAATAGAATTGAACGGACTTCCTTTACTCCTGTCCCCTGCCTTTATGCCATCGACTCTATCTAATCTTTTCTAGCAGGCACCCAGGCTTTGTCCACATCACATCAGAAGACACAGTGTTTCAATGTCATTCTTTATGTTCTCTCCATATTCTTCCAATGTGGTCCATGACTTCAGTTTGGGAAGAGACAGAGGTTGCCTCCTCCCAAACCAGAAATGTGTCTGGAGAATTTGAGATGGCAGATTATTCTTTGTGACTATTTAAACAAATATTGTCTATTTCTGATTCTGACTATAATAACAGCAAATATTTATTGGGCCCTTTTGAAGTTCCAAGTCACTGGGGCCAAGGAGTTTGCAATTGTGTTCTCATGTAATCTTCATAACAAACTGAAGAATGAGAGATGGCATAAACTACTACTTAACCCTCGCTATAGATTCTCCCCTTTATCCTTTAATAATAGTAGGAACTTAGGTGTAGTTGGACACAGGATGTCCATCTGCCTAAAAACTACATTTCTTAGATTCCCTTGCAGCTAGGGTGGCCAGTGGGTTAAATTATCTTTGGCAAATGGGTGGAAGTGATACGTGAAGATTCCAGGCCATAGCTTAGAAGATGTTCAAATAAAAGCTTGAGCAAATTTTGGTTGGATCTCAGAGTTTTAGTGAATTGACTCATGAAATAGGGAAACAGAGAAATTAATTTTTACAGGCAGAATAAACAAGTACATTGGGAGAAACATTTTATTGGTTAGCTCAGACTATGTTTCCTAAAATGGTTTGTGCAAGTGTTGCTTGGGATGGATGAAGGTAGTTGGTGATAACTAATTGGCTGTATGTAAATTTGATTTTCTGGGTGAGTCAGGCATTTATAGGAAATAGAGATTTGCTTAGGTTTTTGGTCTTGCTGATGTAGGGCTTAGCATGGGTGCCTCCACGATGGGCTTCCTAGGTTTTATTTATCAAAAGAAAGTAATGTCTTTCCTTTTTTCTCTTGCTGACTAACAACCCCCCTAAAAACTTAGTGGGGTAAAACAACAACCATTTATTTTTACTCAGTTCTGCAGCTGACAATTTGGGCCAGGATCAGTTGTTTGATTCTTCTGGCAGTCACTGAACTTCTACAGTTGTGGTAATCTGGCAGCTACTTGGGGGGCTGACTGTGAGCTGGAGCCATAGGAACAGTGGGGCTCCACATCTTTTTTCATCCAGTGGACTAGTCTCTGCTTGTTTATGCAGTGGCTAGCAGGTTCCAGGTGAGCAAGCAGAAGAGTTCAAGACCTCATGAGACTGTGATTCAGAACAATGTCATTTTTGCTGCATTTTATTAGTTAAAGCAAATCACAAGACCGCACATATTCAAGGGGTGGGAAAATTGACTACTTTCTAGGAATTGCTGCAAGTCATGTTGAAAAGGACATAGATACAGAGAAGGGTGGAGAACAATGACCATTTTTGTGGTCTACCTCACTTCCTTTTCATTTATTCATTTTCCCACTGGAAAATATGTAAACATGAAACTAGAGCTTAGGCAACATTCTTTGGACCAAAATATGGAAGTTATATATTGAAAATGGCAAAGCAATATGAAAGAACGAGCCCTGTCCCTGATACCCTAGAGGTGCTATTTCAATCCTAGACTGCTTATGAGCAGAGTTACTATCTGAGAGAAAAATAAACTTCTATCTTATTTAATTCAGTATCATTTTATTGTTTTTGCTATAGCAGTTGAACCATATACCGATTTTACAAATGATGAATTTGAGGCATAGAAAAGACAAAGTAACTTGCCCAAAGCCATCCAGCAGGTAAGTAGCAGTGGCTCCATTTGAACCCAGGACCTAGCTGATCCAGAGCCCATGTGCTTAGCACTGTATTGCATTTGTATATTGCCACAGTATTTACTTCTCTTATCTACAAGAAATAAAATTTGAAAGGTCTGCTTTTCATCTTCAGAAGGAATTTATGACTTCTATTGAATGGGTACACCAAATTTAAGGTCTCAATCATTTTTAATTCAAAACATGTTTGACCTGTATAATTTAAACATATATACACACATACACCCTTTATTTTTTTAATCATTTTTTCCCTTTTTTTAAAGATACATAGATCACACAAAATGGTACATTAAAAAATATAAGAGGCTCCCATAGACCCTGCACACATATCCTTTAAGCATGTAAATATTGGTGTTTTGATCAGTCAGCTTTTAGGACTTTTTATGATATTATTAATGTCAAACATAAATGGTTAACCAATCAAAACAGAAAATATACAAAAGAGCAAAACACACAAGATACTCTTATAATCTATATGTCAGTCTGAGTATGATAAGAAAGAGGCTCTGTATTTGTGTACTCTTGGCATAGAAATAGCAAAATAAGTAGAAAATGGCATACGTATAGCATTCAACCTTAGGCATTGTGTGGGTATATCCATAGTGACAGACAACTTAAATATGTGGACATTAAGTCATCCCTGGTTTCTATCTGTAACAGCACATTCTACTAAGCTAATTAAGTTTGAGACGACATCATTTGTTGGACTTCTCTAGAGATATGTTGAAATTGGGAATGAGCGCTGACTCTTTGTTGAAGCTCAATTTTTGTCTGTGCCACAGGTAAAGGATATTGTTGATCCAGAGAAACTGTTTACCAGTACCAGTACTTTGCTTTCTTATATCTTGGGCCATTGTATTATTCCTTTCATTTCCAGTCCTTTCTAAACACTTAAAACTAGAAATTTCTATGTTCGAGTGAAGGTTTTTCTTCGTCAAGTTATTGGGTGTGGGAGCAAGTCTCAATACTGCCCATGTAGGAAGCTGAGACTCTTCTACAATTTCTTTCAATCCTTTTTGTACATGGTGAGCTGGAATAACCTCACTGAACTGAATTATCCTTCCATGGTATGGTTCACTGAATACCATAATATTTTAGCACGGCTTGAGTGATTTTTAATGCCAAAAACATCAGCAAGAAATATGAATGTTACAAAATATTGAAACAATATAATAAAAAAGCCCAGGATCATAAATACTTTACTTTACAAGGTCTCAGAGGTCAACATACCAATACTATGGAAAATTAAAATGCTCTGTGTGAGAGCCTTTCAGGGGAAAAGACACACAGACATGCTCAGCTGTTTACTATCAAGATGCAGAAAACTGTTCTCTGAATATATTTTAGGCTGATTAACAAAGAAAAAAGTAACTGTTTTCTGGGAGTAAAAATTTATGAAGTTATTCATCTGCATGTTTCTCTATTTGGTTTTAATTACATTCTAATTAAAGGAGAATTACAGCCCGTGATAGAGAGATGACTTTTATATAAATTATGTCCTGAATCACACAAAGGCAAACAGCTTGCAGTAGAAGTGAGCTGAGGATTTGGATTTGGGCAGTTACAGTATGAAAAACCGTTAACTAAGAACAGAGGCTTTGAATCTCGGAAACTTCCTTTCAGCCAAGGGCTTTTAAGCGACCCTGCCATAGGGATATATAAGATCAATCAGAAGAGAGAAAGAAAAAATGTTGTAATATCTGTACACGGAGCTATGAAAAGCTGGTCTTCATGCATTCTGTGGTACTCAGGTGTGTGCTGGCTCCTAATTGACTGTCCACTAAAGGTTAAATCTTCCTAGCCAGTTTTCCTGAGTGATGTGTCAGCTTCAGCTGAAATCAGTGAATCCATGGAAAAATAACCCACCCTGATATGTCTAATAAGGATATGTTGGAGTCGGGACAAGATCCTGCCCAAGTGAACTGTTTTGGGAACCCACAGAGCAGGAGGCTTCAAGGCATTGGTCTGGAGAGAGCTGGACAAAGAGATAAACTGTTCAAGGAAAAAGCGTGAGTTTCTTGCCCTTGAGGTTGGAAACTGCAGGACAGCTAAGCCCTACCTCAAGGCAAAAAGCCAGGGAGAGCCCCTACCCAGCTGGAGGAAGAGTTCTCTGAAAGTGGGAGGGTTCTGGTGGAGGGCGGAGAGGAGTTTTCTTTCTGTGGATTTGGTTGCCTGGACCCCCTTGGGCTTTGAGGAGCATACCAGCTGGCTTGAGGTGGCACCAGGAGGAGGAGAGAGGCAAAGCTGCTGAGGCACCTAACTGCCCTGGGATAGGGAAACTTGGCCTGCGAAAAGGTAGTCAGGCAATTGACTAGTCCTGTGCTGAAAACTAAAAATTTCTACTCCCCTAAGGGAGGCGGGCAGTAGGAAGTGCTTAATAAGCTTCCAGTAGTCTAGTTAGGGTCCCCTGGGAGGAGGAGGTGGTCTGGAAGATGGTTGGCAGTCATTTCTTTCTGCAGTGAGTTAAGGCACCAAGGTCCCATTTGAATTTTAGGTATCTTGCTTCATAGTACTGCAGTCTCAGTTAGGTCCATTATTTTATTTGCTTCATTTTAAAAAGTTTATCAAAGAGTTTGAAATATCTGGCCAATTGATACATATTTTTTTGGAATGGAGAATTTTTATTATGTCATAATAACTGGAGTTATTAACAACTGGGCCCTTACACTATGGCCCTGCTCAGGCATTGACCAGGGGTTGCCCAGAAAAGAATACAATTTCCTCCCAAAAGCTGAGACAGACCCTGAAGGAGCTAACAGCTGAAGAATGCCATACTCTTGGCAGCTGGGCAGCAAGTGCTTTCCTGAAGGGAGTTCTGAGCAGGCACATCCATGCCTGCCTCAGTGGTTATTGTGTGGGGTGCTGGCCAAAAATGATTCTGAGGAAGTGTTGGTATTCAGTGGGCAAAGGCAAACAGAGATGTCATAATTGATTTAGTCTTTGTTCAAGGATGTTGAGCAAGGAGGAGAGGCCAGCTTACCAGGAAATTACACTACTAAAATAGATTGTCTCAAAAATCTCCAGCTCTGACAAATTTAGTTCTTTGCTTCCTTCTTCAGCAGTTCTCTCAGACCCAAGCTGACAGGATGTCCTGAGCCTAAGACCTTGCTGCTCCCTTCAACATAAAACTGTCTATGCTATCTCCTGAGAGGGAGAAAAGTACTCAAATATCAGGAAGCTCCAGACTCATGGAATCATAGCTAACTGTTCAAAGTCCCACCCTCAGTTTTGGCTCATGTGTCCTTCTCATAACCTTGTCCAAGCCCAGGAGTTTCTCAGCCACCTTCAGAAGGTCAGTCCCAGGTCTTTAAAACAACAGTTGCTTCTCTGAGTGTTTAACCAATTCCTGGGTTCCCTGAGAGTGTTCTGGAGTTCAGAAGTCCAACATAAGTCTCACTGGACTAAAATCAAGGTATGACAGGGTTGTACTGCTTTGGATGCTCCAGAGGAGAATCCATCCCTTACCGTTTCCAGCTCTTGGATGCTACTTTCATTCCTTGGTTTGTGGGACCCTTTCACAACTGATGTCACTTTGACCTCTGCTTCCATCATTGCAACTGCTTCTCTTTCTCTGCTTCCATCATCATGTAACCCTCTCTGACACTGACCCTCCTTCTTCTTACCAAGGCCCTTGTGATTACATTGGACCCACTAGCATGATTCAGACTAATCATTAGATCTTAAAATCCTATATTTAATCACATCTGCAAAGTCCCTTTTGCCACATATGGTAACATGACAGGTTCCAGGCACTAGGATGTGGACATCATTGGAGATATAATTCAGCCAAACCACAGTGACCTTGCAGCTGCAGAGGTAACTTCCATCTTGATTCTCTAAGGTTGCTTGTTGTAGTCTCATGGGACAGAAATAATGTCTCTTCCTGGGCACATAGGAAAAGCATGTTCCTTGACCTCTTTGCAATTAGGTAGAGCAAATGAAGGATTCAGGCCAAAGGGATGTATTCAGAAGGAAGGTGAGTCTGTGCTTCTCAAGCTGTGGGCTATGAGACAGCAGCACCACTATTACCTTAGGGCTTGCTAGAAATGCATATCCCAAGCTCAATCTCCAACCTCCTCAATCAAATCCTCATTAACAAGATTCCAGGTGGTGCACGTTAAAGTAGAAGAAGCACTGATGTAAGTCACTTTCAACCATGGCACTTAAAATATGGTGCAAAATCCAGTCCTCCATCTCTTTCTCTACTGCAATGACCTTAGAGGCCAAGAGTTCTAGAAGTAGAAAACATATTTTTTGTCACCTTAGATTAAGCAAATATTTATTATTTATGACATCAAAAGTACAATCCATAAAAGAAAAAACCCCAAAACTTTGGCCTTTATCAAAATTTAAAATTTCTGCTCTTTGAAAGATAGCATTAGGACAATGAAAAGTTACTGGTTAAGGGAAGATTTTTGCAGAACATGACTGTATTCAAATATAAAAAATACTTTCAAAGCACAAATTTTAAAAATACTCCATCTAAAAATATGGGAAAAGGTTTTGAGTGGATACTTCACCAAAGAAGATATATGGATGGCAAAAAGGACATGAGAATATGTTCAACATCATGTGTCATTAGGAAATTAAAATTAAAATTACAATGTGATACTCCATACCTAGCACTAACAATGAAATCTGGAAAAGTCCACTGCTGGTTGGAATGAAGAGCAATTGGAATTCTCATACTTTGCTGGAGGGACTGTTAAATGCTACAGCCAAACTGAAAAACAGTTTATCAGTTACAAATATAGTTAAAAATATACTTACTGTATCACCCATCAATTTCATTGCAAAATATTTACCTAAGAGAAAACTGATGTTCACAAGCAAACTTTTATATAATGTATATATTGGCTTCATAAATAATTGGCAAAACCTGGAAACAACCCAATGCTTTTAAACTAGTGAATAAATAAACAAACTGTTGTGCATACATACAATGGAATAAAACAGCAATAAAACAGAAGGAACTGTTGAAGCTTCTAATAATATGGATGAATCTCACATGCATTAAACCAAATCAAAGTAGCCAGATTCAAAAGACTACAAACTGATTCCAAATACGTTACACTCTGGGAAATGCATAACACAGAGACAAAAAGTGGATCAGTTGCTGCCATTGGCTTGAGTTAATCACAAAACGGCATGAAGAAATTTTGGGGGCTGATGGACCCATACTATATTTTGATCGTTTTGGTAATTACACATTTGAGTGATAGTAACATACTGTATTTTTAAAAAATTTTTATTTATTTCTCCCCCCCTCATTGTTTGCACTTCTGAGTCTGTTTGCTGTTTCTTCAGGATGTCAATGGGAACTGAACCTGGACCTCCAATGGAGGAAGGAGGTACCTAATCACTTGAGCCACCTCCATTCCCTGCTTTGTTGTATCTCTCATTATGTTCTTTCTTCTTGTGTCTCTTGTTGCATCATCTTGTTGAGTCAGCCTGGTGTGACTGTCTGTAGCACCAGCTCTCTTTCTTCTTTAGGAGGCACTGGGAACCAAACCATGGACCTCCCGTGTGGTAGGAGGGAGCTCAATCGCTTGAGCCACATCTGTTTTCCTGTACTGTATTTTAATTATGTTCATAAGTGTATGTGTTTGTCAAACCCATAGAATCTTACACTAAAAAGGGTCATTTTACTACATTTAAAGTATAGATCAATAAACAGTACATTAAACCAACTTAGGGAATTTGTTGAATCTATCATTAGAGTCATTCGTTATGATAATAAATAAAGACTTGAGTCTATTATAATTTGTATCTTACCAGGTCATTAGTATATATGGATCATACTCATCGAATACCTTATTCTGTGCCAAATATATTTTTGCTTTTATATGCTGTTTGGGTTGGAGTGGTTGGGGACAAGGTGTTGAGGCAATGGGGTTAGGAGAATAAAATAGCAAATCTGACACTCACTTATATTTTCCCTGTATTGCTACATTGCATATATACATAAATAGCTTGGGTAGCCATTTTAATTCTTAGAAACAACTATTTAACTTCTATCCATACTCATGTAGCCATGGACACAGAAATATACACACACAGTGAAGTCTTGCCTTCCTCTTCAATATCACCTCCTATCACCACCACCCCCAATCTTCTATCAATAATGAGTAACTGAACAATTCCCTAAAGGGCTATGCATTCCATGCCACCCTTTCTTTTTACTCACCTGAGATCTTCCTGGATTGTTCTTGCTCCACTTATCTGACTGGTGAACTCCTCCTTATTTCTTTACATTTTGAGAACTAAATTAAGCTTTCTATTCTCACTGAAGCTTCCTGCTCCCTCAAGGCAGTCACCAATCAACTTTGTTCTGAATTACTATGTTTCCTCCATTCTGTCACTTCTGATGCCTTCATGTGATTGATTACAGTTATGTTTATTTTACACAGTAAATAAATATCAAATTACTAAACAAAATTCCTTGTTTTAGAAATTTTCTATCCCCTTATCTCCCTGTATAGTGCATAACATATAGTGCGTTCTCAGCATATTTTCACTGAGTGAACTAATGGAAAAAATACACTTTCTTGAAAAATAGCAATATGGCTGCCAATTGTATTACAGATTAATTTTTTTTTCTTTTTTCTTTTTAGGTTTCTTCTTAATTGACTTGTAAATATAGGTACTCCTATTCCTTCACATGTAAAAGGGTAAAGGTTATAATTTCTTCAAAATGTATTCTTTAATTTTAAAAACTATCTACTTATTGCATAAAATAAAAAACTAAACAGAAAAGTAAAATGATCATTTTAAATGGGTTTAGGCTACTGATCCATTTCTATTTCTGGAACACAAAATTTGCTTTACTTTAGGATAATAGGGGTAAAACATTTTGATCAGAAGTGTTCCCATTATGATCAGCCTTTTGGAAAGTGTAAGCAATCAGTTGGCCTCTTCATTCATTAGCATTTAAAGAGCAGACTCTGGATGAAGCTAGAGATATGATTATTGACAGTCCCATGAGAAATACAGAATTTATTAATCATAGTCATATGATTACTTTATGCTCATGAACAGAAAGGATTGCAGCATCTATTTTTGATGTGTGGGCAAGGCTCGTGAGTATACAAAGGTTGACAGTCTTTGACTGGTGGTCATTACTAATTTAATAAGCAGTCTTCAAAGTTCTTGCAGATACAAAGGAATCTGAAGTTACATGTGTAATGTATAGCATGAGCAAAATACTTAATCCATTCACTATGACACCTAGTGGACAGTTATTTAAATTTTATGGTGCAAATTAATATTTAAGTTTAAAATACAAGATCAAAAGAATTTTTCCTTTTCCCTCAGTGCTATTAAGAACCAGCTTTTTGAGTAGAGAGGCTCAATGTCCAATGTCATGTCCTTTCTCTCTGGAGAGCCAGATTAGAGCTAATCAAAAGTGACTAGAGAAACATATCTCTCTGTATTTTTCTTCAAGTGGGAAGTTTTTTTATAACCTCTTTGTATATAATGTAACTGTAGTCACAGAGTAGAAAATACAAATCAAATATGACTGTGGCAAATTTTGGAGAAGCAAGTGTGGTGTGAGACAAGGCAAAATTTACATTGATGATACTCTTAGCACTCTGAAAAAGCATACCCCTTAAGGACAACAAACACCTGAAACCTGAGCAAATACAGAAACACAATTTCACCTCTCCCCTTGACTACTTGTGATTTTAAAAAGACATCAATTACCATATGACCCAGCAATCCCACATCTTGGTATATACTGAAAAGAATTGAAAGCAGAGCCTGGAACACATCTTTGTAGACCAATGTTCATAGCAGTATTATTCACAATAGCTGCAAGGTGGAAGCAATCCAAGTATCCATCAATAAATGAATGGGTAAACAAAATGAAATATTAGTCAACCATAAAAGAAGTTGTGATATGTGCTACAACACGGATGAATCTTGAAGTTATCGGGCTGAGTGAAATAAGCCAGAAACCAAATGACAAATATTATAATGATCTCACTTATATGAAATATCTGGAATAAACAAATTTCTGAGAGAAAGATAGGAGATTACAAGTTACCAGAGTCCAGGGGTGGGGAGGTGAGGGGTACCTTATTGCCTAATGAGAGCAGTATTTGTTTGAAGTGATGAAAAAGAGTAATAGATATTGGCAATGGCAGCACAAGAGTGGTAATGTAATTAACAACACTGAATTGAAAGTGTTAAATGGGAAATGTTCTGGATGTCATTTTAGGTGAGAAAAGAACTGGTACAAAGGAAAGCATTCTAGATAGTAGAGAGTTGAGAAATGATGGCCCAGAAGGAATTGTTGAAAGAATTTAAGACATTTAACCTTAAGAGAAAACCTAGAAGGGTAAGAATCTTGGATTGCAAACTCAAAGGCATAAAGACTGAAGTAGTCCAGATGGGCAGTCCTTAAAAAAAGAGGTAAATTTTTGCCATGTGGACCCAGTATTTCTGGATCTTCGGATTTTATAAGAGGAGGCAGAAAGCAAGGTTTTCATGTGAACTTCTTAATTTAAAAAAAATAAACCTCTGTCATCTATTTTTTTAAAGATTTATTTTATTTCTCCCCACTCCCTTGTTGTTTCTCCCTTGCTGTGTCTGTTTGTCTTCCTTGTTTCTTTAGGAAGCACTGGGAACTGAACCCAGGACCTCTGATGTAGGAGGGAGGTGACTAATCACTTGAACCACCTCCACTCCCTGCTTTGTTGTGTCTCTCATGCTGTTTTTCCTCCCCACATCTCTTTTTACATCATCTCATTGTGCCAGTTTGCCACACCTGCCTGTCACATGACCTAGTTGTCTTCTTTAGGAGACACAAGGAACTTCTGCTCCTTGCTTTTATTGTGCCTCTCAGAATGCTTTTATTCCTTCTTTTTTTTTTTTTAAAGATTTATTTATTTATTTAATTTCCCCCCCTCCCCTGGTTGTCTGTTCTTGGTGTCTATTTGCTGCGTCTTGTTTCTTTGTCCTATTCTGTCTTTGTCCGCTTCTGTTGTCGTCAGCGGCATGGGAAGTGTGGGTGGCGCCATTCCTGGGCAGGCTGCTCCTTCTTTTCACGCTGGGCGGCTCTCCTTACGGGGCGCACTCCCTGCGCGTGGGGCTCCCCCACGCGGGGGACACCCCTGCGTGGCACGGCACTCCTTGCGCGCATCAGCACTGCGCATGGGCCAGCTCCACACGGGTCAAGGAGGCCCAGGGTCCGAACCGCGGACCTCCCATGTGGCAGACGGACGCCCTAACCACTGGGCCAAAGTCCGTTTCCCTTTTATTCCTTCTTGTGTCTCTTTTTGTGTCAGCTTGCTGCATGTGCCTGTTGTGACAGCTTGCTATCTTCTTAAGGAGGCACTGGGATCCAAACCAGTGACCTCCCATGTGGCAGGTGGGAGCCCAGTCACCTGAGCCACATCTGTTTCCCTTCTCCTTATTATTAATTGTCAATGTTCTCTCTTTTAAAAAAAATAACTTGGTGGTCCAAGGTGTATCTGCAGATCTTGTATGGATATTGTGTGTCTATTGGTTTATGCTAGTAATCAGAAAATTATGGCTCATGTGTCAAATCAGTCCTGCCACCTATTTTTGTATGGCCTGATAGCTAAAGATAATTTCTATATTTTATTACTGGTTGACAAAAGCAAAAGAATATTAATATTCCATGGCACATGCAAATTATATGAAATTTAAATTTCAGTGTAGAACATGTCCATGCTTATTCATTTGCATATTGTCTATGGCTGTTTTGATCATACAAAAGCAAATTAAGTAGTTGCAACTTAGACTGTATGTGACTTTCTCATCAGACTCAGCACATTACAACTTGCAGTGACAGTTACAATTTGACACCATTTCAAAACATATTATCTTACTACAATGTTTTATTTTATTTTTTAAATTATCAATGCATATCCACCATTTCAAAACAATTAAAGAAGAGAAAAGTAGGCTTTGTATGTGTGGTAGACTGAATACCCCAAAGGTGTCCATATCCTAATCCCTGAAACCTGGGAAATTATTACCAAATTTTTTGGCAAAAGGGACTTTGCAGTTATGCCTAAATTAAGGATCTTGAGATGTGGAGAAAATCCTGGGTTATCCTAGTGGCTTCAGTGTAATCACAAAGCTCCTTCTAAGAAGGATGCTGGAAAGTCAGATGTAGAGAGAAGGTGATCTAATGAGAGAAGCAGAGATTGGAAAGATGCAGGGAACTGCCAAGGAATGCCAGCAGCCTCTAGAAGCTGGAAGAGGCAAGGAATAGATTAATCCCTGGAGACTCCAGAAGGAACTGCCCTGTTGACACCTTGATTTTAGCCCCATAAGACTCCTTTCAGACTTTGAACCTCCAGCAGTATAAGAGAATAAATTTGTGTTGTTTTACGCCACTAAACTCATGGTAATTTGTTATATTAGCAATAGAAAGCTAATATGGAATGTCACACATTTAATGAACAATGGGATGTGAATTATTTTATTATTAAATCCACATCATTGTGTTTATGATGCAGTGACAGTATGGATGTGATAAAAGAATATGTCATATATGGACATTGCCAGAATGAACACTCATCAAAATATACCAACACACAGGAAAATATTGATCAGGAAAATTTGAAAGTTTTTTTTCTTTAATCTCATTTCAACAGAAATTCTTCACAAAAATTAAAAATGGACACACAACCAAAGTAAACTTTCAGATGGCTTATTTATTAAATAAGCAAGAAAAGCCAGTGATTTACGATAAACTAATTGGATCATGTTTGATTGAATACTTATGTGAAGAGTTGAGGACATTTGTAACAACAATTGCAAATTAAAATAAAGACCAACAACTTTGAGAGCATTTCCTTGGGTGAGTTGACAGATGCAACCTATACTGCTCAGTTGTCTGTTTAAGGGTCAATAAAGTGTTTGAAGTATGTCAAGAATTAGCCCTATAAATACTCTCTGTGGAACATTTACAGGCAAGAATATTTTCAAAGAATTTAAGAAAACACTAATTCAGTACTACCTGAAGTGGAATCTGCTAAGACCTGTAATAAGTAAAAGTAGTAAAAATACAGGTCGAGCAGAAATCGATTTGGTCAGACAAATTTACAATGCTTGTGAAAATGTAAAATGTATAAAGCCTATGGTTATTCATTATATTATTTATTGCCAGGTAGCTTACATAAAACATTTGAATCTGTAATGTGTTCTTGAACTGGTAGTGTCAGAGGTGAACTTCATTTACTCTTGTGAAATAATCATGATTTTTTCCTGAATTTTTATAAGCAGTAGAAACTGAATGTCCTGATTTGCCCTACCACACAGAAGTCTTATGGCTTCCCAATGATAAGATTTATTTAGATTGAGTTCAGTACTGAGATTGAATTTTTTCTGAATGAGAACCATCTTCAGCCATTATTATGAAACACTGCATGTTTTTTAAATTAGCTTTTGCTATAGGTTTGATAATATTTCTTTGTGAATTAAACCTAAATTTACAAGGCAAAACAGTGCTTTTGTGTGAAATTATCCCCTGGTAAAGTCGTTTTGAAAACAACTAACACTGTTTGAATCACAAGTAATGTTAAACTGCTTTCTATACTTCCTAGACTCTTAAAAGTTAAAATAAGAAGTGAGAAATCCAATCTCTCACAAAAATTTGTCTATATTTTCCAAGCTCATACTACAGTCCTGAAGCATATTTCAGATCTCAATACAAGTGCTTCCACCTAATCTTCAACTGGAGGTGACTAATCTGCATGGCAAAGACATGCTAAAAAACAAATATCAATAAAAGAATCTAATAGACTTCCAAATGACATAGATACTGAGTTAAAACCAAATGCTTATGACCTGGTATCAGTACTTAGCAGTGCCTGTCTGTCTGAAAAGACATTTTCAAAGATACAATACATAAAATCACATTACCAATCAGCGTTAACAGATTAACAGTTGCAATTGATTTGGATAATAAGGATTTCTAACTTTTAATCCAATTAAGTGAAATCTAATCTGCCAAAGAGAAAATAATCCCTTTCTCCTTAGTAGACTTGTATTAAAAATAAATATTGTTATAATTTCATTTTTTTCAGTAAAAATTTTTGGGATTTGTTTTTCTTTTTGTTATACAACTTTCCTACATTTTGCCTCTTAGTTCACAAATATTGAGCAAAATAGTTATTATCTGGCTCTTTACAGAAAATCTATTGACACTTGCTCTAGTTGGTTTTTTCCAACACCTGACTTGAACTGCCTATGTCTGTCTTGATTCGTGTGGATGGAAAGTATGTGCAGGAGTGAGGGGAGCTCCCAAAGTACAAATTGAGGATGTTTCTGGAAGCAGAAAATCTTCTGGTAGGCAAACAAAAATGAACACTCACCCACTGTATACCTGAAGTTCATCTACCTTCAAACCAGCCTCAGAGTAATTATTTCCCTTCCAGAGGAGCCCTTCTATAGAATCACTGATCAGCCCTCGACACTCATAAGTGGCCAACCCCAAGCAGTAGAGAGCCAATAGGCATTTGAAACTTTAAATCAGAGGACGGTAAGGTAAAATACACCACCAGTCTAAGTACGCACCCAGGTCTTTGAAGTATTCCTGAAGCCTCACCACTGGTACCTCCTCAGGTGTTAGGACTGTCTTGCACCACTTCTCTGATTGCCAATTTCCTATTGATTATCTCTGGCATCCAGAGCCTCATCTCCACAGGCCCCTGGCAAACTGGAATAGGCAGAGAATTAGCACTACTGGGAATTACCTTCTGCAGACTATCCCTCCAGTAGCATGGCTCTGATACACATGGGTCACACTGACCCCCAGATCCCCAGTCAATCCCCAGATCCAGAAGAATGACTTGTTAACATGTACTTCGTAGCTACCTCCCCTTCTCTGTCTCACTTTCCTGATCATCTTTTCCTTCCTGGGATCACTTACTTCTGAACTCTTCTCTCAGGGTCTACAACCTAGAAGTCAGGGTTGTAAATATTTCCTGCAAAATACCTATCTTGTACCAAAGTATTAAACATAAGACTGGGAGAGTTTGCATAATCTCTTGGCCCAGAAGTCCCCTTTTAGCATGATTTCAATTAAAATTAAAAACAATATGCACTTATATAATTGGAAGATATAAATAGTATGAAGGGAAAAATATTAAAACTGAAAACCCACACACTCATCTCTTCACAGATAAGGCTATTAATTATCTTATGATTCTTACAGAAAGAATAAATGGAGAGAGAGAAAAAACAAACAACAACAACAACAAAAAAGAGGGAAGTATCATTAGTTTTTGAGGAAAGCCAGCTACTAAATGTGAACCAAATATGTTTCTTAAAACTTGTACCAAAAAGATAGTTTGATTTTTTAATATCTTCCAATAAGATAACCTGTAATTTTATGGGTATATTTAAATGACAGTGTGGTACTGGTTACTAATTATGCTCAGTTAACTCAACAGGAAAAATACAATAAAATCTTTGCTAATTGAGAATGGTGATTGGCACTGAAAGTGTTGCCATATCTTTGAAGAGAATATTTTTATCTCCAGGGTAGCCAACATTTTACAAATGAGTCTATTAAAACTCATGTATATGAGTTTACCAGCCAATATTTTCAAAGCTTATTGAGCCATGCTTTTAAAAGCTATACATTGTTCCTTTGATTTTTAAAATTTCCTTTTTTTACATTTCTCTTTGATTTTAGTGATACTACTTTTATGGAAGGAATGAAGTAAAGAACTAATGTTTTCTATAAATAGGTTCAGCAGCTTTTCAAGTGGCAAATTAATGGGCAGTAACAGTGCATACACACAAAAAAAGCCCTCACAGTATTTTTAGAAGAGAGGTGGTCACCCAGGAAAGGAGGAGACACAGCACTTCTCATAGGAGCTTCCATTGGTGTTTAGAGCCTTGAATTATGCACAGCAACTCCAGGTGATTTATTCTCACAACAGAATCTGCTAGACCTGGAAAGTTTAGTTAATACCATGCCAGTCTTTTTGACTTGATATTTTTATAATCCCTTCAGAAAAATGCACATGCACACACATGCAACTAGGCATTTCCATTAATGGAAATACATAGAAATACTGAGTTTCCTTGTATAAATTCCAGGTCATCAGGTCTATATTATCACTTGTGGGAGAAACAGAGGACAGTGCCCAGTTACTCCTGGACAAACGTCTCAGATTCCCATTTCCCTTCATTCTGGAAATCCATCTCTTTGGCTACCCACTTGTCTTATCAGATTATGTTGACTGCAGCTTTCTTCCCAATTATCTGGAAAACCTCCTGTATTGATTTGCATGCCCCAAATTCCCATTGGCATTTAGATCAATTTCTAGATTCTACTCTGTTTCCCTTAATTTTGTCTCTATCCTGGTATTATACTAAACTGATTTAACTGTGGTTGCTTTCTACTATGTTTCTCTCTCAGGTGGGCTAGTTTTCTCTCCTAATCCTTACTTTTCATGTATCTTCTTCATATATTATCTTCCTACTTAAACTGGTCTGGGTGCTCTGGATCAAGTGTGACAGGAGAAAATCAGAGTTATTTCCATGGTTTGTAATCTTAATAATGAAGCTGTCATTATTACAGCTATGCTATATGCCTGCTGAAATGGGAGTTAAATATCTATGTATGCATGTCTGAGTGAATATAGCTATTTAATATTCATTGTTTTAAGAATTATTGAGAGGCCAATAGTATTTTGGTTAAAACTTAAAAAGTAGAAGTCAAAAGTCAGAAATCTTTTCACAAAATAAGTAACATAGGTTAAGTACTTTTTTAAAAAGTTAATATTTCCTTTATAATACTTCAGATTCCCCTCAGCCGGTGTCAAAATCCAGTGGGTTTAGGACAGGTTGGGGTCAAGACTTTCAAGAGCTTCTGGGAGAAATTCTGGGGAGGAAATGGGGGCCTGGAAGACAGGGACCAGCAAGGTGGGTGCTATGGGCTGAGAGGAGCTATCGGAGAGGCTTTCGGGCAGAATGCCCATAAAATGATTTTGCTGCACAAAAATTACTAAGTCTGAACCTATAAATTATTAAATTATTCTTCTAATTAAATTATTTGGCATGGGGGGGGTCCTAGCATCTCTCTCAAACTTGTTGGGTGCCCTTTTAGTATCTGTAATAGCATCTACTTTGCCAACTCATGAGTTTATGTGGGTTTGTTTGTGTGTGTTTAATCAAAATGGAATAGTTTGGGTAAACTTGAAAAATAGCATAATTTTATACCTGGGTTCATACAAGCAAGCAGAAAGGTGGCAAAGCTGGAGTTGAGGGCAGAGAAATACCGAAAGTAACGTACTAACAATTTGCAAAAAAAATTATTGAGAAAGCATCAAACACTCTAGGCTATGGGTTTGATGGCATCAAAGCTGAAAGCACCAAGGAATAAAGCAGGAACAGTTCCTATCTGATGATATTGTACTGAGGTATACATATGCTATTCTGTAACTGTGCAGTTGGCTGTGCTGTGGGGTCTTTAAGGTGGGGGAGGGGCCCTGGTCCCTCCCTGTGCCCCTCCCCCACCCTCTCTGATTGTTCTGGGGCTCTGTGATGTGGGCCTGTATCTCCAGGCAGCGCAGGCTCAGCTCTCAGTACTCAGTGCTGCCTGAGGCAGGTGTGTGCTGGGAAGATGGAGACAGATTTCTACTTCCCGAGAAGCCACAGTGCCCCATGGACGAGCACAAGTACTTCCGCATGGATGGTTGTATGCAATGTGTTCTTACTGTGTGGGTTATTACTCTTCCTATTTCTGTTCGTAATCCAGATGAATCTATCTGAGGAAGATGGAGACAGAGATGAGGTAAGGGAATCCCAGAGCCAACCCCCATCATAGATGGACTCTTGCTTTCTCTGCTCCTTCCACTTCACTAAATCATTTATGTTTCCACAGAGATGGACCCTCTAAGGAAAGATGAAAACCTTTCTTTAGGGAAACAGGGTGAGGCAGCAGAGAGGCTTCTATCCACACTCTTGTCTCCTTGGGGGTGGCAGAGGACACCAGGGTAAATTTCAAGTGCTGTGACTCAGGGTCCCTGGGCTGGGTTATTAAGAGAATATAGGAAATATTTGGGGGAGAAATGTCTCTTAATGTCAGCATCAAAGAGCCGCTATGATAATTATTCATAATTCTCCTTCCCAAGTCTGGTGTGTCTGGGTGAAGCTGACCCAAAGAGTGAGACTGAGCCTTGGAAGGCCTCTGGTCAGATGCTAAGCGCAAGCTCTGGCCTTGGAGCAGAATCTTACAAGGCCTCCCAGGCACCTAAAGATTAGAGATTACACTCTTCTCAGCACAGAGCACTGACTGCAGTATCAATAGAGGATCATGTACATAAAGTACTTTGAGATTTTCAAAGAAGGAAAAGGAGAAAACATTTTATTCCCTTTAAAAGAATAAAAAGAAAAGAACACAGTTCTTTGCATTCTAGGTAGAAAGTCATATAGTTTATGAAAAATGAAGGTCTGCAGTTTGCCTAAGAAATGACAGTAAGAACTGGGTCCCAGGCCCTCATTCTTTCTGGGTCAATTCAGAGTCAAGAGGGATGTCCTTAGCTGGGCCCACAATCTCAGGATATCACTCTCTCCCCCAAGTCCACCATCCCATGAATCCCACGAATCATTCACCTGCCATGCTCCACCACCCGCTCTTCCACTCCAATACCACATATGCATCTTATACTGACTCAGTCTGACTTTCCTCCTTTTCTATTGAACACTGGCCCAGAGAGCTCAACTCCACATTGTCCCTTTGGATTAAAGCCTTCTGTTCTAACAGTATCAGGCCTCAGGACTCAGGCTTGCTCATTTCAGCCTTCTCCTGGAGGCAGTTACCTGACAAGAGCTTGTCTTTTCCACCTTCCCACACTGTGCTCCATAAAGTGTGTCTTTCTCTTCATCTTTCACAGGCCTCATCCTGGGCATACCATGAATGCTGTCATAGGGCATCAAGTGGCTTCTTTGGCCTTCACCATTTTCTTCAGGAGCCCCTTGATAGAACAAGGATAGTGGTTGTCCAGGTGGTGTTGGAGAAAGGAAAGGAGGAAGAAGTATTTCCAAGAAAATGCAGATGGAAATGTGGACTCAATTCTGAAAAAACTGTAGATTTACCTGATATTGATGGGGACTTCCCAGGGCCCCCTCCCTTCCTGAGCACTGGCGATCAACCAGGGCAGTTGTATGAGGAAACCATCAAGGCTGGGGAGACCATTGTCTCCAGACCCAAATCAGGAGATTCCCCATGTGCTAGTGATTTTGCAGATTCCCAATTTATCGAACAGTTATTCAATATAAGGAATATATCACCTGGTGAATGCCCCACAATACTGAACCTAATGGGGGAGCAGGATGTAGGGAAATCACCTCTGAAAGTTTATCCTGATAGTGAGCCAACGCTCCAACTGGAGGGAGAGCCACAGAGCCAGTCCCCTCCTGGCTGTGCTGCTGAAGGGTTCCCCAATTTACCTAGTTTGTCTTCTGAGGACTATGAGACCTGGTTGCCAAATATGTGTAGAGGAAACATGGCCAATTCCCAGGGCCCCTATATCCACCTAGAGGACAGAGGGAGCAACATGGGCCTGCAGGAGCAAAGGGATTCTAAGGTTAAGACCTCTTGCATGGTCAAAGATGCCAGTTTAAATACAGGAAAAGAGGACCCCGGGGATTTCCCATTGGAAGAATACCCAGAAAGAGAGTCAGGGTCAGGGCCCTCCCTTGGAATAGAGATGATGGACGACCCTTTTCAGGATGGGGGATCAACAGAGAGTGTGATGCCCCAGTTCTTGCCCCAAAAGGGACAGGGACCTCAAGAAAGCAAACATCGGAAGAGGGTTAGCTGTATGCTACGGTGGATTTGTCTAGGGAGAAAAAGAAATAGCCACCAAGCTGCACTGAAATCAACAAGGCCAGTGTTAGTCTCCCAGCAACTGCGTCCAAGCTGTACTTCTGCCATTCCTCCCATGGAGTTGATGACTCCTGTCAGGGCCCACCAGCATGTACCAAGAGTGCAAGGTCCCCGAGACCGCCGTCACCACTTCCCCCTGCTATGCTTTATGTCCTGTGTCTCCCCCACCGAATCATAAATCTTCTTCCCCAACCCCAGCCCCATACCACATTTTCTGTTCTAAATTTAAAAAAAAATTCTTTAAAGATATATTTCTTTGTTCAAATAAGGGTGTTGTGTCTGTCTCTGCCACCTTTGGGTTGAGGTTTAGGGTATTCCAATAGCTTGAGCTTAAATGAAGTGGTGTTTTAACACCCATTAGGTGCCTGTTTTGGCCTCTAAAAGAAGCCTGTGTTCATAGAGGGAATTTAATACTGACATTGCACATCCACTGCCACCAGGCAGTTCATTTTCATGTGCTCAGATATCTTACATTTAAAATATGTTTTCCTTACCTTTCATTTTAAAAATTTCAAAAAGCATCCATTAAAATTTCTATGAATCTATAAAGTTCATAGAGATCCAATCCCAGTCCTGCCTCAGGAAGTTCCTCCCTATCCTCCCTTTCTTGAGAAGGATGGGATGGATGGGGATACACAGGTTTACTAGAAACAGAAATTGCCATCCAGGAAGATGGGAGACCTGCAGCATCACATATCTCCAATGTGAGAAGGGGAAGTCTGGGGCTGCCTCAGTGCTGAGATCAGAAGGTGGAAGTAATCTATGTCTATCAATTTATTGTGAGAAAAGAAGACACCTTCACCGAAGTCTCCTTTCTTTACTGATTAAAATGGGGGAGATGGCCCTGCTTTCCACTTTTTTTGTTTAGCCTCAATGAATTGGAAAACATTCCACCACTTGTAATTCTTCTACCCCTGAACACACTCTAGAGCTATTGTATCTATGTGTGTACACAGGGAACAGCCAGGGAGTCTACTGTGGGACTTGTTTTCCTCTCAGCCCCAATGAAAATTTCAATGATCGTGTAACCTCTCTCAAGCCCAGAGTCTGGGCAGGCAGGTCCATGAATGGTGATAGCTGCACACACAGGTGTGGTGACCTTGGCTATTGACTGCTGGACACGGTAGCCCTAGGTGGTGGGTTTGTGGGGACAAACAGAGAAATTTCCTTTCTCTGTTCTTTTTTCCTCTAAATGAAAGGGTATGTGATAGAAGGGAGTGGTTCAGAGGAATAAGCCTTTCAAATTGGTTTGAGAAGAGGAGAGGCTATTTATAAGCTTGGCCAAGACATCTCTTCACATATTCAAATGGTTCACAGGTTTGTTTATAGCCATACGATGACAACTGGATTCAAAACTGGAAATATGAAAACTGACCTCAGGCCTGGGTCAGGTGTCCCCACTGTCCCCTCAGCACAAGTCATCCCAGTTGTAGAGGAGTTCAGGGATGGGAACACTTTCTGAAACATTGTGGCTTTTATCATTTCACAAAATATATACTGTATTTGGTGGGGGGGCATGTGTATGATGTGCTCTCGGATGGATGGTGTAAAGTTGAAGAACAGACTATTAGCTTAGGGCAGTGAGTTTTAATTTAAATTTTAAAAAGTATTATTTTGGGGATGTGTAGGTACAGATGTGACATATTAAAACACTGTATAGTGTGGACTTAGTAAGGGGTCTGTGGTATTCCCCTGACTGGCAAAGTGGTCCATGGAACCCCTGGCTTAGGGGATGTTTGAACTGGGCAATGATATCACCCATTGGGTGTACTTTATCTGGAGGGGAATTCCATCCCTATCAAGTCTTTGCCAGGATATGGCTTGATGACTTTTATTGTGGGTAAAGGAATTACTCATTCATTCATACTGGAAATGTTCACATTGCCCAAGGA
This sequence comes from Dasypus novemcinctus, assembly GCF_030445035.2. Classification (NCBI taxonomy): domain Eukaryota; kingdom Metazoa; phylum Chordata; class Mammalia; order Cingulata; family Dasypodidae; genus Dasypus; species Dasypus novemcinctus. The sequence goes on along the minus strand of NC_080702.1, from coordinate 15,640,006 downwards.
AAAATGTGGCAGAGTGAGAAAAAATGTGGGTATGGTGGACATCGAGGAAAGAGAATGAAGAATACAAAAGAGCATTGAGATGTTAGAAGGAGTAGGCAGGTGCCTAATCTCCTAAGCAAGGCTCTCCCCCTTGTGATCTTGATGAGTACTGGGGAGTCATGACATATTTTCCCCAGGGCCACCCTCAGCTCATGTCCACATGTGGGTCCTGTAGCTTTTCCTCTGGGTGCAGTGGTTCTGGGACTTACCTTGGCACCAAAGTAGCCAGGTCTCCATCTGTTTCATCTCCATGTCACCTGTGCTAAAGACATTAAAAGGCCAATTGGAGTTGCTGCCAGCAAAGAAGTTATGAAAGGGGTGGGAACCACTAAAGAGGGAAATGTTTTGTGGGAAGGTCCCCATGAATGGTTTATTAGAGAAGCCACCAGAGCTCCCTAACTTATCAGTCCTAAATTTTATGGTGATAAGTTGGCAAATTAGAGGCTAATGGGGTACATCCTGGCTTCACCCCAATGCCTCCACATGTCCCAGCTCCTGAACCATAAGCCTAGAAAAGTTGTTTTTTCTAATAATTGAGTTTTATCTTATTTTTTGTTTCTAAAGCCCCCATGGGATCTAATCTAAGAAATCTAGAGGCTTGCCTCCTGAGTTTGTGACCTTGCCTTGGCTTTCCTGCCTTTTACTCCAGACCCTCCTCTATTGGGGCCCTGTGTTATTTCCATTCCTAATTCCTTTACAAACTCTGGAGCTCTGTTACTAATAACAAAAATTATGATCGACTCATTACTGTTTTCTGAGTTCCTAATATATTGGGTTAGCAAGTAGTGGAAGTGGATTCCAGAGTCTGGGTTCTCAAATGCAACCTCTGGCTATCATGTTTCAACATCCATGCTTTCTATTTTCTAGATAAAAAAGGAAAGGACAATAGCACATAATAAGCACCTGCTCTATTGTATCTGCATGAAGTTTGAGAAAACTTTTCTTAACCACTGCATCACATGAATCCAAATTATTGGTTATTTAAAAATGTGAGGAACTGTATAATTTTCAATAATTCAAAAATAATCTGAAACATAGATTAATATTAATCTAGCTAAAATGTTGCTTTCATACAAGTATGCTGATGGTTTTATGTAAAAGCAGTGATAAACTGTTACTTTAGTCACTTTTCCAGATTAGCATTATGGAGAATCATTTCCCCATCTAAAATAACTTGGCCATACAAGTGTCACACTCAAGAATCCTGTGCAATCAACTTTCTAGATCCCACTTCAAGGCTGTCACACAGCTGCCTGTGCTTTTAAATTGCCATAAACAGGGGCAGGGCAAGATGGTGGCTGAGTGAGCTCACCTGATAATATCTCCTGCATAGAAGTGGATGGGCAGTGTTGGAGGCTCTTTGGGACCAGGCTGTTTCAGGATTTTTGCAGGACGAGAGGTGTCTGGACGTCGATTTGGTGGGAAGGTAACGGAGAAAATACGTCTATAAAATATACACGGAGGTCCTGGCTGCGCACAGAAATCTCCCTCCTTGGGTGGGCGGAGCTGTGGCACCAGGCGCTGCCGTGGTGTTTTGTTTTTTTTTTTTTGGAGGCTCTGTGGTACTGGGGAATTCATAAGCCCCAGGCAGCCTGTTGGGGGCTTGATCGGACAGGAGGCGCTTGCAGACCGATTTGGGGAGACAAATGGGAGTTTTATTTTGAAGTGGGGGAATTTTTGATTGCGGACACAAACAGTAGTGCTTCCACCTGGAGCCCCGCCCTCCCCCAGACATGGCTGCCGATCTGCAGTGGACTTGGGTTGATAGCAATAAAGAGACGCCACCAGGATCTGGCAGGGTGGGAGAAGTTTGGAAGCTGATTAGGGGAATAATTTGCGAAGCATGGGAATTTTGGGTTTGGACTCTGTTGTTAGCATTTCCTGCTGGAGCCCCACCCCTGGGGCCTGGCTATTGATCTGCATCATTAAATTGGCTGCAGTCTAGAGGCACCCCCAGGTGGCCATTTCGGGGGATCACAGGGTGGGAGGGGTCCTGAAGTCAATTGGTGATACATTGACAGAATAGACCCCAGTGAGTGAGTGAATTGGGGGGTACAGAACACAGGATAGAGCTTGCCGATGTGACCTCACCCATAGGGCTGGCACCCAGCTGTGGGGATCCCTGAAGGCTGTGATTCACTGCAGTGCTCCCAGGCTCCCTGTTAACCGGACTTGAGGTTGCCAGGTGTGAGTCCCCTAAACCCTGGTGGCCCACACCCCAGAGACTCACACCTCTTGAGTCTTCAATATCTCAGACTTTCCATCCCTGAATCCATCATGCCCTGAGGTCCATCTGAGGTCCTTGAATGTCCTAGCCCTCAACATTTGTGTTTTTTCTTTTTTCTTTTGTTTTGTTCTGTTTTTATTTTTAATTCTATTTTATTTGTTATTTTTTTTAATGTTCTGATTGCTAACATTGCATTATCCCCTAGTCTTTTCTACAAGTGTATCCCCCAAAATCTTTATTTTCAGTTATTTAGGTTTTTTTTTTTTATTGGTATTGTGGCTGTGGTGGTTGGTGTATATCTTTTTTCTCTTTTCCCTATCCTTTACCCAACCCCTTTTTCTTTCTTCCTTTCTTCTATTTTTTTCTCTCTCTCTTGTGCCTCATCTTCTTATTTTATGTTATCTTAACTATATAATAGGTGCTACAGGGAACACCTCACATTTGCTGGGTTTCCTCATCCTCCACTGCCTCATTTCTGTGTGAACAGATTTTGGCTATCTACACTATCTCCTTTCCCCTACATCTTGATATCCTCCATCATCTACTGTCTCTCTGATATTCCACCTCCCTTTCTTTGATCCACAAAGTGTCTAACTCTTAATTTCTAATACCTTTGTTTTGTTTTCTGTTATCCACTCTTGAAACTATTGCCTTTCTTTTCTCTTTCCCTCTCTCAAGAAAACAATAGCTTTTTAATTCATACCATATTCCTCCCATATTCAGTTGACTACCTCATTATAGGTACTCTACCTACTGCTATAACGCTACACAATTTACATGAATCTAACCTCCATCCTCCCAGATCTCATATTGTTGCTCTGTTGACGTATATCACCAATATTACTTTACACTTTTTCCTTGCTTACACAGTTGCCTTTTCCCGGCACTAATACTTTCCTTTAAAGTGAACACAACCAGCAATAAGAAATTAGAATAAGAAGAACAAAGTGACAAAGAGAAGATATAACACTCATGCAAAAACAACAGCTAATTAATCTCCAAGACTAGACAAAGAAGCTAAGGAACTGATTAATCCCATCGAGATAAAATGATGACCAGACAGCAACAATAAACTACAAACCAAACCAGTAATCAGGAGAACATGGCTGAAACCAATGAACAAACTAAAAATCAGGAAGGGGAGCAGAACTTTGCACAAGCAATGAAATATCTCAGAACATTTATCACCGACAAATTTAATGAAGTAAAGGAAGAGGTTAACAACATGAAGACAACACTTGGAGGGGAAATAGCAGACATACACAAAAAGATAAGATATGATGGGACTGAACACCACAGTTCAAGAAATCAAAAATACACTTGCAGCAAATATCAGCAGACTAGAAGAGGCAGAGTAGAGAATTAGTAATGGGGAAGAAAGTACATCAGAAACCAAACAGATAATAGAATTGGTTGATAAAAAGATAGGAAAAATCCAGCTAGGACTTAGGCACCGGAAGGACAATGCAAAACTCTCAAACATATGTATTATAGGCATTCCAGAAGGAGAAGAGAAGGGAAAGGGTTCAGAAGGAGTGTTGCAGGAAATAATGGCTGAAAACTTCCCAAATCTACTGAAAGAGACAGATGTACATATCCAAGAAGCACAGCACAATCCACTGGTCATCAACCCCAACAGGCCCACCCCAAGACATATACTTGTCAAATTATCCAATGCTCAAGACAAAGAAAATTCTAAAAGCAGCAAGAGAAAAGAAAAACATCACATAAAAGGTAAGCTCCATAAGATGAAGTGCTGATTTCTCATCTGAAAACATGGAGGCAAGAAGGCAGTGATATGATATAGTGAAGGTACTAAAGGAAAAAAATTTCCAACCAAGAATACTCTATCCAGCTAAACTAGAATTCAAACATGATGGAGAGTTCAAAATATTCACAGATAAACAGAAACTGAAAGAGTATGCCAACAAGAAACCTCCCCTTCAAGAAATTCTAAAGGGAGTTCTGCAGGAAGAAAGGAAAAAACAGGAAAGGCAGAGTTGGAGGAGAATGTATGAGCAACAAAAGAGAAAATCAGAAGGAAAAAAATGCAAACAAAATATTACAAACACAACTCCAATCAAAATACGGCTAACACAAATAATTCCTTGAAAGTAATAACACTGAATGTCAATGGATTAAACTCACCTATCAAAAGATTCAGACTGGGACATTGGATAAGGAAATATGACCCACCTCTATGCTGTCTACAAGAGACACATCTTAGACCCAGAGACTCATGGAGGTTGAAAGTGAATGGCTGAAAACAATCATACAAGCAAACAATAACCAAAAAAAGACAAGAGTAGCTATATTAATATCAGACAAAATAGACTTTAAATGCGAAACAATTGTGAGAGACAAAGAAGGATACTACATGTCAGTGAAAGGGACAATCTGTCAAGAAGATCGAACAATCATAAATATTTATGCTCCTAACAAGGGCACCTCTAAACATGTGAGGCAAACGCTGGAAAAACTAAGTGAAACAATAGATGCATTTACAATTATAGTGGGGGATTTTAATACAACACTATCAATTCTTGACAGAACGTCTCAAAAGAGAATCACTAAAGAAAGAAAACATTTGAACAGTATATTAGAGGAGCTGGATCTAATAGACATATATAGATCATTACACTTAAATACAGCAGGATATACATTTTTCTCAAGCGCACATGGATCGTTCTTCAAGATATACCATGTGCTAGGCCACAAAGAAAGGCTTAGTCAATTCAGAAAGATCGAAATCATACAAAACAATATCTCTGACCACAGTGGAGTGAAGCTGGAAATTTGCAAGGGACGGAGGCCCAGATTTCATACCATGATTTGGAAATTAAACAGCGCACTCTTAGAAAAACAGTGGGTCAAAGAGGAAATCTCAAAAGAAATCAATGACTACCTTGAAACAAATAATGATAAGACAACATACCAAAATTTATGGAATGCGGCAAAAGCAGTACTGAGAAGGAAATTTATAGCCATAAATTCATATATCATAAAAGAAGAAGGAGCAAAAATTGAAGAACTAACTGCACATTTGAAGGAATTAGAAAAACAACAACAAAGTAACCCAACAGGAAGAAGAAGGAAGGACATAACAAAGATAAGAGCAGAAACAAATGAAATGGAAAATAAGAAAGCACTTGAATAGATAAACAACACCAAGAGCTGGTTTTTTGAGAAGATCAACAAAATAGACAAACCTTTAGTGAGACTAACAAAGAAAAAAAGAGAGAAGATGCAAATACACAAAATAAGAAATGAGAAAAGCGATATCACCACTGACCCCACAGAAATAAAGACTATCATAAGAGGATACTTTGAAAAACTATATTCCAACAAAAATGACAATTCAGAGGAAATGGACAAATTCCTAGAAACGCATAAGCAGCCCATATTGATGAAAGAAGAAATTGATGATCTTAAAAAACAATCACAACAAAAAGATAGAATCAGTCATTAAAAACCTCCCAACTAAGAAGAGCCCAGGGCCAAACGGCTTCACAGGTGAATTCTACAAAACATTCCAGAAAAACTAACACCAATCCTGCTGAAATTCTTCCAAAAAATCAAAACAGAGTGAACATTGCCGAGCTCCTTCTATGATGCCAACATTACCCTAGTACTGAAGCCAAACAAAGACACCACAAGAAAGGAAAATTACAGATCAATTTCTCTAATGAACCTAAAAGCAAAAATACTTAACAAAATACTTGCTAATCATATTCAACAACACATTAAATGAATTATACACCACGACCAAGTGGGATTTATTCCAGGTATGCAAGGATGGTTCAACGTAAGAAAATTAATCAATGTAATACACCATATAAACAGACTGAAGGAAAAAAATCACATGATTATATCTATAGATGCAGAAAAAGCATTTGACAAAATACAGCACCCTTTCTTGATAAAAAACTCCAAAAGATGGGAATACAAGGAAAGTTTTTGAACATGATAAAGAGTATATATGAAAAACCTACAGCCAACATTATTTACAATGGAGAAATCCTAAAATCCTTCCCTCTAAACTCAGGAACAAGACAAGGATGCCCATTGTCTCCCCTTCTATTTAACATTGTCTTAGAAATACTGGCTTGAGCACTGAGGCAAGAACCAGATATAAAAGGCATTCAAATTGGAAAGGAAGAAGTCAAAATCTCATTATTTGCAGATGACATGATCCTATACATAGAAAACCCTAAGCGATCTACAACAAAGCTTCTAGAACTCATAAATGAGTTTCGTAAAGTCGCAGGTTATAAGATCAATGCGCAAAAATCAGTAGCATTTCTGTACACCAATAATGAGCAAGATCAGGAGGAAGTCAAGAAACAAATACCATTCACAATAGTAAATAAAAAAATCAAATACTTAGGAATAAATTTAACTAAATAGTAAAAAACTTATACACCGAGAACTATACAAGACTCTTCAAGGAAATCAAAGAAGACCTAAATAAATGGAAGACTATTCCTTGTCAATGGATAGGAAGACTGAATATTATTAAGATGTCTATCCTACCAAAACTGACCTACACATTCAATGCAATCCCAATAAAAATCAACACAGCCTTCTTTAAGGAACTAGAAAAACTAACTATGAAATTTATTTGGAAAGGAAAGAGGCCCTGAATAGCCAAAGACATATTGAAAAAGAAAAACGAAATTGGAGGAATCACACTTCCTGACTTGAAAACATACTACAAAGCTACAGTAGTGAAAACAGCATGGTATTGGCATAAGGAGAGACACACAGACCAATGGAATCGAATTGAAAGTGCTGATATAGGACCTCATATATATAGCCATATAATATTTGATACAGCCACCAGACCCTCTCAACTGGGAGAGAATGGCCTTTTCAACAAATGGTGCCTGGAGAACTGGAAATCCATATGTAGAAGAATGAAAGAGGATTACCATCTCACACCTTATACAAAGATCAACTCAAGATGGAACAAAAACCTAAATGTAAGAGCCAAGACCATAAATATCTTGGAAAGCAGTGTAGGGAAACATCTACAGGACCTTGTAATAGGAAATGGCTTCATGAATATCACACCAAAAGCACGAGCAGCAAAAGAACTAATAGATAAATGGGACGTCCTCAAAATTAAAGCCTTCTGCATCTCAAAGGAGTTTTTCAAAAAAGTAAAAAGGGAGCCCACACAGTGGGAGAAAATATTTGGCAACCATATATCTGATAAGAAACTTATAACTTGCATATATAAAGAACTCCTATATCTTGAAAATAAAAAGATAAACAACCCATTTAAAAAATGGGAAAAAGTTTTAAACAGACACTTCTCCAAAGAAGACATACAAATGGCTAAAAAGCACCTGAAAAAATGCTCCAAATCTCTAGCTATCAGGGAAATGCGAATCAAAACTACAATGAAATACCATCTTACTCCCATAAGATTGGCAGCTATGAAAAAAGCAGAAGAATACAAATGCTGGAGAGGATGTGAAGAAAGAGGAACACTCATCCACTGCTGGTGGGAATGTAGAAGGATTCAACCATTCTAGAGGACAGTTTGGTGTTTCCTCAAAAAACTAACCACAGATTTGCCATATGACCCAGCAATACCACTGCTGGGTATATAGCCAGCAGAACTTTAAACAAGGACACAAACCAATATATGTACACCAATGTTCATAGCAGCATTGTTCACTATCGCCAAAAGTTGGAATCTACCCAAATGCTCATCAACAGATGAGTGGATCAATAAAATGTGGTATATACATACAATGGAATACTACTCGGCTTTAAGAACAAATACATTATGAACACATGTGATAACATGGATGAATCTTGAGAACCTTATGTTGAGTGAAGCAACCCAGGTATTGAAGGACAAAAAATACATGACCTCAATGATATGAAATAAGCAAGCTGCCTCAGAGAGCTAGAGACTGGAAAATAGGCTTACAGGAAATTGGGGGGTGGAGCAAGGATGTGAGCTGACGTCTGCAGGGGTGGAATCTATGATGAGCTGGCGGTAAGTATGACCACAAAGAAGAGATAAAATGGGGGCAAGTGGTTGCCTTTGGGTGGGGCTTTGTGGGTTTGATGGGGCCTGGGGATGGGTGGATGGGTAATATTGCCCAAAAAATTGGGGGGAGGGAGGGGCAAAATATGAACATAGGAGAATGTCATGTGGTGGTTGAGAGTAAAATGCTGAGAAAATAGTATCAAAATATAATTACGATGGTTACCTGTTTGGGATGCTCGGAGGGGATGGTCTGATGCGGGACAGACTCCTGGGGAATGTCTGAATGCTCATTTTGCCAGGGTGGGTTTTACCATTGGTTAGAGACCCAAGAAGTGAGAGTTGGGGTGGACCCACATACTGGGGAGGACTAATGCCATCAAATAGAGCAAATTGTATCTCTCGAGAGAAAGGGTGGCTCCCACAGCATTAGGGCCGTTGAGCAAGTCAGGCCCTGAACACTGTTGCAAGTATCTTTGGACGTGGCTCCTCAGGAAATGGAGATTGGCTGTTGCTGTGGGCCCCAAGGGGAGGGGAAAATGGATGTTGAATGGATGGAACCAAGGTAAATGTAGGGGCAAGAGAGGAGTTTCGCAAGAGTACACGAGGATGAATATAAAACATGTAATATTACACCAAAAATATATAGGGGAGGACAGACTAATAATGTAAACCATAATGTAAAACATAGGATAACTAAAAAATTTAGAAAACTGTACATCCTAAAGTATGGGCCACATTGTAAGCCCAGATGTCACCTTGTTTGAAAGCTATTGTTTCGGAGTCTGTACATCAGTTTCAGTAAATATGATATGAATTAAGTTAAAACATTATTGCTGTGGAAGGGAACAGGTTTTATGGTGGATTTATGGGAGTACTGTATATTGTATATATGAATTACTGTGATCTGAGACTCTTGTGAAGAGAAGCTCAATAATTAGGAAAAAGGAAAAGAAAAAGGTAGGATATAGAATTTTCCCAAATCAATACGTACTCTAGATCTAACCTTTAAACTCATCGCTATATTCCATTTTAGTAGTAAGGGAACCTGACATTATATTGGGCTTCACTTTACAGGAAGTTCTGGATCACAGAGTGGTTCAACAATGGCAGCAGAGGAATACGGGTATGGGATGTTATTGACAGGTGATATATGGTTGACAGGGAGTTATACAGGGCATATATCCAGGGTGCATGGTAATGTTTGGATATACTCATAGGGGAAACAATTAAAAACAACAGCTGGGGGGGTACAGGGTTCCTGGCCGGGGTGCTCTGTCATGGTCCCTAGGGGATCAGCAGCAGTCCCCCAGGTGCAACGGTAAGAACCAGGAAGGAATGAGGGTCCAACAGTGGGCTCCTGATACTAATGACTATGCTTGTGAGCCTATACGCCTGAAATAAGAACAAGGCCTAGAGCAGCACTGTGCCTGGGAGTTTCCTCCTGACAGCCTCCATGTTACTCAAATGTGGGCAGTCTCGAAGCCAAACTCAGCATGTAGATGCAGTGCATTCCCTCCAGCATGGGACATGACACCCAGGGATGAGCCTCTCTGGCACCAAGGGATGACTACCAAATACCAGCTGAAGATGCAACTAGAAAATGACCTTGAATTAAAGGTTCAACAAGGATCAGCAGAATATCCCTTTCTACAAATAATAACATGACTTTAAAATACAAATAATAACATGACCTAATGTAAGGGGGAAATTGAAAGGAGAAATGAGTTTATATGGCTATGAGTCTCTAAAAAAGAGTCTGGAGGTTGTCAGAAGGATTGCCCTTATGCATACCTGAGCAGAGTCACAGAGACAGATAAAGTAGATACAACCCCAGGCAGGTATTGGTTCTTTTGAGGGCTAAAGAGACCCACGGGTTCTATGGTCATGGCAGATGGGGTTCACTGCCATGTGAGTTGGCAATTCTTTGGATCCGGTGTTTCTGCATGATGGAACTGGACTCAGATGGGATCTCTTTTCACAAGAATTTCATGCTAATTTACTGGAATTGTAGTTGGTGTTGGGGTTTAAGATATATTTAGGGGATTTGAATCTCTGGACTGACAATATGATAGCCATGCCCTGAACCTCAGCAGACTTCAACTCCTACACTCTGATTTATTGGACTTACCCCACTAAGCTAACATGGAGTTGAAGAAGGTCAACCACCACACCATGGGGCCTAGAGTGCCTACAACTGAAAGCAGGAGGATTGCATCCAGTATCCATGTGGAATCTAAGCCCCCTCTTGACATAGATGTGCAATGGACACAATCAATCCAATGTCCACAGAGAAAATGTGGCATTGGTGTGGGAAGGGTGGCCATGGTGGCTGCTGGGTGTGGGGAATTGGAGGAAGAGATGAGATGTTGAGGCATTTTCGGGACTTGGAGTTGTCTTGGGTGGTGCTTCATGGTCTATTACGGGACATTGTAGATCCCCCCAGGTCCCACTGGATGGAACTTGGTAGCGTGTGGGCTATGATGTAGACCATTAACTATGAGGTGCAGTGATTCCCAGAGATGTACTTACCAAATGCAATGGATGTGTCATGATGATGGGAGAGAGTGTTGCTGTGGGGGGATTAGGGGGTGGGTCGGTGGGGTTGAATGGGACTTCATATTTTTTGAATGTAATATATTTTAAAAAATGAATTAAAAAATAATAAATTGCCATAAACAGACTGTACTTAAATATTAGCAATTAATATTCCACTATCTGTACACATAAAAGCAGAAATCTTCTGTGTAAGAGATTCTTACAGAATCAGTTCTTATACTGAGAAGTAAGCATTTTGAAGTTTGATGTAATCTATGAAAGAGTAATTTTAAAAATAAAAGTAGAGTCATAGATATAAAAAATTGGATTTTTTCATTGGAAATGAATGGGGAAATTTTATGTAACCGAAATGACAATATATACATTTCTATATCTATCTCTTTACTCATTGATCATACAGACTATTATTACTGTGGCTTAAAAATGGGAGCGAATAGGCATAGGGAATTGGAATAAGCTTTACAGGGTTATAACTTGCAATGTAAGTCCTAGGCAAAATTTCAGAATCCAGAGGTAAGTACATCATTGTGAAAACAAGGCAGACTGAGAATTTTGGAATTGGGGGTAGTCAGCATCACTGCCACACAGGGAACGTAATATTCAAAACAAAGCAGGATATTGGGGGATTTTCAAAGCCCTTTCCCATCAGGAAGCATCAAGGCAGATTGGCCATAGAAAGAGACCTGTGATGGCAGAGGGGTCACGAAAGGCTGCAGGATGGGCTGCAACTAGACCACTGATTACTTCACTGGTGGTGGAGAGGTCCTCCAGGCAAGGGACACCTCTATGGGGAAAACTCTGAGGTGAGAATTAAGGCAGTATTTTTGGAACAACCAGGAAGAAAGACATACTGAATTAGTTTATTTAATAGAAGTAGGAAGATTACTAAGGTAGAAAATGTTTAATATGAGTGGGAAGATTAGTTCTAGGAACTGACAAGCAGTAGTAGGGGCTCCTGCTCTGTTACTGTCTCTGAGAAATTGAACCAGTGACTGAATGTACTTCTGCATCATTTCTCCATGGATGAGAAGGTGATATTAGTTGTATGAACTTCAAGATGCTGTTCTGAAATTCAATCCAAACATAACCCCAGTTATTGTTTATATACAGAGTCAATTATAGGCAGAAGACTCAAAATAACAGTTTTCAGGAGGCATTGGTAAACAGAGTAGAGGCAAGAAAAACAAAGACATCTTGAATATGGTGGTGTGAAGACAGGAAGCATGAAAAGAATGGACAGATATAATTGATGGAACAAAACCAGATGCTCTTTCATTTCCAAGTGCTATATTTCATGGTTAATTCTTCCAACATTAGACCAAGAATAAAATATTTAGAAAATTTACTAGGTTTTCTTGCCTTGGTATTCCTATGTTACTAAAGTTAGCAATTTTTCATTACTTTTTATCCATTTATGTGTTTATATTCAGTTCTACATGACAACTCAAAAGCCACCTAATCTGAGCGACCTTGCCAGACCACCCTTTCCTGCATAGGGCATCTGCTGTCATTCGATGGCCTTCTCCTCTGCATTTTTTTGCTTCATAAATCAGGGCACCAACTGAAAGATAAAATATAAACTCTAAATACTAACTCACTAAAATATTAACTTGGAGGGCCAAAATTAAAATGAAAATTGGTGACTTGAACATTTAAAATATGTTTTTTTAAGATTTATTTATCCTCCCTCCCCTCTCCCTCCCCTCCCCCCTCCCTACCCCACCCTGCTATTTTTGCTGTCTGTATCCATTCACTGTGTGATCTTCTGTATCTATTTCTCTTTTTGTCTTCTTTTCTCATTTCTTCTCTTGGATTTGATCCTGGGGACCTCTGATATGGAGGGAGTTTCCCTGAGTCTCCCTGTCAGCTGCACCACCTCAGTTCCTGGTCTCTGTTGTGCTTCACCTTGACTCTCCCCTTCATCTCTCTTGTTGCATCATCATCTTGCTGTGTGATTCACTTGTGCGGGCACTGGCTCACTGTGGGGACACTCAGCTCACTGCATGGGCACTGACTCACTCCACAGGCACTGGCTCACCACACAGATACTCATGCAGGCACTGGCCTTGCCATACATGCACTCAGCTCGCTGTGCAGGTACGTGCATGGGAACTTGTGTGGGCACTCGGCTTGCTGTGCAGACACTGGCTCACCACGCAGGCATGCTTTCTCTTCTTCATTTTCACCAGGAGGCCCCAGCGATTGAAGCCAGGTCCTCCCATATGGTAGGCAGAAGCCGTATCACTTGAGCCACATCGCTTCTCTCAAAATATGTTTTAATGAATTGAAGCATGTAAAATGCTCCTATGCTAATAATGAAGAAAATTTCCTCCAATTAATGTCCTGAACAGTAAATATTAAAAACGAACATACACTAGAGACTGAAAGATTTTGCTTTTTTGACACTTTCCTCACTTTTTGTGCAAGATAAGTTAAGATTTTGCTATCATGTGGAACAAAACTGCCTGAAATCACATATTTTTCTTTCCTTTTTTGAGTTGGTATTAGCTGTGTACTTGGCTATCCAGTTGTTGGAAACTGAGGCATGGTGGTCTCAGAAAGGGAGATGTGCTGTTTCCAGGGCTAAGCTTTTAACATAGGAATGCAGCAATTAAGCCTTTCGATTCAGCAGGACAGAGCTGTCCCGGGCAGGGAGAAATATGAGTAAACACACTTTGTAGTTTGAAAGGAATACTAAATCTTTGTATTTAGAGATAAGTTCTTTAATTTACCAGTCTTGTTAATGGGTAGTTACACTGTTTGTTTTCTCAATAGTTTGAGTATATATAATGCCACAGGTAGAAAATAAAGTTGTCTGATGAGTGACTACTCGCAGACCCCCTGATCCCAGCTTTCTCTTTCTTTCTTTGTTTCACTCTCTCCTTTTCTCTTTCTTTCATTCCTGATACCCTTCAGGTCCAAATCTCCAACATCCAGTTTTCCACTCTCTTGACCTTTGTTTTGCTTATAAAATCTTAATGTGCTTCTCTGCAGTGTTCCCAGGTGTAATTTGTTTTTGTTTTTTAAAGATTTATTTTTTATTTATTCCTCTCCCCTTTCCCCCAACCCCCCATTGTCTGCTCTATGTGTCTATTTGCTGGGTGTTCTTCTTTGTCCGCTTCTGTTGTCAGAGCATCAGCTCTCCGTGTGTACAGTGCCATTCTTGGGCAAGTTGAACTTTTTTTCACCCTTGGCTGCTCTCCTTATGGGGCGCACTCCTTGCACATGGGGCTCCCCTATGCAGGGATACCCCTGCGTGGCACGGCACTCCTTGCGTGCATCACCGCTGCGCATGGGCCAGCTGCACATGCGTCAAGGAGGCCAGGGATTTGAACCGTGGACCTCCCATGTGGTAGACGGATGCCCTAACCACTGGGCCAAGTTCTCTTCCCTCCCAGGTGTAATTTGATGCAGTCTCCAGTTTTGCTCATTTTTCATACAGAATAAATAATTTTATCTTCATGGTCTGTATCTCTCCCTTCCTTTTTCTCTCCAGTTCTATCTCTCTTCACCTTTTATTATCAGCTAGAAATCCATGCCATCTATGCCATTTATGTGAAGCAATAAAGCAATATACATTTTTTGTGATAACCTTCATATGGCAAGATCCTGAGTGCCTTCGGAATCATCAGTGCATGATATTCTAACAAAACTTTGAGAATTAATATTTCAATAAAGTACTGTGATAACTTGCAACTAAAATTGGGAGTCCTGACTCCATTGTCATATTGGATAATAGAGTTTGAGGTATGCAAGTTTATTTATCTTTTACCACAGACTGCGTTTGGATTCTGTTGCTCACACTGATTAATCAAATCATTAATACTGTAGAATATAGGGTAGGGTAAAAGGTAATAAAAGATTGAGTTTTTTTAGCTAGTAATGATAATTATTATTTTAGCTAACATTATTGTTCCAGGCCTGATATTGAGTGCTTTAGTATGCACTTGTTCATTTCATTCTTACAGCAATCCTATGAAACAGATACCAGTATAAATCTCATTGCACAGAGAGGAAATGGAATACATGGAGAGCTTTTTAAAAATTCTCAAGACCACAGAACTAGAGTGAGATGGATCTAGGACTTGACACTACTCCGGTTTGACTCTAAAGTCTATCCTCCTAACTTTATCCTTGTTATCATTTGGTTGTATCTATTTTATCTACTGATCTGTTCATCTCTCTGTGAATCATTTGCAAGTAAGTTGCAGACATCAAACCACCTCACCCTTAAATACTTTAGTTTGCATATTCTAAAAGAAGAATATTTTCCCACACCTAAGAAAACTGACAATAACCTTCTAATTCTATAATCTTATGTAAATGCTGAACAAATTAAAATTTCTATTTTAGTTTCATTTAATCTAGACTAGTCCCCCACTTTTTCTTTTATTTTTTTGAAAATGATATTGACTTATGAGAAGACCTGGCCAGTTGTCTTTCAGAAATTCCCCTTCTTGTATTGGTCTTATAGTTCTGCCATGTCATTAACTTGTTTTTCTATGCCATGTGTTTTTAGTAAACTGAATGATTAATCTAAAGGCTTGCCTAGATTGGGGTTGCAATTATTGAAAAGAATACTTCATAGAAAATGTTGAATTTCATGCTGTCACTACTGTATTGTCTCAGTATAAATGATGCTACCTATGACGATTTGGTTAAAGTGGTGACCACTTCATTGAAGCCCATTTTTGGTTTATGATTTTTTCCTAACTAAAAAATAATCTGTAGGATGATACTGTGGCAAGATATAAATAGTGTATTCTCCAGTAATGTTTGGGTGATCACAATAATCCTTGCGTGATTCAATTATTACTCTGGAGCTGCAAAATACATATTTCTAGCATATCATATTTCTATTATTCCTTTCATATTTCTTGCATTATTCTTTAAAGGAGTGTCCATGATTAATTTGTGATGTTTACACATGAGCGGGAGTAAATGGTGAAATGTGATTATTTTTGTTTCATTTCTGATGTAAATATACTCTCAAGTTTCAGAATTTAATGTTTAAAATGGCTTAATTTTCATTCAATGTGCTGAATAGCTGCCATATACCCACTAATCTCTGTTTTATACATAACTGATAAGTTATGATTGCCTATATCAGATTATTAAGTTTTACTGATGAAACCTTAAAATAAGTTTTCCAGGTATTTCATATAAGTGAGTCATATAATATTTGTCTTTTTGAGTTTGTGAATGTAATTAATACCAGTGAGTTGTGTACTTGAAATTAGTTAAAATGGGAAACTTTGAGTTGTATATATATTACTACAATAAAAAGTTTAAAAAAAAACTGCCAGTGATTTTCACCAATTTATAAATCTGGAAAATTTCATTTTATATTTGGTATAATTTCCAAGAGTTTCATGACTGTTATCTGATTTAATTCTTTAATGATTATGTGAGATTGCTTTGACTACAGGTGAAAAAATATTAAGGATGAGTAAACTCAGAGTCAGACAATGCATAACTAATCCATGGTTAATCTGGCATTGAACCCTAAGTCCTCAGAGTTTTTAAAAAGTTTTCCACTCTAGAATATAGGTTCAACATAAGTTCCATAGACTTGAATATAGGTCCTAGAGCTGCAGGTCAACATCAGAGTTGTGCCAGGTACTATGAGCTGGAATTGATAGGCTGGTTGTTGTTTCATATTTACCAATAGTTTAGATGTGGTCAAAATCACCTAGGTGACCAGATGGCAGCATCTTTGTCTTATAGCTGATACGGCATCAACTTCCCTTATCTCCATTTAAAAATTATGGAATAGTATGGAAAATACACACATATATTTAAACTTTATAAATGTTCATACTAAAATGTATGATATGGGAATCAGCTGTACCTCAATCAGTTGGGCTCCAATCTACCATGTGGGAGGCCCTGTGTTCACATCCCAGGGCCGCCTTGGAAGGCAGGCTCGCCCACATGCTGCAGAGAGCCCCTGGCCTGGGCACCGTGGAGTGCCACCCGGCTCACAAGCACTGCAGAGAGCCAACTCAGCAAGGTGATGCAACAAAAAGGGAGACAAGCAAAAATGCAGAAGAGAGTGCAGTGAATGAATGCAGAGAGCAGACAGCAAACAAGTCACAAGGGGGGATAAATAAAAATAAATACAGACACAGAAGAAAGCACAAGAAATGTACACAGAGAGCAGACAGTATGCAAAAAAAAAAAAAGCCACAAGGGAGGGGAATTTAAAAGCGTGTTATGATTAACCATAGGAGTTACATTTCACTATTTCATACAATCAAAAAACATGAAATAACCAGAATGCACAAGAAATTATGGCACGTTCATAAGTTTACATTACACAGCATTATAAATAAAGTTGTAAAAATATATAAAGCTTTGTAAAGCACATTAACTTTATCTACTCAAGCTGAAAAATATTTATACCTCATGTGGTAAGTAGAATAATGACTTCCCAAAGATGTCCATATTCTAATTCCTAGAACTTGTGGATATATTAGATTACATGATAAAGAGGAATTAAGGTAGCCAATAGAAATATAGCTGCTAATTAACCTTAAGATAGGGAGATTGTTCTAGGTTATTTGGGTGAACACAGTAGATGTAACAAGGGCCCTTGGAGATGGAAGAGGGAAGCAAGAAGGTCAGTGTGAGAGTATTAGGATATGAGAAAGACTTAATCAGTTAGAGCTGGTTTTAGAAGTTGGAAGAGGACTGTTTTAGTAAGCCAAAGGGGTGTTGATGCAAAATACCAGAAATTGGTTGGCTTTCATAAAGGGTATTTATTTGGGGGTAGAAGCTTACAGTTACCAGGCCATAAAGTTTAAGTTACTTCTCTTACCAAAGTCTTTTGCCACATGTTGGAGTAAGATGGCTGCCAATGTCTGCCAGGGTTTGTGCTTAGGTTCCTCTCTTCATGGGACTTGCTTCTCTCTGGGTGAGGGTTCCTCTCTTCATGGGGCTGCATATCTCTTTGGACTTAGTTGCTGTGCTCACTCCACAAGGCCAGCTGTAGACTATCAGGCAAATGGCTCCATCTCTCTGACCAGGGCTTCTGCCATGTGTAAGGAGCTGTCTCTTTTCCTCTGTGTTCATCTCCTGTGTGTACACTTCCTGGGCTCCAGCTCCAAATTCCAACATCAAAATTCCAACACCACAAAATCCAACATCAAAATCCCCATCTCTGTCCTTTGCCATGTCTTTTATTTGTGAGTCCCCACCCATCAACACCCTACTGATGTGGCCAAAGAGAAGCAGTAATCATAATTTAATCATTCCCAGGTATAGACCAGTTTACAAACAAAATCCAATATCTAATTTTGGAATTCATAGCTATATCAAACTGCTACAGGGACTCCAGCCAAGGAATGTGGGCAGTCTATAGAAACTGGAAAGAGCAAGGAAATGGATATTCCCCTAGAGCCTCCATAAAATAACAGCCCTGTTGACACCTTGTTATTAACCTAAGGAGGCCCATTTAAAAAAATCTAATTGGTACATCAGTTATAGGAAACTAATAATTTGCAACCAATAATACTCCTTATAGGACATTAGATCATGAGAGCGTGAACAAAATGTTCGTTTGTTTTAGCATTTTTATGGCAAATTATGAACATTGCTGTTTCAAACACTCTTAATAAAATTTAAAAAAAAGAATCCTTAAGTCCAAGGTTGGATTATATCAAAAACTTATCTACAGTTATTGGATGCAGTATTGCATATATGCCTGTCAGTTTAAGTTCATCAATTCTATTATTCAAATTTTCTATATCCTTTCTGATTTTTTTTTGGATTGCTTGATCTAACAATTACTGAAAGATGGTGTAAAAATAATTGACTGTGGAGGTGAATTTATCTATTCTGTTTGATAATTCTTTCAATTTTTGCAGTATATACTCTTGAGACTAACATTATGTACATTATATTTCAGAATTGCTTTTGTTTTCTTCCCAGAGTATTTAATCTCTTTTGATTAAGAAGTAATCCTCTCTACCTCCCCTCAAACTTTTTGTTTTTTAGCCTATGTTGCCTTAAATGTCATCATAAAGTACATAACTGGATTTGCTTAATTCCAGTTTTTAATCTTTCACATTTAACAAGTGCACCTAGTCCATCTACATTTCTTATAATTCTTTCTGCTATTTTTATTTCATGATTTCTATTTTTCTTGCATTTTCTATGTTTCTTCTTTCTCCGTTAACTATTAAATTTTTCATATTTTTTAAATTCATGTAACGACATTTTAGTGTTTATCATAGAAAGTCAAGTGTTTTTAAGTTTTTCAACTCTAAAGTTACTTAATAACTTATGCTCCTCTTGAAGAATATGAGAACATTAGGCCTTAGACTATTTTAAACATTTTAACTCCTTGTTTGAGATATCACTTGCATATTTTTGATCTACCGTTTTTTAACTTGATAGTACATTTTCATTTATTCTGTTTGGAATTAATTGGGAATTTGGATTCTGTGGTTTGCTACCTTTAATCATTTCTGAACATTTCTCCATTATTTCATCAAAACATTTTCTCTGATCCAATAATTTACAGTTATTCATTTGAAACCCCTAGTAGCTGTATTTGAACACCCTCATTCTCTTCTCCATGTTCAATACACTCCTTTTAAAAATATTTTCCATCTTTCTGTTCTTTTGGTACTTCATTTTTTTTTTTTTTGGATTTTAGAATAGTAATTTATTAGAGTAAAAGCTTACAGTTCTGAGGCTGTGAAAATGTCCAAATCAAATCATCATCAAGAGATGCTGTCTCACCAAGTTGCAACTGTGGGCAATCAGGCACATGGCAGGGCATAATGGTGGTCCACTCATCTCTCCACTCTCCCACAGGGCTGTGGCTAGTTCTGCTTCAGGCCACCCCATCTGTGACTTTTTTTTTCTTTCTTTTTTTTATATACTTTGTAATAATATTACATTAAAAATATATATGTGAGGTCCCATTCAACCCCACCCCCCCCCACCCCACCTCTCCCCCCCTCCCAGCAACACTCGTTCCCATCATCATGACACATCCATTGGATTTGGTAAGTACATCTTTGGGCACCTCTTGGTACTTCATTTTTGGATAATTTCCAGTTCTATCTTTCAGGCTGTTAATTTATTCAACTGTATTATGTCTGCACCTAAACTGCTTTTAGCCCTATTTAGCTTATTATTGCTTCAATTATATATTTCATATATATTTATAAATCATAATCATATATTTCAGTTATAAAAATATTCATTCCTAGAACATTCTACTTTGTTTTTCAAATACTCTTAGTCACTATACTTTACCTCAGTGTTTTTAAAAATATTTATATATTAAAAAATACTTATTTTATATTGTGTTTGACAGTTCCAATATTGGAATTTATAGGTCACATTTTACTCTCTTGTTTCTGTTGGTTGTTATTCATAGTACATTGTTTTCACCTGAATCTGGTATTGTTTGCTGTGAGCCCATATTTATTGGAATTTTAACACTGTGAATACTTTTCAGCCTGGGATGAACGTGGGTTCTTTCAGAGAATATTTCCAGTAGTTCTTGCTATATGACTGGTAGCACCACCAAATTGAGACGATTAAATCTGAGGAACTATTCAAAGGAAGGCTGTTTGTGGTTATTAGTTCTCAAAGAGAACATTTTTTAATTTTTAACCTTTTTTTGTAGAGACATATACACAACTCAAAATTTCCCATTTTAACCACTTTCAAGTGTATAGTTCAGTAGTATTAAGTACATTCACATTGTTGGACTTTTCTCCCTTATAGTGACAGAACTTGAGATAGCCAGTCTTCTTGCAGGACCCTGTTGGTAGGAGAAGGCAAGGGAGCAGAGCTTTTTTTCTGATCTACCTTGCATTGATATGTCTAGCCCTGTAGGGGTCACAGGCTTATAAATGACTGTCCTGTCATATTCCCCATATTGGAGGTGGGTCCTGGTCTTTGTCTCTGTTCTCTTATATTCTTCTGAGTCCATAAAATCTAAGCTTAAGTTCCCTGGGTTCAATAAATGCCTTAAATGCAAATGTGAGCTTTTACTTATTTCTGTAGGTTCCTGCCTTTCTCTGAATTTTGGCCCAAATATGCCCTATGTAATGTATTGAAGAAGATATTTTTATATTTCATCTGGAAATTTTAAGGCAAATTAATTTTTATTCTATGATTCTATTTATCATTATCTTATTTGACTGGATAAGTTTTCCTTATCATTTTTATTTTATTTTTGCATCCCTGCCTTGGAAGTTATACATTCTAAAATTTCAAAATATTCTAAAATTTAAAAAATGATAACATACACATTTGACATGAATTCTAAAGCAATTTATATCCTTTTCTCCTAAGAATACAAAGATTAAAATGCTTTTATATCTTATTTGACTTCTGGCATTTTAATTTTTCTCCCCGCCCCATCCAACCAGAAATCATTTTTATTATTATCTTATATAGTCAACCCTTCTTTAGATGTAGCACTGTATCCAGTACATTCCTTTCTCACCACTCCTTCTTCCAATACATTTCTTCCTTCTGAAATTAACTTCTTTTACCATGAAGTATATCCTTAATTAGAGGAAATCTTCTCATTTTTGTTCTTGATTTAAAATTGTTTTTTTTTAAATTTTTTCCTTATTTCAGAATCAAAGTTAAGTTGGATAGTGATTATAAACAATTTTCTTTTAGCACATTAATTTTATTCCCATATATTCTGGACTCCATTATTGCTACTAAAATATTAGTAAAGGTAAAATTTCTTTTTTTTAAGAAAATTAGTCTGTTTCTTTCTCTTTGACTATTTTTACAAACCCTTCTTTGCCTTTTTATTCAGCAGTTTAATTTCAATGTGGTCAGGTGTACATTTTACTTTTATTTTTTTCTCTATTTTATTAAATATGTTTCCCTAGTCAAGGACCCTTATCTTTAATCAGTTATGTGAAATTCTCAGTAGTAATCTTTAATATCAGGTTTTTCTGTTTTCTGGATTCTTTTCTTCAGATACTTTAATTAATATGTTAGATCTCCTTCTATCTTCAAGGTCTGTTAACTTTTCTTCCTTGTCTTCTATTTAACTGTGTTCATTCCTGGGTAGTTTCATCACATACATATTCAAAGGTACTAAACCTTTTCTGAGGATGTATTTTTTATTTCCAGAAGTCTAACTTCATTCTTTTTAAAATTTCCCAGGTCTTTTGCGATTATGCCTTTTTGATTATAACTTATGCCTTCAATTTCTTTTTCCTATTAATATAATCATTGATATTTAAATCTATCTGACATGTCTTTTAAAGAGTTTAGAAAGGAAATACAAATATTTTATTAAAGAATTTATAGAAGAACATACACAAACACAGTAGTTCTCTGTATGGTGAAATTAGAGTGGATTTTTCATTTTGCTTATTTGTTGTTGTTGTTTTTACTTTATTTCTTCATTGCTTATGTAATAACAGATACCCTTCAAAGCCAGAGAAAATAACTAGTTAATGGTGCCATGTTACCTATCATACAAACATCCTGATAATAAATAAATGTCAAATAACCAAACCTACCATATGACAATCTACTGAGATCATTCAGATACCTAAACTGATTAGGGATCAGGCATAACTGTGGTTTAATACCACACATTGGATATCAAAAAAAAAAAAAAAGTCAAGGCTTTAAAAAAAGACACACTTTCTAAGATATTTTCAAATACATTTTATATCCACCTCTAAAGTGTTTTCAAGCCAATGGAATGTCTGTAGCTTTCAGAATATTGTGCAATTTTCCTTTTCATATAATAATATTTCCCATTATGCATAATCTAACTGCAGTATGATTCTGTTTTAATACAAATCAATAATTCTCAAGCATTTTTAACAACATACTTCATGCCATTTTAGAAAAGCACACATAAACATACAGCCCAGAGTATACACCTCTGATTTATATAAGAGGAATTATCCATTTAGCTTTTCTACAAAATACTTTAGGCTAAAGAAAATAAGAAATAATTTGAAAATTGCATAAAGACAGAAAAATCATTGTGGCATCTTCCAGCTAACAATTTTCAAATATAGCAAAACTTTTTTTCCTTATATATTATACTACTATGCTTCAAGAATTCTTTACAGTCATTCTGTAAGTATTTCTATTGAAATTTATGAAGCATGTATATTAAGACAATGAAAAATTCACCAATTTTGATTAGTACACTTCAACAAAAAATTTTTTTAGCTTAAATGGCCAGAGCATTACTTCACGTACATATAAAATTTATTGGACCCAGAAGCTGACAAGTTTGTTCAAAAGTGATGATGGACAGATTTCTGAAACAAAAGAAAGCCTCAATAGCAACTTTAAAAGAAAAATCTTTGTTCAAAGAAACATTTTAATGTCCCACATAGTGAGAACTTTCTTCCTTTTCCAGTTTTAAGGTGTTTTTTTATGGCAAAGTCCATATTTTCTTGAAATTCTTTAAATGTATTAGTTATTGGAAGAGATACTACACTTGTTTCTAATAGGAAAATCCATATGCAGGCACTCAGTTGAAGGAGTGAGTTTAAATTCAGTAGGTGGAATGGAACTGCAACCAGTTGCAAAAATAAGATTATCTTTCATTGTTGTTGCAGATTTACAATTTTCAATAGCTTGTAACTGTTCCAAAATCCCAAAGTTGTATGTTAGACAATGGGTAAACTCTAAAAAGATCACTAAGAATTTTCACAGAAAGATTATAAGGTTTATGATAGGATGCTGCAAAATACTTCTGGAGAAGTCAGAATTTTCTCTAAAATGTAAAGTTTTCAGACCCTGCTTAAAACTTTTGAAAGGTGTTTGGGCTCTCTTAATTACATGGTCGAAAAGTATGTCTTTTACCAACATATATTTGTCACTTAATGTCTAAGACATCCAATAAGCTGTAGGTAGTTAGAGCATTCATTTATTGCTGAGGTAAAGTCAGCCATATTTGTTGTAGTATTTATCTTGGGCATTAAGGGACAAGTTCTTTGACAAGGACCCTTCAAATAATGATGAGCTTTCAAGATGCTGCATTGAAAGACTCAAAAACTCTTGTTTTGATCCAGGATGCTCTTGGCCAAATTTATCATTTTCATTTACATAGGCTATTTCAATTGAGTATACAGGATTAAAGCTTTGATTTCTGAATCTATCTAAGGCACTCTTCCAGATATTGGCTTTGTTGATATATAATCTTTTAGTTTTTCTTTTAATTGGGAATCCTAACTCTATTAATACAGTTTAAAAACTCTTCTAAATTTGCTGCCTTGCCTTCTTCTAACAGGTTGATTCCTTGCTCCTTTCCAGACCAGTGGGACTTCCAGGGGTGTTCTCATTAGATCTGGGCTCCAGGTGACTGAGTAGTTAGGTGATGACTCTTCTAACAAACAATCAGTAATATCAATGTTATTTGAATTAGGCTAAGTGTGCTTTTTGGCTTCTTTTGAAATCCCCTGAATACCTTCCACATTCCAAACACTCCCAATTTTGTTCCCATGATTGTGGTGAGCAACAGTCTAAATGGGTTGCACTGGGACCACAACATTGACAGTGTTTTATTTCTCATGTGCTGTCAGGTGCATTCTATTCTTGCCCTTTATAGTGACATCCTTGGACATCACAAGGCTCATGGTGCTGCAAAAGCTCTCAATAAGCATTTTCCTCTAGTTCTCAAGACACATCTTTCTCAGGAATATGTATTCCATTCTCAACATCTCTTTCTGAAATGTATCACTATCATTGCATACATGCATTTGAAGAAAAACACTCCTGCGTTTATTGCTTGAAACTGTAAACCGTTTCTGTGAAACCAAGCATTCTTACTACAAGGATTTCATAATATACTATATGTTGGACTAGGCTCAATAAATTCCAAATGGCACATGGTAAGGACTGTCTATAACAATTAGATGTAATTATTTGAACAGGTTGATGGTTCCAACGAAATGACCCAAAATTGCCAGTAATCTGGAAAATACATTCTCTCTGAAGGCCACATGGAAAATGGTAATAACTTTTTACATCGGAGTGCAACATATTCAATTAAAGCAACAGATTCCTTGCAAAGACAGGTTTTCAGTTTAGAACCTCTCTTCACTTACTTCCTGATGTCTTCTATAGAAAACCATAAACTCCTTCTTCTTTACCTCTCTGCCAAATTCCACTTGACATCAATGAGGTTCTGTGTGTCACCAGATTAATTTTCATTCATTTTACAAGGCTGTCTTGGCAGAAGTTCCGGGACCGGTGGTAGCACTTTTCCATTCTCGCGCCGCGGGACACACCAACCGGGAGCAGCCCCATCCAACGGCCAGTAAGATTCAAATGCCCCTGCAGTTTTATTTAAAATGTTTTGTTTTTGTCAGGTCTGCTGACCATATGGGCTACCCTGCAAGAAGCAAGCTCTCAGGTATGTTATATCCTTTAGTGTTCAGTAACTTTGTGTTTTGCGCGATTGTCATTAAAAGACCTTTATCCTTTAAAGGAGGTTTGCATCTGTGTCTCCCAAACGTCTTTAATGATTATCACTGGCCCTTTTATGTTCATTTTACAGATTGGCAGTACCCAGAGCGAGCAAATTTGAAACACAGGCCTGTAACTTCTCAGGGAAGACTGTTTTCCCAATCAGATTTCAACCTTAGAAAGTTATCATTCCCTCTCATTAACTCGTACCATTTGTTGGATGATTGGTCATTTAGAGGCTTTTCACTCATTTATTAATCACCAAAAGGTACTGCCTTCATCTGTGAACCTGAATGTTAACACCCTCTCCTCTCCCGTATTTGAATGATTTTAAATTCTAAGCCCTTTGATTTTGAGACTAGTAACTCTCCATACAGCTTCTACGGATTCAGCTCATTCACTAGATCATCTGGTTTCCAGTTTTCTTGTGGCTTTTATTACTTGAGGGAGACAAATGCATTCATATAGCTATGCTTTTTTTTTTTTTGCTTTTTTTTCTTTATTTTTAAAGAAGTTTTATATTATATAAAAGTTACATCAAAAATACAGGCGATTCCCATATACCCCACCCCTCCCTCATTAGCAACATCTTTCATTAGTATTACAATTGATGAACAAATATTGAAGTGCTGCTGCTGACCATGTTCTCTAGTTTACATTATGGTTTACACATTACACATACAACTTTTAGATTTTGACAAAATGTATAATGGCCTGTATCTGTCACTGCAGTATAATGCAGAACAAGCCCAATGCCCCTCAAATGCCACATTTTATACCTATTCCTTCTTCCTCCCCTCAGAACCTCTGGTGACCACTGCCTTTATATCAGTGTTACAAGCTCTTCCATTACTAGAATAATAAAAAGTCTACTTTGGTCCATAGTTGCATTCCCCCCTTATGTTTGTTCATTCCTCAATCTTGAGGATTTGGGGATAATGATGCCCACTCTGCTTCTGATTGAGAGGGGGCTTAGATCCCATGGGGCAGATGGATGGAACTGTCTTGCTTGTAGATGTAGATACTCTGGGTTTTGGAATGGGAGCTGTCCATCCTCATTTCCTTGTTAGTTGTCCTGGGTGAGTTCAATGAACTGGAGAACAGGTATTTAGCTGCAACTCTGCTGAGATTTGGGCATATGAACAGACCAAAGATTTAAGCCTCTGGGACATAAATTTAATAGGTGTAGTGCTAATTATAGGTTCAAATAAAGGGGCAAAAGAACCAAGTGTAGGGAAATTATAAATGAATCTAACTCTGATTCTTTGGGCAGATGGGTTATCATATATTTCAAGGTAAGGTCTATCAATGGGGTGCCAATTTACTGGGTTTGTCTGTCTTACTTATTGGGTCCAGATGTCTCTAGACCCCTTTGGAGCACTCCTGCTTGAGGCATTGTTTACTGTGGCAGAAATGAGATCTTTCAGAGAGGTGAATAAGCACAACCTCTGGAAATATCTCTTGATTCACTTTGAAATCTCTTAACTATAAGAAATAATTTGTATTTAGTATGTCTCCCTTTTGGTCAAGAAGCATCACTAATTGGTGCTCTTTAATACTCCCTTGGTGCCAGGGAGGCTCATCTCATGTCCCTTATCAGGGGGAAGGCATGGAAGTTATGCTTTTAGAAGAATGCTTGCTGTACTTCTTCTAGAATTTCTCTGCATTTTGTAGCAAGGTTTTTAGTCAATATTACAGAAATGGAAGTCGACGGTTGTTATACAAATCCCTAATAGAAAGAACTACTTTTCAAGAAGCAGACTTTCAGTCAGATGAAGTGGATGAGAAAGGCCAAAGACCACTTCACTGGGATTAGACAGAGGTTTTTGTAAGATCATTTCAACTCTAATATTCTATGATAGAAATTTTACTTTGTAATTCATATAGGGATGAAATTGTCAATTGTGTACTAATAAACTGGATCTCAAACAAATGAGCAAAACGAAAATAAATAATTCCCCAAAGTACTATTTGTAGCATTTGCTAATTTTCATGTTGTAAACACTGCCACTGATAGCTGCTTCCTGGATATGGCCAGCCTGGTCTTACTATTATGAACCAGTTCCTGTACATCACTGCATTTAGTATATATTCCCAGATATGTATTTGTGATAGAAATGATATTTTCACTTTTTCTTGGCAAAAGATATCCTGAGTTTGAATTTCAGACTGCACTTCAGAACAGATATCATCAAACTTTTTAAAATAAACGGCATGTTAATAAATATTTTAGGCCTCATATACTCTCTGTTGCATATTCTTTCTTTACAACCCTTTAAAATGAAATGACTGCTCCACAACAAGCCCAAAGCTGGATTTGATCGAGGGCTAGAGTTTGCTGGACCCTGCTCTGACAGCTTGTGATTATTTTGCCTAATAACAAACTGTGATTGAGCTTTCTTAGAGAAAATAAGAAAATCACAGTCTCTCCTAATGTTTTGTACCATTTCTGCAATTATCAAACCAAGAAATTTCTTCTGGCATCAGTGACCTGGCATAGGAAAAAAATACATGCTTTAAAAATTCATTAAGAAACTTCCCATAAAAAATGAACATACACATTGCTACCTTATTATTATAGAAATACTTTCTGACCAGCTGCAGTTATCAGTTTTAAGATTTCAGTATCACTGAAACAAAATTGATGAAGATACAGGACATTGTAAATTGAATACAGAAAATTCCACTTCCTATCAGAAATAAAAAACTAAAAATCAGATCAAATGAGACAAAGGGGCAACTGGGAGGAGGAAAATGGAAAAGAAACTTGTTTTTCCTTTATCTATAAAGTGAGATTAGGTAGCAAATTTGAGATGGTTGTCAGAATAAACAGCTAGAAATCAGAGCATAAATCACAAGGTATATACTATTCATTAGCTGATAGCTGTGTTAGTGTATTTTAACTCAGAATTAATTGCTAGTAGTTACTTGAGTAGTTGAGAGATGTACCCATTTTCTAAGTAAGTAGAAAGCTTTAAGCCCAAATCAGTAATTTCTTGTATAGTTCTGAACTTGGTCATCTCTTAAAGGCTCAGCAAAAGTGTTTGCTATTGCCTTGGTGAATATTGAGAAATAAATATCTTTCTTTCAGAATGGTGGTGATTTCCATAACACATATATTCTAAAACAAAATGAAAATTTCTTATACCAGCAATGGCTGCCTTATAGAAGATATCTCTAGGTTATTAAATAGGGATAACTAACTTCTATGATGTATTTGTATCCTTGTGATAAAGCTAGTTTACCTTTAAAGAATATTCCAGGTAAAGAAGGTACTCATTTTTTAACTCAGAAAATATTAATTGATTTACTCTTTTGTGCTAGACAGTGTTTCAGGCACTAAAGATAGAGCAGTGAATAAGACAAAGTCTATGCTTTCCTGTTATTTATAGTCAGAGATATTGGGTGGAGAGTGGGAGGGAAAAGAGAGAGAACAAAAATAAATATATAATATATCAACTGGTGATCAGGTCTAAGAAGAAAAATATAGAAGGATGGAGAAGTTCTATCTGATATGATTGCAGCAAAACTCTGAAAGATGGTGAGGGAATGAGCCATTTGTATATCTGTTGGACAAGAGCTCTTGGGAAGAGAAACAGTAAGGGTCTGATGAATGATGAGTGAAAGAAGAGATGCAAGATTGTGGAGCTAGCTGGGACAATACTACCTAGAGCCTAAAGGTTTTATTCTGAAGGATAAGGTTGGCTTTGAAGTATTCCAAGTAGAGAGGTGTGGTGTTTAAAGCTGTATGTACACCAGAAAAACATGTCCTTAAATTTAATCCATTCCTGGGAAGGTGAACCCATTATAAATGGAAGCTTAGGATGAGAATACTTCAGTTCATGTGCTACCCACGTAAATCAGGATGACTCTTTAGCGTACCACTGGAGTCCTCTATGAGAGAATGAAATTTAGAGATGTAGAAAGCCATGGCAGCAAGAAGCTAAAATCATTGAATCCTGGAAAAGTAGGAAAAGACTAGCAGTGCTGCCATATGTCTTGCTGTATGACAGAATGAAGGATTGCCAGCAACTGATCTTCAGGAAGAAAGCATTGTTTTGATAGTGTCTTTTTGTTGTTGCTGTTTATTTATTTTATTATTTATTTCTCCCCCTACCCCCATTCCTCCCATTGTCTACTCTCTGTGTCCATTCACTGTGTTTTCTCCTGTGTCTGCTTGTATTTTCATTAATTGGCTCCAGGAACTGATCCTGGGACTTTCTGAAATGGGAGAGAGGTGATTACTCTCTTGTGCCACCTCAACTCCCTGTTCTGCTATGTCTTCTTCTTTTCTCTCCTCTGTGTCACTTGTTGCATCATCTTGCTGCACCACCTCTCTGCATCAGCTGGCACTCCTGTGCAGGGAGGCTTTCCTGCACTGGGTGGGATTCCACACAGGGTGGCACTCATGCGTGGGGCAGCATTCCCACATGGGCCAGAATTGGTGTGGGCCAGCTAGCCATGTGGGCCATCTTGCCCTCACCAGGAGGCCCTGGGCATCAAACTCTGGATCTTCTATATGGTAGAAGGAGTCCAATTGGTTGAGCCACATCTGTTTCCTGATAGTGTCTTGATTTGGAAATTTTCCTCCTCAAAACAGAGTAAATCAATTATTATTGTTTAACAATGCCTAGGAAATCAAAACAGTTTTGATACCAGGAGTGGGGGGCTGCTATTGAGAAAAGAAAAATGTGGAATGGGTTTTGAATTGCATAATAGGTAGAGACTGGATGGATTGTAAGGCATTTGATAGAAAAGGCCTTGATTGCTTTGACAAAACTGTTTATAGAACATATATGCTAAAAGTACTTCCCATGAGGACTTTGAAGAAAATAATGAATGTGATATTGGGAACTGGTGGAAAGGTGATCCTTGTTTTTTTTTTCTTTTTTTTTAATTCATTTTTTAAAAATATTACATTCAAAACATCTGAAGTCCCATTCAACCCCACCACCCCCACCCCTCACTCCCCCCACAGCAACACTCTCTCCCATCATCATGACACATCCATTGCATTTGGTAAGTACATCTCTGGGAATCGCTGCACCTCATGGTCAATGGTCCACATCATAGCCCATACTCTCCCATGTTCCATCCAGTGGGCCCTGGGGAGATCTACATTGTCCCATAATTGTCCATGAAGCACCACCCAGGAAAACTCCAAGTCCCGAAAACGCCTCCACATCTCATCTTTTCCACCCATTCCCCACACCCAGAAGCCACCATGGCTACTTTCCCCACACCAATGCCACATTTTCTCTGTGGACCTTGGATTGTTTGTGTCCATTGCACATCTATGTCAAGAGGGGACTTAGATTCCACATGGATACTGGATGCAATCCTCCTGCTTTCAGTTGTAGGCACTCTAGGCTCCATGGTGTGGTGGTTGACATTCTTCAACTCCGTGTTAGCTGAGTGGGATAAGTCCAATAAATCAGAGTGTAGGAGTTGAAGTCTGTTGAGGTTCAGGGCGTGGCTATCATATTGTCAGTCCAGAGATTCAAATCCCCTAGATATATCTTAAACCCCAGCACCAACTACAATTCCAGTAAAGTAGCATGAAAGTCTTGTGAAAAGAGATCCCATCTGAGTCCAGTTCCACCACACAGAAACACCAGCTCCAAAGAAGAGCCAACTGACATGGCAGTGAACCCCATCTGCCATGACCATAG
This sequence comes from Dasypus novemcinctus, assembly GCF_030445035.2. NCBI lineage: Eukaryota > Metazoa > Chordata > Mammalia > Cingulata > Dasypodidae > Dasypus > Dasypus novemcinctus. The sequence continues at coordinate 15,609,069 of NC_080702.1, read as the reverse complement.
AACCTGTGGGTCTCTTTAGCCCTCAAAAGAACCAATACTTGGGGTTGTATCTACTTTATCTGTCTCTGAGACTCTGCTCAGGTGTGCATAAGGGCAATCCATCTGACAACCTCCAGACTCTTTTTTACAGACTTATAGCCATATAAACTCATTTCTCCTTTCCAGTTCCCCTTACATTAGGTCAAACAGCATTTTAAACTCCTGTTATTATATGTAGACAGGGATATTCTGCTGGTCCACGTTGAACCTTTAATTCAAGGTCATTTTCTAGTTACACCATCAGCTGGTACTTGGTAGTGATCTCTCGGTGCCAGGGAGGTGCATCCCCGGGTGTCATGTCCCATGCTGGGGGGAATGCATTGCATTTGCATGCTGAGTTTGGCTTCAAGACTGGCCACATTTGAGTAACATGAAGGCTGTCAGGAGGAAACTCCCAAGCACAGTGCTGCTCTAGGCCTTGTTCTTATTTCAGGTGTATAGGCTCACAAGCATAGTCATTAGTATCAGGGGCTCACTGTTGGACCCTCATTCCTTCCTGGTCCTTACCGTTGCACCTGGGGGACTGCTGCTGCTCCCCTAGGGACCACAACAGAGCACCCCTGGCCAGGAACCCAGTACCCCCAGCTGTTGTTTCTAATTGTTTCCACTATGAGTATATCCAAACATTACCATGCACCCTGAAGGTGATCCTTGTTTAAAGTTGCATAGAACTTGGAAAATTGAGTTCTGATATCAGATGGAAAGCATAACTTGAAGACTATGAACTGGGATATTAATCTGAAAGATTTCCAAGCTAAATGTAGACAGTGCAACTGGTTTCTCCTGGCAGCTTCTAATAAAATGCAAGAGGAAAGAAATTAACTGAGAACTGAACTCCTGGGCACAAAGGAACTGTAAATTGATGGTTTGAAAAATTCATAGTTTCTGGAAAACCAGTCCCCAGACAAGAGTTCTCCAGGGGATGATTTAACTTAAAATGGAGTTAATCAGCAATTTCCATGCAACTCAAAATTGGGGGTGCAATTATGCATAAAGGATCTATGGAAAGTTATTTTATCTGTTGGTTTGGGACCCCATGTAGTACATGCAAAAGTGCCAGGTTTTTCTGTGAGATCGCTGTGAATAGAACCACTGCCAACCTGGATTACAAAGGACAGAAAAGGGACAGAACCATGGAAGCTGAGGTCTAGATCTAAGACAACTTCTCAGGCCAAGAGAATGGGCCCACCCATGTGTGTGGAAAGGATAATTCTTCCCTGGCTCTTGGAGAAGATGTGCTTTCTTCACCATTGTTCAGGATGAGTGCTGCCACACCAGTATTCTGAGAGGGTGGAGCTTGTGCTCAAGAATTTGCAGAGAGCTTGGCTGCCATCCCAGTGCTTAGAGAGTGTGGAGTCTTAATCCCAGGGTTCGAGGAGAGGATGGCTGCTGGGCAAGTGATTGGATGGGGTGGGGCTGCCACTGCATTCTGTGTTTATGGATTGGGAGATTACATATCATTAAGATGTCAATAATACCCAAAGCAATTTATAGATTCAATGCAATCCCCATCAAAATTCCAGCAACAATCTTTGCAGAAATGGAAAAGCCAATCATCAAATTTAAATGTAAAGTTAATGGGCCCCAGAGAGCTAATGCCATCTTGAAAAAGAATGAAGTTGGAGGACTCACACTTCCTGATCTTAAAACTTATTACAAACTCTTGGTAAACAAAAGAGCATGGTACTGGCACAAGGGCAGACATATACACAAAAGAAATAGAAGTGAGAGCTGAGAAATCAACCCTCAATCAGTTTATGGCCAACTGATTTTTGACAAGGTGGCAAAGACTCCTCCGTTGGGAAAGAATAGTCTCTTTAACAAATGATGCTGGGAGAACTGGCTCTCCATTAAAAAAAAAAAAAGGCAAGGAAGACTCCTACTTCACATCATATACAAAAATCAATTCAAAATTGATCTAAGACCTAAATATAAGAGAAAACTATTAAACTCCAATTTAAAAAATTGTAGAAAAGCATCTTAAGGACCTTGTGCTAGGCAATGGCTTCTTGGACTTTATACCCAAAACACAAGCCCTAAAAGAAAAATTAATAGGACCTCATCAAAATTAAAAACTTTTGTTATTCAAAGGAATTTATCATGATAGTAAAATGACAACCCATACAAAAGTAGAAAATATTTCAAAACCACATATCTGATAGTGGATTAATATGCAGCATATATAAAGAAATGCTTCTACTTATCAAAAAGACAACCCAATTACAAAATGGGCAAAAGGCCTGAACAGACATCTCACCAAAGAAGATATACAAATGGGCAGAAAGCATATGAAAAGATTCTCAACATCATTAGCCATCAGGAAAATGCAAATCGAAACCACAATGAGGGAAGCGGACTTGGCCCAATGGATAGGGCATCCGCCTACCAGATGGGAAGTCTGCAGTTTAAACCCCCAGCCTGCTTGACCCATGTGGATCTGGCCCATGCACAGTGCTGATGTGCACAAGGAGTGCCATGCCACGCAGGGGTGTCCCCCACATAAGGGAGGCCCATGCCCAAGGAGTGTGACCCATAAGGAGAGCACCCAATGTGAAAGAAAGTGCAGCCTGCCCAAGAATGGTGCCACACACATGAAGACCTGACACAGCAAGATGATGCAACAAAAAGAAACACAGATTCCTGGTGCTGCTGATAAGGATAGAAGCCATCACAGAAGAACACACAGCAAATGGACACAGAGAGCAGACAACTGGGCAGGTGGGAGGAGGGGAAGGAGAGAGATATAAATAAAAACAAAACAAAAAAACCCCACAATGAGATACCATTTCGTACCCATTAGAACAGCAGTTATTGAAAAACTGGAAAATAGCAAATATTACAGAAGATGCAGAGAAATAGGAATACTCATTCGTTGCTGCTGGCAATGTAAAATTGTACAGTTTCTGCGGAAGACATTTTGGCAGTTCCTCACAAAGTTAAGTATAAAACTAAAATATGATCTGGCAATTCCACTACTACGTATATACCCCAAAAGAATTGAAAATAAGAACTCAAACAACTATTTACACACTGATCTTCATAGTGGCATTATTCACAATTTACAAAAGATGGAAGCAACCCAGGTGTCCATCAACCAATGAATGGATAAATAAAATGTATATACATTCAATGGAATGTTATTCAGTCTTAAAAAGGAAAGCAATTCTGATACATACAGCAACATGGATGGCCACTGAAGACATCTTGTTGAGTGAAATAAGCCAGACAAAAACATAACAAATATTGTGTGATCTCACTGATTTGAAACAATTGGAATAAGCAAACTCATAGAGTCAGAACCTACAATATAGGTTACCAGGCATTGGGGTGGGGATATGGAATGGGAACTACTTCAAAAGTACTGTGTTCCTATTTGGAAGGATAGAAATATTTTGGAAAGGGATGGTGATAATGATAGAACAACACTGGGAACACAACAGCACTGTAATATATGTCTGAATATGTTTAATAGGAGAAACATTAGATTGTATATATGGTAACAGATTACAAATTTTTAAAAATCTAGGGAAATACACTGCACAAACAAGCAACCCTAAGTTAAACCATGGACTTTAATTAATAGTATAATTATAAAACTGTGCCATCATCAATTGTAACAAATATTCCAAACCAATGCAAAGTATTGATGGTAGGGTGATATATGGTAATCCTGTATTTACACCTGATTTTTCTATTAATGCACAATTTTTCTAATTAAAAAAACCCAAACTAAACACATAAATGAAACATAAGCAAATAAATTCCCATTGTTTAACCTGACCAATTTCACGGTATTTGCTTTAAGCACCCTGGAAATAGAACAACAGCCTTCTGGCTGTTATCTGAGATGAGGACGATGGGATGAGTGGGGGGAACTGTAGACATGAGCTATGTAAAGTGTTCAGATAGGCATTAATGTTAATTTTGAGAATTTTATTTGATACTAGCCACCATTATATGTCCAGCTGCTGGAAATATTTTTGGAATGTAGGAAAGTTTAAAACCAGAGAGGTATTTTATGATGATATTTAAAAACATCAGTTGATGATGATGACATGTAGTGGTTCCTATGGGACAGGCACAGTTTTAATCCTCAGAGCAACCCTGGAGGACAGGTATTAATATTTACATTTTATGAATGAGAAACCTGAGGCACAGGGAGGTTAATTATATTCCTAATAATCTGCTTACACTTAGTATGAAGCAGTATTGTTACAAATGTTACATTAATTGTAACAATTGTTCCACAGCAAAGCAAGTGGTGTTGTGGTGGGGTGGTATATGGGAATCCTGTACCACATTGTTTTGTAAACCCGCAACTTCTCTAATAAAGAAAAAACATTTTTCAAACTGTAAAAAATAGGAAAGGACCTGCATTTTTAAAAAGACAGTTGCTAAATATTTATAATGTGGCATCTTTTGTTAAGATGGATTTTCTAGTTACCATTCTTGTGCTCTATTGTCTGGACTAGGAGTGGATAACTGGGGTAGGCTAGCACAGGGAAAGGGAAGATTTGGGTCACAGCTGAAGACCTGGCAGACAACATGGCAGATGAACAACATGGCTGTGAGATTTCACCCAGAAACCTCCTGAGGGCAAGGCTGCTTGAAAGATTTCCCAAGACCTGGCTACAAGAGTCTACTTCGAACTCTTTCTGGGGTCAAGGAGATGCCCCAGATAACCCCAAAGAGGCCTCCTCATTTGGCCTCTGAGAGCTAAAAGGTGGGGATCATAAGGCAATCAATCAGAAGAGCAAAAGGTTGGAGCTTTTTCCAACATTTGGAAGGGGGAAGAGTCAAGGTTCTAAAAGGCCTAACGTGAGCCTTCTGCCTGCATGACTCACCCTGCAGCATGCTGCAGTCCATATCTATGAAAATCCATTCTTTTCTTGTTTCTTAATAAACTCTTTATTCCCTTTCCTACTCTATGGCTGTCTTTAAATTCTTTCATGTGACATAAGTCAAGAACGTAGAAGCCCAGGACCCAGAGGGTTCTCATAGCATAACCAAAAGTCCATGGGCAAAATCCAACTCACCCTTTGATTTTGTAAATAAAGTTTCACACGCACATGCAAAGACACTGAGTTGGGATGTAAACTCACGTAGAATGACTTCCTGAATCACACTATATTCTTCCACATGAGAATCATGGGAATAGCCAATACCATGTACCTCCTGATAGGATGCATTGGGAATAAATCAGCATCATTTCATCACATCTGAGATGCTCCTGCCAAAAATGCACAATCTGAATCTAATAATAAGGAAACATCATGCAAATCCAAATTGAGAGACATTCTGCAAGATAACTGGACTACACCTTTTAAAATGTCGAGGTCATAATATACAAAACTCAGCCAAATTAAAGATTAAAGTAACCTGAGAACTGAATGCCAAGCATTCTTTTGGATTTTCTGTTGCTATAAAAATCATCACTTTGACATTGGCAATATTTAAATAAAAGTTGTGGATTAGAGAATAATATCGTGTCACTAATGTCTACATTTTATATCTCTTAAACCATACTTAACATGCTTTAAAACATGTCTGAAATTATTGGCCAAGATTTCTAGGCAGAATAGACACTTGATAAATATATGTGGACTGCGTGAATGAAATGTGTAAGAATTTGAAGTGATTTTTCAAATTTGATTTCTTAATACCAAAGCTGGGAATTCTCCTATAGTGAGGATTTTCCAAGTACAGTGTCTGGTAGCTAATAAGAATAGCTATAATTATTGAGAAAGTGATACTTTACCATCACCATATGCTGGCACCATCTGTGGAAGTCTTGAAGGAAAGTGTCACTTGTACATGTAGAGAGGAATGAACAGGTAGAAAGAATGGTGTGAACAAACTCCTAAGGGAATGTTGACATTTTGTTCTAGCAACAATGACTTGAAGAATTTGACTGAGAAGATTTAGCCCATGTAGAGGAGTTAAATTTAGAGATGTTGGGAGAGGGCAGCTTACCATATCTTGGGTTCCATGATGAGAAGATTGGACTTCACCCAGTGCCTACTAAGGAGGGACTAAAGAATTTTGAATAGGGGTGAAATGTCCTGAGCATTAAGAGAATTAATTTAATAATAAAAGAGTGAAGTTTTCACAGAGATAGGGAATGAGCTAGGATATTATTACATTACCTTTCATTATTTAACTGTAGTTAAGTGTGCCTACTATTAAATATATTTGAAAATTTTCATTTGGGCTATAACAGTTCTTTTTAAAAATGGCCTCTATTCTATATAATTCTTGCTTTATATTGAGGTATGACAAAAAACATACCAGGCGAAAGGTGACAGTGGTTTACCCTTGAAACTAAGGTGGGTCATCTATAACCCTTGGCATCCTTTTATTTATTTTAATGGCAGCTGAAACACTAGGATATTTCTACTAGCCCACTACATTTAATAACCATCATAGTTATGGTTTCCTGGAAGCAACAGATATGTCCAGAGAAACTTATTCCTTCATAAAAAGTTCATCTTTTAGAGTTTTCCAGACATGATGAAATATTTAGGGTCTTGGTTAGGTCTCCAGAGTATAACAGAAGTCTAGTAAATGGACTTAGAAAATGCAAAACCTCTACATTTCAGAAGGTTGCTGTAAGTTATTTGTTACATCCTGACTACACCCATAAAACACCTCATTCTTGTGTATTTCCTTAGGGAATGCCTCTATTCCACATACAAATAAGAAAGAGATTGGCTTGGGAAAGTTGTAACAGATGACCAAGCTGGGTGGTAAATGTGAGGCAGATGCAGAACTGAGATGTCTCCATCATACAAGTGTTTTCTTAAGCTTGTCTACTCAGAGTGGGACCACCAGAACTCCTGGGAGAAACTCCTGTTATATATCTACAGACATAATTGTTTCACTGTGGATCCCTCTTTCATCCTGTAATATTCAATGTGTGTGACAGTTTGCTCAGTTGGTAGAGGTGGGGTCTGGCTGCAGACGAGGGGTCAGTCCCGCTTGGGACGAGGGGTCGGTCCCACTTGGGACGAGGGGTCGGTCCGGCAGCAGACGAGGGGTCGGTCTCACAGGGGTTGCGCTGTTCGGCTGACGGGGTCGCCCAGAGAAGCCGGCGATGAGGGGGTCACCCGGAGAAGCAGGCGATGAACTGGGGACAAGGGAGGCCAGGCCCTTGTCGGGGGCTCTCAGGACTGGAGGGCACACGGCAGAAGAACTACCGCGGAGACAAGGTAAACATGCAAGTCCAACTTTATTGAGGGAGAGGCAACAGTTTTATAGGGGCTGGGGAAGGCTGATTGGTTGAAGCCACGCCCTGTTCTGATTGGTTGCCAGAGAAAGGTCAGTGGGAGGTACTGGACAGGGGAGGGGTGGTGGTTAGGGATTGGCTGTTGCTGTTGCTGGGGGAAGTGGCAGGGTTTAGGGATTGGTGGCTGCTGTTGCTGGGGTAGAGGGCAGACTTGAGTTTCCCACCCACGCCTGGCTGTTGTTGCTGTGGGGGGGTGGGGGGAAAGCAGACTGGAATTTTCTGCCCTGTGCCTGCGCAGGGAGAAAGAAGAAGAAGGGTGTTGCATCCTAAGGCATTGTGGCGCTATCTGGGAGGAGGGGCGGCCGCGGAAGCGTGGCTGCCGAGAAGGGGAGACCCGAGGGCACTCTGCGCCCATGCCGAGCTTCCTTCAGGGGTGGCGGTGGGCCCAACCAACCACCCTATTATGGGGGCAGCGGTTTGGAATAGGTCTACCGTGGCCGCCGCCCCCCACCAGGCCAGCAAACCACACTTCAGCCCGAGGGGTGACCGCAAATGTGTTCATTTTTTAAACCCACAAAATCCTACAAGCTCTCTGGAATAGCTGGACTGATTGGTTAATTTGATGTGAAATTGTTTAGACACCAGTTTAGTTGGCCCACGTGGTATGAAGACTAAGAGGAACATTAGTTAAAACAAAACACACAAAAACTAGAGGTTTATTTATACACCACTGACTTTTGTTCATATATTCCAAAAGGCAATTTAAGGAAGAAGTGTAAACACATTTATACAATTTCCTTGATGTCCATCACCACACATACAAAAAGAGATACCTAGTTTATTTCTATTTTCTAGAATTTGGCCTTTGCCTTGATTTTTATTTCACACTGATATCTAGAAATAGGACTAGTTAATTGCTTCTTGGCCTTTTGGCTAAGATCAAGTGTAGAAATAGTGTTAGGAATCTGTCATTTTAATTAATTTAAATTCATTTTCTATAAGGAAAAACAATTAGCATACAGTATATTTTAATGTGCATTTTCTTACTATGAGGAAAACTCCAGTGAAGTTTTTTAGTAATACCTTATTCTGAGTTCTTTTGTGTGATGCAGGAAAACAGCTATTTTTTTTGGGGGGTGCCATTTTTAAAGTCCTCCCTCAAGAAGACCAATTGCACAGGGACTTGACGTTTGGGGAAAGTTGTGCAGATTTCTAGAAAGCACATTTGTGGCTTGGAAGAGAGTGATAGTCTTGCACAAGACTTAAACATCAAGACATCAGTAGATGGTAAGTGACTTAAGAGCCTTAAAGGATGTGATTGTTACTGAATGTCAAATGCAGCTCTTCAAAGGGACTAGCAGGTAAAGTGGAAAGAAATCAGATAAGTGATATTTGTTCAGAGGCATGCTAAATGATCAAGAGATTCTGAGACGGAGTTGCGGGTTTAGGATTTTTTTTGCCCCTCACCTTGAGTCTTGCTGAAACATGCCACAGTGGCGGTGTTTCCATTCCCTGGGAACAGGAATAATGAGAAAGATTTTAGTTCTTAACTCTTTTGGAGTTTTTCAGGAATGCTTTCACCCATGTTTTTATTTTTTGTTTCTATCATCATATAAGGGTAACTTGGTGGCAGATATCTGGAGAAAGAGTGTAACGATTTGGCCCTTTATTGCATCTTATCTTTCTAAGATGGTATAGCATGTTTTTTTTTTTTAAGATTTATTTATTTATTTAATTTCCCCCCCTCCCCTGGTTGTCTGTTCTTGGTGTCTATTTGCTGCGTCTTGTTTCTTTGTCCGCTTCTGTTGTCGTCAGCGGCACGGGAAGTGTGGGCAGCGCCATTCCTGGGCAGGCTGCTCTTTCTTTTCACACTGGGCGGCTTTCCTCACGGGCGCACTCCTTGCGCGTGGGGCTCCCCCACGCGGGGGACACCCTTGCGTGGCACAGCACTCCTTGCACGCATCAGCGCTGCGCATGGCCAGCTCCACACGGGTCAAGGAGGCCCGGGGTTTGAACTGCGGACCTCCCATATGGTAGATGGACGCCCTAACCACTGGGCCAAAGTCCGTTTCCCAGCATGTTTTATATCTTAGGGGCAAATAAAGATTACAGGAACAAGGGACTCAATTTTATTCTATTAATTCATATTAGCAACACAAGAGTGTTCATGTATCAATAGCTACATAACAGTAATTTATTTATTTGTCTCACTAACAATATACAAAATAAGAACCTATATTATGTAAGTACATGTCGATAACTTGATTCAACCTCATGTTCACTGATGGAGTAAATAGTTATTAAAATGATGTCATTTTAGTTGAGAGGATATGGAGTTCTTACGGATAAAAGAACTATTTCCTCTCTACTGTCACCTTGAGTTGTCACCAGGAAACCAAACATTAGATGGGCACTCATTTGTGTTATTCAGTATTTTATCAGCTGTTTTTTTGGATGCATTAAAGAAATAATAAACACCACTACATTTTCCACACTGTGCAAAGGCACTGATTATAAATTTAATGCTGGTGTGAGGTGCCAGTGATATATTCCAATTCATACTTTTCCCTTAATTCTTTGAATAATTTGGAATTAAGATGATTATAGATAGATAGATACCTTATCTATATCTTAACTGTAAATATACTCCACTTTACGAATGGATTTTGGGGGTTCTTCCTGTAATGATTAATGGTTTGGTAATGCATCCAGTTTTTTTAACTTTTAAAATAGAAGAGATTATTTAAGAAATATATGTTGGATCTGTCTTACTTTGCCAGCTCTAGGACAATACCACACATGGTGTGGCTTAACAACAGGAATGTTTTAGCTCATGGTTTCAGAGACTTGCAGGCTTTCTCCCAGGATTTGTAGGTTTTGCCTGGCCATCAGTCTTTGGGTTCCTTGGCTTTCCCATCACACGGTGATGTCCTCTCCTTTCTTTTTTGGGCTCAGTTGACTTCCAGCTTCTTCTCCTCCATAAAGACTCTAAGAATAGGATTAAAGCCCAACCTCATTCTAGGAGTTTAGCATCGGAGCACTCACCAAGCAGAACTGATTAACTTTAACACTGCAACAACTCATCAGGAAAGTGGAACATTATGTTTCCCTTTGAATGAAAATCCTTTCCTTAATCTTCTATTATTTCAATTCAATAACAAATCTCCATCTTGAGTAACCTTTTCCTTTCTTATCTCTCCTATATACTTAGTATGTTGAAGAACATAGTAATATCTTACCATCAATTTTATGACTATTTTACACTAGAACAATCTTACATATCTATGAAATAACCTTATTTTGTTATTCTTACAGAGGAGACAGGCTCTGGTAGACTTTTAAAAAATATTTAATTTGAGCAGAATTACAGGGAATTTATTTTTAGGGAGATGTAAATGCTTAAATTAGAAATGAGTTATATATATTCATAAACATTAGCAAGGTTATAATTTTGGCTAGCAAAGGCTGTATCAAAGTCTTGATTATGTTCATAAAGATATCAGAGGAAAAGAAAATAGCCTTATGTCTGAGTTATATGCTTCTGCAGATCAGTATCCTCAATCATATAGGTTATGGAATATTTTAAATTGTTTCTTTTTTTCTGGGTTCTTATTTATATTTATAAGTATAGACTTCTTTTTCCTGTTTTCCCTGTCAAAGTAACTTACAGTCTCATTGGAATATAGCAAACAGAACTGCCTCAGAGGCAAGGAAGATTCCTTAATGTGGTATTAAGCAACACAACCTAACACATTCCGTAAACTCTTCCAACTGCCAATTCTCTCTTGCACTGCATCAAAAATGAGATGTACACAGCAATTGTATCATTAATTACAAAGAATAAAGCTACAATGGCTGAAATATAATACTATCACATCTTCAGGCAATTTTCCTCCAGTTGAAATGATAGTAAAATTCAACTGGAGAGTAAATTCCACACTAAGAAAGTTGGTTGCCCTAAAGTGAAAATATACATAGCATGACCACTACTTTATTGAAGCCATATGTTTGAGTATTTGCCTACTCATCAAGGAGATAGCAGTTTTCAGGGGGACATTGCTGCAAATAAGATCTACATTGAGGGGTGTTGGAGAAGCTGTAGATTTTCATCCCAGGGAATAGTTTGGAAAACAATTTCCTGGCTGTCTATCAAAGTGAATGTAGTAGTTTTGATAAGCAATGGGTTGAAAGTTGTGGTGACTTTGAAACGCAGTCACACAGGTTAGTGTTTCTTTCTTGAACTCTTCCCTCCAGCTACACTGATCACTGGTTGGAAAGCTCATAGCCAAGATCTGACTGCTTTGTTTTTGGTCTATTCATGTAAATGCATTTCTGTATTTATTAGTGAGTTGCTGGATCTTTTGAGTAAAGAGTCCAGCATCGAGTCAAGCAAAAGTCACTTCTTATATTTTAGATCAAGTGTCATAAGTGTCCTTCCAATTCTATTGTTTGTGTTCCTTTTACAGAACAGTTTCTAAACCCTGGCAATATTGATATTTTGGGCCAGAGAGGGCATTGTGGGGCGAATGAGGCTTCACATTGTGGGATATTTAGTAGCATCTCTGGCTTCTGCCTACTAGATCCAGTATCACCCCCTCATTGTTATAATAAAAAATGGCTCCAGACATTGTCAAGTGTCCCTGGAGGACAAAACTCATCCTTGGCTGAAAACCATTCTTTGCAAAACAAGTCAGCAGCTTTTGAATTTTGAAGTATGAGGGAAAACACTTACATTCTTTGTAATTAAAAAAAAAATTTACTTCCTATGAAATGTAGAATTAGGACAGTGGGATTGAAGAAACAATATAGAAACTGGATCCAATCATTCCCATGCTCAAAGCCCTGCAGTGGCTACTCAAGTCACAGAATGTAAGATCCAATGTTTTTACAATGGTCTATAAAAGTAAAATTTTTCACACTCTGGCCTCTGTTCTCACTTCACCCTGTACCCTTTGCCTCTTGCTCTCTCCAGCCTCTTAGCCACTAACTTTCTGAAAGTCTGCTTGTTGAACAAACCAAGACTTTTCTTGCCTTAGGGCTTATGCACAAGCTTTTATTTCTTCCTGGAATATTCTTCACCTTGTGTACAGCTCTTTTTCCTCCTTGTCATTCAAATTTTAGCTTAAATATCATCTCTTCATTAAAAAACTTTCTGACAATCCTATCTTGATAGCAAATCCCCATCCAAGCTTCCTACTCTATTCCATTACTAGAATATTCCCCACAGCATCAACACTATCTGAAATGACACTGTTTATTCACTTGTTTTTCTTCTACCTTTCCCTTCTCCAACCACCTGTATTTCTTTTGAATATAAGCTCTATGAGGACAGGGGTCTTGACCATTTTGCTCACTGCATTATCCCCAGGACCTAGAATGTACCCAACACAGAACTGATAATTTATACATATTGGTTGACATTGAACTATTTCAGTAAAGAAATATTTAGGTTTGCTTGTAAGGCTTATTATTATAGAAGTCTCATGCTTTTCTTCTCTTTGTTCTTTTAATATTACCCTTGTCTAACTAAGGGCTCCTGGGGAAGAGGAAGAAAGAAATCACCCCTAACAAATAAAGTGTTGGAGACATAGTTGTAGTATATAATGTCAAGCCAGTTAATGAAATCTAAGAGAGAGGGTTAAAACACAAATCCTATTCTTTTGTTTAAAACACACAGGTTTCTAATTCCTTTGCAAAGAGTCTTCTGAGATTTCAGATTTTAATGAAAGATAATTTTTATTTTCCAGAAATGAAAACATATGAAAAGAAAATATCTAGATCTCCAAGCTTGAAAGTATATTACTGATACCAAAAATACTTGCAAAGTGGTGTAATAGATAAAACTCCACAGAACTGCATTTCATTTGACAGTCCTGAGACTTTTTTCAGTGAAAGCACAAAAGCATTAAATAGAAATGACCTAGGGATAGGTATTGGATTAATATGCACCAGTAAGTTTGTGAAATCAATTTTTTGCTCCTCAGATACAGGAAAATTGATATAACAAAAGCTGTATAGCTCCCATTAATTGCCCACACTAACAGAAAAGTTATCAATTAATTATTGACATGTTCAAAACCATGGGAAAACAGCAGTAGCTCCAAGTTTAAGTGTGTAATGTAGAAGCCTTCCCTGCTGAGTGAAGGTGCAACTAGAAGCCAAACAGATTTTATAAAACTAAATAGTTCCAAAAATTGACAGCTCTATATTTGGGTTCATGTCCCTCCCCAACTCATGTCTTGCCTCAGACATTAGGGATCTCAAGTGTATGCCTCTTAAGGCTTTTGATAGAATCCCTGCTAACAATATCAGTAATTAACATTTCCTAGCATTTACCATGTGCTAAATATTTTGATAAGCAAATAACATTAAGTATGATGCCATAATATCAGAACAGGAGACTATTAGAATGTGCTCTGTGGCAAGCAACAGAAAACCTAGAAAAAAGGGGCTTAAGCAAATGAGATTTTAAGTTTTAATCAAAAGTTCAGAGGTTAATGTCTAGGGATGGTGCATTTGCTCCATGCTGTGTAAGAAATCCTCTGCCATCTTACTGTATAGTGTGCTTCCTCATGTACAATATAGCTGCTTCTAGTCCAGGTACTGTGTCTACACCAGAAACAAAGGGGGAAGCAAAAGAGAAAGGGCTAAAATTGATTGCCTGGTGATTCTGCTCCTAGATGAGAATCTTTCTTGGAAGCTCCTCTCAAGAATTTCCTCATATATCTCAATGGCTAGCGTCAAGCCAGGGAAAGTTGAATATTAAGTTGGCACATTGATGCCAAAAACTAATTGGGGTTTGTGTATAAGGACGAACGGGAGAATGGATATTGGGTAGTCAATTTGCTGCCACTGAGATTAACCAAGATAAAGTAACTTGTCAAGGTCACATGACATATAAAAGGCCAACCTGGGTTTTGAATCAGGTCTGTCCAACTCCAAAGCACATGTTGCATGTCTCTTGACCTCTGCTCAACAATTAACACGTTAAAGAGGAATGATTGTTGGTGTGTTTCTTTGTGATTCTAAAATTAAGTGCTTGACAAAAAATATAAAGTTTATTAAATTCAAACACACTTGTGAAATTGTGAAATACCAATTCACAATTTCCCTTATTTATACCGGTCAGGTTAGAAATAGAATATTTTGATTATGTCACTGATAACAAACCCATTATTAGAAATACAACATATGAATTTGACACTGCATCTTGTTCTGCTCTAACTGCTCATTTTTTCCTACCACGGTGTCCATAGGTATGGTTATATATTCTTTCTGTTACCATAATTTTAAAAGACACACATTTTAATGAAATGGGTTAAACTTGGCTTTCTAAAAGTCCATTTTCATTATTTAAGTCTAAAATCTTTGTCAAAAGCATCATAAATGACCCAAATATTCTAGAACAGAGAAACACTTTGAACAGTCCAAATATATTTGCTGTATAGATAGGAATTAGCTGAGACAGATCTGTCTTTGGCTAAATGAAGTTAAATGTTCAGTTCAGGGTTACCCAGCTATTAATTGACAGAGCTGAGATTTGACCTGAGGTCTCTCTGGCTCCATAGCACATACTCAAACATTGTAACTTGTTCTAGTTTGCTAAGCTACTGTAGCAGATACTGTGAAATGTGTTGACTTTTACAAAGGGAATTTATTAGATTACAAGCTTACAGTTCTGAGGTCCTGAAAACATCCAAACCAAGGCATCATCAAAATGATGCCTTCTTCCTGAAGTCCCGCTGTTGGTGATCCTGGACTCCTCTATCACATGGCAAGGCATGTGGTGACATCTGCTGGTCTCTCCTTTCTTTTCCAGGTTTCATTGCTTCAGCTTCTTGCTCTGTGGCTTTCTCTCCCCTGCCTCTCAGTTTTATTGAGATGTAATTCATATAGCATACAATTAATTTATTTTAAGTGTGTGCTTCAATGGTTTCTAGCATACTCACAGACTTGTGTATCCATCACCACAACTAATTTTAGAACATTTTTATCATCCCCAAAAGAAATCTCATACCCCATTGGCAGTCATCACCCTTTCTGCCACCCAACCCCCAGCTCAGCCCTAGGCAACCACTAATCTACTTTTTGTCTGCATGGATTTGCCTAGTCTGGACATTTCACGTAAATGGAGTCATGGAATCATACACTATGTGGTCTTTTGTGACTGGCTTCTTTCACTTAGCATAATGTTTCTAAGGTTTATCCATGTTGTAGCAAATATCAAAAGTACATTCTTTTTAATGGTAAAATAACATTCCATTGTATGCATATACCACATTTTATATATCATCAGTTGATGGACATTTGGGTTGTTTATACCTTTTGGTTGTTATAATTAAGGCAGCTAAGAACATTCATTTACAAGTTTTTGTGTGGATATATGTTCTCATTTTCCTTGGGTCCACAGCTAGGAGCAGGATTGGTCATATGGTAACTCTGAGTTTAATATTTTGAGTAACAGCCAGATTATTTTCCTAAGTGGCTACACCATTTTACATTTCCACCAACAGTGTATGAAGGATCCATTTCCTGTAGTTCTTGATGTTGTTTATCATTAAATATGTTTTCCTGTAAGTGTATAATTTTCTCAGCATGTTTTCCTGATACTTTGGGTAGAAGAAAAGCTATTCTTCTTTGAGAAAATCCAGGTTGGTCACAAGTAGAGAAGATTCTAACTAATGAGGTGCATTAGCCTCAGGAATGCATGGAATCTTGTCCAAGGAGTCATGAGAGAAGGGGACATGTGTGAATGACTGAAGTCAAGAATTCGTGGAGGATTTGGGGGATTTGAATCTCTGGACTGACAGTGTGATGGCCAGGTCCTGAGCCTCAGCAGACTCCAGCACCTACAGTCTGATTCATTGGACTCACCACACTCAGCTAAGATGGAGTTGAAGAGGGACAACCACCACACCATGGAGCCTAGAGTGATTACAACTGAAAGTGGGAGGATTGCATCCAGCATCCATGTGGAATCTGAGCCTCCTCTTGACATAGAGGTGCAATGGACACAACCAATCCAGTGTCCACATAGAAAAGGTGGCATTGGATTGGGAAAAGTGGACATGGTGGCTGATGGGTATGGGGAAAGGTGGGGGGAGATGAGAAGTGGAGGTGTCTTTGGGACATGGAGCTGCCCTGGATGGTGCTTCAGAGGTAATCACCGGACATTGTAAATCCTCACAGGGCCCACTGGATGGAATGGGGGAGAGGATGGGCCATGGTGTGGACCATTGACCATGAGGTGCAGAGGTGCCCAGGGATGTGCTTACCAAGTGCAATGGATGTGTCATTATGATGGGAATGAGTGTTGCTGCGGGGAGGGGGGGGAGAGGTGGGGTGGGGGTGGTGGGGTTGAATGGGACCTCATATATATATATTTTTAATGTAATATTATTACAAAGTCAATAATAAAAAAAAAAAGAATTCGTGGAGGAAGACTGTCCACGGTGTTTTCATGTTTTCAAGACAGAGAGAGTTTGGTTTAGTTATCTTGTATCAAGTAATTCCCCATGAAAACCATCTCAGCCTTTTTAGTGCCATTAACAAGTTTAAAAATGTTATTGATTAAAGATAAGCAGATACTGGGTCTACAAATTTATATTCAGTGAAAGACACCAATGTACCCTATAAAATATCAGCATTTAGTAATGAAATTACAAAAATTTCCTGAAGAGTTTCAGGCTAAAATTTATTTCCATGATCCTTTGTTGGAAGCTTGATCAATTGGATTTAATTTAAAGGACTGACGGGCAAAATGAATTTAATGAAAGTCAATGCAGAACAGAAGCACATTGTTTATCCTGTATAAGCTCACTTTATGTCTAGATGCATTGAAATGTAACAAAAACCAAATTGTATATTTGGCTTCTATAAAGCCTGAGATCCTGTTAGCTTTTTATTGCAAGATGGCAAAGAGCAACAGCAGCAACAACAAAAAATAATAAAGAATTTCAGGGAAACGGACTTTGCCCAGTGGTTAGGGCGTCTGTCTACCATATGGGAGGTCCGCGGTTCAAACCCCGGGCCTCCTTGACCCGTGTGGAGCTGGCCATGCGCAGCGCTGATGCGTGCAAGGAGTGCTGTGCCACGCAAGGGTGTCCCCCGCGTGGGGGAGCCCCACGCGCAAGGAGTGCGCCCGTGAGGAAAGCCGCCCAGTGTGAAAAGAAAGAGCAGCCTGCCCAGGAATGGCGCTGCCCACACTTCCCGTGCCGCTGACGACAACAGAAGCGGACAAAGAAACAAGACGCAGCAAATAGACACCAAGAACAGACAACCAGGGGAGGGGGGGAAATTAAATAAAATAAATAAATCTTTAAAAAAAAAAAAAGAATTTCAAAGGACCACAAAAGAACTTTTTCTGGTAAATGCATAAACAAATATGAGATATTATCTGTTTTTATCAGTAATATATATATTTTTTTTAGAGTTATTTCTTTTTTATTTATTTCTCTCTTTCACCCCAGTTGTCTGCTCTCTGTGTCCATTCGCAGTGTGTTCTTCTGTGTCTGCTTGTATTCTTGTCAGTGGCACCGGGAATCTATGTGTTGTTTTGTTTTGTTTTTGTGTCATCTTGCTGCATCAGCTCTCCATGTGTGCAGCCCCACAGCCCCACTCCTGGGCAGGCTGCGCTTTTGTCTCACCGGGCTGTTCTCCTTACGGGATGCCTCCTTACATGTGGGGCTCCCCTATGCGGGGGACACCCCTGTATGGCGCCGCACTCCTTGTGCACATCAGCACTGCATGTGGGCCAGCTCACCCCATGGGTCAGGAGGCCCTGGGTTTGAACCTTGGACCTCCCATGTGGTTGGTGAATGCTCTATCCATTGAGCCAAATTTTAAATATTGTATTATACCATAATGATTGTATTATACCATAATGATAGTAAAGGTAAATTCTTCACTTAGAGTATATATCATTTCAAGAGACAATCTCACTAACAAGAAGCAGAACTTTCATTGTTATTATTTTTGCAAATGTTGCCAATGCCTTCCCTACCTAACTCCTGCATATCCAGTGAGCTACTTTTTCAATAATATGTTATTTGAATTAGTAAAGCATCTTTTCTTCTCCATTGCTGGTTTAAAAGGCATTTCCAACTTCACTCTCCTTTCACAGGAAGGCAGTTAGGTAGACATCATTCATAATTTTCTGTCTAGTGAATCTTCCTGCTTTTATCTATGGTCTCTTCAAATACCCCTTTGAGGTCCCAAATCCATTTAATACCTTTATTATGAATCCACACTAACACCTTGTTAAATAAGACCATCAAGATCTTACCATTTGCCAATTTTTCATGCCTTCTAGTGTTTATGGGCTGAATTTAACAAACTGATTGAAAAGTAATCCTTAGCAACATGGTTTTAATGGAAACAAATTACATCTGTGATACTTCTATATAACAGTAAAAATCAACACTTACGTTTGGGTTCTAGAATATGTAATATATTCAAGAAGAAATTAGAAACAGGTATTTCAAATCACAGTTCATTGGTGATGAATGAAATGCATAATGCATATGGAAATCATTTATTAAATTAGTGCCTAGAGGAGAGATGGAGATGGAAGTAAATTTGGGAAAAATCTTTTTATTTAAAAGTCCTGGGCATATCAAATAAATAACATAATCAATAATTTAAAACAGGAGGAAGAAGCAAGATGGTCACTGAGTGAACTTGCCTTGTGGTCTCTCCTGGGAAGAGATGGCTGAGCACAGCTGGAGGTTCGCCGAGGCGGGGATTTTTTGGGATTTTTGCAGGGCAGGAAGTGTCTGGACATCGATTTGGTGGAAAGGTAATGGACAGGATTGGTCTATAAGATATAATTTGGGTTCTGTTGCATGGAGGTGAGGCCCACACATGGGTTCCTCCCTCTTGGGGGTCGGGGGAGCCGCGGTGCCGTGCAGCAGCTCAGCTTTTTGGTGACTCTGCAGTACTGGGGAGTTCGCGAGTCCTGGGTGGGCTGTTGGCGGGTTGATGCGACGGGTCGCCTTTGCGGATCGATTTGGGGAGATAGATGGTGTTTTGTTGTGAAGCGGGGGAAATTTTTGATTGCGGACACAAATAATAGCATTTCCACCTGAAGCCCCGCCCCCACAAGCCCGGCTGCCGATCTGCAACCGAATTACTCTGTAGGCAGTAAAGGGACGTAATTGGGAAGTTGTTTCAGGGTGCGGCGAGGGAGGGGGACACGTCTGGAAGCCGATTAGGGAATATTTTGTGAAGCTTGGGAATTCTGGTTTTGGAATCTGTTTCTGGCATCAGGGGCCGGGCTTCGGATCTCTGCCAGTAAAGTGGCTGAGGTGTAAAGGCGCCCACAAGTGGCAGTGCTGTGGAAGCACAGGGTGGGAGCTGTCCAAAAGCTGAAGTGACGATATACCCACATTAATGAGCCCTACTAAGTAAGTGAATTGCAGGGTTCAGTCACAATATAGAGTTTGCGGATCTGACTTCCCCCATAGGGCTGGCACCCAGCTGTGGGGATCCCTGAGGGCTGTGTTACACTACGGGGCTCCTAGGCATCCTGTTGACCAGATTGGAGGTTGCCAGGTCTGAATTCCCTAAACTCTGGTGGCCCACACCACAGAGACTCACACCTCTTGAGTCTTTAATATCTCAGACTTTCCACCCCTGAATCCATCACACCCTGAGGTCCATCTGAGGTCCTTGAATGCCCTAGCCTTCAACGTTGGCATTTTTTCTTTATCGTTTCATTTTCTTTTGTTTTTATTTTCATTTTGTCTTATTTTTTACTTTTTTTAATGTCCTGATTGCTAACACCACATTATCCCCTAGTCTTTTCTCACAGTGTATCCCACAAAGTCTTTTTTTTATTCAGTTATTTAGGGTTTTTTTTGTGGTTGTTGTTGTGTAGTTGTTGTTTTAATTGTGTTTCATGTATATCTGTTCTTTTTTTCTTTCCCCTACCTATTCCCCACCCTTTGCCCACCTACTTTACCTTTCTTCCTTTCTTCTCTTCCCCCCTTTTTTAATTTTTTAATTTTTTTTCTTTTTCTGTTTTCTCTCTCTCGTGTCCCTCATCTTCTACTTATTTTATTTTAATTCAATTATACAATAGGTGCGGCAGGAAACACCTCACATTTCCTGGGGTTTTCTCATCCTCTACTGCCTCATTTCTGTATGAACTTTAGGCTAACTACACTATACTCTTTCCCCTACATCTTGATATCTGCCATCATCTACTGTCTCTCCTATATTCCACCTCCCACCTCCCTTTCTTTAATCCACGAAGTGTCTAAGTCTTAATTTCTAATACATTTGTGTTGTTTTCTGTCTGTTATCCACTCTTGAAACTATTACCTTTCTTTTCTTTTTCCCTCTCATGAAAACAATAGCTTTTTACTCATGCCATATTCCTCCCATATTCAATCATCTACCTCATAATAGGTACTCTACCTACTGCTATAACTCTACACAATTTACATGAATCGAACCTCCATCCTCCCAGATCTCATATTCTTGCTTTGTTAACATTTATCACCAATACTACTTTACACTTTTCCTTGCTTACACAATTGCCTTTCCCTAGCACTAATACTTTCCTTTAAAGTGAACTTAACCAACAACAAGAAATTAGAATAAGAAGAACAAAGTGACAAAGAGAAGATATAACACTTATGCAAAAACAACAGCTAATTAATCTCCAAGAGTAGACAAAGAAGCTAAGGAACTCATTAAATCCGTCAAGATTAAATAATGACCAGAAAGCAACAAAAATCTACAAACCAAACTAGTAATCAGGAAAACATGGCTGAATCCAATCAACAAACCAAAAATCAGGAAGGGGAGCAGAACTTTGCACAAGCAATGAAAGATTTCAGAACATTTGTCACTGACAAATTTGATGAAGTAATGAAAGAGGTTAACAACATGAAGACATCACTTGGAGGGGAAATTGCAGACATACGCAAAAACATAACAGATATGATGGGAATGAACACCACAGTCCAAGAAATCAAAAATACACTTGCAGCAAATATCAGCAGACTAGAAGAGACAGAGCAGAGAATTAGTGATGTGGAAGACAGTACATCAGAAATCAAACAGATAGTAGAAGGGGTCGATAAGAAGATAGCAAAAATCCAATTAGGATTTAGGGACCTGAATGACAATGCAAAACGCTCAAACATACGTATTATAGGCATTCCAGAAGGCGAAGAGAAGGGAAAGGGGTCAGAAGGAGTGTTGCAGGAAATAATGAATGAAAACTTCCCAAATCTACTGAAAGAGACAGATGTACATATCCAAGAAGCACAGTGCAATCCACTAGTCATAAACCCCAACAGGCCCACCCCAAGACATATACTTGTCATATTATCCAATGCTCAAGACAAAGAGAAAATCCTAAAAGCAGCAAGAGAAAAGAAAACCATCACATACAAGGGAAGCTCAATTAGATTAAGTGCTGATTTCTCATCTGAAACCATGGAGGCAAGAAGGCAGTGGTATGATATAGTCAAGATACTAAAGGAAAGAAATTTCCAACCAAGAATACTCTATCCAGCTAAACTAGCATTCAAACATGATGGAGAGTTCAAAATATTCGCAGACAAAGAGAAACTGAAAGAGTATACCAACAAGAAACCTCCCCTTCAAGAAATTCTAAAGGGAGTTCTGCAGGAAGAAAGGAAAAAACAGGAAAGGCAGAGTTGGAGGAGAGTATAAGACCAACAACAGGTACAGTGGAGGCAAGATGGTCGCTGAGTGAACTTGCCTTTGCGGTAGGTCCCGGGAGGAGACGGTTGGGCGTGGCTGCAGGCTCTCCAAAGCCGGGCTTTTTTGGGATTTTTGCAGGGCAGAAGTGCCTGGACATCGATTGGGTGGAAAGTGAACTTAACCAACAACAAGAAACTAGAATAAGAAGAAAAAAGTGACAAAGAGAAGATATAACACCTATGCGAAAATAACAGCTAATTAACCTCCAAGAGCAGACAAAGAAGCTAAGGAACTGATTAAATCCGTCAAGATAAAGAGATGACCAGAAAGCAACAAAAATCTACAAACCAAACCAGTAATCAGGAAAACATGGCTGAATCCAATCAACAAACCAATAATCACGAAGGGGAGCAAAACTTGGCACAAGCAATGAAAGATCTCAGAACATTTATCACCGACAAATTTGACGAAGTAATGAAAGAGGTTAACAACATGAAGACATCACTTGGAGGGGAAATTGCAGACATACGCAAAAACATAACAGATATGATGGGAATGAACACCACAGTTCAAGAAATCAAAAATACACTTGCAGCAAATATCAGCAGACTAGAAGAGACAGTGCAGAGAATTAGTGATGTGGAAGACAGTACTTCAGAAATCAAACAGATAGTAGAAGGGGTCAATAAGAAGATAGCAAAAATCCAATTAGGATTTAGGGACCTGAATGACAATGCAAAACGCTCAAACATACGTATTATAGGCATTCCAGAAGGTGAAGAGAAGGGAAAGGGGTCAGAAGGAATGCTGCAGGAAATAATGGCTGAAAACTTCCCAAATCTACTGAAAGAGACAGATGTACATATACAAGAAGCACAGTGCACTCCACAAGTCATAAACCCCAACAGGCCCACCTGAAGACATATACTTGTCAAATTATCCAATGCTCAAGACAAAGAGAAAATCCTAAAAGCAGCAAGAGAAAAGAAAACCATCACATACAAGGGAAGCTCAATTAGATTAAGTGCTGATTTCTCTTCTGAAACCATGGAGGCAAGAAGGCAGTGGTATGATATAGTCAAGGTACTAAAGGAAAGAAATTTCCAACCAAGAATACTCTATCCAGCTAAATTAGCATTCAAACATGATGGAGAGTTCAAAATATTCGCAGACAAACAGAAACTGAAAGAGTATACCAACAAGAAACCTCCCCTTCAAGAAATTCTAAAGGGAGTTCTACAGGAAGAAAGGAAAAAACAGGAAAGGCAGAGTTGGAGGAGAGTATAAGACCAACAACAATAACAAAAAAGACAAAAAAAAATATACAAACAAAATATGACAAACACAAATCCAATCAAAATATGGCTAGCACAAATAATTCCTTGACAGTAATAACACTGAATGTCAATGGATTAAACTCACCTATCAAAAGATTCAGACTGGGACATTGGATAAGGAAATATGACCCATCCATATGCTGTCTACAAGAGACACATCTTAGACCCAGAGACGCATGGAGATTGAAAGTGAATGGCTGGAAAACAATCATACAAGCTAACAATAACCAAAAAAAGGCAGGAGTAGCTATATTAATATCAGACAAAATAGACTTTAAATGTGAAACAATTGTGAGAGACAAAGAAGGATACTACATTTTAGTGAAAGGAAAAATCTGTCAAGAAGATCGAACAATCATAAATATCTATGCGCCTAACAAGGGTGCCTCTAAATACGTCAGGCAAACGCTGGAAAAACTAAGTGAAAGAATAGATACATCTACAATTATAGTGGGAGATTTTAATACACCACTATCAACTCTGGACAGAACATCTCAAAAGAGAATCACCAAAGAAACAAAACATCTGAATAGTATATTATAGGAGCTGGATCTAATAGATATATATAGATCGCTACACCCAAACACAGCAGGATATACATTTTTCTCAAGCGCACATGGATCATTCTCCAAGATAGATCATATGCTAGGCCACAAAGAAAGGCTGAACGAATTCAGAAAGATTGAAATCATACAAAACATTATCTCTGACCACAGTGGAGTCAAGCTGGAGATTTGCAAGGGACAGAAGCCCAGATTACACACCATGATTTGGAAATTAAACAGCATACTCTTAGAAAAACAGTGGGTCAAAGAGGAAATCTCAAAAGAAATCAATGACTACCTTGAAACAAATGATAATGATAACACAACATACCAAAATTTATGGGATGCAGCAAAAGCAGTACTGAGAGGGAAGTTTATAGCCATAAATTCATATATCAAAAAAGAAGAAAGAGCAAAAATTGAAGAACTAACTGCACATTTGAAGGAATTAGAAAAACAACAACAAAGTAACCCAACAGGAAGAAGAAGGAAGGAAATAACAAAGATAAGAGCAGAACTAAATGAAATAGAAAATAAGAAAGCACTTGAACAGATAAACAAGACCAAGAGCTGGTTTTTTGAGAAGATTAACAAAATTGACAAACCTTTAGCAACACTAACAAAGAAAAAAAGAGAGAAGATGCAAATACACAAAATAAGAAATGAGAAAGGCGATATCACCACTGACCCCACAGAAATAAAGACTATCATAAGAGGATATTTTGAAAAACTATATTCCAACAAAAATGACAATCTAGAGGAAATGGACAAATTCCTAGAAACACATAAGCAGCCCATATTGACAAAAGAAGAAATTGATGATCTTAACAAACCAATCACAAGCAGAGAGATAGAATCAGTTATTAAAAATCTCCCAACTAAGAAGAGCCCAGGGCCAGATGGCTTCACAGGTGAATTCTACAAAACATTCCGGAAAGAACTGACACCAATCCTGCTGAAACTATTCCAAAAAATCGAAACAGAAAGAACATTACCCAACTCCTTCTACGATGCCAACATTACCCTAGTACCAAAGCCAAACAAAGACATCACAAGAAAGGAAAATTACAGACCAATTTCTCTAATGAATCTAGACGCAAAAATACTTAACAAAATACTTGCTAATCGTATTCAACAACACGTTAAACAAATTATACACCATGACCAAGTGAGATTCATTCCAAGTATGCAAGGATGGTTTAACATAAGAAAATCAATCAACGTAATACACCATATAAACAGATTGAAGGAAAAAAATCACATGATTATATCTATTGATGCAGAAAAAGCATTTGACAAAATACAGCACCCTTTCTTGATAAAAACACTCCAAAAGATTGGAATACAAGGAAATTTTTTGAACATGATAAAGAGTATATATGAAAAACCTAAAGCCAATATTGTTTACAATGGAGAAATCCTAGACTCCTTCCCTCTAAACTCAGGAACAAGACAAGGATGCCCACTGTCTCTGCTCCTATTTAACATTGTCTTAGAAGTACTTGCTCGAGCACTGAGGCAAGAACCAGAAATAAAAGGCATTCAAATTGGAAAGGAAGAAGTCAAAATTTCATTATTTGCAGATGACATGATCCTATACATAGAAAACCCTGAGAGATCTACAACAAAGATTCTAGAACTCATAAATGAGTTTAGTAAAGTCGCAGGTTATAAGATCAATGCGCAAAAATCAGTAGCATTTCTGTACACCAATAATGAGCAAGATCAGGAGGAAATCAAGAAACAAATACCATTCACAATAGTAAATAAAAAAATCAAATACTTAGGAATAAATTTAACTAAAGAGGTAAAGAACTTATACACCGAGAACTATACAAGATTGTTCAAGGAAATCAAAGAAGACCTAAATAAATGGAAGACTATTCCTTGTTCATGGATAGGAAGACTGAATATTATTAAGATGTCTATCCTACCAAAACTGATCTACACATTCAATGCAATCCCAATAAAAATCAACACAGCCTTCTTTAAGGAACTAGAAAAACTAACTACGAAATTTATTTGGAAAGGAAAGAGACCCTGAATAGCCAAAGACATACTGAAAAAGAAAAACGAAATTGGAGGAATCACACTACCTGACTTCAAAACATACTACAAAGCTACGGTGGTGAAAACAGCATGGTATTGGCATAAGGAGAGACACAAAGACAAATGGATTCGAATTGAAAGCTCTGATATAGAACCTCACATATATAGCCACATAATATTTGATAAAGCCACCAAACCCTCTCAACTGGGAGAGAGTGACCTATTCATCAAATGGTGTCTGGAGAACTGGATAGCCATATGTAGAAGAATGAAAGAGGATTACCATCTCACACCTTATACAAAGATCAACTCAAGATGGATCAAAGACCTAAATATAAGAGCCAAGACCATAAAGACCTTGGAAAGCAGTGTAGGGAAACATCTACAGGACCTTGTAATAGGAAATGGATTTATGAATATCTCACCAAAAGCACGAGCAGCAAAAGAACTAATAGATAAATGGGACTTCCTCAAAATTAAAGACTTTTGCACCTCAAAGGAGTTTGTCGAGAAAGTAAAAAGGGAGCCCACACAGTGGGAGAAAATATTTGGCAACCATATATCTGATAAGAAACTTATAACTTGCATATATAAAGAACTCCTATATCTTGAAAATAAAAAGATAAACAACCCATTTAAAAAATGGGAAAAAGACTTAAACAGACACTTCTCCAAAGAAGAAATACAAATGGCAAAAAAGCACATGAAAAAATGTTCCAAATCTCTAGCTATCAGGGAAATGCAAATCAAAACCACAATGAGATACCATCTTACACCCATAAGATTGGCAGCTATGAAAAAAACAGAAGAATACAAGTGCTGGAGAGGATGTGAAGAAAGGGGAACACTCATCCACTGCTGGTGGGAATGCAGAAGGATCCAACCATTCTGGAGGACAGTATGGCGGTTTCTCAAAAAACTAGCCATAGATTTGCCATATGACCCAGCAATACCACTGCTGGGTATATACCCAGCAGAACTGAAAACAAGGACGCAAACCGATATATGTACACCACTGTTCATAGCAGCATTGTTCACTATTGCCAAAAGTTGGAATCAACCCAAATGCCCATCAACAGATGAGTGGATCAATAAAATGTGGTATATACACACAATGGAATACTACTCGGCTGTAAGAACAAACACACTACAAACACATGTGATAACATGGATGAATCTTGAGAACCTTATGTTGAGTGAAGCAACCCAGACATTAAAGGACAAATACTACATGACCTCAATGATTTGAAATAACCAAGCTGCCCTAGATAGCAAGAGACTGAACGATAGGCTTACAGGAAATCGGAGGGTGGAGGAAGGATGTGAGCCGATTTCTGCAGGGGTGGAAGTTAAGACGAGATGGTGGTAAGTATGAACACAAAGAAGAGATAAAAGGGGGCAGGGGTTGCCTTTGGTTGGGGCTTTGCGGGTTTGAGGGAGGCTGGGGATGGGCGGATGGGTAACATCACCCAAAAGTGGGGGGAGGGAGGGGTAGCATACGAACACAAGAGAGGGTCAGGTGTTGGTGGAGGGTAAAATGCCGAGAAAATCATATCAAAATATAATAAAGAGGGTTACCTGTTTAGAATGCTCGGAGGGGAGGGTCTGATGCAGGACGGGCTCGTGGGGAATGTCTAAATGCTCATTCTGCCAGAGTGGGTGACACCATGGGGTAGAAACCCAAGTAGTGAGAGTGGGGGTGGACCCACATCCTGGGGAGGACTAATGCCATCAAATAGAGGGAACTGTATCCCTCAAAAGAAAGGGTGGCTCCCAGGGCATTGGGGCAGTTGAGCAAGTTAGACCCTGGACACTATTCCATCTATATCTAGAAGGGGCTCCTCGGGAAACGGAGGTTGGCTGTCACTGTGGGCACCAAGGTGGAAAGGAAAATGGATGTTAAATGTGTGTAACCAAGGTAAATGGGGGGTAAGAGAGGAGTTTCTTCAGAGTACACAAGGATGGATATAAAACATGTAATATTACACCATAACATATAGGAGATGACAGACTGATAATGTAAACCATAATGTAAAATATAGGATAACTAAGAATGTAAAAAACTGTGTATCCTAAATTATGCACCACAATGTAAGCACAGATGTCACCTTGTTTGAAAGCTATTGTTTCATCCTCTGTACATTACGTTAAGTAAATATGATGTGAATAGGGTGTAAGAGTATGGCTTTGGAAGGGAAAGGTTTTGTGGTGGATGTATGGGAGTGCTGTATACTATATATATGCATTGCTGTGGTCTAGGGCTCCTGTGAAGAGAAGCTCAATAATTAGGGGGGGGGGGAGATAGGATGTAGAATTTTTTCCAAGTCAACACGTATTCTTTTTTTTTTTTTAAAGATTTATTTATTTATTTAACTTCCCCCCCTCCCCTGGTTGTCTGTTCTTGGTGTCTATTTGCTGCGTCTTGTTTCTTTGTCCGCTTCTGTTGTCGTCAGCGGCATGGGAAGTGTGGGCGGCGCCATTCATGGGCAGGCTGCACTTTCTTTTCATGCTGGGCGGCTTTCCTCACGGGCGCACTCCTTGCGTGTGGGGCTCCCCCACGCGGGGGACACCCTTGCGTGGCACAGCACTCCTTGCGCGCATCAGCACTGCGCATGACCAGCTCCACACGGGTCAAGGAGGCCCGGGATTTGAACCGCGGACCTCCCATATGGTAGACAGACGCCCTAACCACTGGGCCAAAGTCCGTTTCCCCGTATTCTTTATATAACCTTTAAAACCATCGCTATATGCCATTTCCTAGTAAGGGACCCTGACATTATATTGGGCTTCAAATTTCAGGGAGTTCTGGATCACAGAGTGGTTCAACAAAGGCAATGGAGGAATACTGGTATGGGATACCATTGACGGGATATATGGCTGACAGGGAGCTGTACAGAACATATGTCCAGGGTGCATGGCAATGTTTGGATATACTCATAGTGGCAACAATTAAAAACCACAGCAGGGGGGGTACTGGGTTCCTGGCCAGTGGTGCTCTGTCGTGGTCCCTAGGGGAGCAGCGACAGTCTCCCAGGTGCAGCGGCGGGGACCGGGAGGGAGTGAGGGTTCAACAGTGAGCCCCTGACGCTAATGACTATGCTTGTGAGCTGATAAGCCTAAAATAAGAACAAGGCCTAGAGCAGCATTGTGCCTGGGAATTTCCTCCTGTCAGCCATCATGTTACTCAAATGTGGCCAGTCTCGAAGCCAAACTCAGCATGTAAATGCAATGCCTTCTCCCCAGCGTGGGACATGACACCCGGGGATGAGCCTCCCTGGCACCGAGGGACCACTATCAACTACCAACTGATGATGCAACTGGAAAATGACCTCATACGGAAGGTTCAACGTGGATCAGCAGAATATCCCTGTCTACATAAAATAACATGACTTTAAAATGCTGTTTGACCTAATGTAAAGGGGAAATGGAAGGGAGAAATGAGTTTATATGGCTACGAGTCTCTAAAAAAGAGTCTGGAGGCTGTCAGAAGGATTGCTCTTATGCACAACTGAGCAGAGTCTGAGAGACAGATAAAGCAGATACAACCCCCAGATATCGGTTCCTTCGAGGGCTAAAGAGACCCATGGGAGTTATGGTCATGGCCGATGGGGTTAACTACCAGGTCAGATGGCCCCTCTTTGGAACTGGTGTTTATGTGTGATGAATCTGGACTCAGATGGGATCTCTCTTCATAAGACTTTCATGCTAATGTGCTGGAAGTGCAGTTAGTGACGGGGTTCAAGATATATTTATGCGATTTGAATCTCTGGACTGACAATGTGATAGCCAGGTCCTGAGCCTCAACAGACTCCAGCACCTACAATCTGACTTATTGGGCTCACCACACTCAGCTAAGATGGAGTTGAAGAAGGACAACCACCACACCATGGAGCCTAGAGTGATTACAACTGAAAGTGGGAGGATTGCATCCAGCATCCATGTGGAATCTGAGCCTCCTCTTGACATAGAGGTGCAATGGACACAACCAATCCAATGTCCACATAGAAATGGTGGCATTTGATTGAGAAAAGTGGACATGATGGCTGATGGGTATGGGGAAAGGCAGGAAGAGATGAGAGGTGGAGGCGTCTTTGGGACATGGAGCTGCCCTGAATGGTGCTTCAGGGGCAATCACAGGACATTGTAAATCCTCACAGGGCCCACTGGATGGAATGGGGGAGAGTATGGGCCATGATGTGGACCATTGACCATGAGGTGCAGAGGTGCCCAAAGATGTACTTGCCAAATGCAATGGATATGTCATGATGATGGGAAGGAGTGTTGCTGGGGGGGGGGGGGGGAGAGGTGGGGTGGGGGTGGTAGGGTTCAAAGGGACCTCATATATATATATTTTTAATGTAATATTTTTACAAAATCAATAAAAAAATAAAATAAAATAAAACAATCATGTACATGTGCAGAATTCCCAAACAACACCCCTCCATCAACACACCGCAATGAGGCGTGTCATTTGCTACAGATACAATAATATCATCAGATTGTTACCATGTCCATAGTGTACATTTGGCTCACATTTTCCATACTGCCTCAGTATCAACACAGTACATCTTTGCATAGATGCAAGAATAATATATTATTACTACTAACCACAGTCCATAGGTCACTCCAGTTCTTTTTTTCCATGCTTCTCCACATTCCCAACACCCTTCAGTAGGGATATACATTTGCTCTGGCTAACAAAGGACACTCTTGCATCTTTACCATCAACCACAATTCTCATCCACCTCTTGGTTTACTGTGCTATCCAGTTCCTAGATTATTCTCTAACTTTCTGTCAATAGGCATTTACATAACTAGGCTACTATTTTCAGTCACATCCCCATTTATAAACTAGCTGTTACTCACTGTGTTTTACTATCCACTCTATACATTTCCATTCTTTTACAGTAAAGCTAATTAAAACTTCTACATACATTAAACATCAGTAGTCCACTCAGACCTCCTCTTATCTCCTTTAAAAATCGATCACCTATCACGAGGTCTTGAAGATATTTTTCAATCATTTCTTCTAGAAGTTTTATGGGTCTTGCTTTTATTTTTAGGTTTTTTTAAAATCCATTTTGAGTTAATTTTTGGATAAGGGGTGAGATAGGTGTGCTCTTTCCTTCTTTCAGCTATGGATTTCCAATTCTTTCAGCACCATTTATTGAATGAATTGTTCTCCCTGAGCTGTGTGAGTTTGACAGGCTAGTCAATAATCACTTGACCATACCTGGTCTGTTTCTGAACCATAAATTTGGATCCATTGGTCTATTGTGTCTGTCTTTAGGCCACTACCATCCTGTTTTTACCACTACAGAAAGGTATTATGATTTAAAGTCTGGAGATGAGGGTTCACTTTTCCTTTTTATGATGTTTCTGGCTAGTCAGGATTCTTTACCCTTCCAAATAAATGTAATGATGCTGTTTTCCATTTTTTCTATAATGCTGGTGTACTTTTTATTGGGATTGCATTAAATCTTTATATCAATTTGAGTAGAATTGACAACTTGATGATATTTAGTCTTCCAATGCATGAGCATGGAATGTTCTTCCAGTGATTTAGGGTTTTTTTTAATTTGTTTTAACATTGAGTTGCAGTTTTCTGAATACAAGTGCTTTACATCATTGGTTAAGTTTATTCCTGACTATTTGAGTTTTATCTGTCATATTTTATTTTCACCACTCTTTTGACATGTTTAGTTACCTTTATTGATATAATCATCATTTCTAGGTGTTGATATATCAGACTACAGTCTTCTTGCCTCCATGGTTTCTGGTGAGAAATCAGCACTTAATCTTATTGCATATCCCTTATATGTTATGCATTGCTTTTCTCTTGCTGTTCTCAGAATTCTCTCTGTCTTGGCATTTGACATTCTGATGAGTATGTGTCTTGGAGTTGGTCTATTCAGATTTTTTCAGATTGGAATACATTGTGCTTCATGGACAGGGATATCTGTATCATTCAATAGGTTAGGAAATTTTCTACCATTATTTCTTCAAATATTCCTTCTGCCCCTTTTCCCTTCTCATCTCCTTCTGGGACACCATGACACATATGTTTGCCTGCCTTTTGCTGTCATTTAGTTCCCTGAGACCCTGTGCAACTTTTTTCTCTTCCTTTCTTCATCTATTCTTTTGTATGTTCACTTTCAGAGGCCATTTCTTCAAGCTCACCAATCTTTTCTTCTGCTTCCTCAAATCTGCTATTATATGATTCCAGTGTTTTCTTAATTTCATTTATTGCATCTATCATTCCCATAAGACCTGCTATTTTCCTATATATGCTTTCAAATTCCTATTTGTGCTCATCCAGTGTCTTCTTAACATCCTTAATCTCTTTAGCCATCTCATTGAATTTATTAAGGATATTTGATAGAACATCTATGATTAGTTATCTCAACTCCTTTATGTCATCTGGAGGCTTATCTTATTCCTTTAACTGGGCCATAGCTTCTTGTTTCTTGGTGTGGATTGTAATTTTTTGTCGGTGTCTTCGCATCTGGCTTACTAGAGTATTTTTCTCTGGGTGCAGTTTTTCTCTTTAGCTTAGGGCTTCCTATCCTTTCTCCCTTGCTGGTTATGCAGTAGGAGCCAAGCATGTAGTGGGTACTGTAAGCTGTGGGGGCTCAAGCTGCCCTCATTGCACCAGGGACCAATGAAGCTTCTTCCAACTTTCTCATTTGCCAGGGGTAGGTACAGAGTCAAAGTTATGTGGAATAATCCAAGTGCAGGACTAGGCTGTAGTTGCCCAGAGAGACGGATGAAGCTTCACATCCCTTTCTCCTATGCCTGGGGCAGGGAAGGAGCTGCAGATGTGGGCAGCAATCTGCAGTGTGGGTTCAAGATGACCACAGTTGCTGGTAGACTGCTAATTTTCAGTCCATGCCAGCCAAAGTTACCTACAGTTACATGTATAGGCTGGTGCAGGGCTCCTCAGCCTCCTCCCTGCCAGAGGCAGGGCTGAAGCCTAGGCTAGGGCTGCAGGCTGATCTGTGTAAAAGAAACTGGTACCTGCTGACACTGAGAGTTTCATTCATCCCAGTTTCCCCTCATGCTGGTGGCAGAGTCAGAATGGGGGCTATTGGCCTCTCTCTGACTTGGGCTGGTTCACACCCCAGCTGTTCCCAGGGTTATGTCTCAGTCAGTTGAGTCTACTAAT
Source organism: Dasypus novemcinctus (assembly GCF_030445035.2). Lineage (NCBI taxonomy): Eukaryota > Metazoa > Chordata > Mammalia > Cingulata > Dasypodidae > Dasypus > Dasypus novemcinctus. Next base: position 15,576,030 of record NC_080702.1, on the reverse strand, counting down.
AAGTAGCCACAGTTGGCAGTCAACCATCTCCTCCTACCCTGTTTCTAGGAAATAGAGCTTCTAATTCCAGCCACAGAATACCCCCTGGGGTGACTCATGCCACCAGAGTAAGACAGTCACTGGCCTCTGTGGCTTGGTCGGTAATTTCCCAAAGAGGCTGGCACAGGTCTCTGCAGCTTCCTCCCTGCCAGAGGGGGCAATGGGTCCTAGGCTAGACCTGCAATCTGACCTGGGTTGGAAGAAGCCGGTCCCCACCAGCACTGGGATGTTCAGTCCACCCCACATCCCCTCATGCCAGGCACGGAGTTAAGATGGCAGCTCCCAGCCTCTTTCTGACTTTGACAGGCTCAAACTTTAGGATTATACGGTAGCCCGCTGAATTTACTCATGAGTAGCTGAAACTGGTGCTCAACCATCTCTTTCTCCCCAGTTTTGGGGAAGTGGATCTTTCAATTCCAGCCACAGAACAGCTCCTGAGGCAGCTTGTGCCTCCAGTAGAGGATGGGCACTGGCCTCCAGGGCGTGGAACCTCTACTTACAATCTTCTTTGCAGATGGGCAGTTGCCTCCTTCCACTCCCCCAAGGACATTGCAGGATGCTCTTCTGGTCTCCTGGAACCCCAAAACAGGTGCTTCAGCTAGCTCCAGAGAGCTCTGGGTGTTTACTGTCTGCCCTGTAGCAGGAGCTGACCCTAGGAGCTTCTTACTCCACCGCCATCTTGCTGGTTCTCCCTACTAATATACTTTTGAAATATTAGATTTAATGCTTACAACAGCATATAAGAGAAAAAGAATCACTCCATTTCATAGACGGGGAAACTGAGGCTTAAGGAAGTAAAGCACTTTCCAAAGTTTGCACAACTGATAAGTGGGAGGACCTTTATTTTCTGATCTGTCTGATCGAAAACTTGAGTTCATAGTCATTAAAGCACATCATCTCTAGATGAACAATTCACTCAGAATGTTCTGAATAGTTCTGTAGGTTTGTATGGCCCTAAATATTTTTCCTTGTGTGAATATGAGTGAGGTGATGAGCCCTTTGAAATCATATGGCATGATTTAGACTAGAGTTAGCTCCAATGATTCAATTAATTCATGAAAATTAGTGACCAGACTAATTGCCAAGATTCAATCTGTGAAAGGTCTGAGATTTTACCCTATTTGCAAGCTAACAAGTTAGGCAGTAGCAATTTCATGGATGCTGGCAGAAGACACAAGGTTCCAGATTGATATCTGCTCACACGGTGGGTAGCATTATAAGGGAGAAATCCTGAATTTAGGGAACCGGAATCTTTTCCAATGGTAGTAAGAATGACTTCCTTCCTTCAGGAGGGCATCACTAGCTCTATCCCCCAACTCTATTCCTTACACAGACGTTTCTGAGATGATTGTGCATAAAAGGCAACAGTACCTTGAGCAGAAGATATGAAGAAATACAGGAGACCCATGGAGAATTATCTCCCAATACCACTACTACTTGGACTTAATTGACAAGGAAATGTAAAAGTAAATGTAAATAAATGGTCAGGGTATGAACTGTTACTTTTCTACATTATAATAACAAGCTGCTTTGGAGTTGTGTAAACATTGACTAATCTTTATCTTTTCAGGAAAACTTATCCCTATGATTACATCCTTTAGAACAACAACAACAAAACAAATTCAAGTGCGTACAAATGTCCTACAAGTAACATAAATGAGTAAAATGGATTGGGTATAAAATGATAAAAGTCTTTTATTAATTGGGTTCAGTGTTGGCAACACAATCAAGAATGCCGAGGTCTATGTACAGTGCAAATGTGTGTTCCATTTAAAGAGAGAGGGCTGGCTTAGGTTTGGTTATTTTTAGATTTTCCAATTTTTTTTTAAGATTTATTTATTTCTTCTCCCACTCTCTCCTTGTCTGCTCTCTGTGTCCATTCGCTGTGTGTTCTTCTGTGTCTGCCTGTCTTCTCTTTAGGTGGCACCAAGAACTGGTCCTAGGACCTTTCAGAGTGGGAGAGAGGCAATCATATTCTTGGGCCACCTCAGCTCCCTGGTCTGCTGTGTCTCTTATTGTCTCTCCTCTGTGTCTCTTTTTTGTTGTGTCATCTTACTGTGACAGCTCTCTGCTTGGGCCAGCTCACCATGTAGGCCTTCACCAGGAGGTCCCAGGAATTGGACCCCAGACCTCCCATATGGTAGATGAGAGCCCACTCACTTGAGCCACATTCACTTCCCAGATTTTCCAGTTATTTAAGAGAAGTCAGAATCAAACGTGCATGGAAAATTTCATGAGTTTTAAAGTGGGAAATTCAATAATTCCAATAACAATCTCACCAAAATAACAGCAAATATTTCCTACATACCACATGCAAAAATGTACACAGGCTAGTTATGGCCTGTGGACTCCCAGTTTTCAATCTCTGCCTTTCTAAAGGGAGAAAAAGTACCGGGAATGCAGTTCCTGGGACCCTCAGGTCTGAAAATATTCTGATCATTTAATGGGATTATAAGTAATTCAAGCAGGTTTTTTTCCAAACATAGTGATTTTCATTTTTACTATTCATCAATTTTCATTCTTGTTGAGCAATATTATATTAAAAAAAGGACCCATGTGTACATTTTTTTCTTGTAGTGTTTGAATAACTGTGGTTTAAAAAATACTGTGGCCACCCACTTTAAAAGCAAAATCAAAGATCATCTCTTGTGGCCAATGCTAATTTTTTTCCTCCATATTTTGGACAACTACCAGCTACTCATATTTTTCTAACTGGTTCATATTTGAGAAGCCAAATTCAAGCTGCTGGTCAAAATTGACAATGTATCCAAAGGAATGGATCAATTTCGACTCACCAGAGTGTTGTTTTACTGAGCTGTCAGGATTAGCATTCTTCCACTGTGATTTGAACACTGCCCAGGAGGGAGTAACCATACATTTCAGGCAAAGAATTTAAGAAGGGGAAGGATATTGCTTATAATAATGGGAACACAATGGAGGTATTGTCCTATGCATATGCAGAATCCAATATTTTCTAATTACTTTTCACATTGTTAAAAGTCTTCTATTGTTTGTATAGACATGTAATAGATTTAGTATAATTTATTATAAATTAAATAATTTAATATTATATATTAAATACTATATAAATAAACAGAAATAACAATGCATAGGGTGATCATTGGAAAAAAGCAGCAGCAAAAATGAGAAAATTATGTTTGCTATTTAAAAGCTTGAATTTAAGGAGTAGATGTGGCTCAAGCAGTTGAGTGCCTGCCTCCCACATGAGAGGTCTCAGGTTTTGTTCCCGGTGCCTCCTAAAGAAAAAAAAAAAAAAAGACAATGAGGAAACAAACAAACCAAAACAACGAGCAGACAACAAGCAAAAACAAGCAGACAGTGAGGGCAAACAATGAGGAGACAACGAGCACAAACAGCAAGCAGACAGACAACTAGAGCTGAGTAATAGCTGTCCTCCCTAAATGGGGCAAGTGCTTAACAATTCTCAAATCATGAAAGAAATGCATACATGTGTGCCTTTCTGGGAAGGAAGTCTTTAGCTTTCATCAGTGAGATTTTAAATCAAGGAATTTTAGTAACTTCTGGTACAGGCATGATGAAGACCGTGCTTTGGTAAGAAAACATAGGGACACTGAACAAAATAGGCAACAGGACAAGGAATGGAAAATGCAGACCAATTGGAAATTTATTATATTAATCATTACTAAAAAAAAAAGGTTTTAAATTAAAATAAGAGTAGAGATAGCATGAGAGTGGTTAAAATCATGTCTTACAATGAAGAAACTGAAGCTCAGGTCTGTTAAGTAACATGCCCAAAATCACACAGCCAAAATTCACTTCAACAGGCAAGAGGTGAATTCAGTTTTACTGAATCTCTAACTCCTTTTTTACTACTCCTTTGTCTCTCTTTCAATACATCGTGGAAAAGAGGCAGACACACCATTAAGGCAATACACTGAATGCTGGACGGATCCAAGTCAAAGAAACACCTATAAGCCCTATTAAGGTTGCACTCTAAATGAACTAAGCACTCAGAACTAAATGCCTGGCATACAAATTACCCCTAATTGGATGAAGGAATCATTATTTATCCTAGACCACTTCCTCCATATCTTTTTAAACTGAATGGTTCTCTGATGTATGAGAATTATTATATGACGAATTTCAAAAGATTTATATTTTGGTTGGAGATGGAGAGAGATTTGTATGTGACCTAAGGAAAGCCCATCATTAATTACATGAAATAATTTTATTTAGCAGGAAGAGATTTTAAATTATGGGACAAACGTTGGCTAAAGTTTAGTTGATATATTTCTCCTTAGTACCCAAACTGTAAAAAGTCAACTATCCTTCTTTATTACCCATTCTGTATTTTGGAGTTCAATCCAAATTGAAAGAGTTTTATGGAGTTATCTAATACTGAAGACTCCAGTAATCATGCATAACATCAGTTCTTTTGGAAGGCAATAACTTAATGCTACTGAAACAAAAACTTTATTAGTATTTTTGACAGTGCTTTGAAATGATAATGCCCTAAAGCCACTAGCTGTTTTATGAAATCATTACGATTTAGGGATAACATAGTTGGCATCAATTTTATTGAAAATAGGGAATTGCTATTTTTATGCAAATGTCATGGCAAGAGGTGAGCATGATTATTACACATTAAGGGGGGCTGGAAATTAGATGTTCTTTTGATGTAAATCCAAAATCTAGGGTAAGAATTAAGAGTACTTGATTTTACCCTGAAAAAATAATTAAGGATGGCTTAATCCTTTGTCAGACATTAGGCAATTTCTCTCTGGGTTAGAAGTTGGGGGATTTCTCCATGTCACAGATAAGATGTAGGATTGCTGATATGGGAATAGGAAGTATATTTGCTGCTTCTGGTATATACCTCCACAGTGATAACAACCAGAACTTAGTTTTCATGGTTGGAGTGATCTTTCTATTGCTGTGCAACAAAGCAACAGCTGCTACCTTGCACATTTTCTAGAAGAAATATGCATACATGTGGAAGAGAATATATTTCATTTATAATTGGAGAGACCGTCTTGCACGATATCCTTTCTTTTAATCTTATTTTCAACCCAAGTTAATAATCATCAAAAAAAGCTAGTAAGATATATTATTATTATATGCTATTATTATTCTTATTGCCATTTCAAAGGGAAACATTTGAAGTGTCTTAGTGCAGTAATAAATCTTTCATTCATTGGCTGTTGCCTTTGCCAATCTAAATGCCAGAGATAAGAAATCAATCAGCATCTGAATATGTCTTCTCTTGTAGTTCCTATTTTGCTTATGGAACTTTTAGTGGGACTATTTATGGAGCCAGGAGACACCAAATGCATTTAAAAAAAAAAACTAAACTAAATATCATTTAATGGATATTAGATTGTAAATATACAGATTTGGAATCAATTTTATTTTTATAATATATGAATACTCAGTTTGATGAACTTCTGATCTGAAAATGTTGGCTGAATGCTATTAGCATATTACTAGAGAGGATACCACAGCTAAAGTATATTTTGCTACTATCATCATGTATCAGATCCCAAGAGTATTTAAATATATTTCTGATGAAATCGAGTGCTGGTATATTGATGAATAATTTATTTTATAAAACTAAGCCTACAATGTTAATTGTTTTCACATTCAGAAATTCATTTGTACTTTGCTGTGTTTTGTTCTTTTTCATTTAATTAAAATATCATATTGCACTTGCTCTGTACTCTTTCAGATGTCAAAAACTTAAATTCTCTGGGGGGTGGGTGGACTCGGGCTTGCAGTCAGGGTCGTGGCGGGCAGGAGCTCTGACCTCGCTTCTCTAGCTCCCGCCAGGGCCGCTCAAGCCGAGTCCTAGCACGCTGTGTCCTTCTCATTTCTGTCCTCTGTACTCTGAGACCCGCCTGTGTTCTCAGGCTTCAGCTATCAGCCTGTGACAACGTGGTGCGTTCGTTTTAGGGTCATTCCAGTTCTGCTCTGGAACTACAAAAAGTTTCTGGAGTAATTTCCTTCTTTTTTAGTTGTATAGGGCCCGGAAAAGCTATACAAGAATCCAGCAATAAAAATAAAGGCAATGTAGTCTTTAAGGGTACAGACATAAATGGATTGCCCAGAAAAGGAGCAATGGAAATTTCTGATGAAAATTTTTAAAAATCCCAAACTGTCCCATCGTTTGAAAAATGCACCTGATAATATGAAACAGTGCCTTCTTTGCAATTTTCTCTAACCTTTTCTTTAAGACTAGAATTCCAGATATATAGTTTAGGTATTTCCTGGATGCTAATTAGGAAATACATGGTATTTATATTTAAAATGTGTTTAGTTGTATTTAATGAACTCATCCCTTAATTCTTTTTTCATTAATGTAGCTTTTATTTCTATTTTTGTGGTTTTTATAATACAAATAAAATAAAGCTTCTAGTTTGAGTTCTAAATGATTTAACTAAATGAGCGCATGATTTTTATTTTTCAATAAATTATTATAAAGTAAGGTTTGATGAAGCTATTAGGTAAAGGACAAATGAGTTTACATGAATATGAGTCTCAAAAAAAGAGCCGGGAGGTCATCAGAGGGGTCACACATATGCATGCCTCAGCAGGGTCCCAGAGACAGCCAAAGTCTATACAAGCCCAGGTATTTGTTCTTCTGAGGGCTACAGAGACCCACATGTTCTATGATCACGGCAGATGACTCTGGAGTTCAGTGCCATGTCTGTTGGCCCTACTTTGGAGTTTGTGTTAATGAGTGTGATGGAGTTGAACACAGATGTTATCTTTCTACACATGCCTCTTCTCTTTTACCAGACCTGTGGTTGGTGCTGGGGTTGGTGTATACTCAGGAGACCTGAATTCTGGACTGTCCATGTGAAAGCCAGGCCCTGAGCCAGCAGACTTGCAACTCCTACCATCTGGTTTATTGGAATTACCCCAGCCAGCTAACAGGGAGTTGAAGAAGGTCAATCACCACACCAGGGAGCCAACAGTGCCTAAAACTGCAGGCAGGAGAATTGCATCCATCATCCATGTGGAATCTAAGCCCCCATTCGATTTAGAGGTGGAGTGGACATAACCATCCCAGGGTCCACAGGATGGAGGAATAGAGTATGAGCTAGTGTGGACTTACTGATATTCTACTATGGAATTATTAGGATTAGTAATGGAAGAAATTGTATCATTGATGTGGAGAAAGTGGCTGCAGGAGCTGCCGAGATAGTGAGAGGGAAGAAGAGATATGAGGTGGGGGCATTTTCAGGACTTGCAGTTGTCCTGGGTGGTACTGCAAGGATAGATGCTGGACATTGTATGTCCTGCCATGGTCCACTGGGTGGTCTGGGGGAGAGTGTAAACTATAATGTAAACCATTATCCATATGGTGCAGCATTGCTCAAAATGTATTCACCAAATGCAATGAATGTCCCATGATGATGAAAGATGTTGTTGATATTGGAGGAGTGGGGTTAAGGGGGTGGGGGTTATATGGGGACCTCATATTTTTTGAATGTAATATTTAAATATAAAATAAAGAAACATTTTTTAATAATTTTAAAACAGCAGTGAAAATAAAATATGACAGTTAAAATTCAAATAGAAATAAATTTACCAACAATGTAAAGCACTTGTATTCAGAAAACAAACTAATTGTTAAAAGAAATAAAAACAGAGCTAAATTACTGGAAGAACATTCCATGCTCATGGATTGGAAGACTAAATATCATTAAGATATCAATTCCACTCAAACTGATAGATTCAATGCAATCCCAATAAAAAGCCCACCAAATATTTTTTTAAACTGAAAACTTGATTATCAAATTTATTTGGAAGGGTAAGTCATCCTGAATAGACAGAAGCATCTTAGAAAGAAAAAATGAACTCTCCTCTCTAGGCTTTAAATGATATTACCTAGCTATAATGGAAAAAACAGCATGGTACTAGCATAAATACAGACACATAAACCAATGGAAAGAAACTGATGGTTCAGAAACAGACCCTCACATGTGTGGTCAAGTGATTTTTAACTAGCCTGTTAAAACTACACAGCTCTTGCAGAACAGTCCATTCAACAAATGGTGCTGAAAGAACTGGATATCCATAGCCAAAAGAAAGAAAGAAGACCTCTGTCTCACACCTTATCCAAAAATTAACTCAAAATGGATTAAAAAACTAAAACTAAAAGCCATCACCATAAAGCTTCTAGAAGAAATTGTGGGAAAATAGCTTCAAGACATGGTGATAGGCAGTGGATTCTTAAAGGAGATAAGAGGAGTACTGAGATGGACTACTGAAGTATAACTATATGTAGAAGTTTTAATTAGCTTTACTGTAAAAGTATGGAAATGTAGAGAGCGGATGGTAACACATAGTAACTATTAGTTTATAAATGTGGATGTGGCTGAAAATGGTAGTCTAGGAATGAGAATGCCAATTAGCAGAATGCTAGAGAATATTTTAGGAACAATAGCACAGTAAACCAAGAGGTGGATGAGAATTGTGGTTAATGGTACAGATGCAAGAGTGTCCTTTGTCAGCTAAAGCAAATGTGCATTACTATTGCAGGGTGCTGGGAATGTGGAAAAGCATGGGAAAGATACAACTGGGGTGATCTATGGACTGTTATTAGCAGTAATAATATAATATTCTTGCATCTATGCGAAAGATGCAGTGTGTCTATAATGGGGCAGTATGGAAAATGTGTTCCAGATATACACTATGGACATGGTAAAAATCAGGTGACATTATATTATTTGTAACAAACGTTCCACTAGTGTGGTGTGTTGATATAGGTGTGCTGTTTGGGAATTCTGCACAAGTGCATGATTGTTTTATAAGTTTCCAACTTATGTCATAAAAAATATATTTAAAAAATAATAATAGGGTTGGTTGGTGGGAAATACACAAAATATAAGATAAGGACTATAATTCGTAGTAAGATTTTGGCAATATTCTTTCACAATTTGTAACAGACATCTCATGACAGTGCAGGGTGTTGGTGGAGGGTTGATGTATGGGACCCGCAAATGATGTTATGCATGTTTGCTTTTTAAGTTCACAACTTTTATTATACTCTTATTGTTTCTCTATGTTTATATATAAGTGATATAAAGATAATAATAATAATAGGGGGTTAGGAGAAATTACTTTAGTTGATAGTAATATTTTGACAATACTTTTTAATCATTAGTTAAAAAGATTCAACAACAATGCAAGATATTAGTGGTAGCTGTGAGAGTCCGGTATGATGTTATATATGTTTGCTCTGTAAGTTCACAACTATTACTGTACAATTATTGTTTATGTATGTTTATGTATGAGTGATATACTTCAATAAACTTAAAAACAAAGAGAAAAAGCAAAATTAAAAGTATTGGAAAGAATGAAGAAAAATATGAAATTTGATTTTTTGCTGGTGAGAATGAATATTTGTAGACTCAGTATGGAAGTTCCTCAGAAAGTTAAGTATAGTATTAGCATATGACCAATCAATCCCACTTCTAGGTATGTACACTAGAGAATTGAAGGCACAACTTGAACAAATATTTGCAAACCTATGTTCATAGTGGCATTATTCACAGTTGCCAAATGATGGAAGTAATCTAAGTGTCCATTAATGGATGAACAGAATATGGCAGATATATTCAATGGAATATTATTCAGCTGTGAAAAGGAATACATGGATAGACCTTGAAGACATCATATTGTGTGAGGTAAACCAAACATTTGTTTATTGAATGATCTCACTGATATAAAACAATTAAAACAATCTAACTCATGGAGTTAGAACCTAGAATATAAGCTACCATGGGATAGGGTGGGGTTCGGGAACAGGGAGTTAATGTTTAAACTGTATAGCATTAGTATTTGGAAAAGTGGACAAGTTTTGTTAATGAATGGTGGTGATAGTAGCAGAGCATTGTGAACAAAATAGCAAGATATATATCTCAGAATGTGATTAAAAGGGAAAATGTTTGCTTGTATATATGGTATATGATTTTTTTAAAAATTGTGGATCTGCATTATGCAAAAAGTCAACCCTTATTTAAATCATGGACAATAGTTAATATTATCTTCATATAAACAATCTTTCATAAATTGGAACAAATGAGCCACAGTAATACAAAGTGTTAATGATAGACTGGAATATGGGAATCCTGAATTTTATGCATTATTGTTGTATAAGCCCACAACTTCTCCAATTACAAAGTAAAAAATTCTTACCATGGCTGAAAAAATGCTGAATTTCCTGGCCTTTGGCTACCTACCTTATAATCATGGTTTAGTAATCTGAATCAGAATCACCTGATTAATATAGTTGGACTCTGATAGATCCATGTGTTCACTCATCCCAAAGTTTATGGAAAGCCTTGCTCCCTGATGGACTCATGCTGTGCTCTCATTTACCTACCTGTTTCCTTCATTACCACTGATCTCAGCTACATTAGCACTTCTTCAGAAAATGAATGACATCATAACTAGTCCAGATCTCTCTAATATATATTCATATTGAACCATATACCTTCTACCAGAGCATTCATTGGAACAACAATTTTGCATTTATTTTAGAAATGTAATATGTACATCTATCACAAAATAGCAACTTCATTGTGACTGAGGATTCCTTCTTTTTTTTTTTTTTTTTTTTTGGCATTAATGCTTCTCAATTACCAGTAACACAATAGGCAGGTAATAACCATATGCTCAAAAAATTGATGACCTTATATGAATGAGGCAGATGTAAGAAGTCAGAGTCCCACTTTTGAGACATTATTTCAACAAATATTTTATCTGTATCCTCTGAAATGCTGATGATGAATTTATTGCTATGCTTTATAGTGTACCACAGGTCTGTTAGGCTCCATTCATCTTTCTTCATTCTTTTTAAATTTCTGCTCAAAGACTAGATCATTTCCGTTGTCTTATTTTCAAGTTTACTGATACTATTTTCTGCCTGCTCAAATCTGTTGACAACCCTTCAAGGAAATTTTCATTTCAGTTTAGAATTTATGTTTGGCTCCATTTTATCATTTCCACCTTTTTATTGATATTCTCATTTTGTACATACATTGGTTTCCTAATATCCTTTGGTTCTTTTTCAAGGTTTTCCTTTATCTATTGAGCCAGTCATTATATATATATAATACATATATATACACTACCACAAAGAAAAGCCAGGACCAAATGTCTTCAGAGGGGAATTTTACCCAAGATTCCTAGGTAAATTACTACCAGACCTTTTTGGACTCTTCCAGAAACCTGAACAGAAGGGAACAATACCTAACTCTTTCTTTAAAACCAATATTACCCTACACTATAAAGCCAGATAAAGACACAAAATGAAAAGAAAATAGCATAGCATTTAAAAGTGAATATATATGCTAAATTCTTCCATAAAATACTAGTAAATTGAATTCCAACAGCACTTTTAAAGAATTATACAACCATATGAATTGGAATTTACCCCAGGTATGCATGCTGGGGTTTTAACATATAAGATGAATTATTGTAATATACCACATTGACAAAACAAAGGGAAAAACATGATCATCCCTATCTACACAGAAAAGATGTTTAACTTCAAAACATTGCTGCAATAAATTAAGGAAGACCTAAATAAATGGAAAGAATTCCATCTTCATGGACTGGAAGATTAAATATCATTAAGATGTCAATTCTACCCAAATTGATCCAGATTCAACACAATCCCCATTAAAATCACAACAGCTTGATATACAGAAATCGAAAAGCCAATAGTCAAATGTATTTGGAAAAGTAAGGGGCCCAGATTACCCGTAAACCTCTTAAAAAAGAATGTAGTGGGAAGACTCAGACTACTAGTCTTTAAAGTATAAGAGAAATCTACAGCAGTCAAAACAGCATGGTATTAGCATAAGGTTAGGCATACAGATTAATGGAAGAAAATTGAGAGTTTAGAAATAATTCCACACATCTAGAGCCCACTGATATTTGACAGGACTTCCAAGTCCACTTCACTGGGAGAGAATAATCTCTCCATAAATGGTGCTTGGAGAACTGGATATCCATATTGAAAAGAAAGAAAGAGAACCCCTATCTCAACACTGTACAGAATTCTATTCAAGATGGATTAAAAACATAAACATAAAAACCAGGACCAAAAAACTTCTTGAAGAAAATATATAGAGGCATCTAGCAGATCCTGTGGTACCATTTTCATAAACTTTACCATGAAAGTATGAGCAATGAAAGAAAATTGAGAAAAATGGGGTCTCCTCCAAATTAAAAATATATGGCTTCAAAGAAGTTTTTTCAAGGAAGTGAAAAGGCAGTGTACACAATGGGAGAAAATGTTTGGAAACCACATATCTGATAAAGGTCTAATATCCTGCATCTATAAAGTCTACAACCCAATACAAAAACATTATACAACCCAATTAAAAAAGGTCAAAAGACTTGAATAGAGACTTTTCCAAAGAGGAAATACAAATTTTTAAAGAACACATAAAAAGTTTCTCTACATCACTTGCTATTAGAGAAATTCAAACCAATACCTTAGTGAGTTACCATTTCACATCTCCCAGACTGACCACTCTTAAAATACAGAAAATTATGTAAGTAATGGAGAAGATGGGGAGAAATAAGAACTTTTATTTCTCTTTATATTTCTTTCACTGGTGGGAATGTAGAATGGTGCAGACTCTCTGGAAAACAATTTGGTGGCTCCTCAGCAAGCTAAGTATAACATTGGCATCCGATCTTGCAACCCTACTAGTAGGTATATACCCAGAAGAGCTGAAAGCAGGGATGTGAACAGATATATGCACACCAACGTTCATAGTTGCATTAATAAATATTTCCAAAAGATAGGAGCAACCCAAGTTTCCATCAACAGAGGAAAAGATCAACAAAATTTGGTTTATACATAAGATGGTATATTATTTAGCTTTAAGAAGGAATGAAGTACTGATGCATGAAACAAGGGTGTATCTTGATAATCTTATTTGAGTTAAATAAGACAGAAACAAAAGGATAAACAATGTATAGTCTCACTAACATGAACTAATTATATTATATAAACTCCTAGATGTAGAACCTAGTAGATACTTTTCCAGACGATAGAATGGTGGTAAGGAATGTATAGCTGATGCTTATTCCCTGCAGAATTTTAAATTATGTTGACTCTAAATGTTTGGAAATTGACAGAGATCATGGTAGCACAATATTTTGAGAATAATTAATAGTGCTGAAGTATTAGTGTGAATATAGTTAGAATGGGTCTGTTTTGAGTCATATATATTACTAGAAGGAAAGCTAGAGTATTGACCTGGGGATTGTATAACACAGTGAACTCTTCGGTAGATGAGCATTGCAGCTAATAAGGCAAATATAAGAATGTTGTTTCAGTATCTTTCTAACAAAAAAACATTGCTAGTGTAAGATGTTAGTAATAGGATGGTTTATGGGGGAAAATGCACCTAAAGCTAAATATGGACTTTGGTTAATAATATTTTAACATTCTTATTCTTACATCAATTTAACAAATGTACTGAGTCCACATTAAGTGTCAAAATAGGCTGTGTTATATGTCAAAAATTTCATTGCCAGTTGTATGTTTTTACTCTGAGGCTTCTCTGAAATACATGCAGTGAGCTACAGCTCAAGACTCATATTCAGAAGAAAAAAAGAAAAAAGAACTTTACATGAGACCCAAGACAAGAACATAAATTATGTTCTACCTGATAATTAACTTAGCCCTGGTAAGAAGGTAAAAGTGGGTCATGGAAGGTGTCTCAATGGATAGGACATCTTGAACATCTTGTTCATTATATAGCTCCATATTTCTATGGGATTTAAATGTTGCCTTGTTGCCATAGGTATGTTTTCTGGAGAGATATAGGCCATTACAGTAGCTAGCAAAATGTTAAACTTTTTTCCTGAGGAAGTCCTGTTACTATCTCAAATAAGATGTCCAAAAACTCTGGAATAAATAAACTTGGCTGATAAAAGAAACCAGGCTAATAAGCCAAGCCCTCAACCTTGATGTTTGCACATATGAACCTTATTCCCATAATAAGGATACTAATGCTAATTATAATTAATGCCTAAGAGTTACCTCTTGAAGACCTCCTTTTTATCCAAGAGAGGCCTCTTTACTAGCCAAGATCTACAAAAACAATCTCACTACTTTCCCCCAGGCATGGGACATTACTCCCAGAAATGACCATCCCTGGCACTGAGAGATTAACAGGCATTAATTAATGCTGCATTTGGAGAAACACTTTGCTCAAAAATTGGAAATATTAAATTAAATATAATTTTAGTACAAATAGATTTCAAAGTGAGTCAGGAGGTCACTCCAGATCTCACACTTACACAGGTCTCAGTTGTGTTCTCAAAATGCTACAGTAAAAAAAGCAACAAAAAAGTGTTCCTGAGGGCCCTAGAGATGTCCAGATGCCATAGACAAGCCACATTGCCTCATGACATCAATACCCCTCAGCAGGTTCTTTCTGGAAATATGTGAAAAGTTCTTCCCCTAATATAACATAGTTATACTTGTTTATAAATTGCCAGTTATGATTCTTCTCCTTAGTTTATTTGAACCTATAACATTCAATTTATCTGTTAAGTATAATTCTATATTAGTCAGCCAAAGGGGTGCTGACTTAGCATATCAAAAATTGGTAGGTATTTATAAAGGGTATTTATTTGGTGTAGGAGCTTACAGATACCAGGCCATAAAGCAGAAGTTACTCCCCTCAACAAAGTCTATTTCCACGTGTTGGAGCAAGATGGCTGCTGATGTCTGCGAGGATTCAAGCTTCCTGGGTTCTTCCCTTCCTCAGGCTTCTTTTTCCTGGGCTCAAGGTTTCTCTCTTCCTGGAGCTTGCTTCTGTTTCCTCTCTGAGTTCACTTTCCACAGCTCCGGCATAAGGCTTCAGCATCAAGCTCCAACATCAAAACTCCAACATCAAAACCCCCCAGCTCTGTTCTTTGCCATGTCTTTTATGCCCTAATCATAAGCCAATCATGCCCAGGTACAGATCAGATTACAAGCATAAACCAATATCTATTTTTGGAATTCATAATCATATCAAACTGCTACAATTTTTCAGAGATTTATGAATTTGGATTTTTCCTATGCAGGTTGATCTGTGAAACCCATGAGATGCGAGGCCAATTCCTAGTCTCCTGTTTTTCTGGCCTGTCCTGGACAACTAGCAAAACAATGATGCAGGACATTATATACCCTGCCATAACCCACTGAATAGACTTGGAGAGAGTGTAAAACTTCAACATAAACTATAATCCATGCTATGTAGCACTGCTCCAAAATGTACTCATCAAATGCAATGAATGTACCACACTAAAGAAAGAAATTGTCAATGTGGGAAGAAATGGGGTTGTTGGGAGTGGAGTATATGGGGAACCTCTTATTTTTTTTTTAATATAACATCTTTTTGTGTCTACATATCTTTAAAAGTGATAATAAAAATTTTAAAAAACCGATGATAGACCAGACAAATGACAAAAGGAAGGAGCATCTTCAATTTCAAGCCAAAAAATTCCAAACCTCTGCCCCATGATAATTATGTCCCTTCTCAGCCTGAAGCAGTCAGAGTGGACATCATCCCAAATAGCTCAAGATTGAGAAATGAACAAAAATAAGGGAGGGGAGGATTGTAATCTCTGCCCAAAGCTGATTCATCATTGTAGTCATTATTTTATGCTTACAGAGTAACTGAGAATATTGACATTTACTTCCCCAGACTTCACTTTTCAGCCACAATCCAATTTATAAACAGGCTGCTACTTATTAATATGTTACTATCAACTCTATCCATTTCCACACTTTTACAGTAAAGTTAGTTGAATCTTCTATATACATTAAGTATCAGTAGTTCTTCTCAACCCTCCTCTTATCACCTAATAACCTATATTCTAGGTTTTAATGTCATGTGTTTATTCTTCATATTAATAAGACCATGCAATATTTGTCCTTTTGTGACTGGTCTACTTCACTTAGTGTAATGTCTTCAAGATTAATCCATGTTATCATATGTGCCCCAATTTCTTTTCTTCTTACTGCAGCATAGTATTCCATCATATGTATATATCATAATTTGTTTATCCATTCATATTCATTGGTTGATAGACACCTGGATTGTTTCCATCTTTTGGCAATTGTGAATAATGCTTCTATGAACATGGGTGTGCAGATGTCTGTTTGTGCCATAGTTTTTAATTCCTCTGAATATATTCTTAGTAGAGGAATTGCTGGATCATATGACAGTTCTATATTTATCTTCCTGAGGAACTTCCAAACTGTCTTCCACAGAGGCTGCACCATTTTACAATCCCACCAAAAGTGAAGGAGTATTCCTATTTCTCCACATCCCCTCCATCATTTATTTTGTCTTTTTTTAAATAATGGTCATTTTATGCGGGTTTAGATGATATCTTATTGTGGTTTGTTTTGTATTTCCCTAAGAGCTAATGATGTGGAACATTTTTTCATGTGCTTTTTGGCCAATTGTATTTCCTCTTTGGAGAAATGTCTATTTAAATATTTGCCCATTTTTTAAATTGGATTGCTGGCTATTTTATTCTTATTAAATTGTCTTTTTTGTAAAGATACATAAATCACAAAAAAGTTACATTAAAAATATAAGAGGTTCCAACATAGCCCACCCCCCACCCCACCCCCCACTCCTCCCACATCAATAACCTCTTTCTTCATTGTGGCGCAATCATTGCATTTAGTGAATACATATTGGAGCACTGCTCTACCACGTGAATTATAGTTTACATTGTAGTTCACACTCTACCCTGGTACATTCAGTGGGCTATGGCAGGACATATAATGTCCAGCATCTGTCCCTGCAATATCACATAGGACAACTCCAAGCCCACATCTTACTTCCTCTTCCCTCTTCCTGCCCTCAGCAACTATGATGATCACTTTCTCCAGAACAAGGCTATTCTTTCTTCCATTACTAGTCACAATAGTTCTATAATAGAATACAAGTAAGTTCACTCTCATCCATATTTTATTCCTCCAACCTGTGGACCCTGGATTGGTGATTTCCACTCCACCTCTATATCAAGAGGAGACTGAGATCCTATGTGGTTGATGGATGTGATTCTCCTGCTTGGAGTTGTAGACACTCTCAGTTCCCTGGTGTGGTGGTTGGCCATCTTCATCTCCCTGTTAGCGGACCTGTGTAAGTCCAATGAAAAAAGTAGGAGTTGCAACTCTGCTAAGGGTCAGGGCCTAGGTGGCACATGGACAGTCCAGAGACTGAAGTATTCTGGGTATACACCAAACCTCACACCAACCACAGGTTCAGTAAAAGTGACAGAAGAGGCATTTGTAGAAAGGTGACAACTGAGTCCATCTCCATCACACTCTGGAACAAAAACTCCAAAGTAGGGCCCACTGACAAGGCACTGAGCACCAGAGCCAATGTGCCATGGCCGTAGAACCTCTATGTCTCTATATCCCTGCAGAGAATGAGTACCAGGGTTTTGTTTACTTTGGCTGTCTCTGAGATCCTGCTGAGGCATGCATAAGTGAAACCTTCTAATGACATCATGAATCTTTGAAGACTCTTAGCCATAAAAAACTCATTTGTCTTTACCAATTCCCCCTTTTATTCAAGGTCTTTTTCTACTTGCATCTCCAGTTAGTGATTGGTAGTAATCTCTCAGTGCCATAGAGACTCATCCCCAGCAATCATGTCCCACGTTGAGGAGATGGTAATGCATTCACATGCTGAGTTTGGCTTAGAGAGTGGTCACATTTGAATAACATGGAGGTTCTCAGGAGGTAACACTTAGGCACCCTGCAGCTCTAGGCCTAGTTCAGATTTGAGGCACACGGGCTGATAAGCCTAGTCATCAATATCAAGGGCTCATCATTGAAGCATCCTTCTTCACTAGTCTTTGCCCTTGCACTTGGGAGATTGTTGCTCTTCCATTGGGGAATGTGACAGAGCTCCCCGCTAGCTAGCAACTTGGCACTCCCTCAGTTGTCGTTAGAAACTGTAACTACTCTGAAAATACACAACGAATATCCAAACATTTTTATACACCCTATATACATGCCCTGAAGAACTCCCTCCCAACCATGTGTCCCTCATATGTATCACCCCACACCAACATTCCTCCCCTGCCATAATTGAAACCCTCTGTGGTCCCAAACATTTTAAAAAAGGAAGGCTAGTTTATTGCCAAATTCAATGTATAGTAAAATGAAATAGTAAGGATAGTTTTAAAGATTAGAAATAGAATACATACTAATTGAGAGAAAATAATGTAAAAATAAATTGGAGTATTAAAAAATGGAAAATATCATAAAACTGTTTTTGCCATTTTGCCTTTCATCACTGTAATGGTAGTTGCCCTGTCTGTACAGTGGCAAGGCAATTTCTTTCATTTTTTCCTCAGTGTCTACATCCTTTTTTCCCCTAATTTTTAATTTTGTTCTCAAAAAAAATTTAGATCACACTAAGGTCACATATACAATATACAGGACTCCCAAATATACAATATCAAACTCTTTTCCCCCTTCTCCAGCAATGATATTTTTACATGTTCATGTTATATTTGGTGCCGCTGATGTACAGATATTGAAACATAGCTATCAAACATGGTTCCCTTTTGGTTTACATATGGTTTATATTTAGACTGTACAAATTTCTAAATTTTTTGTTACATTATCATTTGCCTTATGGTTTACATTTTAGCCCATAGACTTTTATACATTTTTGTTGAAATTTAACATGTTCTGTATCCATCATTGCATGAACTTGTGGAACACTTTCATTGCCCCCTAGTTACTCTGCTCCCATCTATTCTATTCCTCTCTCCCCCTTGCCTCAGGGCCCACAGTGACAATCAAGCTTCACTGCTTGAAGGACCAGATTCACAAGTACTTGTAACAATGCTGAGGGCTTGACACACTGGACTGTGCTCCCCATTGGGAACCGCAAATCTATCGAGAGACACAATACCCTCTGTTTGACATCATCAGCCCTCCCCAGGATGTAAGTACACCTTCCCACTCATTGTATGGGTCCCCAAACAGTGTTATAACACAATATGACAAGCTGTACACTCTCACATACTCCCTAGAAGCCTGTCCCTGTGCCAGATCCTCCCCTCAAGTGCCTTAAACAGTTAATCCTTCCATATACTTTCTAAAGGGTTTTCTCAAAATTATAGTTTCAACATCATACCCAAAAATCTCCCATATTCAACTATTCCCCCCAAGCCTACCCCCAATTCCTTGGGCCATTTAACCCATTCTTCCAACCCTAGATCACCTCAAGACAGCAAAGCCCCACCCAATGGTATCCCTATGCCCCCATTTTATCCCTTCCTTATACAAACACTTACCTCCACTTCATCATAGATTTCAACCATGTAGGCGTCAGCTCACAACCTTCCTCTCTCCCCCCAATTTCCTGTAAGCCTATCATCCAGTCTCTAGCTCTCTGAGACAGCTTGGTTGCTTATTACTTATCAGATTGGTCGTGTGTTATTTGTCCTTCAATGTCTAGCTTGCTTCACTCAACATTAGGTCCTCAAGATTCATCCATGCTATCCCATGTGTTTGTACCACATTACTTCTTATAGTGGAGTAGTATTCTATTGTATGTATATACCACATTTTGTTTATCCATTCATCTGTTGATAGGCATTTGGGTTGGTTCCAACTTTTTTCAATAGTGAATATTGCCACTATGAGCATTTGTGTGCATATATCGGTGTGTCCTTGCTTTCAGTTCTTTTGGGCATATGCCCAGCAGTGGAATTACTGGGTCATATGACAAATCTATAGCTAGTTTTTTGAGAAACCGCCAAACTGTCCTCCAGAATGGCTGGATCCTTCTGCTTTCCCACCAGCAGTGGACGAGTGTTCCCATTCCTCCACATTCTCTCCAAAACTTGTAGTTTTCAGATTTTTTGATACCCAGTCTTATGGGAGTAAGATGGTATCTCATTGTAGTTTGATTTTCATTTCCCTAATAGCTAGTAATCTGAAGCACCTTTTCATGTGCTATTTAGCCATTTGTATTTCGTCCTTGGAGAAGCATCTGTTCAGATCTCTTGCCTATTTTTAAAATGGGTTGTTCTTTTCTTTTTACTTTTGAGATATAGATGTTCTTTGTATATGCAGCATATTAGTCTCCTATCAGATACATGGTTACCAAATATTTTCTCCCATTGGGTGGCTGTTTTTTCACTTTCTTGATAAACTCCTTTGAAGTATAAAAGGCTTTAATTTTGAGGACGTCCTATTTATCTATTTGTTCTTTTCCTGCTTGTTCTTTGGCTGTGAAGTACATAAAGTCATTTCCTATTACAAGGTCCTGTAGATGCTTCCTTACATTCAATTTCAAGTTCCTTGAATCCCCATGTCTAAGATGTGTTTCTTGTAGACAGCACATAGATAGGATATATTTCCTTATCCATTCTTCCAATCTGCATCTCTTGACAGGTGAGTTTAATCCATTGACATTCAGTGTTGTTACTTTCAAGGAATTACTTACATCAGACATATTTTCTTTGGATTTGTGTTTGTCAAATGTTGTTGTGTTTTTTTCTCTTTTTGTCTTTTTAGTTGTTCTTATACTCTCCTTCCAGTCTGCCTCTCCTGTTCTGTTCCTTTCCTCCTTCAGCACTCCCTTTATTTTTTCTTGAAGGGCAGGCATACTCTCTTGGTTTCTTTTTTTCTGTGAATATTTTTTACTCTCCATCATTTTTGAATGACAGCTTTGCTAGATAGAGTATTCTTGGTTGAATATTTTTTTCTTTTATTGTCTTGACTATGTCATACTACTGCCTTCTTGCCTCCATGGTTTCAGATGAGAAATCAGCATTTAATCTTAGGGAGCCTCCCTCCCTTGTATGTGATGGTTCTCTTTTCTCATACTGCTTTCAGTATTTTCTCTTTGTCTTGAGCATTGGATAATTTGACTAGGATATGTCTTCAAGTAGGCTGTTGGGATTTATGCTGTTTGGGGTGTGTTGAGCTTCCTGGACATGTACAACCATCTCCCTCAATAGGCTTGAGAATTTTTCAGCCATTATTTCCTCTAACACCCCTTCTGCCTCTTTCCCTTCTCTTCTCATTTTGTGTTGCCTATAATGCATTTGTGTGTGCATTTTGTGTTGTCATTCATGCCCCTAAGTTCCTGTTGCATTTTTTCTATTTTTTAAAATCAATTCTACTATCTATGTGATTTCAGATGTACTGTCTTCACCATCACTAATTCTATCCTCTGCCTCTTCAAATCTGCTCTTAGTGGCTGAGAGTGTGCTTTTGATTTCTTGGATTGTGCTGTTCACCACCATCGTATCTATTATGTTTTTTTGCATAGTTACAGTTTCTTTTGTATGTTCTCCAAGCGTTTTCTTAATATCCTAATCTCTTCCTTCATTTCATTAAATTGGTCCATGATATATGTTTTGAGAGCTTTGATTAGTTGTTCAGTATTCTGCTTCTCTTCCTGGTTTTTAGTTTGTTCATTGAACTGGGACATGTTTTCCTGATTATTGGTATGGTTTGTAAATTTTTTTGCTGTCTGGTCATCATTTTATCTTGATGGGTTTATTCAGTTGATTAGTTTCTCTGTCTAGTCTTGGGGTTTATTTAGGTGTTGCTTTTGTGTGAGTGTTAATTCTTCTCTTTGACAGTTTGTCCTTTTTCTATTTCCTTGCTGTTTTCTAAGTTCCCTTGAAGGAAAATATTAGGGCCAGGGACATTAAAAGAGGTAAGAAAAGAAAAAGTATAATAGTCATATAGATAGTAAATGTTAGCAGAGGAACCATGTGAGATCTAGGAGAATGGATATTAAACTCATGAAAGCGATGTAGAGTTAACAGTAAAAAAGTGGAGTACATACAATGAGATGTAAAGTGAATATGGGGAAGAATATAGTATGAATTAAAAGACCAGTGTGGTCAGGAGAGAGAGGATGAGAAAAGAAAGGACAAAAACACAAAGAGTGAATAAAAGATAGAAAACAGAATGGAGGTTTCAGAAATATAAAGTCAGAAAAATTGGGGACTAAGCAAAGAGAGGTGGAATGTAAGAGAAACAATAGACAATGGAAGATAGAAAGATGTAAAGGAAAGGGAATAGTGTTAGTAGGCAAGATCAGTACACACAGGAAAGAGGATATAGAAGATGAGGAAGCACAGCAAATAAGAAACACTGCCTGCACCACCTAATAGAAAGAAAGAAAAAAGAAAAAGAAAAAAAAAAAAGAAAGAAAAAGAAAAGGCAAAGAAAAAAAAAAGCAAGCAAGGAATAAAGAGGTGTCTGTGGGGGAATGAAGAGGAAGGAAAGACAAGAAAACAAACCAACAAAAAGGACCAGACAAGGCCTCAAGCAAGGAATCCTCTTTGTAATTGAATAAACTGCTTAGGAGTCTATCCTTCCCCATTTCTCCCTTCCTCACTTCCCTCTTTCCCAAGGCAGTCATAGGGTTTTATGAGGGCTCCCCTTGGAGATTCATATGGGACCCTGGTAAACCAACTCACCAGAAAAAATAATGATTCTTTGTTTCTTTGAGAGTGAGCATCCACACCTTGCCAGGAACTCTAAATGTGCTAGTGGAAGCCTACAAAGCACATCTTACTGTACCCCTCCCTTAAGTGTGCTACAGAGAACTAGGTAATTTGCTGACTCCACCTTCTCCCAGACCAAGTTTCCCAATCTCAGGGCTTTTAGGTAAATTATGCTCTCTCAGCAGATTTACATCTCCTCTCTTCCTGGCCACTCCCCAAGCCAGCTGGTATGCTCCTCCAAGCTCATTAAAAGGGGGACCAGAAAATGGAACCTGCACATCTCAGGCCCCTCTGCACCCCTCAGCAAAACTCTCCCACTTTCAGAGTTCATCCAAGAGTGGAGGGCTAGGGGAATGCCTGAGCTCAGGGACTGATGGGTTTGGGGAAAATGGGTTTGGGAGAATGTGGGCTCGGTGTACATGGCTTTGTGGAAAGAGGGTTAAGGAGAATGCAGTGTTTGGGGAATGTGAGGTTCAGGGAACATGGGTTCAGGGATCATTTTTTGGGGAACATGGGGCTCAGGAATGTCGTTGTGTGACTGGCGGTGTTCAGGGACTGCTGAAGCTATCAGCCCTAGGGGAAGGGTTTGTCTTCCCACAGCTTCAGGCTCCATTGTGAGAAACCCATGGTTTTACCTTGAAAAAGCACTGCTTTTTAGCAGTCTCTCCAGATTCATGTCCAGATACCTCCTGCTTTGTAGGTTCCTAACACTCTTCACTCAGACTGGATTCTGTCCCCACTCAGGTTTTTTGCAGGAAAGATGACAAGGGTGTACTCACTTGGATGCCATCATATTCTACTCTTCCACCAGGCCTTGAATATGTTTCCCTACATTTTCTTCTAAGAACTTTATGGTACTTGCTTTTATTTTTAGGTGTTTGATCCATTTTGAGTTAATTTTTATGTAAGGTTTGAGAGAGAGGTCTTCTTTCTTTCTCTTGGCTATGGATATCCCGTTCTCCCAGCACCATTTATTAACTAGACCATTCTGTGCCACCTGGGTGGGTTTGACAGGCTTGTAAAAAATCACTTAGCCATAGACATGTGGGTTGATTTCTGAACCATCAATTCAGTTTCATTGGTTTATGTGGTCATCTTTATGCCAATACCATGCTGTTTTTACTGCTATAACTAGGTAATATGTTGTAAGTCATGAAGTCTGAGTCTTCAACTTCATTTATGCTTTTAGAGAGGTTTCTGGCTATTCAGGGCCTCTTAGTCTTCCAGATAAATTTGATAATTGTGTTTTCTGTTTGTTTAAAAAATGCTGGTGGAAATTTTATTGGGATTGCCTTGAATCTGTATATCATTTTGGGTAGAAAAGGCATCTTAATAATATTTAGTCTTCAAATCCATAAGCATGAAAGATTCTTCTAATTATTTGTATTTTTAAAAATTTCTTTTAGCAATGCACTCTAATTTTCAGAATGCAAGGGCTTTACATCCTTGCTTAAGTTTATTCCTAAATAATCGATTCATTTATTTGCTATTGTAAATGGAATTTTTTCATGATTTCCTCTTCACATTGCTCATTAGTAGGATATAGAAACACCACTTATTTTTGCATATTAATCTTGTATCCTGACACCCTACTGAAATATTTATTAATAGATCTAGCAGTTTTCTTGAAGATTTTTTCAGGAATTTCTAGATATAGGATCATATCATTTGTGAATAGCAAAGGTTTTACTTCTTCCTTTCCAATTTGTATGCATTTAATTTTACTTTTTAAAGATTTATTTTATTTATTTATCCCCCTTCCTGCTTGCTTGATGTCTGTTCTCTGTGTCCATTCACTATGCATTCTTCTGTGTCTGCTTCTCTCCCTTTGTTTCATCATCTTGCTGCATTAACTCTGTGGGCACGGGCCATCAGCTCTGCACAGGCACAGGCAGTCAGCTCTCTGTAGCCGTCAGCTCCCCTGAGCAGGGCCATCAGCTTGCCTTCACAAGGAGGCCACGGGAATTGAACCCAGGGCCTCCCATATGGTAGATGGGAGCCCAGTCAATTGAGTCACATCTGCTTGCTGCCTTTTACTTCTTTTTGTTGCCTGATTGCTCTAGCTAGAGTCTCTAGTGCTGTACTAAACAACAGTGGTGACAGTGGGCATCATTATTTTGTCCCTGATCTCAATAGGAAAGCTTTCAGTCTTTCACCATTGAGGACAATGTTATTAATAGCAACAGGTTTTTCACATATGGCCTTTATCATGTTGAGAAAGTTTCTTTAAATTCCTTTCTTTGGTAGTATATATATCACAAACGGATGTTGTATTTCATCAAAGCCTTTTCTCTATCAATTGATAAGAACATGTGATTTTTCTTCTTTGATTTATTAATGAGGTGTATTATGCTGATTGGTTTTCTTGTGTTGGACCACACTTGCATGCCTGGTATAAAAATTCACTTGATCATGATGAATAAGTCTTTTAATATGTTGTTGGATTCAGTTAGCTTGTATTTTATTGAGGATTTTTGCCTCTGTATTCATTAGAGAAATGGGTCTGTAAGTTTATTTTTTTGTAATATCTTTACCTGTCTTTGGTATTAGGATGATACTGGCTTCATATAATGAGTTTCGTAGCATTCACTCTTGTTCAATATTTTGGAAGACCTTGACTAAGATTGGTATTAAATCTTCTTTGAATGTTTGGTAGAATGTACTTGTGAAACCATCTGGTCCTGGGCTTTTCCATTTTGGGGAGTGGTTTGATGACTGTTTCAATCTCTTGTGACTGGTTTGTTGAGATCTTCTATTTTTCCTAAGGTCAATGTGCATTTGTACATTTCTAGGAATTTATCCAATTCATCTACATTGCCTAGTTTTTTGACATAAAGTTGTTCAAAGTATCCTCTTACAATCTCTATTATTTCTGTGGAGTCAGTAATAATGCCACTATTTTCAATTTTTATTTCATTTATTTGCATCTTTATTTTTTTCTTGGTCAGTCAAGCTAAGTGTTTATTAATTTTGTTAACCTTCTCAAAGAACCAACTTTTGGTTTTAATTCTATTTTTTTGTTCTCAATTTCATTTATTTCTGCTCTTATATTTGTTATGTATTGCTTTGGGATTAGTTTGCTCTCTTTTTCTATTTGCTTTAGATGTGGTAGTTAGGTAATTGATTTTAGATCTTTCTTCTTTTTTAATGTAAGCATTGAGAGCTATAAATTTTCCTAACAACACTGCCTTTGGTGCATCCCATAGGTTATGATACATGGCGTTCTCTTTGTGATTCATCTTGAGATATTTATTGATATCTCTTGGAATTTCTTCTTTGACCCACTGATTATTTAAGAATGTGTTGTTTAATTTCCATATATGTATGCAAAGTTACCCTTTTTCTGCCATTTGTTCATTCCCAACATTACTTCTTTATGATCAGAGAAAGTACTTTGCCTAATTTTGACTTTGTTGAATTTATCGAGATCTGCTTTGTGATTTAATATATGTTCCATCCTGGAGAAAGATCCATGACCAGTTGAAAAGAATGAATATCCTGCTGTTTGGGTGTGCAATGTTCTGTATATATTTATTAGATTTTTTTCATTCATCACATTATTCAAGCTCTCTATTTCTTTGTTGATCCTCTGCCCAGATGCTCTACCCAATGGTGAGAGAGGTTTATTGAAATCTCCAACTACGATTGTAGCAATGTCCATTTCTCTCTTCAGTTTTCTAGTATTTACTACATGTATCTTGGGACATCTCAGTTAGGTGCATATTTATTTATGATTGTTATTTCTTCCTGAGGAATCATCCAATTTATTAATATGTAATATCCTTCCTTGTCTTTAATAACAGTTTTGCTTTTAAAGCCTATATCATCTAATAAAAGTATTGCTACCCCAGCTTTTTTGTTTGTTTTGGTTATGACATGCATGGAACATATTTTTCCAACCTTTCACTTTCAATGTATCTGTCTCCTCTCTGCTGGTGGTGGTGTTGGAGCCTAGAGTAAGGCTGCATTCAGATCTTGGTGGGAAGAAGCCATTTCCTAACTTCACTGGATTTTCAGTCAGCAAGGCTTCCCCTCATGCCAGGGGCAGTGTCAAAATGGCAGCTATGGACTCTTTTCAGCATGGACAGGTTCAAACCTTAGCTGTTGTACTTTAGCCAGCCAAGCCCACTATTCAGTAACTGAGGTCTGTGGACAATTGTCTCCTCCTTCACAATTTATGGGAAATGGAACTTCTAACTCTAGGAACAGAATAGCTCCTGAGGTGGCTTGTGCTGCTATAGTAGGATTGGCACCAACCTCGCTAGGTGGCTTGCCATTTCACAGGGAGTTGGTGCAGGTCACCCCAGCTTCCTCCCTGCCAGAGGTGGTGCTGGTTTTAGGCTACAGATGCAATCTGATCTGAGTGGAAAGCAGCTGGTCCCTACAAGAACTGTGATTTTCATTCAGCCCCCCTTTCCCCTCACACCAGGGGCAGAGTCAAAATGCTGGTTTCCAGCCTCCTTCTCACATAGACAGGCTCAAAGTTTAGCTGTTTCTAGCATTATACTTTAGCCTGAGTATAATCTGAATAATAGTCTGAGGGGGAGTTTATAATATCCATACATAAACAAAAAATTAGATAGTTTGTCAACAAAAAATTGGCCTACAAGAATTACTAAAAGGAGTTTTGAAGGTTAAAAAGAAAAGACAAGAGAAAGTGGCTTGGAGTTGTGTAAGAAAATGAAGATTACCAGGGTAACTAAAAGCATAAATGTAAAACCCAGTGTACTGATTCTCACTGTATAACTCTACTCTTTAATTCCTAAAAATGTCAGAATACAATTGAACAAGAAAAAAGCATATTTCTTGATAATGGGCAAGTATAATACAAAGTGGTAAAGTGGGAAAAAACATAAAGAGGGGAAACAGAGGGATATTGGAGCAGAAAAAATGTTCATAATTGATCGTAAGTTGTTATCTTTTCAATAAGAGTATTATAGATGAAGTCTGTGTAATAAGAACACCAAGGTAACTACAAAGAAAGCATTTCTAAAAAGAAACAGATACATAAATGACAAAGGGATCAGTCAGATACCTCACAAAAGAACAATACAAAAATGGTGGTTGCAATAAAAGAAAAAAAAACGACAAGAAAATTCATGACATATAAACACCAAAGTACAAAACAACTGAAGTAAGTACTGCCAGTACAGAAATAAAACTAAATGTTAATGGATTAAACTCCCCAAAGAACACACATAGGTTTGCAGAATGGATAAAAAACATGACTCAGGTATAATGTATTTACAGGAGACTCACCTTTGAAACAAAGAATAAAATATGCTGAAAGTGAAATATTATAAACATAATGCCATCCAAATATTAGCTAAAAAAGAACTGGAGTAGCTATACTGATATCAGACAAAATAGACTTTCAGCCAAAAGCTGTGGTAAGTTACAAAGAAGAGTACTAATACTTATTAATAAAAGGGGCAAGTCAACAAGAAGAAATAAGAATCATCAATATGTATGAACCTAACCATGAAACCCCCAAATACATGAGGCAAACAGTAGCAAAAATGAAGGGAAACATAAATGTGTCTACAATAATAGTTGGAGACCCCAATATACCACTCACAACAATAGAAGAAAAATAAGAAAGGAAGCAAAGAACTGAATAATAGGATAAATGAACTAGACCTAACAGATACATACAGAAAATTCCACAGAAGGATATTCGTTCTTCTCAAATGCACATGGGTCAGCCTTTTTAAAATTTTTATTGACTCATTTTATATTGTTGATAGATCCCATAAAACATTACATTAAAAAAAATGTTCCTATATACCCCACTCCCCACCCCCACCCCATCAGTTTTGTAAATTGTATTTTTGAAGATATATACTTCACAAAAAAAATTACATTAAAAAATATAAGAGGTTCCCATATACTCCCACCTCCCCACTCCACTCCTCAGACACTAGCAACCTCCCCCATCATTGTAGCACACTCATTTCACCTGGGGAACAAATTTGGGGGCGCTGCTGCACTATGTGGATATTAGTTTACCCTGTAGTTCACACTCACCCCCAGTACATGCAGTGGGTTAAAACAGGATATGTAATGTCCAGCAACTGACCCTGCAATATCATTTAGGACAACTCCAGGTTCCAAAAATGCCCCCTCATCACATCTCTTCTGCTCTCTCTCTGCCCTCTTCCACTACTGTGGGGACTTCCTCCATGTCAGTGATACAATTTGTTCTATTACTAGTCACAATAGTTTTATAGTAGAATATCAGTAAGTCCACTCTAATCTATATTTTATTCTTCCATTCTGTGGAACCTGGGATGGTGATGTCCACTCCACCTCTATGATTGGGTTTAGGTTCCACATGACTGATGGATGCAATTCTCCTGCTTGCAGTTGTAGGCCCTCTTGGTTCTCTGGTGTGGTGGTTGACCATCTTCAACTCCCTGTTACCTGACCTGGGTAAGTCCAAAGAACCAGTGCGTAGGGATTGCAACTCTACTGGGGCTTAGGGTCCAGCTGGTACATGGGCAGTCCAGAGATTGAAGTCCACTGATAATACACCATCCCTAGCACCAACCATAGGTTCATAAAAATGACAGAAGAGGCATGTGTAGAAAAGTCACATCTGAGTCCAGCTGATCACTCTCAGGAGCACAAATTCCAAAGTAGGACCCAATGACATGGTACAGAACTCAAAATTGATCTGCCATGACCATATATCCTGTGGGTCTCTGTAGATAGAGGTTCTATCTACTTAAGCTGTTTCTGGGGTCCTGCTGAGGTGTGTGTATGCATGACCACTCTGATGACCTCCAAACATTTTTGAAGACTCTTAGCCATAGAAACTCATTTCTCTTTGCCATTTCCCCTTTTATTCAAGGTCAAAAATCCTTTTTTAAAACATGATCATACATGTAGGCTGAGATATTCTGCTGGTCCTTTTGTTCAAGGTCTCTTTCTAGCTGCATCACCAGTTAGTGATTAGTAGTAATCCCTCAGTGCCAGGAGGGTCATGTCCCACACTGGGGAGAAGGTATTGCATTTACATGCTGAGTTTGACTTAGAGAGTGGCCACATTTGAACAACATGGAGGTTCTCAGGAGGTAACTCTTAGGCATACTAGCAGTCCTAGGCCTAGTTCTTATTTCAGACATACAGGCTAATAAGCATCATCATCAGTATTAATGGCTCATCATTAGACCATTCTACCTTGTTGGTCTTTGCCATTGCATTTGGGGGATTTTTACTGTTCCATTAGGGAATGTGACAGAGCTTCCCTGAGTAGGAACTCAGCACTTCCTCAGTTGTCATTTGTAACTATAACTACTATGAAAATACCCAACCTATATCAGAACATTTTTTTGTCCCCTATATACATGCCCTGGAAAACTCCCAACAATGTGTCCCCCATCAATAACACCCCACAACAGTGTTCTTCTCCTGCCATAGTTGAACCTTTCTGTGGTCCAAACTTCTTCAACATTGAAGCCTAATATATTGCCAAATTCATTTAATAGGAAAATGAAATATAGTGATGGGTTTAAAGATTAGACATATACATACTAATTAAGAAATACTAAGATAAAGTAAAAATAAATTGGTGTATTAATAAAAATGATAAATATTATAAAGCTTTGCTTTTAAAGTTTTGCCTTTTATCTCTGTAATAGGTGTTGCCCTGTATATACAATGGTAAGGAATTTTCTTTCATCTCTTCCTCAGTGACTACATCCATTCTTTATTTTCTTTTTTTAAATTTTGTCTTCAAAAACGTTTTAGATCACAATAAATCACATATTCAATATAGGGGAATACCATATTACCAATACCAAGCCCTTCCCCCCTTCCCCAGCAATGACCTTTTTACATGTTCATGCTACATTTGCTGCAGCTGATGTACAGATTTTGAAACATAGCTTTCAAACATGATTCCGTTTTGGTTTACATTATGGTTTACATTTTACACTGTACAAATTTCCAAAATTTTAGTTTCCTTATGTTTTACATTATGGTTTACATTCAGTTTATAAACTTGTATACATTTTTGGTGTACCTTTTCATGTCCTATATCCATCATTACATGATCTTGTGGAACACTTCCATTGCCCCCTAGTTACACTGCTTCCATCTATTCTATACCTCTCTTCCCCTTCTCTCAGGGCCCACAGTGAAAATCAATCTTCACTACTTGAGGACCAGATTTACAGATACTTGCAACAATGCTGAAGACTTCACATACTAGACTGTCCTAACCCATTGGGAGTCACCGACTCTCTCAAGGGACACAATTCTCTGTTTCAGAACACCATGTCTCCCCAGGATGTGGGTACCCTTCACACTCATTGTACAGTCTCCACCCAATGATTTATAACACTATGACAAAGTGAATAGTCACACACCCCCTAACAGCCTGACCCTGTGCCAGATGCCCCCCCCTTAAGCACATTAAACACATAATCCTTCCTTATTATATTTTCTAAAGAGTTTTCTCAACCTTATAGTTTCAACCATATACCTGAGAGTCTCCCATATTAAATCGTTTCCCCCATCCCAACCCCAATTCCTTGGGCCATCTGACCCATCCTCCCAACTCTAGTCTCCCTCAAGTCCACAAATATCCTCCCAAAGGTATCCCTATGCCCTCATCTTATCCCTTTCCTGTACAAATCATAGACTTCACCCATGTAGGCATCAGGTCCCAATCTTCCTCTCCCCCGCCCCTCCAAAATCCTTTAAGCCTATCTTCCAGTCTCTAGTTCTCTGAGACAGCTTGGTTTGCTTGTTTTGTATCAAAGAGGTCATGTAGTATTTGTCCTTCAATGCCTGCCTTGCTTCACTCAATATAAGGTCCTTAAGATTCGTACATGTTATCCCATATGTTTGTACTGTATTCTTATTTACAGCTGAGTAGTATTCTATTGTATGTTTATACCACATTTTATTTATCCATTCATCTGTTGATGGGCATTTGGATGGATTCCAACTTTTGACAGTAGTGAATAATGTTGCTATGAACGTTGGTGTGCATATATTGGCTTGTGTCCTTGTTTTCAGTTCATCTGGGTAAATGCCCAGCAGTGGAATTGCTGGGTCATATGGCAAGTCTATAGCTAATTTTTGAGAAACCGCCAAACTCTCCTCCTGAATGGCTGGGTTGTTCTGCATTTCCACCAGCAGTGGATGGATGTTCCCATTCCTCCACTTCCTCTCCAGTACTTGTAGGCTTCTGTTTTTTTGATAGCTATCAGTCTTATGAGAGTAAGATGGTATCTCATTGTAATTTTGATTTGCATTTCCCTAGTAGCTAGTGATTTTGAGCATTTTTTCATGTACTTTTTAGCCATTTGTATTTCTTCTTGGGAGAACCATCTGTTAGGTCTTTTTCCCATTTTTAAATGTTTTGTTTGTCTTTTTATTTACAAGATATAGGAGTTCTTTATATATGCAAGGTATGTCTCCTATCAGATATATGGTTACCAATGTTTTCTCGCATTGGTTAGGCTCTCTTTTCACTTTCTTGACAAATTCCTTTGAGGTGCAAAAGGCTTTAATTTTGAGGAAGTCCCAATCAACTATTTGTTCTTTTGCTGCTCCTGCATTGGGTGTGAAGTTCCTGAAGCCATTTTGTATTACAAGGTCCTGTAGATGCTTCTCTACATTATTTTCCAAGGCCTTTATTGTCTTGGCTCATAATTTAGATATTTCAGCCATCTTCAGTTGATTTTTGTATAAGGTGTGAGTTGGTAATCCTCTTTCCTTCCTTTGCATACAGATATCCAATTCTCTAGGCATGATTTTTTAAAGAGGCCATTCTCTCCCAGTTGAGTGGGCTTGGTGTTCTTGTCAAATATTAGATGACTGTATAAGTTAAGATCTATATAAGAACTCTCAATTCAGTTCCATTGGTTAGTGTGTCTATTCTTGTGCCAATACCATGCCGTTTTCACTGCTGTAGGTTTGTGGTATGTTTTAAAGTCATGTAGTGGGATTCCTATGATTTCATTTTTCTTTTTCAATATGTCTTTGGCTATTGAGGCATCTTTCCTTTCAAAATAAATAAATAGCAAGTTTTTCTAATTCATTGAAAATGCTGTGTTGACTTTTATTTGCATTTCTTTGAATCTGTAGATCAGTTTTGGTGGGATAGACATTTTAGCAATATTTAATCTTCCTATACATGAACAGGGAATATTCTTCCATTTATTTAGGTCTTCTTTGATTTCCTTTAAGTGTTGTAGTTTTCTGTGTGTAAGTCTTTTACTACTTCAGTTAAATTTATTTGTAGGTATTTGATTTCTTATTTACTATTGTAAATGGTACTTGTTTCTTGATTTCCTCCTCACATTGCTTATCATCAGTGTACAGAAATGCTACTGATTTTTGCACATTGATTTTATAACCTGCACTTTTACTGAATGCATTTATAAGTTCTAGAAGCTTTTTTGTAGATTTCTCAGGGCTTTCTATGTGTATGATCATGTCATCTGCAAATACTGAAATTTTGACTTCCTCCTTTCCTATTTGGAGCACTTTTTCATCTGGTTCTTGCTCCGTGCTGGAGCAGATACTTTTAATACAATGCTAAATAGAAGGGGTGATAGTTAGCATCCATGCCTTGTTCCTGACCTTACAGGGAAAGATTTTAAGATTTTACCATGGTAAATTATGTTAGCTGTGGGTTTTCCATATATACCCTTTCTCATGTTCAGAAAGTTTCCGTCTATTCCTATCTTTTTCAGTGTTTTTATAAAAAAGGGTGCTGTATTTTATTGAATGATTTTTGTGCATCTATAGATACAATCATGTGGGTTTTTTCCTTCAATCAGTTTTTGTGGTGTATTACACTAATTGTTTTTCTTATGTTGAATCATTGTTGCATACCACGAATGAAAGCCATTTGGTCATGGTGTATAGGTGATTTAATGTGTTGTTGAATGTGATTAGCAAGTAGTTTTTGAGGGTTTTCACATCTAGTTTCATTAGAGAGATTGGTCTGTAATTTTCCTTACTTGCAGTGTCTTTGTGTGGCTTTGGTATTAGGGTAATGTTGGCATCATAAAATGAGTTAGGCAATGTTCCTTCTATTTCAATTTTTTGGAAAAGTTTAAGCAAGATTGGTGTCAGGTCTTTCCAGAAAGTTTGGCAGAATTCACCTGCAAAACCATGTGGCCCAGGGTTCTTCTTAGTTGGGAGGATTTTAATGACTGAGTCTCTTTATTTGTGATTGGTTTGTTGAGATCATTGATTTCTTCTTTCATCAATGTAGGCTCCTTCTATATTTCTAGGAATTTGTCCATTTCCTCTAAATTTTCTCTCTTGTTAGAATATAGTTTTTTGAAGTCTTTATTTCAGTGGGGTCAGAGGTGATATCCCTTTATCATTTCTTATTTTGTGTATTTGCATTTTCTCTCTTTTTTTCCTTGTTAGTCTAGCTAAGGGTTTGTCAATTTTATTGATCTTCTCAAAGAACCAGCTCTTTGCTTTGTTTATTTTTTTGAGGACTTTCTTATTTTCTACTTCATTTACTTCTGTTCTGATCTTTGTTATTTCTTTATTCTTCCTTTGGGTTTAGTTTCTTGGTTTTTTTACTAATTCCTCCAAGTGTACAGTTAGATCTTCAATTTTAGCTCTTTCTTCTTTTTTGATATATGAATTTATGGCTATGAATTTCCCTCTCAGTGCAGTTTTTGCTGCATCCCATAAATTTTGATATATTGTGTTATTATTTTCATTAGTCAAGGTAGTTATTAATTTCTGTTGAGATTTCTTCCTTGGCCCACAGCTTTTCTAAGAGTGTTGTTTAACCTCCATGTCTTGGTGCCAAATCTGGGTCTCTGGCCTTTGCAGATTTCCAGTTTCATTCCACTGTAATCAGAGAAATTATTTTGTATGATTTCAAGCTTTCTGAATTCATTGAGACTTTCTTTGGGGCTTAGCATGTGGTCTATCTTGGAGAATGATCCATTTGCACTTGAGAAGAATGTATATTCTGCTGTATTGGGTGTAATATTCTATATATTTATGATGTCCAGATCCTCTGACATATTGTTTCTTTAATGATTCTCTTTTGAGATATTCTGTCCAATGGTGACAATGGTTGTTAAAGATCTGAACTAAAATTATTGAGGCATCTATTCCTTCCCTTATTTTTTGCAGTGTTTGACTTACATATTTTCAGGCACCCCTGTTAGGTGCATAAATATTTATGATTGTTTTTTCTTTTTGAAAGATTATCCCTTTCACTGATATATAGTGTCCATCTTTGTCTCTCACAAGTGCTTTGCATTTAGTCTATTTTGTCTGATATTAATATAGCTACTCCTGCATATTTGTTATTGTTTTCCAGTAAGATTATTTTCTAGCCATTCACCTTCAATCTCCTTGAATCCCTGGCTCTAAGACATGTTTCTTGTAGACAGCATAGAGATGGGTCATATTTCCTTATCCAATCTTCCAATCTGTGT
Source organism: Dasypus novemcinctus (assembly GCF_030445035.2). Taxonomy (NCBI): domain Eukaryota; kingdom Metazoa; phylum Chordata; class Mammalia; order Cingulata; family Dasypodidae; genus Dasypus; species Dasypus novemcinctus. Next base: position 15,541,030 of record NC_080702.1, on the reverse strand, counting down.
CTCTTAACAGGTGAGTTTAATTCATTGACATTCAGTGTTATTACTTTCAAGGAATTGCTTATATTAGCCATATTTTCTTTGGATTTGTCTTCATTGTAGTTGTTTGAATTTTTTATCTCTTTTTGTCATTTTAGTTGTTGTTAACTCTCCTCCAACTTGTTTCTCCTGTTTTTTTCTTTCCTTCTGCAGAACTCCCTTTAGTACTTCTTGAAGGGCAGGTTTCTTGTTGGCATACTCTGTTTCTGTTTATCTGTGAATATTTTGAACTCTCCATCACATTTGATTGCTAGCTTTGCTGGATAGAGTATAACTGGTTGGAAATTATTTTCATTTAGTACCTTGACTATGTCATACCACTACCTTCTTGCCTCCATGGTTTCAAATGAGAAATCGGCATTAACCTTATGGTCACTTTCCCTGTATCTCCACATATGTGCATTACATTCCAATGCTTATAATTTGACTTTTATTTCAGTTATACCCTTTTTTCTTCCATACATTGTCTTTTCTGAAGAGATAGGTACAAAAACTAATCTAAGTTAAATAAAACCTAACCAGCATTAAGCTTGGGTGATCTGAGTGGATGATAGAAGCCAAATCTTTTACTGTTGGAGATAGAAGTTACAGATTAGTAATGGGAAAAGACTGGAATGATCACACTGGGAATAGATTAGAGTTGGAATATCACTATGTACTCATGTTTACTTCTCTATATATTTGCAAATGGATACATATTGAAATTTTTATGGGTATGTGACTATGCATGTACTAGAAGCAGTGACACCTCAGTAGCAAAGATTGCATTTGGCATTCAGATTTTTGCATCTAATGGTATTTTACATTAAATGAAACCAGGTTTCCTTGGAGAAATGACTGATTCTAAGCTTGGGGCAAGAAATATATATATATATATATAATGATGTAGTTCTAGAAATTAAGGGAGTGCCAAAATGATGTATTTATGTGTAAGAGACAAAGAATCCATCTGAGAGAGTGGCCATGGGCCTAACTGAAGCAATTTAAGATTTTAGCAAAAAATATAATTGTATGGACACCTGTTCCATATGCTGAAAAGGTCAACAGTTGTAGTGCATGACCTTTAACACTGAGAGTAGGTTGTGGTCAGTGTTGGAATGTAGTTATGCAGCCTTGAGCAGGTGGGGTACAAATAAGTTAATGTTTACCAGGAGTTATATATGTAGTAGTTACCTCAGCATCAAAATCAGGCTCTGGGCTTGTTCAGTAGCTTGATTCTAATTCTCAAAGAACAGATCTTTCTTATGGGCAACTAAATAAGTAAATGACCCAAGTAATTAGATCAGCCACTGATATTGGTTTCCCCTGTTACATACTTAAATAGGTGTGCTCTTGATCTGTAAATCCATACATATGCAGGTGTCAGACAAAGCATCAAGACTACAATAGCCCTGGAGTCTGAATTCTGACCAACGAATTGAATGACCTTACCTATTTTCCGTTCAGCATAGCTGGCACTGTGGCCAGACAGCCACTGCAGCTTTGTGGAAACCATTTGCTTTTAGGTTCTTCATCATCAATGAAAAAGGGCTCAACATTTAGTGGATTTTCAGAGAATTAAGGATCATGTAGGTTCATTTCCCTTTCTTCAGACTATAGTGAGTGACATGACATTTTCAACAAAGGAAGAAATACCATATTTTCTCCTGTAAAACCAAGATGATGCTGGGTTCTTTTGAGATACATTCTTGAATATATACATTCTATTTGACAAACATGAGTTTTTTTAAGAAAAGTTGTGAGTTTACAAAATAATCACATGTAACATACAGGATTCCCATTCATTGCCCCACTACTAATGCCTTACATTGCTGTGGCTTATTTATTATGAAGGATGAATGTATACTGTAATATTTTTGCTACCTTAGTCTGTAGCTTATATTTCATATATTTTTCCACAAGCTATCCTATTATTAACACCATATTAATTAGTATTATATATCTGTTTTATTTCCTGAAAGAACATACCAATGTTTGTACTGTTAACCAAGTCCATCTTCTACTATGGCATTCACTGATTTATACAGTCTCCTACCTTGTGTAATCCAACTAAAGTGCAAACTCATGGGCTCTCAATTTCATTACATTGTTATACCATCATCAACCTCATTCACGCTAAAATGTTTTCATTGCTCTAAAAGGAAGAGTCCTATACCCATGTATACATCACAATTGTTGACCTTTACCACTGATATAGGACTTTCTTTCACTTTCCTGCTAAAATAGTACAATATTACTTTGATCCATAGTCTATATGTTATTATAAGGATGAGAAGCTGAAGAAGAGGATGACCCAGCCAGAACAGGACCAAACCAAGAACAAACAGCAACAGGAAAAACCCGATCCTGAACCCTTTTGCAAATATGCCCTTCCCTGACCATCTGGACTTGTGACACTGGTAGGAAGAAAGAAAAAACAACACAATTAAATGAATCTCAGAGAAGGTACTGGGGAAGCTATTAAAAACAAATCTCCACAGTAGCTCTTCAGCTATTTGATAATCTTCTGCTTTCCAGACCCATTTATTCCCACCCCTCTGCTTTTATAAAGTCCAGCCACCAAGGTTTTCTTCTGAGGTGAATCACCCTTGTTAGAAATATTGGAGCTCTTGTTAATAAAGTATGACTCCCCCCAAAACAGTATCTCCATATTCTAAACATATTTTAGTAGACGAATGTTCTTGTACTTGTATTATTAATCACAATCCTCATCCACCACCAAAATCACTAGGTTATACAAACCCTGGATTATCCTCTGTCTTTCAAATGACATTAAACTCCCTAGACTTCTTTTTTCAACCAAAATCATATTTATAAATGAAGTGTTAGTTATACTATTCACAGTGTTTTACTGTCAATTGTATTCATTTCCATGCACTTTAAACAACCTTACTAAACACTCTACAGAGATTCAACATCAGCTCCCCTTTTCCAACCCACATTCTGTCCCCTAGTAATCTATACTCTAGAGTTTAACTCCATGAGATTACTCATCATATTGCGTTATCAGTGAGACTCTGCAGTATTCATCCTTTTGTGTCTGGCTAATTTCACTCAACAAAATGTCCTCAATGTTCGTACATGTCGTCATATGCATTACCAGTTCATTTCTTTTTACAATTGAATACTATTCCATCATATGTGTACATAATATTTTGCTTACCCAATTTGCTTAATGATTACTTGGGCGCTTCCATATTTTATTGTGAGTAATGCCAATATGATCTTTGGTGTGGAAATGTCTGCTCACATCATTATCTTCAGTTTTCTGAATATTTTCCTAGGATCAGGATTGTAGGATCATCTCCAGTTCTATATTTAGCATCCCGAGGAACTGGAAAACTGTCTTCCACAGAGGCCACCCCATTTTACATTTCCATCAACAGTGGGTAAATATTTCTACTTCTCCACCTCCTCTCCAAGACTTGTTGTTTACTGCTATTTGTTTTAATTTACATTTTTTAAAAGAAAAATTTAGATTACATAAATTTTACATTGAATTATAGGGAGATTTCCATATGCCCTAATCTTTCACTCTTCCACCCTTTCTCCCATTAAGAGCAACTTTCATTAGTGAGGTATATTTGTTACAATTCATGAATTCATATTGAAGAATTGCTGTTATGTCTACTAGTTTACATTATAGTCTATACTTTGCACTGCACAGTTTTATGGGTTTTGACAAAATGTACAATTGCCTGTATCCATCATTGCATTTTATTTCAGAACAATTCCAATGTTACATACATACCCATATTACATCTATTCTTCCCTCTTCCTCCCCTCAGAAACTCTGGTGACAGTTCCTTTTATATCAGTGTTACAAGTAATTCCATTGTTAGAAAAATAATAAGTCTACTTTAGTCCATCATTGTGTTCCATCCTTATTTTTGTTTATTCCTCAGTCTTGAGGATGTGGGGATGGTTAGGCCCAATGTGATTCTGTTTGAGAGGAGATCTTGATTCCATGGGTCAGATGGATGAAAAGTTCTTGCTTGTATTTGTAAATCCTCTGTTTTTATGAGATGAGCATTGTCCAACATTGTCCTTTTGTTAGTTGTCCTGGGCAAACCCAATGAACAGGACAGTAGGTGCTACAACTCTACTGAGATTCAGGGATCAACCAGGATATGAACAGAGTAAAGATTTACATCTCTGGGACATATATTTCATGATTAGTGTGCTAATTGTAGATTCAATTAAAAGGGTCTGAAGAGTCAAGTGTAAGGAAATCATAAATATGACTCTTGTTACTTTGGGGTACATATATTCCAAAGTAGGACCCACTGACAGCTTGCCAAATTCCTGAGACTGCTTATAATGTCTAGAAGTCTCTAGATCCCTCAGGAGCCCACCAGCTTAAGACACTGTTTGCTGTGGCAGTCAATGAGACACGAATAAACATAACATCTGGAATGATCTCCTGACTCACTTTGAAATCTCATAGCCATAAAAACTCATTTGTATTTAATATTTCCCCCTTTAGGTCAAGGTCTTTTTCCAAATGCATTGCTAGTCCAAAATTCATAGAAGTCCCTCAGTGCCTGGGAGGTTTATCCTCCCTTGCTGGGGGAAGGTAGTGAGTTTATATGCTGAGTTTGACTTAGAGTGAGGCCACATTGGAGCAAAAAGGAGGCTTTCAGGAGGTAACTCTTAGGCAATACATATGACTAGGCCAAGTTCCAATTTCACAGGAACAAGGTTTATAAGTGAAACTATCAATGTCAAGGGCTTTGTGTATTGGTCTGTCCACTTTCATGAAGAATTATCCATGTAATCTAGGGATTCTTGCTGCTCTATTAGAAAACATAGCAGGACTTTCCAGGATGGGAATTCAATATTCTTTCAGTTACTGTGTGTGTCTCAATGCACCAAGGCAACACACCATGACCACTTGAATATATTCAAATTCCATAAAGGCATGCTTCAGGTGCCCCTTTCCCAACACATCCTTCCATTTTTACCCACAATGGTGATCATCCCTTGCCACAGTTGTGACCTTTCTGTAATCCAAAACCTCCCCCAAAACAAAGCCAAAAGATAAGTAAAATCATTAAAAGTAATAATAAACAAATAAAATACTAAAATAAAAATAAATTTTCACTGTTTTATTCAATCACTGTAAGGTATGTTTATTTTATGTACAAAGGCAATTTCTCTAGTATGTTCTCTCATGCATTCTTTTTTTTTCTGTCTTTATTTTTTTAAATGTTACATTCAAAAAATGAGGTTCCCATACACCCCCCCACCTGCCTCACCCCATTCCTTCCATATCAACAACTTCTTTCCTCATGATGGGACATTCATTGCATTTGGTGAATACATTTTTGAGCACTGCTGCACCACATGGATAATGGTTTACATTGTAGTTTACATACTCCCCCCGTCCACCCAGTGGGCCATGGCAGGACACACAATGTCCAGCATCTGTCCCTGCCATACTACCCAGGGGCTTTAAGAGAAAAGTCATGTAGAAAATATAGGGGATTTCTCTATACCCCACATCCTCAACTTCTCACAGTTTCCCCTATAATAGCATCTTACAAGAATATTGTACATTTCTTACAACTTTGTACCAATTCTGAAGCATTACTGCTACCTTGTACAATGACTTACATTATGGTTTACATTTTTCACCATACACATTTATAGTCTTTCATAAAATTTATAATGACCTGCATCAATCATTGCAAAAGCATGCAGAACAATGTCACTGCTGTATAAGTGCCCTGTTCTATCTTCCATTCTTCCCTTCCCCTCTGCTCAGAATGTATGGTCTCCACTAAGTTTCAGTTTTTGAAGAATAACATTCATAGCTATATGCATTAATCCAAAAAGCTTGATATATTGGTCTGTTTTCTTCTATTAGGCATGCCCTATGTTCCCTAGACATTCTTGCCATCTAATTGAGGACATATCAAGACTCTCCATAATGGGACTTTAATGTTTCCTTGTTTAATGTGTGGGTCTCCAGCTACTGAGACAACACCCCATGCCAAGATGAACACAATCACATTCAACAGAAGCATGACCCAGGTGAGGTCTGTCCCAAATATCCCCCTATCCCCAATATCATACACCAGTAACCATACCTTGATATAACAGCCAAAAGAATATACAATTATAGTTTTTTCTTTTTTATGATTTTTTTAAAGAAACATAAATCACACAAAATGCTACATTAAAAAATATGAGGTTCCCATATACCCCATTCTGCACAAATCCCCCTCTTTCCACATTGACAACTTCTTTCATTAGTGTGGTACATTCATTGCACTTGATGAGTGCCTTTTGGAACATTGCTACATAGCATGGGTTATAGTTTATGTTGTAGTTTACACTCTCTCCATTTCCATTTATGAGTTATGACAGAATATATAATGTCCTCCATCTGTCCCTCCAATATCATTCAGGACAACTTCAAATCCCAAAAAATGCCCCAATATCACCTCCTTTCCCTCTCCCTGCATTCAACAATTATTGTGGCTAGTCTCCACAACAATGATTTAATTTCTTCCATCACTAGCATCACAATAATTGTATAGTAGAATACCAGTAAGTCCACTCTAATCCATATTTTATTCCTCCATCCCATGACCCTTGGATAGTGATGCTTACTCCACCTCTAAATTAAGAAGTTGCTTGGATTCCACATTGTTGGTGGATGAATTCTTCCCCCTGCAGCTGTAGACTCTCTCAGATCATTTATGTGGTGGGTGACCATCCTCACCTCCCAATTATTTGTCTTGGGTAAGTCCAACAAACCAGAACATAGGTCTTCTAACTATACTGAGACTCAGGCCCCAGCTGGCACAAAGAAAATCCAGAGTTTCAAGTCTCCTGGGCATACACCAACACCAGAACCAACCAGAGGTTCAGTAAAAGTGACAGAAAAGGCATGTATAGAGGGGTCACATCTATGTCTAGATCCATCACACTCAGGAGCACAAATTCCAAAGTAGGGTCCACTGGCAAGACACTGAAATCCAGAGTCATCTGTAATGACCATATGAACTGGGTGTCTCCAGAGCCCTCAGGAGCACCACTAACTGTGGTTATATCTACTTTGGCTGTCTCTAGGATCCTGCTGAGAAGGGCATAAGCACAACCCCTCTGTTGACTTCCCAACTCATTTTGATGTCTCTTACACATATAATTCATTTGTCTTTACCATTTCCCCCTTTTATTCACAGTCTTTTCCTAGTTGTATCACCAGCTGGTGCTTGGTAGTACTCTCTTGATGCCAGGGAGGCTCACCCTGGAAGTCATGGCCCATTCTGGGGGAAGGTAATGCATTTACATGCCAAGTTTGGCTTAGAGAGTGACAACATTTGAGCAACATGATGGCTCTCTGAAGGTAACCCTTAGGCACCATGCAGCTCTAGGCCTAGTTGATATTTCAAGCACATAGGCTCATAAGCATAGTCATCAGTATCAAGGGCCCATCATTGGACCATCCTTCACACTGGTCTTCATCCTTGTTCTTAGTGAATTGCTGCTCCATTAAAGAGTGCAACAAAGTTTCCTGAATGGGAACTCAGCCCAGCCTCAGTTGTCATGTGAAACTCTAACCACTATGTCAAAACCCAAAGAATATCTAAACATATCTCTATATCCTATATGCATACCCTTGAGATCTCCCTCCTACCCATACCTCCCCCATCAATGTCATCCCACATCAGTGCTCCTCCCCTGTCATAGTTGAACCCTCTGTGATCCAAAACATCTTCAAAAGAGAAGTAGTATATATTGCCAAATTCAGTTAATAGGAAAATGAAAAAGTAATGATAGGTTTAAAGATTATTAATAGAATACATAATAGTTTTTTAAAGAACCAAAATAAAGTAGAAAATAAATAAAAAGTGAAAACTATCATAAAAATTTTTTTGCTATTTTGCCTTTCATCACTGTAATAAGTGTTTCCATGTATGTACAGTAGCAAGGCAAACTCTTCCATTTCTTCCTCAATGTCTACATCTTTTATTTTAAATTATGTCTTCAAAAAAGTTTTAGGTCACAGTAAAGTCACACATAGAACATAGGGGACTCCCATATATACAACATCAAACCCACTTCCCCCTTCATCAGTGATGATCTTTTTACATGTTTATGTTACCTTTACTGCAAATGATGTACAGATATTAAAACACAGCTACTAACCATGGTCCCATTATAGTTTAAATTTTAGACTGTACACTTCTATAAGTTGTTGGTTACATTACGGTTTATATTATGGCTTACATTTTAGACTTTACACATTTATAAATTTTTGATGATATTTAATATGGCCTGTATCTATCATTGCACATTTATGCAAAACATTTCCATTGCCCTCCCCCCAGTTATACCCACTTCTATCTATTCCATTCCTCTCCTGCCCTCCCCTCAGAGCCCAGAGAGACAATCAAGCTTCACTGTTGTTTATTGTGCTGTTTGGGCATGTATTGTTCTATAAATCCCAGTTTCAGTTAGTTAATTTATTTTATTTTTCCAGTTCTTTGTTTCTTCTTTTATCCTCTATCCAGATGCTCTTTGCAGTGTTAGGTGTGGTGTATTAAAATGTCCAACTATTATTTTAGAGACTATTATATTTTTACCTTTAGTTTTGAGAGTGTGTGCCTCATATATTTGGAGCTGCAAGTTAGGTGCAAAAATATTAATTATGAATTTTTCTTCCTGGTGAATTGTCCCTTATATTGTATATAATGACCATCTTCATCTCTTCTAATAGTTTTGTGTTTAAAATCTATTTTATCCAATATTGATATCACTTCTCCAGATCTGTTCTGATTATTATTTGCATGGAATATATTTCAGTCTGATTGTGTCCTTGAATCTAAGTTGAATCTCTTGTAGAAAGCATGTACTCAGCTCACTTTTAAAAATCCATTTTGTCAGTCTATCTTTTGACTGTGGATTCCATTCCATTAATGTCAATATTATTACTGTAAAGATATTACTTTGGCCACTTCATAGCTTGGCTCTCCATTGTCATATCTTACTATTGCCAGACATTGTACTCTTTTAGTTATCTTTACTTACAGTCTTCATTTCTACACTCTTTTCTAAACCTCTTACATTTGCCTTCTGCTTTCAGGTTGCACCATTTCTTACGGTATCTCTTGTAACCAGATCTCTTGTTGGAGAAGTCTCCCATTTTTGTTTTTCTTTGAAGACTTTAAACTCAAATTTCTTATTTAAAATACATTTTTTTCCAGAAAAAGAGTTCTTGGCTGACAGTTTCTCCCTTTCAGGACCTTAAATAAATCATACCACTTTCTTCTCATCTCCATGGTTTCTGATGTGGTATCTGCATTGGTCTTACTGAGGATGCTCTGCTTTTCTCTTGCTTCTTCCAAAATCCCTCATTATCTCTACAATTTGACACTCTGAATAGTAGGTGTCTCAGAGTAGGTTTTCCTGGATTTATTCTGATTGGGCCATGTCGATCTTATTGGATCTTGATATTTGTATCATTATCAGCATTGGGAAATTTTAAGTCATTATTTCCTCAAATATTTTTTTCTGCCCCTTAGGTTCTCATTTCCTTCTGGGACACCTCTAATGTGTCAGTTTATGTGTTTCATGCTGTCATTCTATTCCCTGAGACCCTGTTCAATTTTTACTTTTGGTTCTTTTCTGTTTTCTCTGTTTTCAAATCTGATGCTCTATCTTGTAATTCACTAATTCTGTCCTCCATCAATCGAAATCTGCTTTTATGTTTCTCTTGTGTATTTTAAGAGTTAAGTTTTGATTTTCAAAGAAGCTTAGATTATATAAATGTTACATCAAAAATATAGGGGACAGAACCAGCAAGATGGCTGCAGAATAAGCAGCTCTTAGAGTCAGCTACTGCTACAGGGAAGTGAGGAAACACCCAAACACACTGGAGCTAGGTGAAGCACCTGTTGGGGGCTCCAGGGGGCCAGAAGAGCATCCTGAAACATCCTTGAAGGAATCAAAAGAGGGACTGCCCATCTTCAGAGAAGTCTCATAAGTAGAGTGTTCCACACCCTGGATGCTGGGGCCCATCCTCCACTTGTGACACAAGCCACCTCAGGAGCTGTTCTGAGGCTGGAATTGAAAGCTCCACTTCCCAAAAAAGGGGGAGAAAGAGACAGTTGGGTACCAAGTTCAGCTACTGATGAATAAATTCAGCAGGCTAAATTATAATCCTAAGAACAGCTAAAGTTTGAGCCTGTCCAAGCCAGAAAGAGGCCAATAGCCACCATCTTAACACTGCACCTGGCATGAGGTGAGGTGGGGTGGGAAGAAAATCACAGTGCTGGTGGGGACAGGCTTCTTTCTATCCAGGTCAGATTGCAGCTCTAACCTAAGCCCCAGTGCCACCACCAGCAGGGAGGTAGCAGCAGGGACTTGCACCAGCCTCTCTGGGAATTTACCAGCCAAGCCTTGGAAGCTGGTGATTATCCTTCTCTGCTGGCATGAGCTTCCCCAGGACCTATTCTGTGGCTGGAATTGGAAGCTTGATTTCCCAAAAACAGGGGAAGAGGAAACGGTTGGCTGCCAATTTCAGCTACTGATTGGTAGATGTGGGTGGCCAAGATATAATGCTGGTAATATCTGGGGTGTGAATCAGCCCATCAAAAGAGGCTGGTAGCCACCACATTGACTCCGCCTCCAGCCTGAGGGGAAGCCAGGCTGAATGAAAATCACAGTGATGGTAGGAACCAGTTTTTTTACCCATATCTTCCTGCAGTCCTAGTCTAAGCTTCAGCCCCAACTCTGGCAGGGAAGAGGCTGGCAGGCCCTGCACCAGCTTATCCAGGAAACTGCAGGTAACTTTTGCTGGCATGGACCAAAAATTGGAAATCTACCTGGGCAACTGTGGTCATTTTAGGACTGTACTGCATAGATTGCTGCTCACACCTGCAGCTCAATCCCCAATCCAGGCAGGGGAGAAAGGGGCATGAAGCTTCATTAGACTCTCTGGGCAACTAGAGTCTAGGCCTCCATGACTTGGATTATTCCACACACTGTGACTCTGTGCCAACCCTGGCAAAGGAGAAAGTTGGAAGAAGCTTCATTGGTCCCTGGAGCAATAAGTGCAGCTTGAACCTCCACAGCTTATAGCACCAACTACATGCTTTGCTCCTACTGCATAAACAGCAAAGGAGAAAGGACAGGAACCTGAAAACAAAAGAGAAAAACTGCACCCAGAATAAATACTCTAGTAAGCCAGATGCCAAGACACCAATCAAAAATTACAATCTACACCAAGAAACAGGAAGCTATGGCCCACTTAAAGGAAGAAGATAAGTTTCCAGATGACATAAAGGACTTAAGACAACTAATCATAGACGTGCAAACAAATCTCCCTAATATATTCAATGAAATGACTAAAGAGATTAAGGTTATAAAGAAGACACAGGATTAGCACAAAGTAGAATTTGAAAGCTTACATAGAAAAATAGAAGGTCTTATGTGAATGAAAGGTGCAATAAATGAAATTAAAAAAAACCATCAGAATCATAATAGCAGATTTGAGGAGGCAAAAGAAAGGATTGGTGAGCTTGAAAAAATGGCCTCTGAAAGTGAACATACAAAAGAACAGATGAATAAAAGAATGGAAAAAATTGAACAGGATCTCAGGGAACTAAATGACAGCAAAAGATGTGCAAACCTATGTGCCGTGGGTGTCCCAGAAGGGGAAGAGAAGGGAAAAGGGACAGAAGGAATATTTGAAGAAATAATGGTAGAAAATTTCCCAACACTGTTGAAGGACATAGATATCCATGTCTAAGAAGCACAACGTACTACTATTCAAAAAAATCCAAATAGACCACTCTGAGACACATACTCATCACAATGTTAAATGGCAAAGACAAAGAGAAAATTCTGAGAAAAGTAAGAGAAAAGCAACGCATCACAAATAAGGGATATCCAATATGATTAAGTGCAGATTTCTCACCAGAAACCATGAATTCAAGAAGACAGTGGTGTGATATATTTAAGATACTACAAGAGAAAAATCTGTAGCCAAGAATCTTATATCCAGCAAGACTGTCTTTCAAAAATGAGAGCGAGATTAGAATATTCACAAATAAACAGAAACTGAGAGAATTTCTAAGCAAGAGACAAGATTTTTGGGAAATACTAAAAGGTGTCCTAGAGCCTGAAAATAAAAAAGACAGGAGAGAGAGGCCTGGAGGAGAGTATATAAATGAAGATTATATCAATAAAAGTATCTAAAAGTGTCAAAAGAGTGATGAAAATAAAATATGACTCAAATAGTCAGGAATGAACGTAATCAATGATGTAAAGCACCGGTATTCAGAAAACTGCAACTCAATGTTAAAAGAAATTTTAAAAGGCCTAAATACCTGGAAGAAAATTCCATGCTCATGGATTGGATGACTAAATATCATTAAGATGTCAGTTCTACTCAAATTGATATACAGATTCAATGCAAACCCAATAAAGATTACACCAGCATTAAAAATATATATATATGAAAACATGATCATCAAATTTATTTGGAAGAGTAAGAGGTCCTGAAGAGCTAGAAACATCATAAAAAAGAAAAGTGCACCCTCATCTCCAGACTTTAAAAGATATTACCTAGCTATAGTGGTAAAAACAGCATGATACTGGCCTAAAGACAGACACATAGACCAATGGAACCAAAGTGATGGTTCAGAAACAGACCCTAGAAAAATAAAACAAACAAACAAAAAAAGAAACAGACCCTCAGAGGTATGGTCAAGTGATATTTGACTAGCCTGTCAAACTAACACAGCTCGGGTAGAACAATCCATTCAACAAATGGTGTTGAAAGAATTGAATATCCATAGCCGAAAGAAGGAAAGGAAAGAGGAGCCCTGTCTCACGCCTTATTCAAAAATTAACTCAAAATGGATCAAAAACCTAAAAATTAAAAAAAGAACCATAAAACTTCTAGGAGAAATTGTAGGAAAATATTTTCAAGACCTGGTGGTAGGTGATGGATTCTTAAAGGAGATAAGAGGAGGACTGAGTGGACCACTGATGTTTAATATATGTGGCAGTTTTAATTAGCTTTACTGTAAATGTGTGGAAATGTATAGAGTGGATGGTAACACACAGTGAGTAACAGCTAGCCTAAAATGGGGATGTGATTAAAAATGTTAGTCTAGGGATATAAATTCCAATAGACAAAATGCTAGAGAATAATCTAGGAACTGAATTGCACAGATGAGAATTGTGTTTGATGGTACAGATGCAAGAGGGTCCTTTGTGAGCTAGAGCAAACATACATCTCTACTGTAGAGTGTTGGGAATGTGTAGAAGCATGGGAAAAGCACAGCTGGAATGACCTATGGACTGTGGTAAATACTAATGATATTCTTGCATCTAAGCAAAAGATGTACTGTGTTGATAATGAGCCAGTATGAAAAATGTGAGCCAAATGTACAATATGGACATGGTCAAAATCAGATGATTTTATCTTAGCTATAGCAAATGATCCACCACAATGTGATGTGTTGACAGAGGGGTGTTGTTTGGAAATTCTACACACGTGCATGGTTTTTTTAATAAGTTTACAACTTCTGTCATAAAAAATATATTTAAAAAAATAGGGTGGGTTGGAGGAAAAACACAACAAATGTAAGATAAGGACTATGATTAGTAGCAAGATTTTGAAAATATTCTTTCATAATTTGTAACAAACGTCTCATGACAATGCAAGGTGTTGGTGGAGGGTTGATGTATGGGACCCCTGTATGATGTTATGCATGTTTGCTTTGTAAGTTCATAACTTTTGCTATACACTTGTTTATCTATGTTCATATGTAAATCGTATAAAATTAATAATAATAGTGTTGGTTGAGGGTAAATACTTTGGTTAGTAGAAACAGATTGACAATGCTTTTAAATCATTACTTAAAAAGATTTAACAACAATGCAAGTTATTGGTGGTAGGGTGAGTAATGAGAATCCTGTATGATGTTGCATATGTTTGTTTTGTAAGTTCACAACCATTATTATACACTTATTGTTTATGTATGAGTGATATAGTTCAATAAATTAATTTTTAAAAATTAAAAAAATAAAATAATATAAAATAAAAAATATAGGACATTCCTATATATCTCACACACTCCCCCCAACACACACTTTCTCTCATTAACAACATATTTCAATAGTGTGATACAAGTTTAGTAGCTATGCTTAAGTATGTTCATCAACTGTAACAAACATACCACTCCAATATATTTTTCATAATCTTATCCATTGTGTCTTTTATTCCTATAAGCTCTATTACTCTTGTCTGTAGATTTTCTTTTTTTTTTAAAGAAATTTTGTGTTAAATAAGTTACATAAAAATATCAGGGATTCCCATATGCCCCAAATCCTCCTCTTACTTTTCCCCTTATCATTAACAAATTACTTGAGTATGGTGCAGCCATTACAACTGATGATCAAATATTGCTATGAACTATGGTCAATGGTCAGTGGTTTACATTATAGTGTATGCTTTGTACTATACAATTTTGTAGGTCTTGACAAAATGTATACTGGCCTGTTTCCACCATTCCAATTCAGGCAGAACATTTCCAGTGCTCTAGAAATGCCCTATGTTCTTCTCAATATTCCTCCTCTCCCCATCTTGGAACTTGTCATACTACTAAATATCAGTTTTGGAGCAATAATATTCAAAGTTACATACGCTAATAAGGAGAGTTTGGCATTATGGTCTGTTTTATATTTGTGTTTCATTATTTTAAAATTAGCCACTGCCTATGAACTTGAGAGACTCTATCTCCTCTGTTTTAAAATGTAGCATGACTCCCCAGGATAGGAGATTAATATTTTCCTGTTTATTGTGTGGATCTCCCCCCAGTCAGATAAAACCATATGACAACATACATACATTCATATTCCATAAAGGAAGCCCCAAGTGCACCTTTTCTAAATATCCCCCACCATTGACACACTGCACCAGTGACCCTCTCCTGCCATATTCATCAAAAGAACATTTCCAATGTAGTAATATCAATCACAGACCTATAAATCCCCAGAGTTCACCTTTTCCTTCCTCCAGCCTTCCCTCTAGGTACATTGATAGACCAACCCATACACCTTTACGCTGCTTCCAACACCACCAACCTCGCTCACATTCCTGCACAGCCATCACCCACACCCACTGCCAAATCTCCCCTCTCCACCTTATCAAAGGTTTTTCCCATATTGATAATCAGCTAAACACACTCTATTCCCTTTCTGTCTCCTGAGAACCTATTTCCCAGGCTCTAGCTTTGTGAGTCTGTTCATATCACTGACGTCATGCAATATTTGTCTTTAGTGACTGGCTTACTTCACTCAACACAAAGTCTTCAACATGCACTATATGGTTATGTGGGTAAGAGTTCATTCCTTCTTACAGCTGAACAATATTGCCTTTCATGTTTATACCACATTTTGCTTATCCATTCATCTGTTGATTTATTCTTGTGTTGCTTCCAATTTTTGGCTATATTGAATAATACCACTATGAACATTGGTGTTTATATATCCATTCATGGCCGTGCTTTCTTTCTTTTTTTTTTTTTAATTAATTATTTTTTTTTTTAATAACCATCAGGGTATTCATGGATCATATTGCAATTCCATAGTTAAATTCCTGAGGATCCTCTAAACCATCATACACAGTAACTGCACCAGTCTACATTCCCACCACAGAGGGTGAGGGTTCCCTTTCCTCCATATCCCCAACACTTGTAGTTCTGTTTTTTATTTCAAATACTTGGCCATTCTAATAGGTGTAAAGTGATATCTCATTGTAGTTTTGATTTTCATTTCCCCAATACCTAGTGATGTTGAGCATCCTTTCATGTGCTGTTCAGACATTTTTATCTCCTTTTTGGAAAAATATCTATTCATATCTTAGACATATTTTTTAATGGCTTGACATTTTATTTTTAATATGTAGGCTGTTTTTATATATTCTTATTGCATAAGTGATTCCCAAATAATTTCTCCTGTTGAGTAGGTGGCCTTTTCACTTTCTTGACAAACTCCTTTGAAGAACAAAAATTTTTAATTTGAGGAGTTCACATTATCTATTTATATTTTTGTTTCTCATACTTTTCAGTATAAATGTTATGAAACCATTTGCTATGACAAGATCTCATAATTGCTCCCTACATTATATTTTTATGACCTTTATGTTCTTCACTCTTATATTTAGGTCTTTGTTCTATCTTGATTTAATTTTTCTATATGGCATGAGAAGGTGAGCCTCTCTAATTCTTTTGGATAGGGACATCCAGTTCTCCCAGCACCATTTGTTGAAGAGGCCATTCTGTCCCAGTTGAGTTGGCTTGGTGATCTTGTCAAGTATCAGACTACCATATCAATTCAGTTCCAATAGTCGATATGCCTATCCTTTTGCCAATACCATGCAGTTTTTACCTTTGTAGCTTTGTATCATGCTTAAATGTCAGATGTCATGATTTTTCCAATTTTGTTTTTCTATCCCAATACATTTTTGATTATTTGAATGTCCCTTATCCTTCCAAAAAAGTTTCCTAATTGCTTCTTCAGTTCAGTAAAAATACTGTTGTACATTTTGTTGGATTATGTTAAATATGTAAATCAATTAGGTTGGGGCAGATATCTTAATGATACATAGTTTTCCATCTATGAACATGGAATATTCTTCCTTTTATTTAGATCTTCTTTGATTTCCTTAACAGAGTTGTATTTTTTGTGTACAAGTCATTTACATCTTTAGTTAAATCTATTTTTAGATATTTTATTCTTTAATTCCTATTGTAAATGGATTTTTTTCTAAATTCCCCCCTCAGATTGCTCATTGTTACTGTACAGAAATCTTACACTTTTACATCTTGATCCTATATCCTGCCGCTTTACTGAACACATATATCAGCTGTAGAAATTTTGTTGTAGATTTTTCAGGGCTTTCTACACTTAGAATTATTTCATCTGCAAATAGTGAAATATTTGCCTTTTCCTTTCTTAATTTGGATGTCTTATATTTCCTTTTCCTGCCTAAGTCCTTAAGCAAGTGTAACACAATGTTCAACAAGAGTATTTGCCATGGGCATCCTAGTCTTGTTCCAGATCATCAAGGGGAAGTCTTTAGAATTTCACCCTTGAGTATGATATTATATGTGGGTTTTTCATATAAACCCTTTATCATATTGAGGAAGTTTCCATCTACTTCAATCTTTCAAAGTTTTTTTTTTTAATCTAGAAAGCATGGAGTATCTTGTCAGATCCTTTTTCTGCATCAATAGAGATGATCATGTAATTTTGTTTATCTGTTAATGTGGTATAATACATTGATTGATTTTCTTATATTGAAACATTCTCACATGCCAGAGATAAAACTCACTTGTTAATCATGTATAATTCATTTGATTAGTTTTGGAATAGGATTAGGCACTATTTTCTTTTTTTTTTTTTTAATTTACTTTGTAATAATATTACATTAAAAATATATATATATGAGGTCCCATTGAACCCTACCTCCCCCACCCCACCTCTCCCCCCCCTCAGCAACACTCCCTCCCATCATCATGACACAGCCATTGCATTTGGCAAGTATATCTCTGGGGACCCCCGCACCCCATGGTCAACGGTTCACACCATGGCCCACACTCTCCCCATTCCATCCAGTGGGCCCTGTGAGGATTTACAATGTCCGGTGATTGCCCCTGAAGCACCATCCAGGGCAGCTCCATGTCCCAAAGACGCCTCCACCTCTCATCTCTTCCTGCCTTTCCCCATACCCATCAGCCATCATGTCCACTTTTCTCAATCCAATGCCACCTTTTCTATGTGGACATTGGATTGGTTGTGTCCATTGCACCTCTATGTCAAGAGGAGGCTCAGATTCCACATGGATGCTGGATGCAATCCTCCCACTCTCAGTTGTAATCACTCTAGGCTCCATGGTGTGGTGGCTGTCCTTCTTCAACTCCATCTTAGCTGAGTGTGGTGAGCCCAATAAGTCAGATTGTAGGTGCTGGAGTCTGTTGAGGCTCAGGACCTGGCTATCACATTGTCAGTCCAGAGATTCAAATCCCCTAAATATATCTTAAACCCCGACACTAACTGCACCTCCAGCACATTAGCATGAAAGTCTTATGAAGAGAGATCCCATCTGAGTCCAGATTCGTCACACATAAACACCAGTTCCAAAGAGGGGCCATCTGACCTGGTAGTTAACCCCATTTGCCATGACCATAACTCCCATGGGTCTCTTTAGCCCTCAAAGGAACCGATATCTGGGGGTTGTATCTGCTTTATCTGTCTCTCAGACTCTGCTCAGTTGTGCATAAGGGCAATCCTTCTGACAGCCTCCAGACTCTTTTTTAGAGACTCGTAGCCATATAAACTCATTTCTCCTTTCCATTTCCCCCTTACATTAGGTCAAACAGCATTTTAAAGTCATGTTATTTTATGTAGACAGGGATATTCCGCTGATCGGCGTTGAACCTTCCGTATGAGGTCATTTTCCAGTTGCATCATCAGTTGGTAGTTGATAGTGGTCCCTCGATGCCAGGGAGGCTCATCCCCGGGTGTCATGTCCCACGCTGGGGGGAAGGCATTGCATTTACATGCTGAGTTTGGCTTCGAGACTGGCCACATTTGAGTAACATGATGGCTGACAGGAGGAAATTCCCAGGCACAATGCTGCTCTAGGCCTTGTTCTTATTTTAGGCTTATCAGCTCCCAAGCATAGTCATTAGCGTCATGGGCTCACTGTTGAACCCTCACTCCCTCCCGGTCCCCGCCGCTGCACCTGGGAGACTGTCGCTGCTCCCCTAGGGACCACGACAGAGCACCACTGGCCAGGAACCCAGTACCCCCCCTGCTGTGGTTTTTAATTGTTGCCACTATGAGTATATCCAAACATTGCCATGCACCCTGGACATATGTTCTGTACAGCTCCCTGTCAGCCATATATCCCCTGTCAATGGTATCCCATACCAGTATTCCTCCATTGCCTTTGTTGAACCACTCTGTGGTCCAGAACTCCCTGAAATTTGAAGCCCAATATAATGTCAGGGTCCCTTACTAGGAAATGGCATATAGCTATGGGTTTAAAGGTTATATAAAGAATACGTGTTGACTTGGAAAAAATTCTACATCCTATCTTTCCCCGCCCCCCCTAATTATTGAGCTTCTCTTCACAGGAGCCCTAGACCACAGCAATGCATATATATAGTATACAGCACTCCCATACATCCACCACAAAACCTTTCCCTTCCACAGCGATACTCTTACACCCTATTCACATCATATTTACTTAACGTAATGTACAGAGTCTGAGACAATAGCTTTCAAACAAGGTGACATTTGTGCTTACATTGTGGTGCATACTTTAGGATACACAGTTTTTTTACATTCTTAGTTATCCTATGTTTTACATTATGGTTTACATTATCAGTCTGTCATCTCCTATATGTTATGCTGTAATATTACATGTTTTATATCCATCCTTATGTACTCTCACGAAACTCCTCTCTTACCCCCCATTTACCTTGGTTACACACATTTAACGTCCATTTTCCCTTCCACCTTGAGGCACTATTTTCTTGACAATTTTAGTATCTAGTTTTTTTAAACACTTTGATCTGTAGTTTTATTTTCTTTTTACATCTTTATGTGTCTTTGGTATTAGGGTGATGTTTCCCCATAAAATGAGTTATGGAATGTTCCCTCTATGTATATTTTTTGGAAGATTTTAACAAGATTTGTGTTATTTCTTTCCAGAATGATTGATAGGATTCTCCCATGAAGCTGTCTGTGGTTTTATTGGTTGGGAGTTATATATATATATGTATGTATGTATATATATTTTTAGTATTAATATTTTATTTATTTTTAAATTTTATTTTAATTAAATTTTTAAAAGTTAAGAGATCACACAAAATATTACATTAAAAAGCATAAGAGGTTACGATATACCCCACTCTGCACTCCCCATGCCCTTCAATTTTTGAAGAAACAGAGATCCCAAAAAATGTTGCATTCTAAAAATATAAGAGGTTCTCATATACCCTGCACCTTGATCACCCCACTACTCCTACATCAACAACCTCTTTCATCATTGTGGCACATTCATTGCAGTTGTGAATACATTTTGGAGCACTGCTGCACCACATGAATAGTAGTTTACATTCTAGTTTGCACTCTTCCCCAGTACATTCAATGGTTTATGGCAGGATATATAATGCCCAGCATCGTCCCTACAATACATTTAGAACTTCAAGTCCCAAAAATGCCCCCACATAACTTTTCTTCTTCCCTGTCCCTGCCCACAGAAACTGCCTTGGCCAATTTCTCCATATCAATGTTACAACTTCTTCCATTACTAGTCACAATAGTTCCATAGTCGAGTATCAGTAAATTCACTATAATCCATATTTTATTTCTCCATCCTGTGGATCATGGGATGGTGAAGTCCACTCCACCTCTATATCAAGAGGGGACTTAGATTCCACATGGATGATGGATGCAATTCTCCTGCTTGTGGCTATAGGCACTCTTGGTAGCCTGATGTGGTGATTGACCATCTTCACCTCCTTGTTAGCTGACCTGGGCAAGTCCAAAGAACAAGAGGGTAGGATTTGCAACACTGCTGAGCCTCAGCACCCAACTGGCAGATGGACAGTCCAGAGACTCAAGTCTCCTGAATATACCCAAACCCTAGTGCCCAACACAGGTTCAGTGAAAGTGACAGAAGAGGTGTATGTAGAAAAGTCACAACTGAGTCCAAAGCAAGTTCTCCAGGGCATGTTTATAGGGTAAATAAAAATGTTTGGATATATGTTGGGTATTTTCATAGTAGTTACAATTACAAACAACAACTGTGTTCCTACCCAGGGGAGCTCTATCACATTCCCCAATGTAACAACATCAATTCCCCACATGGAATGGCAAAGACCAATGAAGAAAGATGATCCAATGATGAGTACTTGATACTGATGGCTATGCTTATGGGCTTGTGTGCCTGAAATATGAATTAGGCCTAGAGCTGCAAGATGCCTAAGAGTTACCTTCTGAGAGCCCCCACGTTGCTCAAATGTGGCCACTCTCTAAGCCAAACTCAGCATGTAAATACATTGCCTTTCTCCCAGCATGGGACATGGCTCATGGGGATGAGCCTCCCTGGTGCCAAGGGATTACTACCAATCACTAACTGGTGATGTAACTAGAAAGAGACCTTGAATAAAAGGGTCAACTCAGACCAGCAGAATATCACAGCCTACATGTAGGATCATGTGTTAAAAACTGCTTTTTGACCTTGAATAAAAGGGGGAAATGGCAAAGACAAAAGTGTTTATATGGCTGAGTCTTCAAAAAATGAGTTGGTTGGGAGGTTTGATGGCTAATTCAATCATGCTAATTGTGATTGCTCTATTGAGTTCATCTATTCTTTCATCAGTTTAGGTTGTTTGTTTCTATAAATTTGGTCATTTGATCTATGCTATGTGTCTTGAGGCATACAATATTTCAAAGTGTCCTCTTAAGCTACATTTTATTTATGTGGGATAAGTGGTGATATCCTCCCTCTAATTTTTCATTTTTATTTTTGGATGTTCTCTCTTTTCTCTTTATTAGTCTAGCTAAGTGTTTATAAATTTTATTAAGATTATCAAACAATCAGGTTTTGGTTTTGTTTATTTTTTTCTATTGTTTTATATTCTCAATTTCATTTATGTTTGCTCTAATCTTTATTTCCATCTTCTTGCTTGCTTTAGGATTATTTTGTTGTTCCTTTCTAGTTCATCAAAGTGTCTGATTTTAACCCTATCTTCTTTGTAA
This sequence comes from Dasypus novemcinctus, assembly GCF_030445035.2. Classification (NCBI taxonomy): domain Eukaryota; kingdom Metazoa; phylum Chordata; class Mammalia; order Cingulata; family Dasypodidae; genus Dasypus; species Dasypus novemcinctus. The sequence goes on along the minus strand of NC_080702.1, from coordinate 15,519,190 downwards.
ATGCAAATATTTATGGCTATAAATTTCCTTTTCAGAACTGCTTTAGCTTCATCCCATAAGTTTTGATACAGTGTGTTCCCATTTTCATTCATTTAGAGTTAGTTACTGATTTCCTTCGCAATGTCCTCCATGACTACTGAGTGATTAAGAGTGTGTTGTGTAACCTCCATATCTTTTTGCCTATCTGGTTCTCTGCCCATTATAAATTTCAAGCTTTATTCTGATGTGGTCAGAGAAAAGGTTTTCTATAATTTCAATCTTTCTCAATTCATTTAGACTTGTTTTGTGACCTATCATATGTTTTGTCCTGGAGAACAATCCATGTTTACTCAAGGAAAAATTTTGTCCTCTTCTATTTCAGTGTAATATTCTGTATGTGTCTAGTAGGTCCAGTTCCAGTCACCTATTGTTCATTAGACTGGGCAACATCTATATGTTTTGTTAGTACAACTGTATTTTTTGCTGGTGTCTAGGCATCCAGTTTAGATGCTGGGCATATTCAGTTAGTTAGATTCTCTTTCTACTTTAGAGTTTTATTTCATTTTGTTTTGCATTAAGGGTCCCCTTTGAGACTTGGTTCCACTTATTCTAAATTCTTGTCACTGTCTGTTTTGTTCCCCCAAAATATTAAGAACATGGAAATAGAAAGAAAGAAGAAGGCTGAAAAAAAGAAGTTAAAGGAACCTTAAAAGCACTATGGAAAAAAAGTAATAAATTGAAAATCTTCAAAATATACAAAGGAGTATTAACAAGTTTCAATAAAAAAAGAAACTGCAAAAAATATTTAAATAAAATTAAAGACTGGAAAGAAGAAAAGAGAAGAAAGAAAATGAATACCAGAAAGACAAGATGGAATGAAAGAAAACATCAGTAGAAGGAAAATGAAAAGGAAGAAAAAATACAAGGTGAATAAAGACAAAAAAGAAAAGGAAAGAAAATGAAATGAAAGAAAAGAAACCCAGAAAATACAGGACTCTCAGGTCACTAGAAACTTTCTCAGGCTTCCATGTCTCATCAGTCAATCACCCTGCATCCCACATTCCACATGGAAGTTTACCTTGTGTAGAGAAAAAATAAAGAATAAATTATTAAACAATTAAAAAATATAAATTTTTTTAAAACTCAGTCTAATTTCCCTGTCATGAGGGTTCTTTTCTCTTAACTCCCCTTCTCTAGGACCTGGCTGGGTGCTCAGTAATCAATAGATTGCTCTCTGGAGCCCTTCTCTTCAGGGCTGGTTAGGCCATTGACAATATCTGGGCTGCCTCTCCCCACCACCTCAGGCTGTTATGTGTTTGAAGGCTGGCTAGCTGCTTCTGCCTGCTCTCTTTTCCTCATGTCAGTTGGGCTTTTTAGTGCTTGCTGCCTGCCTCTCCTAGCTTCCCTCTCTCCAAGACTGTTAGATGTCCTGTCAGCCCAGCTCCTTACTGAGCCAGTTCCTCTCTCTCCCAGGGAGGGTGGGTGTGACAGTCTGCCTGATCAGCTCTCTACTTCCCCTCTCTGGAGCCATTTTACTGCTGCCTGACGTCTTTCCTTTTTATTTCTAGTTTGCCACCCTATCTCAATTTCCCCTAGTCTTCTCTCCCATCGAACTGCCTAGTTTCCAGCTCCATACCTGCTTTCTTCACAGCTCCCACTCATCAAGAACCTAGTGGGTACTAGAATGCACCCCTAGTCACCTGGGGGCTTTCTACGCTCTCAGAGCCGGCTGTGCACTGATCTTCCACCTATATCACTTCCCTGGCTTCCTTCTCCATCTGTGCCAGTTGTTTGCTGGCTTGCATGCCATATCTCCCATGGCTTCCCTTTCCCCCAGCTAACTGGTTCCACCCAGCTGTCCTCTCCAATTGGCTCATTGGAGAGGTCTCATGGTTTCTCTTCTGACAGGTGACCCTGCCTACCTTCCACAGTTTCTGGAGTGCAGCTTGCGCTTTCCTACTCCACCATTTAGATCTCCCATTTTCAGACTTCTCAACATCTGAATAGTGTCAGGGTCTAGAGCTCCTTTCTTTCTGCCCAGGCATGCACCCATGTTTAACCCCACAGCCTTTGGTTCTTTCAGCCTCATTTGCTTTTCACACTCCCTGCCCATATGATATTAAGCAAGATAGGATGGTGATGTACATATCTGTATTCAACAGATTTCTAAATGTTTGAATTCCTCCCTTCCCTGAAATTCCCAAGAATATTTTCTTTTTTACTTAATGATACAGGAATTGAAATACAGGCATAGGTATTTAGATTCTACCTTGATTGTTAATCTGAATTTTAAACATAATGGAAATTGTAGAAGAGTAATAAAGTACTGTAGGAAGAAAACAGCACTCACGGGGTCACAGAGACTGATGATTGCAGAAAGAAATTTTATTGGGAAGCTTTCCCAAAGAAGTGGGTCTGAAGAATAAATGTCAACCTGCCCCTGGCAGAGGTGGTCATGGATTCATAAAGCACATCTATCGGTGGGAAAATACTTAGGAGGTGGGGCTTGATAAGACCTGAGGGCCAATAGGGAACTGTAGAGGTGAATTATTTCTCTTGTATGGATAGGGGTAATGAATTCTAGAGGGGCAGGAGGGGAGGAGTTGGTGAGGCCATGTGGCTCCTTTGTCTATTTTTGTGAAGAATTGAGTTGTATCTCTGAACATAGGCTATGGCTTTTTCAACCAGTCACATAGGCTTTGGATGGGGGGCTGCTCTATGTCACAGGAATGCAAGTCACTGTTTATTAACCATTGTAAACCTTGTACTCAGTTAATCATTATAAACCTTGTAAGGGAGAAACTTTTAACAAGTACATTTATATGATTTTCTAGTAGGAAGTTACTTCTGGCATAGGAAAAAGTCAACCTAAAATTATATTTAATTAAGAGGCTATCTTCATCAAAAAAGAAGTAAATAGAGAGGTGAAAGAGAGAGAGAACTTGTATCAGTATATATAGGGAAAAAAACAAATAAGAAAAAGGCAGACAACGAAAAAAATGAAAAAAGTAAACCAACAAACACTTCAACAAAGAGGTTCCCAATGGTGAATAAACATGTGAAAATATCTTCAGTTTCCTCAGTAATCAAGGCAATTCAAATAAACCACTTTCTTATATCATGAAACACCAACCATAAGACTAAAAGGGAAATGATAAAACCAAGTGTTGGTAAGGATGTGGATACACCAGAAATCTCATATATGTTGTGTGTGAAATTGGTAAAAAAGGTTTGGATAATTTATAGCAGAATCTAATGATAATGAAACAGATGCAAACCTATGACCTAAGAATTCCACTGCTACATAAAATACCCAACAATATTTTGTACATGTGTCACCAAAACACAAGTTCTAGAATTTACACATTAGAATTATTCATAATGAGCTCAAACGGAAAACACCTCACAGGACCAGCAACAGCATAATAATTAAATTAATAGGTTAGTGTTTCCACAACTAAATGCTACACATGAAACTTTATAAATGTTACCCAAAACATACTGCAATATAGGTAAATTCACCAAGAACATAAGGAGTGCTTAAGAACAAAATGTAAAAGAGTTCATATTGTACTATTTCATTTATACAAATTAATAACCAACAAAAGTAGGCTAAGTAACAATAGTTATTCTTAGGGTTAGTAGAAGGGGCACAGACAAGGTAGGGATGGGGAGGCTGACAATATTTTCTCCCATGACCAAGGGGCTGCCTATAGATTCAGAGTGCATGCAGATATAGAGTGCATATATTTCAGTTTGTGACATTCTATTGAGTTGTAAGCTTTGTCCTTCATAAGTGTATTTGCTTTTTAAAAATATATCACCAATAAGAAATGGTGGGTGGAAGTATGTAGAGCAGTGATTTAATGCCCTTCTATTGTCAAAATAGGGATTGGAGAACTTAAATAACTTTATACCACGATTCAATTTTTAAATTATGCTGGCATTTTAAGCTAAAAATATTAAGAGATGTTGAGTATATAACCTCCAAAAAAGAGTTAAAGTGTTGCATTATTTTTAGAAACCAATACTGAAGAAAGTTTATAGAAATAAGAAGATAGACCAGGTATAATAAAGATCCCATAATAAGTAGATTGGTAAATCCAAACTGAAATATTAACATTATCAGAGTAAATAAAATATATCAGTTGCCCTTCTTAATTATAAATACTTATTGATGATATTCAGCTGGAAAATTTTTTAAAGAGATACAACTAAAATATAAATTTTGAGGTAAGAAATGAAAGATACACTGTACACTAAACAATTAAAATTTTAATATAGAAAACAATTTAATATAGAAAAAAGGAACATGGATTTTAAGATTAAAGTAATTTGTCATAAGTGCAATTATGATTATTTTTGATTTCTTAACATACTATTCCCTTTATTAATATTCTTGGAAAATGAGCAATTTGTCTGAGTTATATAGATATAGAAATTTATCCATTAATACGTAGACACACATGTGCATGAATACAAACGAAAGTGTGTGTGTTGTTTTGATATTTCTCTCTCTCTTTTTGCTTAATGTGGTATAATTGTTTATGAAGAAAAAAATAACATGAGGGAGTGGGTTGGGGAAAGTACAGCAAATATAACCTATGGACTGTAGTTAGTAGCTATCGTTTGACAATGCCCGTTCCCTAATCTGTTACAAATATTTCACAACAATACAAGGTATTTATAGTGGGATGTTGTATGGGAGTCCCCTACGACCTTATGCACATTTGTTTTCTAAGTGCACAAGTTTAACTGTACACCTATTTTTTATGTATCACCCAGATACATTTGAACCTGGTGGTGGCTGCCTGAAATTCATAATTATAAAATTACCATCTTTTCTAAATTTTGCATCCCTAACTTCAAGAGACAAACCATTCTTTTGTGCATAACCTTGTTCTCTGGCCCTTGTAGATTTCCAGCTTCATTCAATTGTGGTCAGAGAAATTATTTTGTATGAATTCAATGTTTTTTAATTCATTGAGACTTTCTCTGAGACATAGCATGAAGTCTCTCTTGGAGAATGATCTATGTGCACTTGAGAAGAAAGTATATCTTGCTGTCTTTGGGTATAGTATCCTGTATATATCTGTTAGGTCCAGATCCTCTAACATATTATTCAAAATTTTTGTTTCTTACTGATTTCCAGTTGAGATGTTTTAATGGCGATAATGGTGTATTTAAAGTTGCCCATTATAATTGTAAAGGCATCTATTCCTCCACTTACTTCTCCCAATGTTTGCCATGTGTATTTTGAAGTACCCTGGTTAGGTTCATAAATGTTCATGATTGTTCTTTCTTCTTGAAAGATTATCCCTTTTCCGAATAGATAGTGTCCATCTTTGACTCTCACAATAGTCTTGCATTTAAAATCTACTTTGTCCAATATTAGTATAGCTACACCTGACTTTTTTGATTATTGTTTGTTTGTAAGATTATTTTCCAGCCATTCACTTTCAATTTCCTCGAATCACTAGGTCTAAGGTGGGTTTCTTGTAGACAGCATATAGATGCATATTTCCTTACCCTTTCTGCCAATCTGTGTCTCTTGACTGGTGAGTTTAATCCATTATCATTCAGTCTTATTACTGTCAAGGAATTACTTACATTAGGCATATTTTCTTTGGATTTGTGTATGTCATGTTATTTTTATTTCTCTTTTTGTCTTTCTAGGTGTTCTTACACTCTCCTCCAACTTTGTCTATCCTGCTTTTTTTTCAGCATGCAGAACAAACTTTAGCATTTATTTTACATTATATCACTATATTGTTTTTTAATTAACTAATTAATTAACTAAGAGGTACTGAGGAGTAAAGCCAGAACTGCATAATTTGAAAGCAGGAGCTCAACGATGGAGCTACATTCCCCATCCACATTCCCACATTATTTCTTTATTTTTTTATACTTTTTAATTATAATTTCTTTTTCTTTTTTTAAAGATTTTTTTTATTTCCCTTTCCCCCCACCTCCCACATCAGTTGTCTGTTCTCTGTGTCTATTTGCTGCGTCTTCTTTGTCTGCTTCTGTTGTTGTCAGTGGCATGGGAATCTGTGTTTCTTTTTGTTGCGTCATCTTGTTGTGTCAGTTCTCCGTGTGTGCAGCACCATTTCTGGGCAGGCTGCACTTTCTTTCGCGCTGGGCCCCTCTCCTTATGGGACACACTCCTTGCGCATGGGGCTACCCTATGCGGGGGACAACCCTGCATGGCACGGCACTCCTTGCCTGCATCAGAATGCACATGGGCCAACTCCACACAGGTCAAGGAGGCCCAAGGTTTGAATCGTGGACCTCCCATGTGGTAGATGGACACCCTAACCACTGGGTCAAGTCTGCCACCTATCTTTTTTTAAAGATACATAGATCACACAAAATGTTACATTACAAAATAGAAGAGGATCCCATATACCCCACTCTCTACAACCCCCACTCCTCTCACATAGAAAACTTCTTTCATTAGTATGGTACAATCATTGCATTTGATGAATACATTTTGGAGCACTGCTACACAGCATGGATTATGGTTTACATTGTAGTTTACATTCTCTCCTAGTCCATTCAGTATGTTATGGCAGGATAGACAATGTCCTGCGGCTGTCTCTGCAAAATTATTCAGGACAACTCCAGGTCCCGAAAGTGCCCCATATCATGCCTCTTTTTCCCTCTCCACATCTTAGACAACTCCCGTGGCCATGTCTCCACATCAATGATATAATTTCTTCCTTTGCTAGAGTCACAATAATTCTCTAGTAAAATACCAGTGAGTCAATTCTAATACATATTTTATTCTTCTATCCTGAGGACCCTGGGATAGTGATGTTTACTCCACCTCTGAATTGAGAGGATCTTAGATCCCACATGGCTGATGGATGCAATTCTTCTGCTTGCAGTTGTAGACTTTCTTTGATTTTTGAATCTTATTATATTTGATTCTTTTAGTGGCTATTGTAAGTGAAATTTTTTTCTGATTTCATCCTTAAAATGCACTTATGATTATAAAGAAACACCACTGTTTTTTAAGTATGAATATTGAGTCTGGTTACTCTAATGAAGTCATTTATTAGCTCTAGCAGTTCTGTTGTAGATTTTTCTGGACTTTTTAGGCATGGGATCATATCATCTGCAAACAGTAAAGATTGTACTTCTTTTTCAATGTGGATGCTTCTCATTTCTTTATTTTATTTTATTTTATTTTATTTTTTTAAATTGATTTTGTAAAAATATTACATTAAAAAAATATATATGAGGACCCCTTCAACCCCACCACCCCCACCCCACCACTCACCCCCAGCAACACTCATTCCCATCATCATGACACATCCATTGCATTTGGTAAGTACGTCTCTGGTCACCTCTGCACCTCATGGTCAATGGTCCACATCATGGCCCATACTCTCCCCCATTCCATCCAGTGGGCCCTGTGAGGATATACAGTGTCCAGTGATTGCCCCTGAAGCACCATCCAGGGCAACTCCAAGTCCCTAAGACGCCTCCACATCTCATCTCTTCCTGCCATTCCCCATACCCATTAGCCACCATGTCCACTTTTCCCACTCCAATGCCACCTTTTCTCTGTCGACATTGGATTGGTTGTGTCCATTGCACCTCTATGTCAAGAGGAGGCTCAGATTCCTCATGGATACTGGATGCAATCCTCTCACTTTAAGTTGTAGGCAATCTAGGCTCCATGTTGTGGTGGTTGTCCTTCTTCAACTCCTCTTAGCTGAGTGAGGTGAGTCCAATAAATCAGACTGTAGGTGCTGGAGTCTGTTGAGGCTCAGGGCCTGGCTATCATTTGTCAGTCCAGAGATTCAGATCCCCTAAATATATCTTAAACCCAGACACCAACTACAACTCCAGCACATTAGCATGAAAGTCTTAAGAAGAGAGATCCCACCTGAGTCCAGATTCATCACGCATAAACACCAGCTCCAAAGAAGGGCCATCTGACATGGCAGTTAACCCCATCTGCCATGACCATAGCACCCATGGGCCTCTTTAGCCCTCAAAGGAACCAATACCTGGGGGTTGTATATACTTTATCTGTCTCTTAGACTCTGCTCAGTTGTGCATAAGGGCAATCCTTCTGACAGCCTTCAGACTCTTTTAGAGACTCGTAGCCATATAAACTCATTTCTCCTTTCCATTTCCCCCTTACATTAGGTCAAACAGCATTTTAAAGTCATGTTATTTTATGTAGACAGGGATATTCTGCTGATCCGCATTGAACCTTACATTCAAGGTCATTCTCCAGTTGCATCATCAGTTGGTAGTTGATAGTGGTCCCTCGGTGCCAGGGAGGCTCATCCCTGGGTGTCATGTCCCATGCTGGGGGGAAGGCATTGCATTTACATGCTGAGTTTGGCTTTGAGACTGGCCACATTTGAGTAACATGAAGGCTGTCAGGAGGAAATTCCCAGGCACAATGCTGCTCTAGGCCTTGTTCTTATTTCAGGCATATCAGCTCATAAGCATAGTCATTAGCATCAGGTGCTCACTGTTGGACCCTCATTCCTTCCCAGTCCTTGCTGCTGCACCTGGGAGACTGTCACTGCTCCGCTAGGGACCACAACAGAGCACCACCGGCCAGGAACCCAGTATCCACCAGCTGTAGTTTTAATTGTTGCCACTATGAGTATATCCAAACATTACCATGCACCCTGGACATATGTCCTGTATAGCTCCCTGTCAGCCATATATCACCTGTCAATAGTATCCTATACCAGTATTCCTCCATTGCCATTGTTGAACCACTCTGTGATCCAGAACTTCCTGAAAATTGAAGCCCAATATAATGTCAGGATCCCTTACTAGCAAAATGGCATATAGCAATGGGTTTAAAGGTTAGATATAGAACACGTGTTGACTTGAAAAAAAATCTACATCCTGTCTTTTTCTTTGTTTTTCCCGCTAATTATTGAACTTCTCTTAACAAGAGCCCTAGACCACAGCAATTCATATATATAATATACAGCACTCCCACACATCCACCACAAAACCTTTTCCCTTCCACAGCGATACTCTTACACCCTATTCACATCATATTTACTTAACGTGATGTACAGAGTCTGAGACAATAGCTTTCAAACAAGGTGACATCTGTGCTTACATTGTGGTGCTTACTTTAGGATACACAGTTTTCTAATTTTTTAGTTATCCTATGTTTTACATTATGGTTTACATTATCAGTCTGTCGTCTCCTATATGTTATGGTGTAATATTACATGTTTTATATCCATCCTTGTGTACTCTCGCGAAACTCCTCTCTTACCCCCCATTTACCTTGGTTCCACACATTTAACATCCATTTTCCCATCCACCTTGGTGCCCACAGTGACAGCCAACCTCTGTTTCTCAAGGAGCCACGTCCAGAGATAGTTGGAATAGTGTTCAGGGCCTAACTTGCTCAACTGCTGCAATGCCCTGGGAGCCACCCATTCTCTCGAGAGATACAGTTCCCTCTATCTGATGGCATTAGTCCTCCCCAGGATGTGGGTCCACCCCCACTCTCACTACTTGGGTCTCTACCCAATGGTGCCACCCACTCTGGCAAAATGAGCATTCAGACATTCCTCAGGAGCCCGTACTGCATTGGACCATACCCTCCGAGCATTCTAAACAGGTAACCCTCTTAATTATATTTTGATGTGATTTTCTCGGCATTTTACTCTCCACCAACACCTGACACTCTCCTGTGTTCGTATGCTACCCCTCACTCCCCCCACTTTTGTGCAATATTACCCATCCGCCCATCCCCAGCCACCCTCAAACCCACAAAGCCCCTCCCAAAGGCAACCCCTTGCCCCCATTTTATCTCTTCTTTGTGTTCATACTTACCACCAGCTCGTCATAAATTCCACCCCTGCAGACGTCGGCTCACATCCTTCCTCCACCCCCGATTTCCTGTAAGCCTATCGTTCAGCCTCTTGCTCTCTGAGGCAGCTTGCTTATTTCATATCATTGAGGTCATGTAGTATTTGTCCTTCAATGCCTGGGTTGCTTCACTCAACATAAGGTTCTCAAGATTCATCCATGTTATCACATGTGTTTGTAGTGTATTTGTTCTTACAGCCGAGTAGTATTCCATTGTGTGTATATACCACATTTTATTGATCCACTCATCTGTTGATGGGCATTTGGGTTGATTCCAACTTTTGGCAATAGTGAACAATGCTGCTATGAACATTGGTGTACATATATTGGTTTGTGTCCTTGTTTTCAGTTCTGCTGGGTATATACCCAGCAGTGGTATTGCTGGGTCATATGGCAAATCTATGGCTACTTTTTTGAGAAACCACCATACTGTCCTCCACAATGGTTGGATCCTTCTGCATTCCCACCAGCAGTGGATGAGTGTTCCCCTTTCTTCACATCCTCTCCAGCATTTGTATTCTTCTGTTTTTTTCATAGCTGCCAATCTTATGGGAGTAAGATGGCATCTCTTTTTTTTTATTGACTTTGTAATAATATTACATTAAAATTATATATATATGAGGTCCCATTCAACCCCACCACCCCCACCCCACCTCTCCCCACCCAGAAACACTCATTCCCATCATCATGACACATCCATTGCATTTGGTAAGTACATCTTTGGGCACCTCTGCACCTCATGATCAATGGTCCACATCATGGCCCATACTCTCCCCCATTCCATCCAGTGGGCCATGTGAGGATTTACAACATCCGGTGATTGCCCCTGAAGCACCATCCAGGGCAGCTCCATGTCCCAAAGACGCCTCCACCTCTCATCTCTTCCTGCCTTTCCCCATACACATCAGCCACCATGTCCACTTTTCCCACTCCAATGCCACCTTTTCTCTGTGGGCATTGGATTGGTTATGTCCATTGCACCTCTATGTCAAGAGGAGGCTCAGATTCCTCATTGATGCTGGATGCAATCATCCCACTTTCAGTTGTAATCACTCTAGGCTCCATGGTGTGGTGGCTGTCCTTCTTCAACTCCATCTTAGCTGAGTGTGGTGAGCCCAATAAGTCAGATTGTAGGTGCTGGAGTCTGTTGAGGCTCAGGACCTGGCTATCACATTGTCAGTCCAGAGATTCAAATACCCTAAATATATCTTGAACCCCGTCACTAACTGAACCTCCAGCACATTAGCATGAAAGTCTTATGAAGAGAGATCCCATCTGAGTCCAGATTCATCACATATAAATACCAGTTCCAAAGAGGGGCCATCTGACCTGGTAGTTAACCCCATTTGCCATGACCATAACTCCCATGGGTCTTTTTAGCGCTCAAAGGAACCAATACCTGGGGGTTGTATCTGCTTTATCTGTCTCTCAGACTCTGCTCAGTTGTGCATAAGGGCAATCCTTCTGACAGCATCCAGACTCTTTTTTAGAGACTCATAGCCATATAAACTCATTTCTCCTCTCCATTTCCCCTTTACATTAGGTCAAACAGCATTTTAAAGTCATGTTATTTTATGTAGACAGGGTATTCTGCTGATCCGCATTGAACCTTCCGTATAAGGTCATTTTCCAGTTGCATCATCAGTTGGTAGTTGATAGTGGTCCCTCGGTGCCAGGGAGGCTCATCCCCGGGTGTCATGTCCCACACTGGGGGGAAGGCATTGCATTTACATGCTGAGTTTGGCTTCGAGACTGACCACATTTGAGTAACATGAAGGCTGACAGGAGGAAATTCCCAGGCACAATGCTACTCTAGGCCTTGTTCTTATTTTAGGCTTATCAGCTCACAAGCATAGTCATTAGTGTCAGGGGCTCACTGGTGAACCCTCACTCCCTCCTAGTCCCCGCCGCTGCACCTGGGAGACTGTCGCTGCTCCCCTAGGGACCATGACAGAGCACCACTGGCCAGGAACCCAGTACCCCCCCTGCTGTGGTTTTTAATTGTTGCCACTATGAGTATATCTAAACATTACCATGCACCCTCGACATATGTTCTGTACAGCTCCCTGTCACCCTTATATCACCTGTCAATGGTATCCTATACCAGTATTCCTCCATTGCCATTGTTGAACCATTCTGTGATCCAGAACTCCCTGAAATTTGAAGCCCAATATAATGTCAGGGTCCCTTACTAGGAAATGGCATACAGCGATGGGTTTAAAGGTTAGATAAAGAATACGTGTTGACTTGGAAAAAATTCTACATCCTATCTTTTTCTTTTTTTTTTTCCCCCCCTAATTATTGAGCTTCTCTTCACAGGAGCCCTAGACCACAGCAATGCATATATATAATATACAGCACTCCCATACATCCACCACAAAACCTTTTCCCTTCCACAGCGATACACTTACACACTATTCACATTATATTTACTTAATGTGATGTACAGAGTCTGAGACAATAGCTTTCAAACAAGGTGACATCTGTGCTTACATTGTGGTGCTTACTTTAGGATACACAGTTTTCTAAATTCTTAGTTATCCTATGTTTTACATTATGGTTTACATTATCAGTCTGCCATCTCCTATATGTTATGGTGTAATATTACATATTTTATATCTATCCTTGTGTACTCTCACGAAACTCCTCTCTTACCCCCCATTTACCTTGGTTCCACACATTTAATGTCCATTTTCCCTTCCATCTTGGTGCCCACAGTGACAGCCAACCTCCGTTTCCCGAGGAGCCACTTCCAGAGATAGATGGAATAATGTTCAGGGCCTAACTTGCTCAACTGCCCCAATGCCCTGGGAGCCACCCTTTCTCTCGAGGGATACAGTTCCCTCGATTTGATGGCATTAGTCATCCCCAGGATGTGGGACCACCCCCACTCTCACTACTTGGGTTTCTACCCCATGGTGTCACCCACTCTGGTAGAATGAGCATTTAGACATTCCCCAGGAGCCCGTCCTGCATCAGACCCTCCCCTCCGAGCATTCTAAACAGGTAACCCTCTTTATTATATTTTGATATGATTTTCTCGGCATTTTACTCTCCACCAACACCTAACACTCTCCTGTGTTCGTATGTTACCACTCCCTCCCCCCACTTTTGGGCAATATTACCCATCCGCCCATCCCCAGCCACCCTCAAACCCGCAAAGCCCCAACCAAAGGCAACCCCTTGCCCCCATTTTATCTCTTCTTTGTGTTCATACTTACCACCAGCTCGTCTTAAATTCCACCCCTGCAGAATTCGGCTCACATCCTTCCTCCACCCTCCGAATTCCTGTAAGCCTATCGTTCAGTCTCTTGCTATCTAGGGCAGCTTGGTTATTTCATATCATTGAGGTCATGTAGTATTTGTCCTTCAATGCCTGGGTTGCTTCACTCAACATAAGGTTCTCAAGATTCATCCATGTTATCACGTGTGTTTGTAGTGTATTTGTTCTTACAGCTGAATAGTATTCCATTGTGTGTATATACCACATTTTATTGATCCACTCATCTGTTGATGGGCATTTGGGTTGATTCCAACTTTTGGCAATAGTGAACAATGCTGCTATGAACATTGTTGTACATATATCGGTTTGTGTCCTTGTTTTCAGTTCTGCTGGGTATATACCCAGCAGTTGTATTGCTGGGTCATATAGAAAATCTATGGCTAGTTTTTGAGAAACCACCATACTGTCCTCCAGAATGGTTGGATCCTGCATTCCCACCAGCAGTGGATGAGTGTTCCCCTTTCTTCACATCCTCTCCAGTACTTGTATTCTTCTGTTTTTTTCATAGCTCCCAATCTTATGGGTGTAAGATGGTATCTCATTGTGGTTTTGATTTGCATTTCCCTGAAAGCTAGAGATTTGGAACATTTTTTTCATGTGCTTTTTAGCCATTTGTATTTCTTCTTTGGAGAAGTGTCTGTTTAAATCTTTTTCCCATTTTTTAAATGGGTTGTTTATCTTTTTATTTTCAAGATATAGGAGTTCTTTATATATGCAAGTTATAAGTTTCTTATCAGATATATGGCTGCCAAATATTTTCTCCCACTGTGTGGGCTCCCTTTTTACTTTCTTGACAAACTCCTTTGAGGTGCAGAAGGCTTTAATTTTGAGGAAGTCCCATTTATCTATTAGTTCTTTTGCTGCTCATGCTTTTGGTGAGATATTCAGAAATCCATTTCCTATTATAAGGTCCTGTAGATGTTTTCCTACACTGCTTTCTAAGGTTTTTATGGTCTCAGCTCTTATATTTCAGTCTTTGATCCATCTTGAGTTGATCTTTGTATAAGGTGTGAGATGGTAATCCTCTTTCATTCTTCTACATATGGCTATCCAGTTCTCCAGGCACCATTTGTTGAATAGACCACTCTCTCCCAGTTGAGAGTGTTTGGTGGCTTTATCAAATATTATGTGGCTATATATGTGAGGTTCTATATCAGAGCTTTCAATTCGATTCCATTGGTCTGTGTGTCTCTCCTTATGCCAATACCATGCTGTTTTCACCACCGTAGCTTTGTAGTATGATTTGAAGTCAGGTAGTGTGATACCTCCAATTTCGTTTTTATATTTCAGTATGTCTTTGGCTATTCGGGGTCTCTTTCCTTTCCAAATAAATTTCATAGTTAGTTTTTCTAGTTCCTTAAAGAAGGCTGTGTTGATTTTTATTGGGATTGCATTGAATGTGTAGATCAGTTTTGGTAGGATAGACATCTTAATAATATTCAGTCTTCCTATCCATGAACAAGGAATAGTCTTCCATTTATTTAGGTCTTCTTTGATTTCCTTGAACATTCTTGTATAATTCTCAGGGTATAAGTTCTTTACCTCTTTAGTTAAAATTATACCTAAGTATTTGATTTTTTTATTTACTATTGTGAAAGGTCTTTGTTTCTTGATTTCCTCCTGATCTTGCTCATTATTGGTGTACAGAAATGCTACTGATTTTTGCGCATTGATCTTATAACCTGCGACTTTACGAAACTCATTTATGAGTTCTAGAAGCTTTGTTGTATATCTCTCAGGGTTTTCTATGTATAGAATCATGTCATCTGCAAATAACGAAATTTTGACTTCTTCCTTTCCAATTTGAATGCCTTTTATTTCTGGTTCTTGCCTCAGTGCTCGAGTAAGTACTTCTAAGACAATGTTAAATAGGAGCGGAGACAGTGGGCATCCTTGTCTTGTTCCTGAGTTTAGAGGGAAGGAGACTAGGATTTCTCCATTGTAAACAATATTGGCTTTAGGTTTTTCATATATACTCTTTATCATGTTCAAAAAATATCCTTGTATTCCAATCTCTTGGAGTGTTTTTATCAAGAAAGTGTGCTATATTTTGTCAAATGCTTTTTCTGCATCTATAGATATAATCATGTGATTTTTTTCCTTCAATCTGTTTATATGGTGTATTACGTTGATTGATTTTCTTATGTTGAACCATCCTTGCATACCTGGGATGAATCCCACTTGGTTGTGGTGTAAAATTCATTTAATGTGTTGTTGAATACGATTAACAAGTATTTTGTTAAGTATTTTTGGGTCTAGGTTCATTAGAGAAATTGGTCTGTAATTTTCCTTTCTTGTGATGTCTTTGTTTGGCTTTGGTACTAGGGTAATGTTGGCATCATAGAAGGAGTTGGGTAATGTTCTTTCTGTTTCAATTTTTTGGAATAGTTTCAGCAGGATTGGTGTCAGTTCTTTCTGGAATGTTTTGTAGAATTCACCTGTGAAGCCATCTGGCCCTGGGCTCTTCTTACTTGGGAGATTTTTAATAACTGATTCTATCTCTCTGCTTGTGATTGTTTTGTTAAGATCATCAATTTCATCTCTTCTCAATATGGGCTGGTTATGTGTTTCTAGGAATTTTTCCATTTCCTCTAGATTGTCATTTTTGTTGGAATATAGTTTTTCAAAGTATCCTCTTATGATAGTCTTTATTTCTGTGGGGTCAGTGGTGATATTGCCATTCTCATTTCTTATTTTGTGTATTTGCATCTCCTCTCTTTTTTTCTTTGTTAGTCTCACTAAAGGTTTGTCAATTTTGTTGATCTTCTCAAAAAACCAGCTCTTGGTCTTATTTTTCAAGTGCTTTCTTATTTTCTATTTCATTTAGTTCTGCTCTTATCTTTGTTATTTCCTTCCTTCTTCTTCCTGTTGGGTTACTTTGTTGTTGTTTTTCTAATTCCTTCAAATGTGCGGTTAGCTCTTCAATTTTTGCTCTTTCTTCTTTTTTGATATATGAGTTTATGGCTATAACTTTCCCTCTCAGTACTGCTTTTGCTACATCCCATAAATTTTGGTATGTTGTGTTCTCATTATCATTTGTTTCAAGGTAGACATTGATTTCTTTTGAGATTTCCTCTTTGACCCACTGTTTTTCTAAGAGTGTGCTGTTTAATTTCCAAATCATGGTGTTAAACTTGGGCTTCTGTCCCTTGCAAATTTCCAGCTTGACTCCACTGTGGTCAGAGATATTGTTTTGTATGATTTCAATCTTTCTGAATTTATTCAGCCTTTCTTTGTGGCCTAGCATATGGTCTATCTTGGAGAATGATCCATGTGTGCTCGAGAAAAATGTATATCCTGCTGTGTTTGGGTGTAATGATCTATATATGTCTATTAGATCCAGCTCCTCCAATATACTGTTCCAATGTTTTGTTTCTTTTTGATTCTCTTTTGAGATGTTGTGTCCAGAGTTGATAGTGGTGTATTAAAATCCCCCACTATAATTGTAGATGCATCTATTGTTTCACTTAGTTTTTCCAGCGTTTGCCTGACGTATTTAGAGGCGCCCTTGTTAGGAGCATAAATATTTATGATTGTTTGATCTTCTTGACAGATTTTCCCTTTCACTAAAATGTAGTATCCTTCTTTGTCTCTCACAATTGTTTCACATTTACAGTCTATTTTTTCTGATATTAATATAGCTACTCCTGCCTTTTTTTGGTTTTTGTTAGCTTGTATGATTTTTTCCAGCCATTCACTTTCAATCTCCATGCATCTGTGGGTCTAAGATGTGTCTCTTGTAGACAGCACATGGATGGGTCATATTTCCTTATCCAATGTCCCAGTCTGAATCTTTTGATAGGTGAGTTTAATCCATTGACATTCAGTGTTATTACTTTCAAGGAATTATTCGTGTTAGCCATATTTTGATTGGATTTGTGTTTGTCATATTTTGTTTGTATTTTTTTCCCTTCTCTTTTTATCTTTTTTGTTGTTGTTGTTGTTGCTCTTATACTCTCCTCCAACTTTGCCTGTCCTGTTTGTTCCTTTCTTCCTGCAGAACTCCCTTTAGAATTTCTTGAAGGGGAGGTTTCTTGTTGGTATACTCTTTCAGTTTCTGTTTGTCTGCGAATATTTTTAACTCTCCATCATGTTTGAATGCTAGTTTAGCTGGAAAGTGTATTCTTGGTTGGAAATTTTTTTCCTTTTGTACCTTGACTATATCATACCACTACCTTCTTCCCTCCATGGTTTCAGATGAGAAATCAGCACTTAATCTAATGGAGCTTCCCTTGTATGTGATGGTTTTCTTTTCTCTTGCTGCTTTTAGAATTTTCTCTTTGTCTTGAACATTGGATAATTTGAGAAGTATATGTCTTGGGGTGGGCTTATTGGGGTTTATGACCAGTGGAGTGCGCTGTGCTTCTTGGATATGTACATCTGTCTCTTTCAGTAGATTTGGGAAGTTTTCAGCCATTATTTCCTGCAACACTCCTTCTGACACGTTTCCCTTCTCTTCTCCTTCTGGAATGCCTATAATACGTATGTTTGAGCGTTTTGCATTGTCATTCAGGTCCCTAAGTCCTAGCTGGATTTTTTCTATCTTTTTATCGACCCCTTCTACTATCTGTTTGATTTCTGATGTACTGTCTTCCACATCACTAATTCTCTGCTCTGCCTCTTCTAGTCTGCTGATATTTGCTGCAAGTTTATTTTTGATTTCTTGAACTGTGGTGTTCATTCCCATCATGTCTGTTATCTTTTTGCGTATGTCTGCCATTTCCCCTCCAAGTGATGTCTTCATGTTGTTAACCTCTTTCATTACTTCATCAAATTTGTTGGTGACAAATGTTCTGAGATCTTTCATTGCTTGTACAAAGTTCTGCTCCCCTTCCTGATTTTTGGTTTGTTGATTAGATTCAGGCATGTTTTCCTGATTACTGGTGTGGTTTGTAGATTTTTGTTGCTTTCTGGGCATTATTTAATCTTGACGGATTTAATCAGTTCCTTAGCTTCTTTGTCTACTCTTGGGGATTAATTAGCTGTTGTTTTTGCGTAAGTGTTATATCTTCTCTTTGTCAACTTGTTCTTCTTATTCTAATTTCTTGTTGTTGGTTAAGTTCACTTTAAAGGAAAGTATTAGTGCCAGGGAAAGGCAATTGTGTAAGCAAGGGAAAAGTATAAGTAGTATTGGTGATATATGTTAACAAAGCAAGAATATGAGATCTGGGAGGATGGAGGTTAGATTCATGTAAATCATGTAGAGTTATTGCAGTAGGTAGAGTACCTAATTTGAGGTAGATGATTGAATATGGGAGGAATATTGTATGATCTAAAAAGCTATTGTTTCCATGAGAGAGGAAAAAAAGAAAAGAAAGGTAATAGTTTCAAGAGTGGATAACAGACAGAAAACAAAACAAAGGTATTAGAAATTAAGACTTAGACACTTCATGGATCAAAGAAAGGGAGGTGGGAGGTGGAATTTAGGAGAGACAGTAGATGATGGCAGATATCAAGACGTAAGGGAAAGAGGATAGTGTAGGTAGCCTAAATCAGTTCACATGAAAATGAGGCAGTGGAGGATGAGAAAACCTCAGCAAATGTGAGGTGTTTCCTGGTGCACCTATTGTATAATTGAGTTAAAATAAAATAAGTAGAAGATGTGGGACATGAGGGGGAGAGAAAACAGAAAAAGAAAACAAATTAAAAAATAAAAAATAAAAAAACAAAGGGGGGGGAGAGAAGAAAGGAAGAAAGGAAAAGGGGGTGGGCAAAGGGTGGGGAACAGGTAGGGGAAAGGAAAAAAACAGGTATACATGACCCACAATTAAAACACCAGCTACACAACAACAACCACAAAAAAAAACCCTAAATAACTGAATTTAAAAAAAGACTTTGGGGGATACGCTGTGAGAAAAGACTAGGGGATAATGCGGTGTTAGCAATCAGGACATTAAAAAAAGTAAAAAATAAGGCAAAATGGAAATAAAAACAAAACAAAATGAAACGATAAAGAAAAAACACCAACGTTGAAGGCTAGGGCTTTCAAGGACCTCAGATGGACCTCAGGGCATGATGGATTCAGGGGTGGAAAGTCTGAGATATTAAAGACTCAAGAGGTGTGATTCTCTGGGGTATGGGCCACCAGAGTTTAGGGGATTCAGATCAGGCAACCTCCAATCTGGTCAACAGGAAGCCTAGGAGCCCCGTAGTGTAACACAGCCCTCAGGGATCCCCACAGCTGGGCGCCAGCCCTATGGGGGAAGTCAGATCCGCAAACTCTATATTATGTCTGAACCCTGCAATTCACTTACTTAGTAGGGCTCATTAATGTGGGTATATCGCCACTTCAGCTTTTGGACAGCTCCTGCCCTTTGCTTCCAGAACACTGCCACTTGAGGGCGCCTTTACACCGCAGCCATTTTACTGGCACAGATCTGAAGCCTAGCCCGTGATGCCGAAAACAGATTCCAAAAGTGGAATTCCCAAGCTTCACAAAATATTCCCTAATCGGCTTCCAGACATGTCCCCCTCCCTCGCCGCACCCTGAGACAACTTTCCAATTACGTCCCTTTATTGCCTACAGCCTAATTCGGTTGCAGATCGGCAGCCAGGGTGTGGGGGCGGGGCTTCAGGCGGAAGCGCTATTATTTGTGTTCGCCATCAAAAATTTTCCCCCGCTTCACAACAGAACACCGTCTATCTCCCCAAATTGATCCGCAAAGGCGACCCGTCGCATCAACCCGCCAACAGCCTGCCCAGGACTCGCACACTCCCCAGCACCACAGAGCCACCAAAAAGCTGAGCCACTGCGTGGCACCACAGCTCCACCCACCCCCAAGTGGGAGGAACCCGTGTGCGGGTCTCACCTCTGGGCAATAGAACCCAAATTATATCTTATAGACCATCCTCTCCGTTACCTTTCCACCCGATCAATGTCCAGGCACTTCTGCAGTGCAAAAATCCCAAAAAAGCCCCGCCTGGGGGAACCTCCAGCCACGCCCAGCCGTTTCATCCCAGGAGAAATTGCAAGGCAAGTTCACTCTGCGACCATATTGCTTCCGCCCCCCCCCCTTATTTCTTTTTCTTGCCTGATTGCTCTTGCTGGAATCTCTAGCAGTATATTGAACAACAGTGGTAAAACTGGATATCCTTGTGTTGTTCCTTTTCTCAATAGGAAAGTGTTTAGTCTCTCACCATTGACTAAAATGTTAACTGGGTGTTTTGCATATAGGGCCTTTATCATGTTGAGAAAATTTCCTTCAATTCCTATCTGTTGCAGTACTTTTATCAAGAAAGGATGCTCTTTTTTAGTCAAATTCTATTTCTGTATCAATTGATAGAATCATATGATTTTTCTTTTTTGATATACTAATGTAGTGTATTACACTGATTGATTTTCTTGTGTTGAGCCACACTTGCATGCCCAATACAAAACCCACTTAATCATGATGAATGATTCTTTTACTGTGTTGTTGGATTCAATTTGCAAGTATCTTTTATTGAGGATTTTGTCATTTGTATTTGTTAGGGAGATGAGCCAGTAATATTCTTTTTCATAATATCTTTATCTGGCTTTAGCATGAGGGTGATATTAGCTCCATAGAATAAGTTTGGTAGCATTCCTTCTTTGTCAATTATTTTGTGCAAACTTGAGTAAGATTGGTAATAAATCTTCCTTGAATGCTTGATAGAACTTACATGTGAGACCATGTGTTCCTGGGATTTTCACTTTGGAAAGATGTTTGATGAGTGTTTCAATCTCTTGTGATTCCTGGAATTTTTCCATTTCATCTACATTGTCTTTTTTTTGGAATTGGCAGTTGTTCGTAGTATCTTATCATGATCCTTTTTTATTTCTGTGGTGTCAATAGCAATATTTCAATTTACACTTTTAAAAATTTAATTATTTTCCATCTTTTCTCTTTTCTTCTTTGACATCCTAGCTAAGAGTTTGGTGATTTTGTTAATCTTCCCAAAGAACCAACATTTTATTTTGCTAATTCTCTCCATTGATTTTGTTTTTATTGTACTCAATTACATTTATTTCTGCTCTGGTCTTTGTTATTTCATTTTTTCTACTTGTTTTCTGATTAAATTGCTGTTCGTTTTGTAGATTCCCCAAGCAGTTTAGTTAGAACATTGATTTTAGCTCTTTCTTCTTTTATAATATATGCAGTGAGGGCTATAAATTTCCCTCTCAGCACGGCCTTCACATCCAATAGGCTCTTTTTTTGATTCTCATTTTCACTCATCTCAAGCTATTTATTAATATCTCTTGAATTTTACTCTTTGACTCACAGAAAAATAATGTGCTATTTAATCTCCTTATATTTCTGAATTTTCCATTTTTCCTCCTATTATTGATTTTCAACATTATCCCTTATGATCAGAAACAGTCCTCTATATTTCAATTTTGCTGAATTTATTGAGATCTCCTTTGTGAACAAATATGGTCTATAAGAACTTGAAAAGTGCATATGTCCTGCTACTTGGGGATGCAATGTTCTTTATTTGTATATTAGCTTTAGCTATTTTTCATATACAAATTTTCTGTTTCTTTATGATCCTCTGTCCCCATGTTCTATCCATTTCTGAGAGTGGTGTATTGAAATGTCCAAATATTATTGGAGAGCTATCTGTTTCTCCCATATGTTTTGCCAGTGTTTGTCTCATGTATCTTAGGGCATCATGGTTAGGTGCATATACATTTGGGATTGTTCTTTTATCCTGGTAAATGGTCACATTTATTTTAATAGAATATCCTTCCTAGAAAAAGACAGGACAGACAGAATTGGAGGAGAGTGCAAGAACAACTAAAAAGACAAAAAGAGGGGGAAAAAACAGCATATGCAGTACACAAATCCAAAGAAAATATGGCTAATGTAATTCCTCAAAAGTATAATACTGAATGTGAATGGATTAAACTCACCTCTCAAGAGACATAGATTGGATGAATGGATAAAGAAATATTACCCATCTATAAGATGTCTAAAAGAGACCCACCTTAGACCCAGGGATTCAAGGAGATTGGAAGTGAATGGCTGGAAAGCAATCTTACAAGCAAACAATGACCAAAAAAGGGCAGGAGTAGATATATTAATATAGGACAAAATAGAATTTAAATGCAAAACTATTGTGAGAGACAAAGATGGACACAAAATTTAGTAAAATGGATAATCTTTCAAGAAAAAAGGACAATTTCAACATTTATGCTCCTAACTATGGCAGCTCCAAATATGTGAGGCAAGCACTGGAAAAACAAAATGAAAGAATAGATACCACCACAATTATAAGAGGGAAATTTAATACATCACTATCAACATTAGAACATCTCAACAGAGACTCAATAATGAAACAAAGACTTTGAACAATATATTAATGGAGCTGGACCCAACAGACATAAACAGAACATTCCACCCAAACACAGCAAGATATACATTCTTCTCAAGGATACATGGATCATTCTCCAAAATTGACCACATGTTAGGCCACTGAGAACTTCTCAACAAGTTCAAAAAGATTGAAATAATACAAAATGATTTCTCAGACCACAGTGGGATGAAGCTGGAAATCTGCAAGAGCCAGAGAACCAGATTAGGCACCAAAATATGGAAGCTAAGCAACACATACTTACTCAAACAGTGGGTCAAAGAGGAAATCTCAAAGGAAATCAGCAACTACCTTGAAACTAATGAAAATGACAACACAACATATCAAAACTTATGGGATGCAGCCTAAGCTTTACTGACAGGAAAATTCATAGCAATAAATTCATACATCATAATAGAAGAAAGAGCTAAAATTGAAGACCTAACTGCACACTTGGAGGAATTACTTTAAAAAAACACAACAAACTAGCTCAAAAGAAAGAAGAAAGGAAGAAATAACAATGATCAGAACAAAACTAAATGAAATAGAAAATAAGAAAGTGCTAGAAAAAATGAACAAAACAAAGAGCTGGTTCTTTGAGAAGATCAATAAAATTGATAAACTCTTAGCTAGACTAACAAAAAAAGAGAGAAGATGTAAATACACAAAATAGGAAATGAGAAAGGGTATATCACCACTGATCACACAGACATAAAGAGTATCATAAAAGGATACGTTGAAAATCTATATGCCAACAAGAAGGACAATTTAGAGGAAGTGGACAAATTCCAAGAAAGACATAAGCAGCCTACATTGACAAAAGAAAAAAAATTGATGATCTCAACAAACCAAAAACATGTAAAGAGATAGAATCAGTCATTTAAAACTGCCCAACTAAGAAGAGCCCAGAGACAGACAGCTTCACAGATGAATTTTACCAAAAATTCTAGAACAAAAGGAACTAACACAAATCTTGCTTAAACTCTCCCAAAAAATTTGAAATAGAGGGAAGATTGCCTAACTCATTCTATGATGCCAACATTATCCTAATACCAAATTCAAACAAAGACACCACAAGAAAGGAAAATTGCAGACCAATCTCTCTAATGAACCAAATGCAAAATTCCTCCACAAAATACTTGCTAATAGTATTCAAAATAGCATTAGGTGAATTAGACACCATGACCAAGTGGGTTTCATTCCTGGTGTGCAAGGATGGTTCAACATAAGAAAATGAAACAATGCATTACATGACATAAACAGATTGAAGGAAAGAAATCACATGATCATATCTATAGGTGCAGAAAAAGCATTTGACAACGTACAGCAACCTTTCTTGATAAGAACACTGCAAAAAATAGGAAGAGACGGAAACTTTCTAAAAATGATAACGGGTATATATAAAAAACCCACAGCTAACATCATTTTCAATGGTGTTAATGGTGTCCATGGTTTCAATCTTTCCTTCTAACATCAGGAACAAAACAAGAATGCCCACTATCACCACTCTTATTTAACATTGTGTTAGAAGTACTTGCTGAGCATGGAGGTAAGAATCAGATATAAAAGGCATCCATATGGAAAAGGAAGAAGTAAAAATTTCACTATTTGCAGATGACACGATCCTATACATAGAAAGCCCTGAGAAATCTACAACAAAGCTTCCAGAACTTATGAATGAGTTTAGTAAAATCACACGGAATAAGACCAATGTGTAAAAATCAGTAGCATTTCTGCACACCAATAATGAGCAATCTCAGGAGGAAATCAAGAAACAAATACCACTTATAATAGTAAATTTTAAAAATCATATACCTAAAAGTAAATTTAACTAAGGATATAAAAGACTTATATACAGTAAACTACACAATATTGTTCAAGGAAATCAAAGAAGACCTACATAAATGAAAAAATATCCCTGTTCATGGTGAGGAAGACTACATATCATTAAGATGTCTATCATACTCAAACTAATCTACAGATTCAATGCAATCTCAATAAAAATCAACCCAGCATTTTTTAATGAACTAGAAAAACTAACAATGAAATATATTAGGAAAGAAAAGAGACCAGAATAGCCCAAAGACATTTTGAAAAAGAGAAATGAAATTGGAGGAATCACACTACCTGATTTCAAAACATACTAAAAAGCTACAGTGGTGAAAATAGCATGGTATTGGCACAAGGATGAATATACTAGCCAATGGAACCAAATTGAGAGTTGTAATAAATATCCTCACATATACTGCCATCTGATATTTGACAAGGCCGCCAAGCCCACTCAACTGGGAGAGAATGGCCTCTGCAACAAATGGTGCTTGGAGAACTGTATATCCATATGCAAAAGAATGAAAGAGGATTACCATCTCATATTTTATACAAGAATAAACTCAAGATGGATCAAAGACCTATCTATAAGGGCCAAGGCCATAAAGACCTTGGAATACAATGTAGGAGAGCATCTACAGGAAATGGCTTCATGAACTTCACACCCAAAAGACAAGCAGCAAAAGAACAAATAGGTAAATGGGACCTCCTCAAAATTATATCCTTTTGCACCTAAAAGAAATTTGTCAAGAAAGTGAACTGACAGCCTAACCAATGGGAGAAAATATTTGGTAACCATATATTGGATAGGAGACTAATATCCTGCATACATAAAGAAATCCTATGTCTTGAAAATAAAAATACACACAACACACTTTAAAAAATGGGCAGGAGATTTGAACAGACACTTCTCCAAAGAAGAAACACAAATGGCTAAAAAGCACATGGAAAGATGTTCAGAATCACTAGCTATTAGGGAAATGCAAATCATAACTACAATGAGATGCTATCTTACTGCCATTAGACTGGTGGCTATTAACAAAAAAACAGAAGACTCCAAATGTTGGAGGGGATGTGGGGAAATGTGAACCTTCAGCCACTGCTGGTCAGAATGCAGTAGGATCCAGCCATTCTGAAAGATAGTTTGGTGGTTTCTCCAAACAACTAGCTTTGCCATATGACCCAGCAATTCCATTTGCCATATTACATTCAGAAGAACTGAAAACAAGAACACAAGCCAATATATGTACACTAATGTCCATAGTGGCATTATACACTATTGTCAAAATTTGGAATCAACACAAATGCCCATCAACAGAGGAATGAATAAACAAAATGTATTATATACATAAAATGGAATACTGCTCAGCTATAAGAAGAAAACAGTAAAAACACTTAGGATAATTTGCATGAATCTTGAGGACCTTATGTTGAGTGAAGCATGCTGGGCATTGAAGGACAAATACTACATGAACTCTCTGACATGAAATAAGAAAACCAAGCTGTCTCAGACAGCTAGAGACTGAAGTATAAGTTTACAGGAAATTAGGGGGGTGGGGGGAGGAATGGAAGATTGTGAGCTGATGCCTACATGGGTGAAATCTATGATAAAGTGGAGATAAGTATTTGTCCAGGGAAAGTGCTGAGACCAGCTTAGCAATACTTTGGCTTGAAGGGAAGGCAAAGCAGAACTTCAAGAAATAAAGGACAGAGAGAAAGACACAAGAAAGGAAATAAACATGGGACTAAGGGTCTCACAGGTTCTGGAACAGACAGCCTGGACCCTAGTTTCCACAATGATTCATTTAGAAACTAGCAAGCAGGTGTTTGTTATTTACAATAATAAGGAACAAGTGCAACACTTTCAATAATAAGGAACAGGTCATCCAAAGTTCAAATGCCTCATCACACAAACATTTTTTCATTCTGACCAGACGGTGTTCCATCTAGCCAAGGTCCAGTTTTCCAAGTCTGCACTGTTTGTCTACATTTAAAAACGTTTCAACCTCAAACCATGTTCCTACTATTTTCCACAACATTTCCCCCTTTTTTGTTTTTCGTAAAGCAGTGATGGGAGATTTTGTGATTTCTTGCTGCTCGAAGGGGCTTTTTAAATGAACACATATATCGCTGTGGAAGGAAAAAGGTTTTGTGGTGGATGTATGGGAGTGCTGTATATTATATATATGCATTGCTGTGGTCTAGGACTCCTGTGAAGAGAAGCTGAATAATTAGGGAAAAAAAAAAAAGATAGGATGTAGAATTTTTTCAAGTCAACATTCTTTATCTAAGTTCTTTATCTAACTTTATCCAAGTTCTTTATCTAACCTTTAAACCCATCGCTATATGCCATTCCCTAGTAAGGGACCATGACATTATATTGGGCTTCAAATTTCTGGGAGTTCTGGATCACAGAGTGTTTCAACAATGGCAATGGAGGGATACTGGTATGGGATACCAATGACAGGTGATATATGGCTGACAGGGAGCTGTACAGAACATATGTCCAGGGTGCATGGTAATGTTTGGATATACTCATAGTGGCAACAATTAAAAACCACAGCAGGGGGGTACTGGGTTCCTGGCCAGTGGTGCTCTGTCGTGGTCCCTAGGGGAGCAGCGACAGTCTCCCAGGTACAGCAGCGGGGACCAGGAGGGAGTGAGGGTTCAACAGTGAGCCCCTGATGCTAATGACTATGCTTGTGAGCTGATAAGCCTAAAATAAGAACAAGGCCTAGAGCAACATTGTGCCTGGGAATTTCCTCCTGTCAGCCTTCATGTTACTCAAATGTGGCCAGTCTCGAAGCCAAACTCAGCATGTAAATGCAATGCCTTCCCCCCAGCGTGGGACATGACACCCGGGGATGAGCCTCCCTGGCAACGAGGGACCACTATCAACTACCAACTGATGATGCAACTGGAAAATGACCTTATACGGAAGGTTCAATACGGATCAGCAGAATATCCATGTCTACATAAAATAACATGACTTTAAAATGCTGTTAGACCTAAAGTAAGGGGGAAATGGAAAGGAGAAATGAGTTTATATGGCTACGAGTTTCTTAAAAAGAGTCTGGAGGCTGGCAGAAGGATTGCCCTCATGCACAACTGAGCAGAGTCAGAGAGACAGATAAAGCAGATACAACCCCCAGATATTGGTTTCTTTGAGGGCTAAAGAGACCCATGGGAGTTATGGTCATGGCCGATGGGGTTAACTACCAGGTCAGAGGGCCCCTCTTTGGAAATGGTGTTTATGTGTGATGAATCTGGACTCAGATGGGATCTTCCTTCATAAGACTTTCATGCTAATGTGCTGGAGGTGCAGTTAATGTTGGGGTTTAAGATATATTTAGGGGATTTGAATCTCTGGACTGGCAAGGTGATAGTCAGGTCCTGAGCCTCAACAGACTCCAGCACCTACAATCTGATTTATTGGACTTACCACACTCAGCTAAGATGGAGTTGAAGAAGGACAACCACCACACCATGGAGCCTAGAGTGATTACAACTGAAAGTGGGAGGATTGCATCCAGCATCCAGGTGGAATCTGAGCCTCCTCTTGACATAGAGGTGCAATGGACACAACCAATCCAATGTCCACATAGAAGAGGTGGCATTGGATTGGGAAAAGTGGACATGGTGGCTAATGGGTATGGGGAAAGGCAGGAAGAGATGAGAGGTGGAGCCGTCTTTGGGACATGGAGCTGCCCTGGATGGTGCTTCAGAGGCAATCACCGGACATTGTAAATCCTCACAGGGCCCACTGGATGGAATGGAGGAGAGTATGGGCCATGAGGTGGACGATTGACTATGAGGTGCAGAGGTGCCCAAAGATGTACTTACCAAATCCAATGGATGTGTCATGATGATGGGAACGAGTGTTGCTGGGGGCGGGGGGGGGGGGGGAGAGATGGGGTGGGGGGTGGGGTTGAATGGGACCTCACATATATTTTTAATGTAATATTATTACAAAGTCAATAAAAATTTAAAAAAAATAAATGAACACATATAATGGTTTTGAACTAAGTGAGGGATGAAAGATTTTTAGTATTCCAACATTATTATAAAGTTCATTAACATAAGATAACATTGTATTTTATCCATTACAGTAGATGGTATAGTTTTGTTTCACCCAATGAAACATTTAAGAATTTGATAGAGTATTAATGGATACAGCATGTCCCAATTTTTTGCCTATTCCAGGCCCTTAATGTACCATTGTCTCTGATGTTTCTTTTAATTTTGAAACAGAAAAAAGTACTCAGTAACATAATATCATCAGTAGGGTCACTGCCACAGGTTTCTTCTACGCAGCCACATTCATTGCCATCAGGCCAGGGCAGAAAGCCTTGAGGAAGAGCTATAAAAGTCCATTATTAACCATTTCACACAGTTTTTGCACCTTTTGTATTCATTCAGGCTTGTTTAATTTTACAAACCACATTATCTCACTGAAAACTGCCACAATAATTTTCCAACTTGCTATATGCATACTAGTTCTGTCCCACATATCTCCATTTCTGATTTTATAAAACTAACCATTGTATTTTAGGACAAAATGCACCTTATTAAATTTCAGTTAGTAGTCTCACAAACTCTACCTTTTTCAATATTCTCTTAACTTTTACATCTTTCACTTTATCCTATGAAGAAAACTAAACTATTCATTTCAGTTTAAGCAAGAACTATTTTTTTATGAAGAGACATAATAATTCTATTAATCAAGACTTACAAGTTTTATTACTATAGAGATCTCATTAGCATTTTAAACTTAGGTAATAATAAAAGCACTTATTTAATTTTTGGCTATTTGAATAGAGCTCTTTCAGAACTTTTTATTTATCAAATTATATCACCATCCAGAGGTATCAAAATATACACTGGCAATGAACAATCACAAAAACAATTACAGCACACTAAAACAATTACAACACACACACTAACATTGATCAAGCAGACAAACACAAAAGCAATTTCAAATCTACTAACTTAGAATTAATTTCTTCATTGAGTTTAATTTTATTTCCCCAAGCCATACTTGCTTTATGATGCCATGCTTAAACAAATTCTTTAGTTTAGGCGCTTTGATGTAAAGCCACTCTAGAAACAGCAGATAATATAAAAAGGGCAATAATGCCCATAATAGCTACTATTAATACTCCTACAAACATTTTTTGCATGCTTAAACACTTTTTGTAAGAATAGCAAAGCATGCATATCAGGCAAAGACTCAATCCTGATATAAGATCTAGCTGAGCTCTTACAATGGCTGTTATTATAGCTAATATAGCTAGCACCAAGTTGGGAGCAGTAACTGTCAATTCCTCCTTTTCCAACCCTTGTTTGACTTCTTGACTTAGATTTTGATTTGTCCCCATGCTGGGGGTGAAGCTGCTCTAGTCTTCAGAGTGAGACCCAGCCATGTAGTTTTCAGCATCAGTCTCTCCATCTGCATGACCAGAGATTCTGGATTCCACAGGGACTTTTGTTGTCTTTTTGCACCCATGATATGGTTTTATTCGATGAGCTGGCACCCACTCAGGACATTCTGTGTCACCTGGGGAAATACAAGCAAACCAAGTTAACAGCTTTCATGTTGACCATTCATTGGTCAGTGGATTATTCCACAAAATTAAAGGTTTTTCAAACAGAGTTTGAGTTTGAGTTTTAGAATTGTTTTGGAAATGCCTTTCAGCTGCTGTCCCTTCCAGGGTTGTTCCACAGTTAAGAAAATTAAGAGTGAATAATGTTTTGTGTAACTGCACATGCAGTGTCTCTGTCTCAGCCTTTATGTTTATGTAACATGAGTTTAAGGATTTGCTCAGACCATTTCTGACAATCTTTTCTCATAGGACCAATTATTCCACAATTATAACATTTTCCAGGGAGCCTCTTATTGATTCTCATCCCTGCTATAGATTGACCATCATTGTAGCATGTTGGCCCTCTGTCCCTATGTTCTGGCACAATTTAACTCCATTCAGGCTTTGAGGATCAACTCTGGGAGATATTATTTCTCATATGTTAACCAGAAAATTCATTTGATACACCTCCAAGTCATCCTCCCTTCTAGTTTGTAAAATGCCCTATTGTAAATCTGACAAACTTGGCTGAGCCTCTCCCAGTATGGAAGGAAGAGGAGGAGGTGTCAGTGGAAGGGAAAGTGACTTTTTAAAGTCAGTTAATGAAGGAGCTGAAGACAGAACAGTTTTAGGTTTAGTATCATCAAAAGATTCAGTGAGAGGAACGTTCATTACATTCTCTATCCTCGTTCTCCTCCTCCTCATCTTCTGTTTGCAAGGGTTCCAAAACAGATTTTATGATAGTCAAACGGGGCCAAAAGTAACAGGGAGAAAAACACCTTCTACATGTAATTTTTTGAACTCTTTTCCCACTCTTTCTCAGGTCTACTAATTCTAAACTTCTGAATGCTTGGAACTATGGAAAATATTTTACTATAATCTGTAAGAGTTCTAAAGTAATAATCTGTAGGAGTTTTAAAGTTTTCACTAGCCTTGGCTTCTCCTGCTTTGAGGTGCTGTTCCAAGAGACAGACTTATAGGTAATATTTTGATGAACTGTCTCACTTCCCATCATAACCCTGTGAAAATACACTAGAGTGTCCTTACTTTCCAAGACTATGAAGGCCTTCCAAAACTCTCAGAGCTCTGCACCATTATGACTTTAGTTTCGCTCAAAGCAATCCTTCTTCCATTTAATTCTCTGTTCAGGTGCCAATCGCTGAGATCAGCTCACCACTAGTTTGGCTCAAAGGGAAGGTGATGCAGAATTTAATAAATAAAGCGCAGAGAGAAAAACACAAGAAAGGAAATAAAGATGGGACCACAGGACTCACAGCTTCTGGAATTGAGAGATTCGACCCTACTTACCACATTGATTTATTTAGGAACTAACAAGCAGCTGTTTGTTATTTATAATAATAAGGAATGGGTGCAACATTTGCAATAATAAGGAACAGGTCAAACAAAGTTCAAATGCTTCCTCATGCAAACGTTTTTTCATGCTGACCAGATGGTGTTCCATCTAGTTAAGACCTGGTGTTGCTAAGCCTGCACTTTTGTCTGTGTTATGGAAATGTTTCAACATCAAATCATGTTCCTACTATTTTCCCACAATAGGAAAGGATAATATGAGGGTCTAGGGATACTTTTGGGTGGGGCTGTGCAGGGTTGAGGGGGGCTTGGAATGGGAGGATGGGTCAGATGGCCCAAGGAATTGGGGGAAGGGTTTGGGGGAACAGATGAACATGGGAGACTGTTGCATATGTTGATGAAACTATAAAGTTGAGAAAACTCTTTAGAAGGTATAAGGAAGGGTTACCTGTTTAAGGTGCTTAATGTGGAGCATCTGGCACTTGAGAAGACTTCTAGGGCATGTGTGAGTGCTCATTTTGTATTTGAGTGTTATAGCTTTGGGTGGAGACCCATACAATGACTGGGGAGGTTTACTTCCATTCTAGGGAGGCCTGATGTTCTCAAACATAGGGAAATAGTTCTCTAGAGAGAATTGGTGGTTCACAATGGGGGAGGACAGTCTAGTGTGTTAGGTCCTCAGCCTTGTTGCAAGTATCTGTGACTCTGGTCCTCCAAGCAGTGAAGCTTGGTTGTCACTGTGGGTACTGAGAGGAGGGGGAGAGCGGAATAGAATAAATGGAAGCAGGGTAACTGGGGGGCAATGGAAGTGTTCCACAAAATCGTGCAGTGATGGATATAGGACACGTTAAATTTCACCAAAAATGTATAAAAGTCTGTAGGTTAAAATGTAAACCATAATGTAACTAAAATTTTTTATATTGTGCAGTCTAAAATATAAACCATAATGTAATCCAAAATGGAACCATGTTTGGTAGCTACAGATAAATGTCAGTACATCAACTGTAGCAAATATAACATGAATATGTAAAAAGATCATTGCTGGAGAAGGCAGAAAAGGATTTGATGTTTGTACACATGGGAGTCCCCTATATTGTGTAGGTAACTTTACTGTGATCTAAAACTCTTTTAAGATGAAATTAAAAATTTTTTAAAAAGTGTAGTCACTGAGGAAGGAATGAAAGAACTTGCCTTGCCACTGTACATACGGGCAATACCAATTCAAGTGATGAAAAGCAAAACATCAAATTAAAGTTTTATGATATTTTTCATTTTTACTACCTCAATTTATTTTTTACTTTATTTTAGTTTTTCTAAATTAGTATATATACTATTTCTAATCTTTAAATCTATTGTTACCATTTCATTTTCCCATTCATTGAATTTGGCAATATATTAGGCTTCATTTTTGAAGAAGATTTAGATCACAGAGAGGCTCAACTATGGTAGAAGAGGAACACTAGTGTAGGGTGCTATTGATGGGGGCCACATGGCTGGGAGGAAGTTTTCCAGGGCATGAATATAGGATATGTAAAAATGTTTTGGTATTCATTGGGTATTTTCATAGTACTTACAGTTACAAATGACAGTTGAAGGAGTACTGAGTTCCTAGCCAGGGGAGTACTGTCACATTCTTTGGTGGAACAGCAACAATCCCCCAAGTGCAAGGGGAAAGACCAGTGAAGAAGAATGGTCGAATGATGAATGCTTGATCCTGATGACTATGCTTATAAGGCTGTGTGCCTGAAATATCAACTCAGCCTAGAGCTGTAGTGTGCATAAGAGTTATCTCCTGAGAGCCTCCATGTTGCTCAAATGTGACCCCGTTCTAAGCCAAACTGAGCATGTAAATGCATTACCTTCCCCTCAGCATGGAACATGACTCCCTGGGATGAGCCTCCCTGGCACCAAGGGATTATTACCCATCACTAGCTGGTGATGCAACTAGAAAAAGACCTAGAATAAAAGGGGGCTAATTGTAAAGACAAATGAGTTATATGACTAGGGATCTTCAAAATGAGTTGGGAGGTGATCAGAGGGGTTGCACTTACTTGCATGTCAGCAGGATCTAAAAGATAGTCAAAGCAGATACAACCTCAAGTATTGGTTCTCCTGAGGCCTATGGAGACACATAGGTTCTAAAGTCATGGCAGATGGCTCTGGAGTTCAGTGCCTTGTTGGTGGGCCCTACTTTAGAATTTGTGTTCCTGAGTGTGATTGAATTGTACTCAGATGTCACAATTCTACACTTGTCTCTATTGTCACTTTTAATGAACCTGAGGTTGATGCTGGGAGGTTGAAGTCAGGAGACTTGAATCTCTGGACTGGCCATGTGCCAGATGGACCCTGAGCCTCAGCAGTGTTGCAGCTCCTACTCTCCAGTTCATTGGACTTACCAGGCCAGCTGAAAGGGAGGTGAAGATGGTCAACCACCACTTCAGGGAACCAAGAGTGCTTACAGCTGCAAGCAGGAGAATCACAACCACCAACCATGTGGAATCTAAGCTCCCTCTTGACCTAGAGGAGGAGTGGACATCACCATCCCATGGTCCACAGGATGAAGGAATAAAATATGGTTAGAATGGCTTTATTGGCATTCTACTATAGAACTACTGTGACTCTAGCAATTGAAGAAATTGTATCATTGTTGTGGAGACATTGGCCATGGAAATTGCTGAGGGTATGGAGAGGGTAGAAGACATGTGATGTGGGGCATTTCTGGGATTTGGAGTTGTCCTAAGAGATAGTGCAGGGACAAATGCTGGACATTACATATCCTGTCATAACCCACTAAAAGTACTGTGGGAGATTGTAAACTAAATGTAAACTATAATCCATGCAGTGCAGCAGTGTTCCAAAATGTATTCACTAAATGCAGTGAATGTGCCAAAATGATGAAAGAGGTTGTTGATGTGGGAGGAATATGGTGGGATGGGGTGTGTGGTATATGGGAACCTCTTGTATTTTTTATGTAATATTTTTTGTGATCTATGTAACTTTAAAAAAAAGGCAGTCAAATTTTAAGAATTCCAAAAAAGATGCCCAGTTTTCCCAATAGTGGGCATTTTTTAGATGTTATAGCA
This sequence comes from Dasypus novemcinctus, assembly GCF_030445035.2. Lineage (NCBI taxonomy): Eukaryota > Metazoa > Chordata > Mammalia > Cingulata > Dasypodidae > Dasypus > Dasypus novemcinctus. Next base: position 15,484,940 of record NC_080702.1, on the reverse strand, counting down.
TCTCTTTAATCAAGGAAAATTAAAAGCAGTATCTTGAAACTAAATATATATATATATATATATATATATACACACACACACAAGGTTATGCAATGCTGGATGTAGGACATGCTAAATTTCATCTCATATATTTTAATGGAACATTTTTTTGTGATCTATATATCTTGAAAAAAGAAAAAAGAAATTAATTTTTAAATCCTTAATTATCTCTAATAATAGTTTTGTATTAAAGTCTCTTTCATCCAATATAAGTATGGCTACTCCAGCTATTTTTGTTGCTATATGCCTAGAATATCTTTTCCCAGTCTTTCACTTTCAATCTATTGCTGAAACTTGGATCTAAGATGAATCCCTTGTATGCAGCTTATAGATGGCTCATGTTTTCTAATCCATTCCTCAAGCCTGTCTTTTGATTGGGGAATTTAATCCACTAACATTCAATGTTATTATTCTAAAGGTAGTTCTTGTTTCACCCATTTTGACCTTTAGATCTTATCTGTCATTTATCATTTCTCCACTCTCTTGACACTTCTAGTTACTTTTACTGATATAGTCTTTATTTCCAGACCTTTTCCAAGCCTCTCTTTCATGTCTTTTCTTTCGGGCTGTAGCACTTCCTTTAGTTATTCCTACAAAGCCAGTCTCTGATATAAACTCACTCAGTTTCTACTTAACTGTTATCATTCTAAACTTGCCCTCATATTTGAAAGACAATCTTGCTGGATATAAGATTCTTGGCTAGAAGTTTTTTCTCTTGCAGTATCTTAAATATATCATACCACTGTGTTATTGCCTCTACATTTACTCTTATTGGTTATCCCATATATGTTTTGCATCATTTTTCTCCTGATACTCTCAGAATTCTCTCTTTGTCTTTGGCATTTGACATTCTGATTACTATGTGTTTCACAGTTGGTCTATTCAGATAATCGGACAGGCATACATTGTGCTTCTTGGACATGGATATCTACGTCCTTCAATATAGTTAGGAAATTATCTACCATTCTTTCTTCAAATATTCCTTCTGACTCTTTTGCCTTCTCTTCCCCTTCTGGCACACCATGACTATTGCCATCATTTTGTTCCCTGAGACCTTTTCCAATTTTTTGCCATTCTTTTCTTTTCTTTTCTTTGTTTGCTTTTAGAACCTATTTCTTCAAGCTCACTGAATTGTTATTTTGCCTCCTCAAGCCTGCTATCATATGCTTCCAATGTATTTTTATTTCATTTATTGTGCCTTCCATTCCCATATGTTCTGTATACTTTCAAATTCTTTGTGCTTAACCAGTGTCTTCTTTTATTATTACTTTATTGTCCTTTTAAAAAAGATAAATAGATCACATAAAACATTGCATCAAAAAACAAGAGGTTCCCATATATCACACTCCACAATCCACCTCCACTCCTCCCACATCAACATTCCCTTTCATCAACAAGGCACATTCATTGCATTTGGTGAATACACCCTGGAGCACGGTCACACCTCATGGACCATAGTTTACATTGTAGTTCACCCTCTCCCCCAGTCAACGAATGGGTTATGGCAGGCTATACAAAGTCCTGACATATATCCATGCAAAATCTTTCAGGACAACTCCAAGTCCCAAAAGTGCCCCATATTGCACCTCTTCCTCCTTCTCCTTGCCTTCAGCAAATCCCATGGACACTGTCTCAATATCATGATAAAATTTCTTCCATTGCTATAGTCACAATAGTAATATAGTAGAATACCAGCAAGTTCACTCCAGTCCATATTATATTCCTCCATCCTGTGAACCCTGGGATGGCAATGTCCACTCTACCTCTCAATTGAGAAGGGGCTTAGATCCCACAAGGCTGATGGATGCATTTCTCTTGCTTGCAGTTGAAGGCTCTCTCAGTTTCCTGGTGTGGTGGTTGACCATCTTTACCTCTCTGTTAGCTGACCTGGGTGTCTTCTTAATACTCTTAATCTCTTTACCCATTTCATTGAATTTATTAAGATGATTTGTTAGAGTATCTATGATTAATTTTCTCAACTTCTTATGTCATCTGGAGGCCTTTCTTCTAAGTTTTTCTTGATATAGACTGTAATTTTTTGTTGGTAAATTTTTTTAAAATTTCTGTTATTATCTTTTTTAAAGATACATGGTTCACACAAAATGTTACATTAAAAATATAAGAGGTGTGTGGTTTTTTTTGGTATCTTGACATTCAGTTTTCTAGATGATTTTATTCCGAACACAGCTTCTCACTTTAGTTTAGAGATTCCTTGCCCTTTTTTCCTTGTTGGTTGCATAGAAGGAGCCTGGGGTGCACTTGGTGCTGTAAGCTGTGGAGGCTGAAGCTTTCCACAATTTACCCAGGAACTAACGAAGATTCTCCCAACTTTCTCCCCTGCCAATGATAGGGACAGAGCCACAGTTGTATGTAATTCAAGTCTTGCAGGTCAATGCCATTTGTCGTTGCCCTGAGAGTCTCATGAACCATCATACCTGAGGCAGGGATGGAGCTGCATATATGGACAGTAATCTAGGGCATGTATGTCTAAAATGATCACAGTTCCTCATGTATCTGTCCCCTACCAGAAGTAGGGATGGACCCTTGAAGTGCACAAAAATTTAATCCATATGTGTGGTTTGCACGTACAGATGACCTGTAAGGTTGAGGGAGTTCTTTCACTTTTGCCTTTTAGGGGATGGGAATGCAACCACTGATTCCCAACAGTTCAGTCTGTGTAGACTAAAAGTGACTGCCTTTGCCTGGAGAAGCTCAGGAAACACCAGTCCCCTTCTACTATATTGGGTAATGGATCCACAGGCACCCAACATTTCAGTCCCAGTAGGCCAAAAGTATTTGCAATGTCAGGCAGAATGATTCCAATGCCTCAAAATGCCCTATTTACACCTATTCTTTGCTCTCTCTACCCTCTGTGACTATTTACTTTATATTATTGTAGCAAGTTCTTCCATTGATAGGGTAATAATAAGTCTACTTAATCCGTACTGCAGAGAGATTTTTCATTCCTCTCTCTTAAAGATTTTGGGGTGGTGATGCAATTTCTGCTTCTGATTGGGAGGGGACTTAGGTGCTATGGGGCAGATGGATGGAACTGTCTTGCTTGCAGTTAAATATACTCTCTGCTTCTTGGTATGGGCATTGTCCATCACATCCTTTTGTTGGTTATGCTGGGTGAGCCTGATGAACAGGAGAGTAGGTGTTGGCTGTGACTCTGCTGAGATTCAGGGACCACCCGTCATATGAACAGCCAGAAGATTAAGTTTCTGGAACATATATTCAACAGGCAGTGTCAATTATATGTTGAAATACAGTGATGATAAAGCCATGTATAGGAAAATTATAAATGAATCTCTACCTCAGATACATTGGGGTAGATGGGTTATCATATATTCCAAGGTAAGATGTGCCAAATTCCTTGCATTGTCTGCCATGCCTACACTGCCTAGATGTCTCTAGAGCCCCCCAAAGCACCCCTAACTGAAACACTATTTACTGTTGCAGACAGTGAGTTTCTACTAAGAGGTACAGAAGGTAAAATCTGGAATAACCTCCTGACTCACTTTTAAATATCTTAGCCATAAAAAGTCCTTTGCATTCAGTTTCCCCCCTTTTGTTCTAGGTTTTTCTCAAATGCATTATTAGTTGGCACTTTGTATTAACCCCTGGTGCAAAAGGCTCTTCCTTGGGAGTCCCATGTAGCAGAGAAGGCAGTGAATTAATATGTTGATTTTGGCTTAGAAAGGGGCTACATTTGAGCATGAGGAGGCTCTCAGGGGACAACTTTTAAGCAATATATATTATTAAATGAAACTAAGTTTTGATTTCACAATCATCAATAACAAGGCCCACCTTCCCTTGCAAGACACTACCCAGTTACTCCAAAGATTCTCACCACTCTATGCGAGAATGTAGAAATATTCACCAGGATGGGAGTTCAATATTCCATTGGTTATTGTCTGGTCACCACCCACAGAGACAACATTGTATGTCCACATGAACCCACTCACACTCCTGAGTGGCATGCACAAGTTGTACCACTATCCACGAGTCTCCCATCACTGCCACCCTGGACTAGTGATGCTACAACCAATCTGTTACAACCCATCTGCAACCCAAATCCTCCCCCAAAACAAAGCCAAGAAAAAATAACTAATAAAATTTAAAAATAAAAAGCAAAAAATTAGATTAAAAAAATTTTAAAATAAAAATTGAATTGGGCCTTTCATCACTGTGAGATCTGTGACCTTTTATACATATTACCAATTTCTTCTGTGTGTGTCCCCAGTGTCCTAATTTTTACACTTTATTTACTGAGAAGTTTTAGGTTACCGAAAAGTCACATAGAAAAAACAGGGGATTCCCATATATCCCACAACCTCCCTCCCATCCAGACCTACCAATAATACCCCACATGAGTATGGTACAGTTTTTTCAATTGGTAAATAAATGTTGAATCTTTTATTTATTTATTTATTTAATTTTTTAAATTGATTTTGTAAAAATATTACATTACAAAAAATATATGAGGACCCCTTCAACCCCACCACCCCCACCCCACCACTCCCCACCCCAGCAACACTCATTCCCATCATCATGACACATCCATTGCATTTGGTAAGCACGTCTCTGGGCACCTCTGCACCTCATGGTCAATGGTCCACATCATGGCCCATACTCTCCCCCATTCCATCCAGTGGGCCCTGTGAGGATTTATAATGTCTGGTGATTGCCCCTGAAGCACCATCCAGGGCAGCTCCAAGTCCCTAAGACACCTCCACATATCGTCTTTTCCTGCCATTCCCCATACACATTAGCCACCATGTCCACTTTTCCCACTCCAATGCCACCTTTTCTCTGTGGACATTGGATTGGTTGTGTATATTGCACCTCTATGTCAAGAGGAGGCTCAGATTCCTCATGGATACTGGATGTAAACCTCTCGCTTTCAGTTGTAGGCACTCTAGGCTCCGTGGTGTGGTGGTTGTCCTTCTTCAACTCCATCTTAGCTGAGTGAGGTGAGTCCAATAAATCAGATTGTAGGTGCTGTAGTCTGTTGAGGCTCAGGGCCTGGCTATCACATTGTCAGTCCAGAGATTCAGATCCCCTAAATATATCTTAAGCCCCGACACCAACTACAACTCCAGCACAGTAGCATGAAAGTCTTAAGAAGAGAGATCCCATCTGAGTCCAGATTCATCACGCATAAACACCAGCTCCAAAGAAAGGCCATCTGACATGGCAGTGAACCCCATCTGCCATGACCATAGCACCCATAGGCCTCTTTAGCCCTAAAGGAACCAATATCTGGGGGTTGTATCTACTTTATCTGTCTCTTAGACTCTGCTCAGTTGTGCATAAGGCAATCCTTCTGACAGCCTCCAGACTCTTTTTTAGAGACTCGTAGCCATATAAACTCATTTCAACTTTCCATTTCCCCCTTAGATTAGGTCAAACAGCATTTTAAAGTCATGTTATTTTATGTAGACAGGGATATTCTGCTGATCTGCATTGAACCTTCCATTCAAGGTCATTCTCCAGTTGCATCATCAGTTGGTAGTTGAGAGTGATCCCTCGGTGCCAGGGAGGCTCATCCCCGGGTGTCATGTCCCACGCTGGGGGGAAGGCATTGCATTTACATGCTGAGTTTGGCTTCGAGACTGGCCACATTTGAGCAACATGAAGGCTGTCAGGAGGAAACTCCCAGGCACAATGCTGCTCTAGGCCTTGTTCTTATTTCAGGCATATCAGCTCACAAGCATAGTCATTAGCATCAGGGGCTCACTGTTGGACTCTCTTTCCTTCCCGGTTCTTGCTGCTGCACCTGGGAGACTGTTGCTGCTCCCCTAGGGACCATGACAGAGCACCACCGGCCAGGAATCCAGTACCCCCCAAGCTGTAGTTTAATTGTTGCCACTATGAGTATATACAAACATTACCATGGACCCTGGACATATGTCCTGTATAGCTCCCTGTCAGCCATATATCACCTGTCAATAGTATCCTATACAGTATTCCTCCATTGCCATTGTTGAACCACTCTGTGATCCAGAACTTCCTGAAAATTGAAGCCCAATATAATGTCAGGATCTCTTCCTAGCAAAATGGCATATAGCGATGGGTTTAAAGGTTAAATATAGAATACGTTTTGACTTCGAAAAAAATCTACATGCTATCTTTTTCTTTTTTTTTTTAACAAGAGCCCTAGACCACAGCAATTCATATATATAATATACAGCACTCCCACACATCCACCACAAAACCTTTTCCCATCCACAGCGATACTCTTACACCCTATTCACATCATATTTACTTAAAGTGATGTACAGAGTCTGAGACAATAGCTTTCAAACAAGGTGACATCTGTGCTTACATTGTGGTGCTTACTTGAGGATACTCTGTTTTCTAATTTTTTAGTTATCCTATGTTTTACATTATGGTTTACATGATCACTCTGTTGTCTCCTATATGTTATGGTGTAATATTACATGTTTTATATCCATCCTTGTGTACTCTCATGAAACTCCTCTCTTACCCCCCATTTACCTTGGTTCCACACATTTAACATCCATTTTCACATCCACCTTGGTGCCCACAGCGACAGCCAACCTCCGTTTCCCGAGGAGCCACATCCAGAGATACTTGGAATAGTGTTCAGGGCCTAACTTGCTCAACCGCCCCAATGCCCTGGGAGCCACCCTTTCTCTCGAGAGATACAGTTCCCTCTATTTGATGGCATTAGTCCTCTCCAGGATGTGGGTCCACCCCCACTCTCACTTTTTGGGTCTCTACCCAATGGTGCCACCCACTCTGGCAAAATGAGCATTCAGACATTCCTCAGGAGCCCGTACTGCATCAGACCATACCCTCCGAGCATTCTAAACAGGTAACCCTCTTAATTATATTTTGATATGATTTTCTCGGCATTTTACTCTCCACCAACACCTGACACTCTCCTCTGTACGTATGCTACCCCTCCCTCTCCCCACTTTTGGGCAATATTACCCATCTGCCCATCCCCAGCCACCCTCAAACCCACAAAGCCCCTCCCAAAGGCAACCCCTTGCCCCCATTTTATCTCTTCTTTGTGTTCATACTTACCACCAGCTCGTCATAAATTCCACCACTGCAGACGTCGGCTCACATCCTTCCTCCACCCCCGGATTTCCTGTAAGCCGATCGTTCAGTCTCTTGCTCTCTGAGGCAGCTTGGTTATTTCATATCATTGAGGTCATGTAGTATTTGTCCTTCAATGCCTGGGTTGCTTCACTCAACATAAGGTTCTCAAGATTCATCCATGTTATCACGTGTGTTTGTAGTGTATTTGTTCTTACAGCTGAATAGTATTCCATTGTGTGTATATACCACATTTTATTGATCCACTCATCTGTTGATGGGCATTTGGGTTGATTCCAACTTTTGGCGATAGTGAACAATGCTGCTATGATCATTGGTGTACATATATTGGTTTGCGTCCTTGTTTTCAGTTCTGCTGGGTATAACCCAGCAGTTGTATTGCTGGGTCATATGGCAAATCCATGGCTAGTTTTTTGAGAAACTGACATACTCTTCTCCAGAATGGTTGGATCCTTCTGCATTCCCACCAGCAGTGGATGAGTGTTCCCCTTTCCTAACATCCTCTCCAGCATTTGTATTCTTCTGTTTTTTTCATAGCTCCCAATCTTATGGGTGTAAGATGATATCTCATTGTAGTTTTGATTTGCATTTCCCTGATAGCTAGAGATTTGGAGCATTTTTTCATGTGCTTTTTAACCATTTTTATTTCTTCTTTGGAGAAGTGTCTGTTTAAATCTTTTTCCCATTTTTTTAAATGGGTTGTTTATCTTTTTATTTTCAAGATATAGGAGTTCTTTATATATGCAAGTTATAAGTTTCTTATCAGATATGATTGCCAAATATTTTCTCCCACTATGTGGGCTCCCTTTTTACTTTCTTGACAAACTCCTTTGAGGTACAGAAGGCTTTAATTTTGAGGAAGTCCCATTTATCTATTAGTTCTTTTGCTGCTCGTGCTTTTGGTGTGATATTCATGAATCCATTTCCTATTACAAGGTCCTGTAGATGTTTTCCTACACTGCTTTCTAAGGTTTTTATGGTCTCGGCTCTTATATTTCAGTCTTTGATCCATCTTGAGTTGATCTTTGTATAAGGTGTGAGATGGTAATCCTCTTTCATTCTTCTACATATGGCTATCCAGTTCTCCAGGCACCATTTGTTGAATAGGCCACTCTCTCCCAGTTGAGAGTGTTTGGTGGCTTTATCAAATATTATGTGGCTAAATATGTGAGGTTCTATATCAGAGCTTTCAATTCGATTCCATTGGTCTGTGTGTCTCTCCTTATGCCAATACCATGCTGTTTTCACCACCGTAGATTTATAGTATGTTTTGAAGTCAGGTAGTGTGATTCCTCCAATTTCGTTTTTCTTTTTCAGTATGTCTTTGGCTATTCGGGGTGTCTTTCCTTTCCAAATAAATTTCATAGTTAGTTTTTCTAGTTCCTTAAAGAAGGCTGTGTTGATTTTTATTGGGATTGCATTGAATGTGTAGATCAGTTTTGGTAGGATAGACATGTTAATAATATTCAGTCTTCCTATCCATGAACAAGGAATAGTCTTCCATTTATTTAGGTCTTCTTTGATTTCCTTGAACAGTCTTGTATATTTCTCGGTGTATAAGTTTTTTACCTCTTTAGTTAAATATTTACCTAAGTATTTGATTTTTTTATTTACTATTGTGATAGGTATTTGTTTCTTGATTTCCTCCTGATCTTGCTCATTATTGGTGTACAGAAATGCTACTGATTTTTGTGCATTGATCTTATAACCTGTGACTTTACTAAACTCATTTATGAGTTCTAGAAGCTTTGTTGTAGGTCTCTCAGGGTTTTCTATGTATAAGATCATGTCATCTGCAAATAACGAAATTTTGACTTCTTCCTTTCCAATTTGAATGCCTTTTATATCTGGTTCTTGCCTCAGTGCTCGAGCAAGTACTTCTAAGACAATGTTAAATAGGAGCGGAGACAATGGGCATCCTTGTCTTGTTCCTGAGTTTAGAGGGAAGGATTCTAGGATTTCTCCATAGTAAACAATGTTCGATTTAGGTTTTTCGTATATACTCTTTATCATGTTCAAAAAATTTCCTTGTATTCCAATCTTTTGGAGTGTTTTTATCAAGAAAGGATGCTGTATTTTGTCAAATGCTTTTTCTGCATCTATAGATATAATCATGTGATTTTTTTCCTTCAATCTGTTTATATGGTGTATTACATTGATTGATTTTCTTATGTTGCACCATCCTTGCATACCTAGGATGAATCCCACTTGGTCGTGGTGTATAATTCATTTAATATGTTGTTGAATACGATTAGCAAGTATTTTGTTAAGTATTTTTGGGTCTAGGTTCATTAGAGAAATTGGTCTGTAATTTTCCTTTCTTGTGGTGTCTTTGTTTGGCTTTGGTACTAGGGTAATTTTGGCATCATAGAAAGAGTTCGACAATGTTCTTTCTATTTCGATTTTTTGGAATAGTTTCAGCAGGATTGGTGTTAGTTCTTTCCGGAATGTTTTGTAAAATTCACCTGTGAAGCCATCTGGCCCTGGGCTCTTCTTACTTGGGAGATTTTTAATAACTGATTCTATCTCTCTGCTTGTGATTGGTTTGTTAAGATCATCAATTTCTTCTTTTCTCAATGTGGGCTGCTTATGTGTTTCTGGGAATTTGTCCATTTCCTCTAAATTGTCATTTTTGTTGGAATAGTTTTCATAGTATCCTCTTATGATAGTCTTTATTTCTGTGGGGTCAGTGGTGATATTGCCTTTCTCATTTCTTATTTTGTGTATTTGCATCTTCTCACTTTTTTTCTTTGTTAGTCTCACTAACGGTTTGTCAATTTTGTTGATCTTCTCAAAAAACCAGCTCTTGGTCTTATTTTTCAAGTGCTTTCTTATTTTCTATTTCATTTAGTTCTGCTCTTATCTTTGTTATTTTCTTCCTTCTTCTTCCTGTTGGGTTACTTTGTTGTTGTTTTTCTAATTCCTTCAAATGTGTGGTTAGCTCTTCAATTTTTGCTCTTCTTTTTTGATATATGAGTTTATGGATATAACTTTCCCTCTCAGTACTGCTTTTGCTGCATCCCATAAATTTTGGTATGTTGTGTTCTCATTATCATTTGTTTCAAGGTAGACATTGATTTCTTTTGAGATTTCCTCTTTGACCCATTGTTTTTCTAAGAGTGTGCTGTTTAATTTCCAAATCGTGGTGTTAAACTTGGGCTTCTGTCCCTTGCAAATTTCCAGCTTGACTCCGCTGTGGTCAGAGATATTGTTTTGTATGATTTCAATCTTTCTGAATTTATTCAGCCTTTCTTTGTGGCCTAGCATATGGTCTATCTTGGAGAATGATCCATGTGCGCTCGAGAAAAATGTATATCCTGCTGTGTTTGTGTGTAATGATCTATATATGTCTATTAGATCCAGCTCCTCTAATATACTGTTCCAATGTTTTGTTTCTTTAGTGATTCTCTTTTGAGATGTTGTGTCCAGAGTTGATAGTGGTGTATTAAAATCCCCCACTATAATTGTAGATGCATCTATTGTTTCACTTAGTTTTTCCAGCATTTTCCTCACGTATTTAGAGGCGCCCTTGTTAGGAGCATAAATATTTATGATTGTTCGATCTTCTTGACAGATTTTCCCTTTCACTAAAATGTAGTATCCTTCTTTGTCTCTCACAATTGTTTCACATTTAAAGTCTATTTTTTCTGATATTAATATAGCTACTCCTGCCTTTTTTTGGTTATTGTTAGCTTGTATGATTGTTTTACAGCCATTCACTTTCAATCTCCATGCATCTCTAGGTCTAAGATGTGTCTCTTGTAGACAGCACACGGATGGGTCATATTTCCTTATCCAATGTCCCAGTCTGAATCTTTTGATAGGTGAGTTTAATCCGTTGACATTCAGTGTTATTACTTTCAAGGAATTATTTGTGTTAGCCATATTTTGATTGGATTTGTGTTTGTCATATTTTGTTTGTATTTTTTTCCCTTCTCTTTTTGTCTTTGTTGTTGTTGTTGTTGTTGCTCTTATACTTTCCTCCAACTTTGCCTGTCCTGTTTTTTCCTTTCTTTCTGCAGAACTCCCTTTAGAACTTCTTGAAGGGGAGGTTTCATTGTTGGTATACTCTTTCAGTTTCTGTTTGTCTGCGAATATTTTGAACTCTCCATCATGTTTGAATGCTAGTTTAGCTGGAAAGTGTATTCTTGGTTGGAAATTTTTTTCCTTTCGTACCTTGACTATATCATACCACTGCCTTCTTCCCTCCTTGGTTTCAGATGAGAAATCAGCACTTAATCTAATGGAGCTTCCCTTGTATGTGACGGTTTTCTTTTCTCTTACTGCTTTTAGAATTTTCTCTTTGTCTTGAGCATTGAATAATTTGAGAAGTATATGTCTTGGGGTGGGCTTGTTGGGGTTTATGACCAGTGGAGTGCGCTGTGCTTCTTGGATATGTACATCTGTCTCTTTCAGTAGATTTGGGAAGTTTTCAGCCATTATTTCCTGCAACACTCCTTCTGACCCCTTTCCCTTCTCTTCTCCTTCTGGAATGCCTATAATACGTATGTTTGAGCATTTTGCATTGTCATTCAGGTCCCTAAGTCCTAGCTGGATTTTTTCTATCTTTTTATCGACCCCTTCTACTCTCTCTTTGATTTCTGATGTACTGTCTTCGACATCACTAATTCTCTGCTCTGCCTCTTCTAGTCTACTGATATTTGCTGCAAGTGTATTTTTGATTTCTTGATCTGTGGTGTTCATTCCCATCATATCTGTTATCTTTTTGCGTATGTCTGCAATTTCCCCTCCAAGTGATGTCTTCATGTTGTTAACCTCTTTCATTACTTCATCAAATTTGTCAGTGACAAATGTTCTGAGATCTTTCATTGCTTGTACAAAGTTCTGCTCCCCTTCCTGATTTTTGGTTTGTTGATTGGATTCAGGCATGTTTTCCTGATTACTGGTTTGGTTTGTAGATTTTTGTTGCTTTCTGGTCATTATTCAATCTTGACGGATTTAATCAGTTCCTTAGCTTCTTTGTCTACTCTTGGGGATTAATTAGCTTTTTTTTTTCGTAAGTGTTATATCTTCTCTTTGTCAACTTGTTCTTCTTATTCTAATTTCTTGTTGTTGGTTAAGTTCACTTTAAAGGAAAGTATTAGTGCCGGGGAAAAGCAATTGTGTAAGCAAGGGAAAAGTATAAGTAGTATTAGTGATATATGTTAACAAAGCAAGAATATGAGATCTGGGAGGATGGAGGTTAGATTCATGTAAATTGTGTAGAGTTATTGCAGTAGGTAGAGTACCTAATTTGAGGTAGATGATTGAATATGGAAGGAATATTGTATGATCTAAAAAGCTATTGTTTCCGTGAGAGAGGAAAAAAGTAAAGAAAGGTAATAGTTTCAAGAGTGGGTAACAGACAGAAAACAAAACAAAGGTATTAGAAATTAAGACTTAGACACTTCGTGGATCAAAGAAAGGGAGGTGGGAGATGGAATATAGGAGAGACAGTAGATGATGTCAGATATCAAGATGTAGGGTAAAGAGGATAGTGTAGGTAGCCTAAATCAGTTCACATAGAAATGAGGCAGTGGAGGATGAGAAAACCTCAGCAAATGTGAGGTGTTTCCTGGTGTGCCTATTGTATAATTGAGTTAAAATAAAATAAGTAGAAGATGAGGGACATGAGGGGGAGAGAAAACAGAAAAAGAAAACAAATTAAAAAATAAAAAATAAAAAAAACAAAGGGGGGGAAGAGAAGAAAGAAAGAAAGGAAAAGGGGGTGGGCAAAGGGTGGGGAACAGGTAGGGGAAAGAAAGAAAACAGATATACACGATCCACAATTAAAAACACCAGCTACACAACAACCACCACAAAAAAAAACCCTAAATAACTGAATTTAAAAAAAAGACTTTCGGGTATACTCTGTGAGAAAAGACTAGGGGATAATGCAGTGTTAGCAATCAGGACATTAAAAAAAAGTGAAAAATAAGACAAAATGAAAATAAAAACAAAAAAAATGAAATGATAAAGAAAAAATGCCAACATTGAAGGCTAGGGCTTTCAAGGACCTCAGATGGCCCTCAGGGTATGATGGATTCAGGGGTGGAAAGTCTGAGATATTAAAGACTCAAGAGGTGTGATTCTCTGGGGTGTGGGCCACCAGAGTTTAGGGGATTCAGACCAGGCAACCTCCAATCTGGTCAACAGGAAGCCTAGGAGCCCCGTAGTGTAACACAGCCCTCAGGGATCCCCACAGCTGGGCGCCAGCCGTATGGGGGAAGTCAGATCCGCAAACTCTATTTATGTCTGAACCCTGCAATTCACTTACTTAGTAGGGCTCATTAATGTGGGTATATCGCCACTTCAGCTTTTGGACAGCTCCTGCCCTTTGCTTCCAGAACACTGCCACTTGAGGGCGCCTTTACACCGCAGCCATTTTACTGGCACAGATCTGAAGCCTAGCCCGTGATGCCGAAAACAGATTCCAAAAGTGGAATTCCCAAGCTTCACAAAATATTCCCTAATCGGCTTCCAGACGTGTCCCCCTCCCTCGCCGCACCCTGAGACAACTTTCCAGTTACGTCCCTTTATTGCCTACAGCCTAATTCGGTTGCAGATCGGCAGCCAGGGTGTGGGGGCGGGGCTTCAGGTGGAAGCGCTATTATTTGTGTCCGCCATCAAAAATTTTCCCCCGCTTCACAACAGAACACCGTCTATCTCCCCAAATTGATCCGCAAAGGCGACCCATCGCATCAACCAGCTAACAGCCCGCCCAGGACTCGCGAACTCCCCAGCACTGCAGGACCACCAAAAAAGCTGAGCCGCTCCGTGACACTACAGCTCCACCCACCCCCAAGAGGGAGGAACCCGTGTGCGTGTCTCACCTCTGGTCAGTAGAACCCAAATTATATCTTATAGACCGATCCTCTCTGTTACCTTTCCACCAAATCAATGTCCAGACATTTCCTGCCCGGCATAAATCCCGAAAAAGCCCCACCTGGGAGAACCTCCAGCCACGCCCAGCTGTTTCTTCCCAGGAGAAATTGCAAGGCAAGTTCACTCAGCGACCATCTTGCTTCCGCCCCCCCCTCTTGAATCTTTTCTACAGAACATTCCCAGCAGTTTACATTATGGTTTGCCTTTTAGACTGTATACCTTTATAGCTTCTGAAAAAAATATATAATGGCCTTTATCCAATGGTCTTTATCCATCAGTGCGAGATCACACAGAGGAATCCAATGTCCCAAAGATGCCCTGTGTTACCCCTGGCTCTCTCTACCCTCAGAACCAATAGCAAACATGAAGTTTCAATTTTTGGAAAATAATGTACATATTTACACACATTAATACTGACACCTTGACATATGGGTCTGTTTTATTTTATTGGGTGCTGCCTATATACTCGAGATATTCTTGCCCCTCTAATTGAGAACATGGCTGGATTCTGCAGAGTGGGAGTTTGGTATTTTCTTGTTTATTGTGTGGGTCTCCTCCCATTGAGACAATACCCTATGCCAAGATGAACACATTCACATTCCATTGAAGAATGCCCCAGGTGGACAACTTTCCCCCTTATCCAACCCACCAACACCTTCTACCAGTGATCCTCCCCTATAGTTCCAATCACAGATCCATAAATCCCCAGAGTTTACCTCCTTCTTCCTCCAGTCCTCCCCTAAGTTCTATGAATATTCCATCCCAAACCCCTGCCCTTCTCAACATCACATCCATCATCATCCACCCCATTCATGCATCTGCACTATCATCACCTGCTTCCACACCCAAACTATCACCTTCCACCTAATCCTGGGTTTTGCCCATATTGAGCTTCTCCTCAATGCACTCTACTCCCTTTCTGTCTCCTGATAACTTATATTCCAGATTCTAGCTCTATGAATATTCTCAATAGGCTTAGGTAATTTCAGTAAGGACACACAATATTTACCTTTAAGATTGTCTTACTCACTCAGCATAAGATCTTCAAGATTCATTCATATTGTTGCATGTTTCAATACTTCATTTTTTTTCTTACAACTGAGTAATATCCATTGTATGTAGATACTGCATTTTGCTTATCCATTCTTCTGTTGATGAACACTTGGGTTGCTTCCAACTTTTGGCAACAGTGAATAATGCCTCTATGAGCAGAGGTGTGCATATATCTCTTTGCATCCCTGCTTTCAAATCTTCCAGGCATATACCCAGCAGTGGTATGGTAATTTTATAATTAGTTTTCTGATGGACTGCCAAAATTCCTTCCACAATGACTGAACAATTCTTTATTCCCACCAGCAGTGTATATAGATACCCATTCTTACACATCTTCCCCAACACTTGTAGTTTTCTGGTTTTTTTAAAATAGCCATCAGCCTAAAATATGTAAAGTGATATCTCGTTGCAGTTTTGATTTGCATTTCCTCAATACTTAGTGATGTTAGGCATCTCTTCTTGTGCTTTTTAGCCATTTGTATTTCCTCTTTGGAAAAGTGTTTATTCAACCCTCATGCCAATTTTGTTTTTTTGTTTGTTTGATCATATTCTTCTTTTTGGAACATCTTCATCACTTTATTTTTCTTAACTTCATTTTGTATATTTAATAATTGGAAATGTAAACAAAAACTTAAAAAGAAACAGTTGAGTAAAAACATACATTTCTCAATTAAATGTACTGGTTACATATAATTTCTTAAATCATAAATGGATTGCGGGTCCTTTTATTTTCAAGACGAAGAATTTCTTTATATGGGCTGGATATTAGGCCCTTATCAGATAAGTGGATCTCAACTATTAACTCCCATTGAGTAGGTTAACTTTTCAATTTTTGAACAATCTCCTTTGAAGTTATGTTTCTTTTTAAACTTTGAAATACTTTATGCTTAGCCAGTCTCTTCCCAATATTCTCCTTCTCTTTAGTCATGTTTTCCTTCATCTCCTTGAATTTATTTGGGAGATTTGTTTGAATGTCTTTACTTTTTCTAAATTCTGTTTTCCTCTGAAGTTTTAATTTGTTCCCTTGACTGAGCCATATATTCCTGTTTCTTAGTATGGCTTGTGATTTTTCGCTAATGTCTCCACAATGGTTATTTTAATATGTTAACTCTGAAAGTCAGTTTCTCCCTCCTGCCTAGGAAGTTTTTTCAATTGATTGGCTTTGTGTTAATGCTCTACTTTGACACTTGTCTAACTTCTTTATATTTAGAGTAGCCCATTTTTAACTGCTTAAGTGTTCTCAGTTTTTTCCATTTGATTCTTGCCCTGGATATGTGGTAAATTTTAAGATGGTGCTTTTTGTGCAATTGTTTCATGTTCTCTCTTCCATCTGTGGGAACCTTGATCTGCTCTGTTTTTGTGCAGAATTTCCTCCCCAGTTCCCATGATATATTTAAATTCTTTCCCTCATTTTTTTCCTTATACTTTTCAGTTCTGTCATGCTGTCTTATAGCATTTCAGTCCCCTTTTCCTATTTTTGTGAGGCTTTTCTACCCACTGGTTTCTAACTCATTCAGGTATCCTGCCACAGGGAACAAAATCGTATTAATCTAGCAAAGCCCATTTTGTGTTTCAGTGGTCCAATCACCTAAGATTGACTGAGTGTGTGTACCTGTTGCCAAAATTTCTGTTATGGTCTCTTTCTCTCTCTCTTTTTTTTACTTGGGTGACCATTTTTATGTTGCACCCATTGGCTACTTCTGTTCTTCCCTGGATTTCTGAGGACTTGGATCTGTGCCTGGATTTGTATGGGGTTCTAACATGCTTCTGTGAGTGGCTAGTTAGTCTGCATCCATTTATTGAGGTACCAGGGCCATGCTGCCTTTATGTCTCTCCCAAACCACTTGGGACCATGTGAGACTGAGGTGTTTGGACTGACAGAGCTTGAATAGAAATCTCTTACCTGATCTTGGAGATCTTTTTACTATTTCTTCAATTAAGCATTTGTAGATTCTTTCTCCAGTCTTTATTATCTTTCAGAGTTCCAAGCATGTCAGATTTGTCCTTTTATTAGTTGATTCTGATGGGAGACATTTTCAGAATATATCTTTTATCACCATGAGGATGACATCTGCCAACTGACTTTTTCTTTCTTTATTTTCTTTTAAATGTTACACTCAAAAAATATGAGGTCCCCATATACCCCCACCCCTACCCCACCCCTCCCACATCAACAAACTCTTCCATCATTGTGGCACATCTACTGCACCTGGCAAATACATTCTGGAACAGTGCTGCACCACATGGATAGTGGTCCACATAATAGTCCACACTCTCCCCCAGTCCACCCAGTGGGCCACGACAGGACATACAACATCCAGCATCCATCCCTGCACCACCAACTAGGACAACTCCATATCCTAAAAATGGCCCCACACCATATCTCTTCTTTCATCTCCCTACCATCAGCAGCCACCATGGCCACCCTCTCCACATAACTACTACTGTTTCTTCCCTTATTAATCCCAATAGTTCCCTAGCAGAACACCAGTAAGTCCACTCTAATCCATACTCTATTCCTCTATCCTGTGGACCCTGAGATGGTTATGACCAGTTCCACTCTACATCAAGAGGGGCTTAGATTCCACATGGATGGTGGATGCAATTCTCCTGCTTGCAGCTGTAGGCACTCTTGGCTCCCTGGTGTGGTGGTTGGCCCTCTTCGCCTCCCTGTCAGCTGGCCAGAGTAAGTCCAAGAAACCAGAGGGTAAAAGTGGCAAGTATGCTGAGGTCCAGGGCCTGGTCGTCGCATGGACAATCCAGAGATTCAGGTCTCCTGAGCATACACCAACCCAAATGGCAACCACAGGTCTGGTAAAAGTAACAGAAGAGGCATGTGTAGAAAGGCCATATCTGAATCCAACTCCATAATGCTCAGGAACACAAACTCCCAAGTACAGCCAACTGACATGGCCCTGAACTCCAGAGCCATCTGCCATGACCATAGAACCTGTGGATCTCTGCAGCCCTCAGGAGAACCAGCACCTGGGTTTCCATCTACCTTGGCTGTCTCTGGTACCCTCCTGAGGCGTTCATAAGCATCACCCCTCTGATGACCTCCCAACTCTTTTATGGAGACTCATTGCCATATAAACTCACTTTTCCTTTCCATTTCCCCTTTTTATCCAAAGTCAAAAACAGTTTTTTAACACCTGATATTACATGTAGGCTGAGATATTCTGTCGTTCTGAGTTGACTTCTTTATTCAAGGTCATTTTCTATTTACATCATCAGCTGGTGCTTGGTAGTAATCCCTCAGCACCAGGGAGGCTCATCCCAAGAATCATGTCCCACACTGGGTGGAAGGCAATGCACCTACATGCTGATTTTTCAACGGACTTTTGACCAGTGGGTTAAGTACAAGCAGTAAGGAAAGAATAGTGTTTTCAATAAATTGTGTGATAAAAAATGGTTATCCACAAGCAGAAGAATGAAATTAGACCCTGACTTCACATTATATAAAAAATAAACTCTAAAGGAATCGAGATCATAAACATAAGAGTGATACATGTAAAAATATTAGATTATAACACTGGGGAAAATTTTTATGATGTGGCATAGTTATGATACAAAAAGCCTGAGATATAAAGGTTTAAAAATACATACAATTGAATGCATTAAATCTAAAAATTTCAGTACATCAAAGGAAATAATCAATAAATTAAAAATACTGCCTACAGAATGGGAGAAAAAGCTCTCAAACCATATATCTCATATGTGTTTACTATCAAGATTCTACAAAGAATTTTTACAATGCAACAAAACAAAATGATAAAGAACCCATTAAAAAATGGCCAAAGTACTTGAATAGATATTACTTTAAAAAAAAAAATGCAAACGGCCAATAACCACCAAAAAACAAGCTGAAAACAATTAGTTCTTGGGAAAATGAAAATTAAAGCCACAATTAGATAACACTGCACAACCACAAAGACTACTGTTATTTAAAAATTGTGTGATATTTTTAGAGAAATTGGAACTCTAGAGAATGTTTGTAGGAATAAAAAGTGATGTAGATACAGAAAGCAATATAGCCATCTTTCAGAAAATTAAGAAAAGAATTACCATTGGGCCAAGCAATTCCACTTCTGTTAATATACCCAAACAGAGTCACAAACAGGTATTTGTGCATCATTGTTTATAACAGCATTATGCACAATATTCAAAATCTGGAAACAACTCCAATGTCAATCAATGAATGAATGGATAAACAAAAAGTGTTGCTAACACACAATGAAATATTATTTCACAATAAGAAAAAAATGAAGTTATGAGTCATGCTGCAACATGGGACAAACTTGAAAATGTTATGCTCTCTGAAATAAGCCACACACCAAAGGACAAAAATTTAATTGTATCACTTAAAAGAGATGACTAGAAAGAGTAAATTGGAAGTAATAGAAAGCAGATCAGAGTTTATGGAAAACTTTAAAAGATAAATTATGGCATATCTATACAATAATAATTATTTTTTAAAATGTTTTAACACTAATTGATACTTCAAAAAGACAAAACATGGCTTATCTATAAAATGGGATATTGTTCAAACATAAAAGAAAGAAGTTCTCATACATGCTATGGCATAGATGAATCATAAAAACATTATGCTAAGTGAACAAGACACCAAAGAACAAATACTCCATGATTTTCCTCATAGGAAATGTCTAGAATAAGCAAATCCATTGAGATAGAGAGTAGATTAGAGATTAGAAAGGTTAGGAATGGATGAGGAGATACTGCTTAGTGGGAACAAAATTTGTGTTTCAGGTGATGAAAATGGTTTGTAACAGATGTCGGTGAGGGTAGAACACTAGAAATTAATGCCATTGATTATATCTTTATAATGTTTAACATAGAAAATTTTATGTGATATATAACATATATAAACATTATGATATGTGTGTGTGAAAAAGACATTAAAATTCATGGTAGCTGTCTTGAAGACCCTGTCAATGAAAACTTTTGAGTGAGCTTGTGATTCAAAAGAAAAAATTATTAATTTAATATATCATATCACCATGAAGGAAAAGGAATCCTTAAATCCATTGTGATAATAAAAACAGAAAAGTGTAAAAGGGAAAACTCTCCTTGACCTAGGAATGTGAATTGATGGATATAGAATTAACAGAACAATTCAAACTATCATATGATTGATTCAGACAAAAAAATTATCAGTAAATGATAAAATAACTAGTGTTTTTCATATGAAGTTATTAAAACAATCTTGCTGAAATTCAGGGTTCAACTCTCATATGTAGAGACTGAAGATTTAAATCTATGAGATATATATTAATGGGTAGAGGTAAAATTGTCAGTTCAAATAAAAGGGGTAGAAAAATCATGATTAGAGAAATTAAAAATAATTCTAAATCTGCTATATTGGGGAAATAGCTTATCATGTTTTTCAAAATAGAGCCAGCCTAGGAGATCTTGATTTCATGAGGTTATATGCCTTGCCTACAGTGTCTGGATTTCACCAAGCCCTCAGAAGTATATTTATCTGAGGCTTCTGTTATTTTTGAAGTTAGTGAGAACCGCCTGAGACCTCTGAATTACCTCCCAACTTACTTTCTAATCCCTTATCTGTTTAAATTCTTTTGTATTCAATATTTCAACCTTTTGGCCAAGGTATTTTAACAGATGCGTTTCTGGTTTGTCCTCGTTAATAATTCCTTGGTGCAAAGGAGGCTCATCCCCAAGAGTCATGTCCCACTTCAGGGTGTAGGAGTGTTTATTTGCTGAATTTGGTTTAGAAGGGGCCACATCTGAGAAACAAAGAGATTTTCAGGAGGTAACACTTAGGAATAAATTATAATTAAGCTAAGCTTAATTTTTACAGAAATGATATTCTTAAGTACAAGCATATTATTTAAGAATAATATTCTTAAGTACAAGACGATGGACTTGGCATATTGGCCTGTTTACTTGCATTAGTTGCTGTATATATTTATATATAAGATTTTTGCCATTTTATTGACAAAGTATCAGTATTCCCCAGAACGGAAGTTTAATCTCTTGTTGGCTACTTTGTGGGTCCCTGAAAAGAAAACATTCACGTACAAAGAAATATGTTTTAGGTGCATTTTTCTCCATATATTCCCCCACAATGAACACCCCGTACCAGTGACATACCTTCACCATAGACCTTGAAAGAACATTCTTATAACTGTATTCTTTTTTTATATATATATATTTCTATAATTCTTTCTTGAATTTATTTTTTTTTATTTATTTTTTATTTTTTATTATTATTATTTTTAATTACATTTTAAAAAAATGAGGTCCCATTCAACCCCACCGCCCCCGCCCCCCACTCTCCCCACAGCAACACTCTCTCCCATCATCATGACACATTCATTGCACCTGGTAAGTTCATTTCTGAGCATCACTGCACCCCATTATAACTGTATTCTTAACCACCATCCTCAGTATAGAAAAGTGCCATGAATTTAATAGCTAATAATATCACCATTTGTTTTCTCACAGTTCATGTTTCAGAAGTCCCCTGGCTTCAGCTTGTTCCTCGACTTAGAGTCTCACAAGTTTGAAATAGATAGCAGCCAAATTAGGCTCTCATCTATTGGCTTTCAGAGAGAAAACACCTCTGGGATGATTCAGGTTGTTGGGAGAATTGATTTCCTTCTCATAGTTTCATGTGACACCTTTTATCTTCAGAGTCATCAAGAGAACATGAGAAGAGGTGGGGCAAGATAACATCTGAGTGAGTGTACCTCATAATCTCTCCTGCAAAGAAGCAACTGGGTAAGGTTGGAATCTTGCTGGAGCAGGCTGGAGTGGGGGCTAGCAATGCAGGAGTGAAAGGACATCAATTGGGAGAGACTGTGACAGCAGTAGTGCTTGCTAAAGGTAAAATTGTGGGTTTATAGCACAGAGGTTGGAAGTTGTGGGGAAGTGGGACATTACCACTAAGGATTGCGGCTGCAGTGTTCCTGAAAACTGTTGGTTGTGTGGTGGCATTCCCAAGCCCTATGTTCCCCAGATGCATGGTCCCCAGATCCGTGCCCCCTAAACCCCCTTAGCCCACATTCCACAGACCGACATACCTTGAGTCTGCAAAATCCCGGACTTCCCTTTCCAGAATCCAGTGCTCCCTGAGGTCCGGGAATACCCTAGCCCTCTGGTTTTGGACTGACTCCATGAGTGGGAGGGATTTGGTGGGAGGTGCAGAGGGGCCAAATGAATGTGGCTTCAATTTTCTGGTCCTCCCCTCCCACTTTTTTGAGCTTGGAGGAGCATACCAGCTGACTTTGGGAGAGCATGAGTAAAAAGGAGAGGCAAATGTGCTGTGAAAGCCCAATTTACCTAAACACCCTGGGATAGGAAACTTGGTCAGGGAAAAGTGGAGTTAGAAAATCAACTAACCTTCCTGTAGCATACCTTAGGAAGAGGGACTGTAGGAGGTGCTTTCCAAGCTTCCAATAGCATATTTGTGGTTTCTGGTGAGGTGTGGGTGCTCTCTCTCTGGAAATTAAGAGTCACTTTTTTCCGTGCTGAGCTGGTTCACCAAGGACCCACTTGAATCTCCTACCAGACCCCACATGCAGCTTTTCTGCTGCCCTGGGAGAGAGGGAAGTGAGGAAGGGAGAAAGGGGGAACCTCATATTCCTAAGCATTTTATTTAACTGCAAAGAGGTTGCCTTGCTTGAAACTTTTTATGGCTTTTTTGTTGGTTTGTCTTCTTGTTTTTCCTTCCTTTTTATCTCCCCAGGGCCCTTTTTTCTTTCTTTTCTCTCTCTCTCTCTCTTTTTCTTTGTCTTGCTTTCTCCCCCCCTTTATTTTTTCTTTCTTTCACTTCTGTTTTATTTTTTTAATATTAGTCCTTCAGGGAGTGCTTCATATTTGCTGTGTTTCCTCATCCTCCCTTTCCTATTTTCTGTGTGTGTTGGTTTTGGCCACCAACATGATGCCCTTTCCTCTACATCTTTCTATCCTCCATCATTTATTGCTTCTCTTACATCCCACCTCTCTTTGGTTGGCCCCCAATTTTTGTGACTCTATTTCTAATACCTTTGTTCTGTTTTCTGTCTTTTATTCACTCTTTATATTATTGTCCTTTCTTTTCTCTTTCCCTCTCTTCTGAACACACTGGCTTTTTAATTCATACTATATTTCTCCCCAAATTCAGTTTACTCTCTCATTGTAGGTACTTTATTTTTCTTACTGTTATAACTCTACAAAGCTTACATGACTCTATTATCTGTTCTTCTATATCTCACATGGTTCTCTGCAACACTTACTATTAATACTACCCTTATACATTTTCTTTTTATACTCCTTTTGCTTGTTCTGACCCTAATATTTTCCTTCAAGTGAACTTAGCCAACAACAAGGAAATAGAATAAGAAGAACAAAGTGATAAAGAGAAGACTTAACACACACACAAAAACAACTAATTTAAACCCCAAGACTAGGAAAAAAGCTAAGGAACTAATTAAACCTGTCAAGATAAAATGATGACCAGACAGCAACAAAAAACTACAAACCAATGCAATAATGAGGAAAACATGACTCAATCCAATGAATGCACTAAAAAACAGGTAGAGGAGCAGAACATCAAACAAACAATTAAAGTTCTCAAAACATATATTAGGGACCAATTTGATGAAGTGAAGGAAGAGATTAAACACTTAGAGAGAATACAGAAGAAATTGCAATCACATCCAAAAAAATACCAGATATGATGGGATCAACAGTACAGTGCAAGAAATCAAAAATACTCTCCTAGCAAATAAGAGCAGATTCAATGAGGCAGAGGAAAGAATTAGTCATGTGGATGACAGTACATCTGAAATCAAACAGATAGTAGAAATGATTGATAAAAAGAGAAACTCCAGCAGGGACTTAGGGACATGAATGATAATGCAAAATGCACAAAAACATGCATTGTAGGCATCCCAGAAGGAGAAGAGAAGGGAAGGGGAAAGAAAGGATGTTGGAGGAAAACTTCCCAAACCTACTTGAGGGTGATAGATGTACATGTCCAAGAAGCACAATGCACTCCAAACAGCATAAATCCCAACAGGCCTACCACAACACATATACTGATCAAATTATACCATGCTCAAGACAAAGAGAAAATAGTAATAGCAATAAGAGAAAAGCGAACTATCACATACAAAGGAGGCTGCATAAGATTAAGTGCTTATTTCTCATCTGAAACCATAGAGACAAGAAAGAACTGGTATGGCATAGTAAAGGTACTAAATGAAAAGGTTTTCCAATGAAGAATATTCTATCCAGCAAATTTAGCATTCAAAAGTGATGAAGAGTTCAAAATAGTCACAGATAAACAGAAACAAAGAGAGTATGCCAACAAGAAACCTGCCCTTCAAGAAGTACTAAAGGGAATTTTGCAGGAGGAAAGAAAAAAACAGGAGAGACAAGTTGGAGGAGAGTGTAAGAACAACTAAAATGAAAAAAAGAGATAATAAAACAAACAACATATGACAAACACAAATTCAAAGAAAATATAGCTAATATAAGTAATTCCTTGAAAGTAATAACACTGAAAGTCAATGGATTAAACTCACCTATCAAGAGACTCAGACTAGAAGACTGGATAAGGAAATACAACCCATCCATATGCTGTCTACAAGAAACACATTTTAGAGCCACGGATTCAAGGAAGTTGAATGTGAATGGCTGGAAAACAATCTTACAAGCAAACAATAACCAAAAAAGGGCAGAAGTAGCTATATGAATATCAGACAAAATAGACTTTAAATACAAAACTATTGTGAGCGACAAAGATGGACACTACATATTAGTGAAATCTTTCAAGATTAGTGAAGCTTTCAAGAAGAAAGAACAGTCATAAACATTTATGCTCCTAACCATGGCAGTTCCAAATATGTGAGGCAAACAGTGATAAAAACTAAGTGAAAGAATAGATGCCTCTATAATTACAGTGGCTTTAATATACCATTATTAATTTTGGACAGAACATCACAAAAGAGAATCAATAAAGAAACAAAGACCTTAAATAATATATTAGAGGACCTGGACCCAATAGACATATACAGAACATTACATCCAAATACAGAAGGATATACATTTTTCTCAAGTGCACATTGATCATTCTCCAAGAAAGACCACATGCTATGCCACAGAAAAAGTCTCACTGAATTCAGAAAGATTGAAATCATCCAAAATAATTTTCCTGACTACAGTGGAATGACACTGGAAATGTGCAAGAACCAGAGACACATATTTGGCAACAAATTTGGAAGTGAAACAAATCACTCTTAGAAAAACAGTAGATCAAGGAGGAAATCTCAGAAGAAATCAATAACTACCTTGAAACTAATGAAAATGATAACACATCATATCAAAACTTATGGGATGCAGCAAAAGCTGTACAGAGAGGGAAATTTATAGCCATAAATTCATACATCAGAAAAGAATCAAAACAGAAGGGACATTGCCTAACTCATTGTATGAAGCCAACATTACCCTAATACCAAAGCCAAAGAAAGACATCACAAGAAAGGAAAATTACAGACCAATTGCTCTAATGAACCTAGACATGAACAGCCTCAACAAAATACTTGCTAATCATATTCAACAATACATTAAAGGAATTATACACCATGACCAAGTAGGATTCATTCCTGGTATGCAAGGATGGTTCAACATAAAATAAATTAATATCATACACCACATAAACAGATGGAAGAAATAAAAACACATGATTGGGAAGCGGACTTGGCCCAGTGGTTAGGGCATCTGTCTACCACATGGGAGGTCTGCAGTTCAAACCCTGGGTCTCCTTGACCCGTGTGAAGCTGGTCCATGCACAGTGCTGAGGCACGCAAGGAATGCCCTGCTACTCAGGGGTGTCCCCACATGGGGGAGCCCCACGCACAAGGAGTGCACCCTGTAAGGAGAGGTGCCCTGTGCAAAAGAAAGTTCAGCCTGCCCAGGAATGGTGCCACACACACGGAGAGCTGACACAGCAAGATGAAGAAAAAAAAAGAAACAAAGATTCCCGTGTCACTGACAACAGAAGTGGACAAAGAAGAACATGCAGCAAATAGACACAGAGAACAGACAACTGGAATGGGGGACAGGGAGAGAAATAAATAAATAAATCTTTTTTAAAAAATCACATGATCATATCTATAGATGCAGAGAAATCATTTGATGAAATACACCACCCTTTCTTGACAAAAACACTGCAAAAGGTGAGAATAGAAGGAAACTTTCTGAATATGATAAAGGCTATATATAAAAAATCCCACACCTCACATCATTTACAATGGTCAAACCTAAAATCTTTCCCTCTAAGATCAGGAGCAAGACAATGATGCCCACTATCACCCCTTCTATTTAACATTGTCTTGGAAGTACTTGCTTGAGCACTGAAGAAAAAACCAGACATAAAGGCATCCAAACTGGAAAATGAAGAAGTCAAAATTCCATTATTGGCAGGTGACATGATCTTATACATAGAAAACTCTGAGAAGTCTACAACAAAGCTTCTAGAACTTATATATGAGCTCAGTAAATTTGCACATTATAAGATCAATGTGGAAAAATCAGTAGCATTTCTGTACATAGATAATGAGCAATCTCATAGGAAATCAAGAAACAAATACCTCTTACAATAGTCAATAAAAAAATAAAATACCTAGGACTAAATTTAACTATAGATGTAAAAGACTTATAAACAGAAAATTACACAACACTGCTAAAGGAAATCAAAGAAGACTAAATAAACCAAAGAATATTCCCTGTCCATGGATAGGAAGACTAAATATTATTAAGATGTCTATCTGAACAAAATTGATCTACAGACTAAATGCAATCTCAATAAAAATCAACACAGCATTCTTTAATGAAATAGAAAAACTATGAAATTTATTTGGAAAGGAAAGAGGCCCTGAATAGCCAAAGACATATTGAAAAAGAAAAATGAAATTGGAGGAATCATACTACCTGACTCCAAACATACTACAAAGCTACAGTATTGAAAACAGCATGGTATGGACAAAATGATAGACACAGTGACCAACAGAACCAAATTGAGATCCTCATATATAAAGTTATATGGTATTAGAGAAGGCCACTAAACACACTCAACTGGGAGAGAAAAGCCTCATCAACAAATAGTGCCTAGAGAACTGTATATCCATATGTAAAAGAATGAAAAAGGATTACCAATTCATACTTTATACAAAAATAAATTTAAGATTGATCAGAGACCTAAATATAAGAGTCAAGACCATAAAGACCTTGGAAAGCAATGTAGGGAAGCATCTACAGGACCTTGTAATAGGAAATGGCTTCATGAACTTCACACCCAAAGCACGAGCAGCCAAAGAACAAATAGATAAATGGGACTTCCTCAAAATTAAAGCCTTCTGCACATAAAAGGAGTTTGTCAAGAAAGTGAAAAGAGAGCCTACACAATGGGAGAAAGTATTTTGTAACCATATATCAAAATAGGATACTTATATCCTGCATCTATGAAGAACTCTTATATCTTGAAAATAAAAAGACAAACAGTCTATTTTAAAAAAGGAAAAAGATCTGAACAGATGCTTCTCTAAAGAAATACAAATGGCTAAAAAGCACATGAAAAAATGCTCAAAATCACTAGTTATTAGGGAAATGCGAATCAAAACTATAATGAGATACCGTCTACTCACATAAGACTGGCAGCTGTCAAAAAACAGAAGCCTACAGGTGCTGGAGAGGATGTGGAGGAATGGGAACACTCATCCGCTGCTGGTGGGAATGCAAAAGGATCCAGCCATTCTGGATGACAGTTTGGTGGTTTCTCAAAAAATTAGGTTTAACATATGACCCAGCAATTCCACTGCTGGCTATATACCCAGAAGAACTGAAGATAAGGACACAAATTCATATATGCACACCCATTTTCATAGCAGGATTATTCAGTATTGCCAAAGTTGGAATCTACCCAAATGCCCATCAGCAGATGAATGGATAAATAAAATGTGGAATGTACATACAATGAAGTACTACTCAGCTTTAAGAGGGAATACAGTACAAACACATGTGATAACATGGATGAATGTTGAGGACCTTATGTTGAGTGAAGCAAGCCAGGCATTGAAGGACAAATACTACATGACCTCTCTGGTATGAAATAAGTAAACCAAGCTGTCTCTGAAAGCTAGAGATTGAATGATAGGCTTAAAGGAAGTTGGGGGGTAGTGGAGGGTTGTGAGCTAAAACTTACATGTGTGAAATCTATGCTAACCTGGAGGTAAGTATTTGTACTGTGAAGGGATAAAATGGGGACATATGGGTACCTTTGGGTAGGACTTTGAGGGCTTGAGGGGGACTAGGGATGGGAGGATGAGTCAGATGGCCCAAGAAATTGTGGGAGGGTGGGGGGAGCATTTGAACATAGGAGATTGTCAGGTATGTGGTTGAAACTACAATGTTGAAAAACTCTTTAGAAAATATGATAAGGAAGGTAACCTGTTTAAGATGCTTAATGGGGGGCATCTGATACAGGCCAGGCTTCTAAGAGTGTGTGAGTGCTCATTTTGTCATAGTGCATTATATCATTGGGTGGAGACCCATACAATGAAAATGAAGGTATACCCACATCCTCGGAGGACTGATGTTCTCAAACAGAAGGAATTGTATCTCTCAAGACAATTGTTGGCTCCCAATGGGTTAGGGCAGTCGATTATGTGAAGCCCTCAACATTGTTGTGAGTATCTCTGAATATGGTCCTTCAAGTAATTAAGATTGACTTTGATGGCAGGCCCTGAGGGAAGGGGAAAAGAGGTGTGGAACAGATGGAATCAGTGTAACTGTGGGGCAATAGAAGTGTTCCAAAAGATCATGCAATGATGGAATAGGACATGTTAAATTATACCAAAAATGTATAAAAGTCTATAGGCTAAAATGTAAGCCATAAGGTAAAACATAAGATAACTAAAAATTTAGAAAATTGTGTAGTCTAAAATATAATGTATACCCAAATTGAACCATGCTTGAAAGCTATTGTTACAATATCTGTACATCAGTTGCAGCAAATGAATTATGAACATGTGAAAAGATTATTGCTGGGGAAAAGGCAAAGTGTTTGCTGTTTGATATGTGGGAGTAAAGTATATTGTATGTGTGAACTACTGTGATCTAAAACTTTTGTAAATACAAACTTAATGATTAGAAAGAAAAGAGAGAAATGATATAGACACTGAGGAAGAAATGGAAGAAATTGCAATGCCACTGCACATACAGAGCAACAACTATTGCAGTGATGAAAGGCAAAATATCAAAAACAAAGCTTTTTCATTTTTCTCATTTTTGATACTCCAATTTATTTTTACTTCATTTAATTTTTCTAAATTAGTATGTGTTCTATATCTAACCTTTAAACCCATTGCAATATGCCTTTTTACTATTAATGGAACCTGGTAATATATTAGGCTTCATTTTTAAAGACGTTCTGGACCACAGAGAGTTTCAACTATGGCTGGGGAGGAACACTGGTGTGGGGTGTTATTGACAGGAGGCACATGGTTGGGAGGGAGTTCTCTAAGGCATGTATCTAGGGTACAAAAAATTTTTGGATATTTTCATAATGGTTACAGTTAAAAATGACAACTAAGGGAGTGTTGAATTTCTAGCCAGGGGAGCTCTGTCACATTCCCCAATGTAACAGCAATAATCTCCCAAGTGGACGGGCTCCTGGGGAATGTCTGAATGCTCATTTTGCCAGAGTGGGTGATACCATTGGGTAGAGACCCAAGTAGTGAGAGTGGGGGTGGACCCACATCCTGGGGAGGACTAATGCCATCAAATAGAGGGAACTGTATCTCTCGAGAGAAAGGGTGGCTCCCAGGGCATTGGGGCAGCTGAGCAATTTAGGACCTGAACACTGTTGTAAGTATCTCTGGACGTGGCTCCTCGGGAAACGGAGGTTGGCTGTCACTGTGGGCACCAAGGGGATGGGAAAATGGATGTTAAATGTGTGAAACCAACGTAAATGTGGGGTAAGAGAGGAGTTTCGTGAGAATACACAAGGATGGATATAAAATATGTAATATTACATCATAAACATATAGGGGACGACAGAATGACAATGTAAACCATAATGTAAAACATAGGATAACTAAAAATGTTAGAAAACTGCGTGTCCTAAAGTATGCACCACAATGTAAGTACAGATGTCACCTGGTTTGAAAGCTATTGTCTCAGACTATGTTCATCACTTTAAGTAAATATGTTGTGAATAGGTTGTAAGAGTATCGCTGTGGAAGGGAAAAGGTTTTGTGGTGGATGTGTGGGAGTGCTGTATATTGCATACATGAATTGCTGTGATCTAGGGCTCTTGTGAAGAGAAGTTCAATAATTAGGGGGAAAAAAAAAGGAAAAGAAAAAGATAGGATGTAGAATTTTTCCAAGTCAACACATATTCTATATCTAACCTTTAAACCCATTGCTATATTCCATTTTGCTAGTAAGAGATCCTGACATGATATTGGGGCTTCAATATTCAGGAAGTTCTGGATCCCAGAGTAGTCCAACAATGGCAGTGGAGAAATACTGGTATGGGATACTATTGACAGGGGATATATGGCTGACAGGGAGCTATACAGGGCATATGTCCAGGGTGCATGGTAATGTTTGGATATACTCATAGTGGCAACAATTAAAAACTAAAGCTGGGGGGTACTGGGTCCCTGGCGGGGGGTGCTCTGCCGTGGTCCCTAGGGGAGCAGCGGCAGTCCTCCAAGTGCAGCGGCAAGGACCGAGAAGGAATGAAGGTCCAACAGTAAGCCCCTGATACTAATGACTATGCTTGTGAGCCTATGCCTGTGCCTGGGAATTTCCTCCTGACAGCCTTCATGTTACTCAAATGTGGCCAGTCTCGAAGCCTAACTCAGCATCTAAAAGCAATGCCTTCCCCCCAGCATGGGACATGACACCCGGGGATGAGCCTCCCTGGCACCGAGGGATCACTATCAACTAACAACTGATAATGCAACTGGAAAATGACCTTGAATTGAAGGTTTGATGCGGATCAGTAGAATATCCCTGTCTACATAGAATAATATGACTTTAAAATGCTGTTTGATCTAATGTAAGGGGGAAATAGAAAGGAGAAATGAGTTTATATGGCTATGAGTCTCTAAAAAAAAAGAGTCTGGAGGCTGTCAGAAGGATTTCCCTTATGCACAACTGAGCAGAGTCTAAGAGACAGATAAAGTAGATACAATCCCCAGGTATTGGTTTCTTTGAGAGCTAAAGGGACCCACGGGTTCTACGGTCATGGCAGATAGGGTTCACTGCTATGTCAGATGGCCCTTCTATGGAGCTGGTGTTTCTGCGTGATGAAACTGGACCCAGAGGGGATCTCTTTTCATAAGACTATCATGCTACTTTACTGGAATTGTAGTTGGTATTGGGGTTTAAGATATATTTAGGGGATTGAATCTTTTTACTGACAATATGATAGCCAGGCCCTGAGCCTCAACAGACTCCAGCTCCTACAATCTGAATTATTGGACTCACCTCACTCAGCTAAGATGGAGTTGAAGAAGGGCAACCACCACACCATGGAGCCTAGAGTGCCTACAACTGAAAGCAGGAGGATTGCATCCAGTAACCATGTGGAATCTGAGCCTCCTCTTGACATAGAGGTGCAACGGACACAAACAATCCAAGGACCTCAGAGAAAAGGTGGCAATGGAGTGGGAAAAGTGGACATGGTGGCTGATGGGTATGGGGGATGGCAGGAAGAGATGAGATGTGGAGGTGCCTTTGGGACTTCGAGTTGCCCTGGAAGGTGCTTCAGGGGCAATCACCGGACATTGTAAATCCTCCCAGGGCTCACTGGATGGAATGGGGGAGAGTGTGGGCAATGATGTGGACCAATGACCATGAGGTGCAGAGATACCTAGAGATGTACTTACCAAATGCAATGGATGTGTCATGATATGGGAGTGAGTGTTGCTGGGGGGGGAGGGGTGCGGTGGGGGTGGTGGGGTCGAATGGGACCTCATATTTTTTAATGTAATATTTTTACAAAATCAATAAAAAAAAAAAGAAAATGCAAATTGAAAAAAAAAAATCCCCCAAGTGCAATGGCAAAGACCAATAAAGAAGGATGGTACAACAATGAGCCCTTGATACTGATGACTATGCTTATGAGCCTAAGAGCCTGAAATATGAATTAGGCCTAGAGCTGCAGGGTGCCTAAGGCTTTCCTCTTGAGAGCCTCCATGTTGCTCAAATGTGGCCACTTGCTAAGCCAAACTCAGCATGTAAATGCATTACCTTCCCCCCAGTGTGGGATATGATTCCCAGGGATGAGCCTTCCTGGTGCTGAGGGATTACTATCAAGCACCAATTGATGATATAACTAGAAAAAGGCCTTGAATAAAATGGTCAACACACACCAGCAGAATATGACAGCCTACATGTAATATCGGGTGTTAAAAACTGCTTTTTGACCTTGAATAAAACGGACAAATGGAAAGCCAAATGAGTTTATATGGCCATGAGTCTCCAAAAAAGAGTCAGGAAGTCATCAGAGGGGTCATGCTTATGTACGCCTCAGCAGGGTCCCAGAGACAGCCAAAGTAGATACAACCCCAGGTACTGGTGCTTCTGAGGGATATGGAGACACACAGGTTCTATGGTCATGGCAGATGGCTCTGGAGTTCAGTGCCATGTCAGTTGGCCCTACTTTGGAGTTTGTGTTCCTGAATGTGATGCAATTGGACTCAGAAGTGACCTTTCTACAGATGCCACTTCTGTTACTTTTACCAGACCTGTGGTTGGCACTGGGGTGGGTGTATACTCAGGAGATCTGAATCTCTGGACTGTCCCTGTGACAGCCAGGCCCTGAGACTCAGCAGACTTGAAACTCCTACCTTCCTCTTTATTGAACTTACCCCAGCCAGCTAACAAGGAGGTGAAGAAGGTCAAACACCACACCAGGGAACCAAGAGTGCCTACAACTGCAAGCAGGAGAATTGCATCCATCATCCATGTGGAATCAAAATCCCTTCTTGATATAGAGGTGGAGTGGACATAACCATCCCTGGATCCACAGGATGGAGTAATAGAGTATGGATTAGTGTGGACTTACTGATAGCTTACTATGGAACTATTGTGAATAGTAATGGAAGAAATTGTAGCATAGATGTGGAGAACGTGGCTATGGTAGCTGTTGAGGATAGGGAGAGGGAAGAAGAGATATGATATGGGGGCATTTTCAGAACTTGGAGTTGTCCTGGGTGGTATTTCAGGGACAGATTTGGACATTGTATGTCCTGCCATGGCCCACTGGGTGGACTGGGAAAAGTTTAAGCTACTATGTGAACCATTATCCATGTGGTACAGCAGTGCTCCAAAATGTATTCATCAAGTGCAATGGATGCCCCACGATTATGAAAGAGTTTCTTGATGTGGGATGAGTGGGATGAGGGGAGTGGAGGTATCTGGGGACCTCATATTTTTTTAATGTAATATTTAAAAAATAAATAGAGGAATGAAAGAAACAATTAAAAAAAATAATAAAGTGAACATCAATGCAATGCAGCAGTGCTCCAAGATGTATCCACCAAATGCAATGAATGTACCACAGTGATGAAAGAGGTTGTTGATGTGGAAGAAGAGAGGGATGGGGTGTGGTGTGGTGGATATGGAACCTCTTAAACCTTTTTTTTAAAGATTTATTTATTTGTTTCTCTCCCCTCTCCCCCCTTGTCTGTTCTCTGTGTCTATTTGCTGCGCCTTCTTGTCCGTTTCTGTTGTTCTCAGCAGCACAGGGATCTGTGTTTCTTTTTGTTGCATCATCTTGTGTCAGTTCTGCCTGTGGGTGGCACCATTCTTAGGCAGGCTGCACTTTGTTTCACACTGGGCAGCTCTCCGTATGTGGCACACTCCTTGCATGTGGGGCTCCCCTACTCGGGGGTCACCCCTGCATGGAACGGCACTCCTTGTGTGCATCAGCACTGCGCATGGGTCAGCTCCACACGGGTCAAGGAGGCCCGGGGTTTGAACTGCGGACCTCCCATGTAGTAGACGGACACCCTAACCACTGGACTAAGTCTGCTTCCCTTAACCTTTTTAATGTAACATTTTTGTGATGTATGTATCTTTTTAAAAAGACAATAAAATAATAACTCTATAGTAGAATAAAAATAAAAGAGCATCAAATGCCCCCAGTGCTTCAAATGTATGACTTTCTCCGCTGAGACATTTCTGTGATTTTACTTTACTGATTCATGTGATTACATCAGGCCTGCCAAGTTTATCCAGAATAAGCTCCCTGTTTTAAGGCCAGATAATTAGCAGCATTAATTATGTCTGCCTAGGCTGCAACATAACACAAACATGGAGATCTGCATATGATATTATGAGACAATTGAAATTTTGGTCAAATTTATGTATATAAATTTTATATGCATATTTGTATATAAAATTACATATATATTTGTTGTGTCTACAATTTTTATTGTCTTTCATTACATCTTTGAGGGTATTTCACAAGGAAGAAGCAAGTGGAAAACATAATTAAAATTTGCAATGTATTATTTTATTTTCTAATAATTAAGCATGTGTTCTACTTTAGAAACACCACATTTAAAATGTTTTTTATTTCATACCAGTCTTGGGAAATTTAAGCAATTCGTAGCATATGCAGAACTTGGGAAAAGGACAGACTGGCACCTCTTTCCCATATTGAGGGCCAGATATCAGTCAACAGACATAAGGAGAGCCGCCCAGCGCAAAAGAATGTGCAGCCTGCCGAGGAATGGCGCCACCCACACTTCCCGTGCTGCTGACGACAACAGAAGCGGACAAAGAAACAAGACGCAGCAAAAAGACACAGAAAACAGACAACCGGGGGAGGGGAGGGGAATTAAATAAATAAAAATAAATCTTAAAAAAAAAAAAAAAAACAGACTTTCCTGCCAAGGCAGCTATGGTCACACCTGTACCTGATATCCCAAGAGCAGAGAGGCTATGGAGATTTGATCCCCCAAAATTCAATGTGCAGCCCTTTACTATATGCTCAGCTTGAAAGGTTTTAAGTATATTTAGTGCAAGAAAGGTTTTTACCTTATATACTGAAACTAGACTCTATCAATGAATATGTTCTAAGTTGACTGTAAATGTGTGAATCAAAGAATGGTGGAATGATTTAATGACTCATCCGCCACTGTAAATTTTATCCCCAACCTTCATGCCTTCTTTCCCTGCATAGTTGTGATTTGTAGGCATTCCTTAAACATCCACCTGCCACCTCACCTCCACTCAATTATTCTCAACTTCTTTATTGCTCCCCTGAATCCACCCCATATCCCTTTTGACCTCCATCCCTCCATGGTTCATATTCCAGAATTAGCACAACCCTCTGAAATTACATTGTCTCCACAACCTTCCTCCTCTATGCCTTGCTGAGACCAGCTCAGCAGTAGGTCTGCACAAAGGGAAGGCAATTCAGAATGAAGAAATAAAGGACAGAAAGAGAGACACAAGAGAGGAAACAAAGATGGTATCAGGGGGCTTCACTGCTTTTGAAACTGAGAACCTCAACCCTAGTTTCTCCATCGTATTTACTTGAAAGTTAAGAAGCAACTTGCAAAGTCTACAATAAGGTACTGGAACATCTTGACAATAACAAGAAAAAACAAATAGGTAATAAACAATAACAGGAGGCAACTCCGACCATCATGTACAACAACAAGAAACAACTAATAGGTAAGCCAGTTTCCCACAACAATGCCTTCCTTCTCCCCTACCCTAAAACAACTCCCCTGTTCCAATGATCTCAGGCTATTTCCTGAGACTTTGGTTTCTGCTGCCCTCAAGCTCAAATCCATGACCATAGGGCATGCTTGGGTCCCATATGTCTGCCATCCACACCCCTTCAAAATTATGCCAATACTATGAAGCCTGTTCATTTCTCCGGGGCTTTTAGTTCTATGATGCCAACTAGCTTCCTCACATCCATTAATTGCCCTTTGCACATTTTGCATCCCTTTGTCATTGTTGTTCATAACCTTCATCTCCTTTTTCCACCCTCTATCCTTCCCTTGAGAAACTAAGTATCCTGGTCTTCATACCTCAATAGTCATTCCTCTTCTCCCAATGATGTTCCTTTTTTTTTTTTTTAAAGATTTATTTTTTAATTTTATTTAATTCCCCTCCCCTCCCCCAGTTGCCTGTTCTCTGTGTCTTTTTGCTGCGTCTTGTTTCTTTGTCCGCTTCTGTTGTCATCAGCAGCACGGGAAGTGTGGGTGGCGCCATTCCTCGGCAGGCTGCTCCCTCCTTCGCGCTGGGTGGCTCTCCTTATGGGTGCACTCCTTGTGCGTGGGGCTCCCCTACGTGGGGGACACCCCTGTGTGGCACGGCACTCCTTGCGCGCATCAGCACTGCGCATGGGCCAGCTCCACACGGGTCAAGAAGGCCCGGGGCTTAAACTCAGCATGTAAATGCAATGCCTTCCCCCCAGCGTGGGACATGACACCCGGGGATGAGCCTCCCTGGCAACGAGGGACCACTATCAACTACCAACTGATGATGCAACTGGAAAATGACCTTATACGGAAGGTTCAATGCGGATCAGCAGAATATCCATGTCTACATAAAATACCATGACTTTAAAATGCTGTTTGACCTAAAGTAAGGGGGAAATGGAAAGGAGAAATGAGTTTATATGGCTACGAGTTTCTAAAAAAGAGTCTGGAGGCTGGCAGAAGGTTTGCCCTCATGCACAACTGAGCAGAGTCAGAGAGACAGATAAAGCAGATACAACCCCCAGATATTGGTTCCTTTGAGGGCTAAAGAGACCCATGGGAGTTATGGTCATGGCCGATGGGGTTAACTACCAGGGCAGATGGCCCCTCTTTGGAAATGGTGTTTATGTGTGATGAATCTGGACTCAGATGGGATCTCCCTTCATAAGACTTTCATGCTAATGTGCTGGAGGTGCAGTTAATGTTGGGGTTTAAGATATATTTAGGGGATTTGAATCTCTGGACTGACAATGTGATAGCCAGATCCTGAGCCTCAACAGACTCCAGCACCTACAATCTGATTTATTGGACTTACCACACTCAGCTAAGATGGAGGTGAAGAAGGACAACCACCACACCATGGAGCCTAGAGTGATTACAACTGAAAATGGGAGGATTGCATCCAGCATCCAGGTGGAATCTGAGCCTCCTCTTGACATAAAGGTGCAATGGACACAACCAATCCAGTGTCCACATAGAAGAGGTGGCATTGGATTGGGAAAAGTGGACATAATGGACAAAGGGTATGGGGAAAGGCAGGAAGAGATGAGAGGTGGAGGCGTCTTCGGGACATGGAGCTGCCCTGGATGGTGCTTCAGAGGTAATCACCGGACATTGTAAATCCTCACAGGGCCTACATGATGGAATAGAGGAGAGTATGGGCCATGATGTGAACCAATGTATATGTGGTGCAGAGGTGCCCAAAGATGTACTTACCAAATCCAATGGATGTGTCATGATGATGGGAACGAGTGTTGTTGGGGGGGGGGAGAGGGGGGGTGGGGGGGTGGGGTTGAATGGGACCTCACATATATATTTTTAATGTAATATTATTACAAAGTCAATAAAAAATAAAAAAAATTAATAAAAAAAATTAATGGATAAAAATAAATAAAAAAAAAATAAAATAAAATTAAAAAAAAAAAAAAAAGAAGGCCCGGGGCTTGAACCTCGGGCCTCCCATGTGGTAAACGGACGCCCTAACCACCCAATGATATTCTTTAACTCCTCAAAGCTATTAAATCTCTTGTGCCTCTTATTCATACCTGCCTTTTTCTATGCCTTTTATCCTTCTTTATTTTCTATTTTCCCTGCATTCTTTACCCTCCTGTGCCCCTGAATCTGCACCCATGTATTATTCCTATGTTCCCTATCCCAGTGCACTTTTTATTACCCTGCTCTATCACACACATAGGAAAATTCACTCCCCTAAATGCTCCAGCATTCCCAACATGAAACCTTGATCTTGGCCACGGTAGTTGCTGAGGGTAGGAAGAGAGAAGAAGAGATGAGATGTGGGGACATTTTTGGAACTTGAGTTGACCTAAATGATATTGCAGGGACAGATGCTGGACATTATATATCCTGCCA
Organism: Dasypus novemcinctus; assembly: GCF_030445035.2. NCBI lineage: Eukaryota > Metazoa > Chordata > Mammalia > Cingulata > Dasypodidae > Dasypus > Dasypus novemcinctus. The sequence continues at coordinate 15,446,733 of NC_080702.1, read as the reverse complement.
TAACCCACTGAATGTACTGGGGGAGAGTGTAAACTACAATGTAAACTATAATCCATGCAGTGCGGCTGTGTTCCAAGATGTATTCACCAAATGCAATGAACGTGCCACAGTAATGAAAGAGATTGATGTGGGAGGAGTGGGGAATGGGGGTGGGGTATGTGGGATCCTCATATTTTTTAATGTAACATTTTTTGTGACCTATGTATCCTTTTTAAAAAGACAATTTAATAAAAATTTAAAAATAGAATGTTAAAATAAAAAAAACTCATTTGTAAATGCTGAACATGGAAAATGAGGCTTTTGTAGGTGATTGGAGTCTTGGGAAGATCACAAATATGTAATAAGCACCACCTAGGCCTCCAGAGGTCTGAAGGTATCACTATTCTTCCATACATGAGCATGTTACTTCATTACACATCCACGTGGTGATCGTGAAGGTGTGATTTTATGAAAGTGGGTGTGGCTGCATGAGTTTATGTGAGCGTGCATAATTGAGAGGGTGTTTTTACATGGTAAGTGTATACATGAGTGCAAGTGTGTGACTGAGATTGTGGGAATATGGATATGAAGATGTTTATGTGAATAGATGTGATTTGGGATTATGAGTGATCATGCATATGTGTGTCTGCATCTGTGTGAAAAGAGCAAATTTGTGTTTGTGCATGTTTGTAAAGTATGGGTTGTCCATAAGTTTACAATTCCTGACATGTAAAATGGGGCAGAGGGATTGAATAGTGGACAGGATCAAATTGTTTTTTGGTGAAAACAAATGATTGGTTGGTACACTTATATTTTAGGCTTCTTCATTAATAACAAAAATCAATGAATTCTTATAATTCAAAATTTTGCAAAAAACAATGGCAATTGAGTAAGTAGCATTGACGTATCTGTTAAAAGAATGGGTAGATCTGTCTTTTAAAAACCTGATCCTGGATGTTTTATTTCTGAGGGATCCTTTTATAAACTTTTCTCTTTTTTCTATCATTGTTCTAATTATTTATTTCTAGTGTGGGACAGTATTAGAAAAATGTATTTTCCTAAAAAATTCCATATTGATAGACATTCACTTGTGTAAATCAATCTGGTGATTTCTAATGTAAGTTATTAGAAGCATGTTTTCTTTTTCTTATAGCTCTTTGAAAATCCTCAGTTATTTTGTCTGATTCCCTATCTGCTCATGTGGCAGGGTGAGATATTAGAGTCCTGTATGGTGTTATATACGCTTGTTTTGTAAGTTCACAACATTACTATACACTTATTGTTTATGTGCATTTATGTGTGATTGATATACTTGAAAAAATTTAAAAAATAAAGAAAAGTTTTAAAAAATTAAATGATGTTAACCTAAATAGTATGAAGATTAGGAAAGAACTCACTTTGTGGTATAAAAGCTTATAAAGGAAGCAGAGAATAAAGTGACTTACTGCGTGCTCAGACATGAACATTTCCTGCTTCTCTTCATGTGTCCCTGTTTGCCTCCAGGGATTATGGAAAAGAAAGAGCCTCGTGCAAACACTCCAATGGTCTCTTTTGAGACCCTGATTAGAAATTTGTAATTGTTTTTGGTAATTAGTGACTGCAAAAATGTTTTTCAGAAATATTCTCAGGAACCCACGACTGCACTCTCATGATACAAGTGAAATTATAATTGTTGCATGGGGAGGTGAGGTCACAAAATCACAAAACCCTATTTCAGGATCTTATTTCCCCTATTTGCAATCATGACCACCTCACTGGGACCAGAGGATTGAGAGTGAGAAGAATTTGGGTAAGTATTTTCTAAATCAATGGGAAAGGCAGAATCATAAGAGAAGGAGGCCTATCAAGAGTCAGGATAAGTGATACTATTCTAAAAAGGAATTCTTCAGGGTTTGAAACTGCTCCAGAATAAAAAATGCACAGATGAGAAGAAAAATTCCTGCAGCATGAGCTAAGCTAGGAAAGAAAAGTGTGGGTCCTAGATCCAATACCATTCCCTGGTGTTTCCTAATGTAATTTGGTTAATTCCTCACTGATGGTAATTGTTAATGTTTAGTCCAAGTGATCAAGAAATCTCTGATTTTTAGGATGTTTAAGGATTGCAATTCTGTAACGAATCTGCTGTTTAGTCAGTCTACCTAATAGGAATCATATAGAAAATTCTCAGAATTAATATAGGTGTGCATGTAATACATCCATGTTTGTAATAATGAACAGGACATATCAACAGGATCATCCAATCCTGTGCAGAAATTGTGTATCTGAACCACAGCTGACAAAAAGGAAATGCTTTCTTTAAGTCAGGGGTTATGAACTGCTTCATGAAGACAGTAAATGTGTCTTTACTGAAAATATCTGTGGTCTGTTGATTATGGTGAGACTGTTTTGCTCCTTGATGTTAGGAAAGGAATATTTAAGGATAACGTAACTTTATTAATAAGTCTTTCAGACAGTGTCTGTCAGGCTCAAATATATCTTTTAATATTTTCTGTTTTAAAAACAGATTATCAAACATAATCTTATTATTTTTATTTATACAGTGCAGAAGATTTCACACTTTACAGATGCTATTTTTCATACATCTTATATTTTGATACCTTTCACAGATTTATCTTATTGGTAACTCAATTTAGATAGTAATAGATAAATATATGATCCACAATTAGTAAGGATATAGTTCCAACTCCATGATATTTTATCATGCTTTAGTGTTTCAAGTCCCTTATTTTAGAGCATGACCTAATGTTGTTAAATAAGTCCAGTGAGAGATGTCATTATACTTTTTTTCCTGACATTAAAACAAAGGAATCTTTCTCTTGCCATCTTAATTCAGAATTTATCAGGCATTTACTAAATCCATCTTGTCATAGCATAGGTTTATGTAGTAATATGCTACAAAGAGGACATCCACATTTTACTGTAATCATTAAATCCTTATTCATAATCGATATTGAGCTATGTAATAACTTCAATACTTACTTGGAAAGCTTTAAATAAAATGCCATCAATCTAAAATAAAATGATAGGTTGTAAGAACAAATATAGAGAGATTATTTGAATAATACAGGTAGGTATCTTCCTTAGTATAGCATGTGTGTTTAAAGCTACCTAGGGTGTAAATTTTGCAAATCATTTAACTTCTTTGTGCCTAAATTAACCTCAACTTTATGATTAAAGTTTCAGTGTGTGCATCATGGATTTGCGAAGAAAACAGAAATTAGTATATGTACAGACTTGATAGCAGAAGTTCATACATAGTAATTTCTCTTTATATATTCAATGCTTAGAAATCTCTTAATTAAAGAAAAAACTAATATGTCTTTAAGTACAATCTAACAGTAAGTGGAGAATTTTGTATTTTGATTGAGATGATAAATGTAGCTCATGATTTATGTTCCCAATGCAGTATTTTCTGGTTTTGAGATAATCAGTCACAGATAACTGACAAAATGACCTCCAAGGATTTGGCAATAGGAATGATCTTCTTATTACAAACCGTATTTGGAATGCTGGGGAATTTCTCACTTTTTTGCCATTGTATCTTCCTTTCCTTCACTGGGTGCAGATTAAGGTCCACAGATTTGATTGTCAAGCACCTGTTAGTAGCCAATTCCTTGGTCCTTCTCTGTAAAGGAATACCACAAACAACGGCAGCATTTGGTTTGAAAGATGTGTTCAATGATTTTGTATGCAAAGTTGTTTTGTATCTTCACAGAGTGGGAAGGGGGGTGTCCATTGGAACCACCTGTCTCTTGAGTATTTTCCAGGCCATCATGATCAGTCCCAGGAATGCCCGGTGGGCAGAGTTGAAATTTAAAGCCCCAAAGTATACTGATTTTTCCCTTTTCCTGTGCTGGATCGTCTACATTGCAGTAAATATTATCTTTCCAGTGCATATGTCCGGCAGACAGAACACCAAAAACATCACAAACCTTAAAAGTTTTGGATTCTGTGCTTCTGTACGTCATGACAAAATCTCAGACTCACTCTACGCAGTGTTGTTATCAGTCCCTGATGCTTTATGTCTGGGGCTCATGCTCTGGGCCAGTGGCTCCATGGTTTGCATCTTGTACAGGCACAAGCAGAGGGTCCAATATATTCATAGGAACAATGTCTCCCTCAAATCCTCCCCTGAGTCCAGAGCTGCCCAAAACATTCTTTTACTGGTGAGCACTTTTGTAACTTTTTATACCCTCTCCTCCATATTTCATGTTTGTATCGCTCTTTTAAATAATCCTAGTTGGTGGCTGGTAGACACCGCTGCACTTCTTAATTCCTGTTTCCCAGCTCTCAGCCCCTTTGTGCTCATGTGTCGTGACCCCAGTGTTTTCAGGTTCCACTCTGCCAAGTAAGACGTACAGAATTCCCCATCTTTTCAGAAATATGTAAATGTACGTTTCTGCAAGATGTTCAGTTATGATTTATACATCTCCTAGTTTATCATAAGAACTGTTATGAAAAGTCACACTTCAAGTGCAGGGAAAAGACAACCTAACCTGCCTTTGCCACAAGAATAAACAAATGATAACAACAATTGAAAATGAAATATTATGCAATTACTATGTAAGTATGTCTTCGAGTATGTAAGTTTCTACCTGATATAGTATATTTTTCCAAAAATTCACTACATATCAAATTGTTGCACAAGTTACATAATAAAGGAAGAGAGTGTGTGTGTGTTTGGGGGGGGGGGATTCAAAATACCTAAAAGAAAATATCCGCATGGAATAATGAAGAAGTAGGGTGTGAAAATGGAATCTGTATTTCAGATTCAGAATCAGAGAATATGATCGTTGTGGGCAAGTTATGATTTTGGTATCTAATGTAATTAGATAAATGGCAGTCATTTGAAATATGATGCTGAGAAGAGAGATTGGCATATATAAAATATTATAGTGTAGAAATGTTCATATAGAACTGAAATAGATCAAACAAGAATGTGAAAAATATGTTTTTGCTGTTTTTTGGAGAGATCAGATGAGTTTGAGAATATGAAAAAATCTGGGTAACTGGTAGAAAATTTCATGGATTTTTGAACTGTAGATGGAAATTTGTGTGTCTTGGGGTGTTTTATTTGATATTATGAGAACATTTCTATTGGGCATTTTGGCAACAAAAATTTTGGGAAGAGCACTCTCATTTCTTTAAGTTAAAGGACATAAGATTTTCACTGAGCCTTTCATTAACCTTGGAGCAGTAGAAGAATAGCCATTTGAAAGAAGAAAAGCATATATCCATTTTTGGTTTATAATGTGGAGTTTATAACTTATTGGATTCTGAATTATCATAATGATGTTTCCTCAACTTTAAGAAACATTTTCTTATATCTCTCTCTCTGTAGTTACATGTAAAGCAGATGTAAAGTGTTAAAATCAAAAAAATTTTAAACATCAGCATCAGTTTGTTGTACATTGAATGTTATGCCAAAATATAAAGAAACACATTTTAGCTCCCCCAAAACATATATATATTTACATATATACATATATTAACATTTTCATGTACATATATATGTGCATATATATAAAACGAGACTATGTTTGATATGAAATAATATTGGAAAAGTATAAATTGAGAAATTAAAATAACAGCAAATTTTGTTTAACTGTAAAGCATATTTAAACTGATGATTTATATCACCAGGCTTGTTACTTTATTTGTTAAAATTATAACTATGTGTAAGTATATATACTGAAATAGTTAATTAGCTGAATTAATGAGAAACTGTTTTAACTGAATAAAATCATAATATGAAATGTAATGAAAATGAGGTTAAAAACTATTCTATTGTAATTATATATTAGTGATATCTCTTTAAAAATATCCTATTTAATATATGCAAATATTGTTTGATATTAATAGGAGCAATAATATACTTAGGAGTAATATAATGATGCCTGTATTTGAGAGTGTATGTCCAAATTTGTTGCGTGCTCTTCATTACATCACACTTAGTTTACTTCCTTGTTCTTTGTATCTTCTGCTTATTTGGTGTTTAAAATTCCACATTTTGCCTTTTTTCTTTGGAGGTTGCAAACTCAGTATCTCTTAGTTTATAACCTAGAAATTAAAGTATACTTTAAAAATTAACCACAGGGTAAAGTTACCCAATATGTTCAACTGCCTTCCTGCAAATATAAAGACAATGCAACTCTAATCTACAGATATAACTTGTTTTATTGTACTTTGCTTTATTGCATTTTGCAGATGTGTAATTTTTTACAAATTGAAGGTTAGTGGCAACCCTGCTTTGGGCAAGTCTGTCAGCACCATTTTTCCAGAAGCTTGTACTTGTTTCTTTCTCTATGTCATATTATGCTAGTTATACTAATATTTCAAATATTTATTTTATTATTATATCTTTTAGGTTATCTGAGATTTTTGGTGCTATTGTTATAATTGTTTGGGGGAGCAACATGACCACATAAGATGGCAAACTTAATAAATGCATGTGATCTGACTGCTCCACTAAGCAATCATTCCCCCATCTCTCTCCCCTTCCTCAGGCCTTCCTATTCCCTGAGACACAACTTTATTGAAATCAAGCCAATTAGTAACCCTAAAATGACCTCTATGTAGTCAAATGAAGAGATGCACATCTCTTACTTTAAATCAAACCTTGAAATTATTAAGCTTATTAAGGAAGGCATGTTGAAAGTTAAGATAGGCCAAAAATGTGGACTCTTGTGCCAACAGTTAGCCAAGTTGTGAAAGTAAATGAAATGTTTTGGAAGGAAATTAAAAGTGCCACTTCAATAGGCACACAAATGATAAGAAAACATAAAACCCATATTGCTGATGTAGAGAAAACCGTAGTGATCAAACCAACACAACATTCCATTGAAGCCAAAATCTAATCTGGAGCAAGGCCCAGCTCTCTGTAATTCTATGAAGGCTGAAAGGAATACAGAAGATGAAAAAGGAAAACTAAGGTAGCATAGGTGACTGCATGAGATCTAAGGAAATAACTCACTTCCAAAGCATAAAAGTGCAATATGAAGCAGCAAGTGCTGAGATAAATGCTGAAGCAAGTTATCTAGAAGATTCAGCTAAGTGCAGATTGAAGGATTTTTTATGTGGAGAAAACAACCTTCTATTGGAAGAATTGACATCTAGGACTTTCATAACTGAAAAGAGAAGTCAGTTTGATTTGACTTCAGTGCTTGGAAGCACGGGCTGACTCTAATATTAGGGGAAAATACAGCTGCTGACTTTAAGTTGAAGCCAGTGCTCACTTACCACACTGAAAATTAGGACCCTTAAGAATTATGCGAAAATGGAATAACAAAGCCTGGCTGACAGCAAATCTGTTAACAACACAGTTTGCTGAATATTTTAAGCCCATTGTTGAGACCTACTGCTCAGAATCAATAATACCATTCTAAATATCACAGTTCATTGACAACACACCTGTTCACCCAAAAGCACTGATGAGTATGTACAATGAAATTCATGACTTTGCCACAACATCCATTTGCAGTGCATGTATCAAGGAGTTAATTTTGACTTTCAAGTCTTATTCTTGAAGAAATAGGTTTTGTAAGACATAACTGCCTTAGATGGTGATTCCTCATATGGATCTGGAAAAGTAAATTGAAAGCCTTCTGGAAAGGATTACTTTTTTTGATACCCTGAAGAACAAACATGGTTCATGGTAGGATATCAAAATATCAACATCAAAAGATGTTTGAAGAAAGGCAAGTCCAACCCTCTTGGATGACTTTGAGGCATTGAAGATGTCAGTGAAGGACATCTCAGCATATGTGAAAATAGCAAGATAACTAGAATTAAATGTGGAACCTGAAGAAGTAACTGAATTGTTGCAATCTCATATCAAAACGTGAATAGATAAGGAGTTGTTTTTTTATGTATGAGGAAAGAAAGAGGTTTCTTGAGATGGAATTTTCTGGTGAAGATCCTGTGAACATCGTCAAAATGACAAGAAGAGATTTAGAACATTACACCAACTTCATTGATAAAGTAGCAACAGGCTTTGAAAGGATTGATTTCAATTTTGAAATAATGTCTACTGTGTATAAAATGCTATCAGACAGCATGGCATACTACAGAGAAATCTGTTGTGAAATAGTCAATCAATGCAACAAAATTAATTATTGTCTTATTTTAAGAAATTGTTACAGCCAATCCAAACTTCAGCAACCTCCACTGTTACCATTCAGCAGCCATTTACATATAGGAAAGACCTTCTACCAGGAAAAAGGTAATGACTTGTTGAAGGATCAGAAGATGATAAGCATTTTATTTTAGCAATAAAGAGTTTTTAAATGAACCTATGTACATTTTTTTAGATGTAATGCTATTACACACTTCATAGACCAAGGTACAGCATAAACATAGCTTATAATCACTGGGTAACCAAAAATTTTGTTTAATCACTGTATTGTGATATTCATTTTATTGTGGTTGTCTGGCATCAAACCTACAAAATCGCTAAGTTGTGTCTGTCCTAATGCTCTACCAGCCGTTTACGTTGCTTTTATGTATTTAGGACTATTTATAAGATGTATGTATTGATATTACATGGAGAACTTCCAAATCCTGAGCAAACTACTTGTATTAGTCTGCCAATGCAGTGTCAATGCAAAGTACCAGAAATCTTTTGGTTTTTATAAAAGGTATTTTATTTGAGTTAAAAACTTATTGTTACAAGGCCCTAAAGAGTTCAGTTCAAGTTGCTTTCCCACCAGAGTCAGTTGCCAAATGTTGAAGCAAGCTGGCCAGTGATCTCTGTGTGGGTTCAGCCTTCCCCTCTGTTCTTCCTCTCTCTCAGCTGCAGGCTGGCATAAGGCCTGTCACTCAGGGCTTCCTCTTTCTCCCAACATAGAGCTCATTTATTTCTGGGCCTTCTGTATCAATTTCAGCTGTATGGTTCTGTTTCCAAGGTCAGCTGCAAACTACCAGACAAATGACTTATCTCTCCCTGGGACCCCAGGATAAACTTTGTCAGAGCTCTCTCTCTTCCCAACATTTCTTCTTGAGCGTCAATTTATATTGGTCCACCAAGAGTCAGGGAGTCAACCTGAGTCAAGTGTTACTCACATGGTAGGATCAAAGCCCTACTCTTAAGAGGTAACTTAATTAAGGACCCCTCAAATGAATTTAATATTATCAAATGAATTTAATAATCAAAGGGCAACACACCCAGAAGAATAGAATAGTTTACAAACATAATATTTCTCATTTTGGGATTCACAGAAATAATTGCAAACTGTAACACCACCCAAACCAGAATACTGATATGCTCTAGTATCATTTTATGTTTCCTCCGTGCCACTATCCACACTGGAAACACTAGTCTGACAGCTATTACCACTGAGCAGTTCCTTCTGTTTTTTACTTTATATAAATGGAATCATTTAGCACTAATGTTTTTGTACGTTGAATTTCCATTCCTTATGTTTTTTGTGACAAAATGTACTGCTACAAGTTCTTGTGGATCATTCATTAGGATTGTTGTATAAAATTCCATTGTATCATTATCAAATATTTAATATAATAATTCCATTGGTTATGTGCATGTGAATAATTTTCATTATGGAGCTAGGATCATTAGTGTAGGTATTCAAATGGCAGAATTTGTGTTTTGGTGAAATGTATGAGTTTTTGTAACCTCTATGTGTTTACTGAAATTATTCATCATGTTTACATCCATTCTGACATAGATGATGATGCCAAACTGTTTTCCTATATTTCTGTAGCAATTTTCACACCCACCTTAAGTGGATGAGATTTCTTATTTATCCACATCATTATCCACATTTGATTATTTTTGTCATTTTCATTTTAGCCTTCTGGTTGTTGTGTCATGCTACAAGTTAATGGTTTACTAAAGAAGTTGAACATGTTTTCACATGTTTATCAGCCCCTTGCTGACTCTTTCTGGGAAATGCCTGTTCATTTACTCTGTCCATTTTTTCTCAGTTGAATTTTCTTTCATTCTCTTTTCAGTTTGTAAACATTCTTTATGTACTCTGGAAACAAGTTCTTAACTTCTCTGTCCCCGATTCTCTTTCTCTCTCTCTGATAAGCTCTTAATTCTACTAAAATCTAATTTGCATACACCCCTTTAAATTTTTTTCCTTTATGAATATTTTTCTTTTCTAATGCCATAATGCCATTGTTTTCTTATAAATATTTCATTATTAGTCTTTAAAATTTCAATCAGCCATTCATTAAGAATGGACTTTTTATGTGGTGGGAGTATGGATTGATGTTTTCCCAAAAACAACTATAAATACAGTTCATTCTGAAAATAAATCATAATTTGATTTCATTTGCTCTCACTTGCCATTGTGTCAAATAGGTTAACATCTCCCCATCCTTGGAGATGTTTATTCATACTATTTCTACCTATCATCTTATTTTTAGCAATCCCACTTTGTCACACCAGCAAGATGGGACTTGGAGAAAAAAGTCTTCAAAATCTTTTTGGTCATAGGATTGATTTTTCCCATATTTTAATGTGAAAGTTGTCCCTATTAGGATATATTTCTCAGTGGGTACCTCAGCTTTTTCACGTATGCATCAACTTTATTTCAAAATAAATTTTTAATGATTCTTGTAGTGCAAGCCAGCTTTCAAGATGTTAGTAAATTATTTCTCTGGGGCATGGGTCGTATTAATTACCTGGTGATTGTAATATAGGTAAATCCTTCCACTGAGGAAAAACTAGGGCAAACTTCATGATAATGCAGTTAAAAATTGGGGGATTCTGGGAAGTGGACATGACTCAACTGACAGTGTCCATCTGCCATATAGAGGTTCCAGGGTTTAATTCCTTGGGCCTCCTGACCCATGTGGTAAGCCGGCCCATGCATGGTGCTGCTGTGTGCAAGGAGTGCTGTGCCATGTAGGGGCGCCCCAGGGTTGGGGTGCCCCATGCGCAAGGAGTGCACCCCATGGGGAGAGCCACCCCACGTGAAAAAAACACAGCCCACCCAGGAGTGTTGCTGCATGGAGAACTGATGCAGCAAGATGACTCAACAAGAAAGAGATGCAGTTTCCCAGTGCCCCTGAATTAATATAAGTGGATGCAGAAAACACACAGTGAATGGACACAGAGAGCAGAAAACGGAGTCAAGGGGAGAGAAAGAAAGAAAATAAATCTTTAAAAAACAAAATTGAGGGAGTCATATGCCCAAGTCCCTCACTTATAGCACAAATCTATTATTTGTGCAGCATATACCTGAGTTCCTTTGTATTAACATCATGGAACTTGCAGGGGGAAAGAGTGAGCAAGAGAATAATATTAACATGAAGATATTGTTGCCAGTTCTGCAAGGAAAAATAAAGCCTTTTGTTTCAGATCCAGAATCCTCATGCCTTCTGCCAGCATCCATGAAACCGACTGTCTAGTTTGTTAGCTTGCAAATAGGGTTGAATATAAAATCATACATATTCTTTGATAATGTCTGTGATGAAGATATAATGCTGACAGAAACCTAATATCTGGAAGAGCAAAGGACAAGGACACTTTGTGGTTATGGTGTGAGAAGCCTCCCTTGAACTAATAGAAAATTCTCTAACCCAATGTTGGGTGAGGTGGAGCGAAGGGCCCTGCACATTTAATGGGGAAACTGTGGGAAAGGCAGGATTGAAAGAGGTAGCTACATGTGCTTTGTTTACTGTCTACTCTCCTTCTGCAGCAGGAGGAACCATCAAGAAATTTTGTTCATTCTCTTCTTGGCAGGAGAAAGGTCAAGCAGTCCCCAAAACTGATGGTTAAGGTAAATCAAAATAATGATTTGAGGTCATGTGGGTGATCTGCGAATAGTCACTAGGTCGCTAGGCATGAAAAGGGAATGCGTCTTGCTCACTCTGACACTTTGTGTCCCTTGATGTCTTCCTCCACCTGCAACCCGACCTCCAAATCTTTAAGGAAAAGTTGAATTTGTGTGGGATTTGAGGGAGAGAAGGGTTTAGAACTTTTATAGTCCTTTTGGATACTCGTGCCAAATTTGTCATCTTTTATCAAAGACCCAGGGGAGGGATGTTACATGCAGAGGGTGTTAATCATGGCTAGGGATGTGGAATTGAGCATGGCTGCAAGCAGTCAGAAAGAAAGATGCCCCGAAACCTTGGTATTCTCCAGGTGCTGCAAGGCACAAGACTTTAAGATGAGAATTCTAAGAAAAAGGAGAGAAATAGGAAAAATCTCCTCATCCTGGCGCTATTCCCCCATGGTTGCCTCATTTGGCTCCTTAAGATCTCCAAGCTCCTGCCTAGGGGATACACTAATCTTGCTGCAGCCTTTGACTCATGCTGGTGTTAAACTCTTTCATCTGTGTTCATTGTAATAAAAATTAATATAATAAAATAAAATAAAAACACCCAAACTCAACTGGTAGGGTTTTCACAAGGTGCACAATGAGGGAACAGAATTTATCTGATGATATAGATGGGGTCTTATGAGATAATTCAACATCCAGTTTACTTTTTTTCATGAGAATCGATTTTTGGAATTAATGTATTATATACTTTACTTCCCTGTCCCATAATGCCGCAGGGGATTATCCTAATTGTGGCAAGTTGCCAGTAGAGAAGTATTGATGAGATAAACTCCCCTATCATTTGCTCTCAGTGGGCAGGTAAGAATGAAGCATGTGCACCTCTACCTTGTGATTACAACTTTTCAATCTGTAGATGATGTTCTATTTGTTGGAAAGTCAGAAGCTTCAGTCCCAATAGCCCTGCAGTAGACATTATCTTATGATCTCCAGGGAGGGGGAAAAAAAGAAAAAAAGAACAAAACAAAGAAATCCAGAAACCTGACTCCTAGTTAAATATTATTGAATGTATTTAGGAGGATTTACACTACTCAATTCTTCAAGGAAAATTGTGACAGTATTTTGTCATTTGCAGCTGCTGGCAAATGGAGGCAGACTTTAACTAGAGATATCCCTTGTAGCTACTTCTTTTTTTTTTTTTGAGTTTTTTTTTATCAAATTCTACTCAATTTATTCATTTTTTAAAAAATATTACATTAAAAAAATATGAGGACTCCATTCACCCCTACCACCCCCACCGCACCACTCCCCCCACAGTAACACTCTCCCCCATCATCATGACATATCCATTGCATCTGATGAGTACATCTCTGGGCATCGTTGCACCCCATGGCCTGTGGTCCACACCATAGCCCACACTCTCCCACGTTCCATCCAGTGGACCATGGGAGGACAAACAATGTCCAGCAGTTGTCCCTGGAGCACCACCCAGGACAACTCCAAGTCCTGAATATGCCTCCATATCTAATCTCTTCCTCCCATTCCCCACACCCAGCAGCGACCATGGCCACTTTCTCCACACCAATGCCACATTTTCTCGATTATTAACCACAATAGTTCATGAATAGAATATCATTAAGTCCACTCTATTACTTAATATATTCCTCCTTCCTGTGGACCTTGGCTTGGTTGTGTACATTCCACATCTATGTCAAGAGGGGGCTTAGATTCCACATGGATACTGGATGCAGTCCTCCTGCTTTCAGTTGTAGGCACTCTAGTCTCCATGGTGTGGTGGTTGACATTCTTCAACTCCATGCTAGCTGAGTGGTGTAAGTCCAATAAATCAGAGTGTAGAAGCTGAAGTCTGTTGAGGCTCAGGGCCTAGCTATCATATTGTCAGTTCAGAGATTCAAATCCCCTAGATATATCTTAAACCCCAGCCCCAACTACAATTCCAGTAAAGTAGCATAAAAGGCTTGTGAAAAGAGATCCCATCTGAGTCCAGATCCATCATGCAGAAACACCAGCTCCAAAGAAGGGCCAACTGACATGGCAGTGAACCCGATCTGCCATGAACATAGAACCTGTGGGTCTCTTTAGCCCTCAAAAGGACCAATACTTGCAGTTGTATCTACTTTATCATCTCTGAGACTCTGCTCAGGTGTGCATAAGGGCAATCCTTCTGACAACCTTCATACTCTTTTTTAGAGACTCATAGCCATATAAACTCATTTGTCCTTTCCATTTCCCCCTTACCTTAGGTCAAACAGCATTTTTAATTCTTGTTATTATATGCAGACAGGGATATTCTGCTGGTCCGCGTTGAACCTTTAATTCAAGGTCATTTTCTAGTTACATCATCAGCTGGTACTTGGTAGTGATCCCTTGGTGCCAGAGAGGCTCATCCCCGGGTGTCCTGTACCACACTGGGGGGAAAGCATTGCGTTTACATGCTGAGTTTGGCTTCGAGACTGGCCACTTTTGAGTAACACGGAGGCTGTCAGGAGGGAACTCTTAGGCACAGTGCTGCTCTAGGCCTTGTTCTTATTTCAGGTGTATAGGCTCACAAGCATAGTCATTAGTATCAGGGGCTCACTGTTGGACCCTCATTCCTTCCTGGTCCTTACCGTTGCACCTGGGGGACTGCTGCTACTCCGTGAGGGACCACGGCAGAGCCCCCCCACCCAGCCAGGAATCCAGTACCCCCCCAGCTGTTGTTTTTAATTGTTTCCACTATGAGTATATCCAAACATTTCCATGCAACCTGGACACATGCCCTGTATAACTCCCTGTCAACCAAATATCGCCTGTCAATAACATCCCATACCAGTATTCCTCCGCTGCCATTGTTGAACCACTCTGTGATCCAAAACTTCCTGAAATGTGAAGCCCAATATAATGTCAGGTTCCCTTACTAGTAAAATGGAATATAGCGATGAGTTTAAAGGTTAGATATAGAATACATATTTGCGGCCACCCCTCGGGCTGAAGTGTGGTTTACTGACCTGGCGGGGGGCGGCGGCCGCGGTAGGCCTATTCCAAACCGCTGCCCCCATAATAGGGTGGTTGGTCGGGCCCACCGCCACCCCTGAAGGAAGCTCGGCATGGGCACAGAGTGCCCTCGGGTCTCCCCTTCTCGGCAGCCATGCTTCCGCGGTCGCCCCTCCTCCCGGATGGCGCCACACGATGCCTTATGGGGCAGCACCCTTCTTCTTCTTTCTCTCTGCGCAGGCGCAGTGCGGAAGATTCCAGTCCGCCTTTTCCCCTCCCCCCGACAGCAGCAACAGCCAGGCGTGGGCGGGAAACTCAAGTCTGCCCTCTACCCCAGCAACAGCAGCCACCAATCCCTAAACCCTGCCACTTCCCCCAGCAACAGCAACAGCCAATCCCTAACCACCATCCCTCCCCCTTCCAGTACCTCCCACTGACCTTTCTCCGGCAACCAATCAGAACAGGGCGTGGCTTCGACCAATCAGCCTTCCCCAGCCCCTATAAAACTGTTGCCTCTCCCTCAATAAAGTTGGACTTGTGTGTTTACCTTGTCTCCGCGGTAGTTCTTCTGCTGTGTGCCCTCCAGTCCTGAGAGCCCCCGACAAGGGCCTGGCCTCCCTTGTCCCCAGTTCGTCGCCTGCTTCTCCGGGCGACCCCTTCGTCGCCGGCTTCGCCGGGCGACCCCGTCAGCCGAACCGCGCAACCCCTGTGAGACCGACCCCTCGTCTGCTGCCGGACCGACCCCTCGTCCCAAGTGGGACCGACCCCTTGTCCTAAGCTGGACCGACCCCTCATCCGCAGCCAGACCCCACCTCTACTGACCGAGCAAGCCGCCGCACATATTGATTTGGAAAAATTCTACATCCTATCTTTTTCTTTTCTTTTTTCCTAATTATTGAGCGTATCTTCACAAGAGCCTTAGATCACAGTAATTCATATATAGAATATACAGTACTCCTGCATATCCATTATAAAACCTTTTCCCTTCCACAGCAATAATCTTTTAACTTATTCATATCATATTTACTGAAACTGATGTAAAGATATTGAGACAATAGCTTTCAAACAAGGTAATATTTGTGTTTACATTGTGGTTTATACTTTAGGATATACAGTATTCTAAATTTTTTAGTTATCCTATGTTTTACCTTATGGTTTACATTATTAGTCTGTCATCCCCTATATGTTTTTGGTGTAATATTACATGTTTTATATCCATCCTTGTGTACTCTTATGAAGCACTTCTTTTGCCCTCACAGTTACTTTGGTTCCATCTATTCAATATCTATTTCCCCCTCCCCTTGGGGCCCACAGTGACAGTCAATCTTCATTTCTTGAGAAGCCATGTTCAGAGATACTTGCAACAGTGTTGAGGGCTTGACTTGCTCAACTGCCCTAATGCCCTAGGAGCCACCATTCCTCTTGAGAGATACAGTTCCCCCTATTTGATGGCATTAGTCCTCCCCAGGATGTGGGTCTACCTTCACTCTCATTTTATGGGTTTCTACCCAATTGTATAACCCACTGTGGCAAAATGAGCATTCAGATATTCCCAAGGAGTCTGTCCTGCATCAGATTATCCCCTTTGATTATCTTAAACAGGTAACTTCCCTAATTATATTTTGAAAAGGTTTTCTCAGCATTATACTCTCAACCAACACCTGACAATCTCCTATGTTCATATGTTGTCCCACCCTCCCCCCAATTTCTTGGGCAATATTACCCATCTACCCATCCCTAGCCCCCCTCAAACCTGCGAAGCCCCACCCAAAGGTAACCCTATGCCCCCATTTTATCCCTTCCTTGTGCACATACTTACCTTCAGCTTATCATAGATTTCACCCATGTAGATGTCAGCTTACATCCTTCCTCTACCCCCCAATTTCCTGTAAGCCTCTCTTGCAGTCTCTAGCTCTCTGAGTCAGCTTGCTTATTTCATATCATTGAGGTCATGGAGTATTTATCCTTCAATGCCTGGGTTGCTTCACTCAACATAAGGTTCTCAAGATTCATCCATGTTATCACATGTGTTTGTAATGTATTTGTTCTTAAAGCCGAATAGTATTCCATTGTATGTATATACCACATTTATTGATCCACTCATCTGTTGATGGGCATTGGGTTGATTCCAACTTTTGGCGATAGTGAACAATGCTGCTATGAACATTGGTGTGCATATATAGGTTTGTGTCCTTGTTTTCAGTTGTGCTGGGTATATACCCAGCAGTGGTATTGCTGGGTCATACGGCAAATCTATGGTTAGATTTTGAGAAACCGTCAAACTGTCCTCCAGAATGGTTGGATCCTTCTGCATTCCCACCAGCAGTGGATGAATTTTCCCATTTCTTCACATCCTCTCCAGCATTTGTATTCTTCTGTTTTTTTTTTCATAGTGCCAATCTAATGGGAGTAAGATGGTATCTCATTGTAGTTTTGATTTGCATTTCCCTGATAGCTAAAGATTTGGAGCATTTTTTCAAGTTCTTTTTAGCCATTTGTATTTCTTCTTTGGAGAAGTGTCTGTTTGAATCTTTTTCCCATTTTTTAAATGGGTTGTTTATTTTTTTATTTTCAAGATAAGGAGTTCTTTATATATGCAAGTTATAAGTCTCTTATTGGATATATAGTTGCCAAATATTTTCTCCCATTGTGTAGGTTCTCTTTTTGTTTTCTTGACAAACTCCTTTGAGGTGCAGAAGGCTTTAATTTTGAGGAAGTCCCATTTATCTATTTGTTCTTTTGCTGCTCGTGTTTTTGGTGTGAAGTTCATCAAGCCATCTCCTATTACAATGTTGTGTAGATGTTTCCCTACATTGCTTTCCAAGGTATTTATGGTCTTGGCTCTTATATTTAGGTCTTTGGTCCATCTTGAGTTGATCTTTGTATAAGGTGTGAGATCGTAATCCTCTTTCATTCTTCCACATATGGATATCCAGTTCTCCAGGCACCATTTGTTGAATAGGCTATTCTCTCCCTGTTGAGAGGGTTTGGTGGCTTTATCGAATATTAAATGGCTATATAGATAAGGTTCTATATCAGAACTTTCATGTCGATTCTATTTGTCTGTGTGTTCCTCCTTATGCCAATAACATGCTGTTTTCACTACTGTAGCTTTGTAGTATGTTTTAAAGTCAGGAAGTGTGATTCCTCCAATTTCGTATTTCTTTTTCAATATGTCTTTGGCTATTCGGGGCCTCTTTCCTTTCCAAATAAATTTCATAGTTAGTTTTTCTAGTTCCTTAAAGAAGGCTGTGTTGATTTTTATTGGGATTGCATTGAATGTTTAGATCAGTTTTGGTAGGATAGAGATCTTAATAATATTTAGTCTTCCTATCCATGAACAGGGAATATTCATCCTTTTATTTAGGTCTTCTTTGATTTCCTTGAATAGTCTTGTATAGTTCTCAGTGTATAAGTTTTTCACATCTTTAGTTAGATTTATTCCTACATATTTGATTTTTTTTTACTATTGTGAATGGTATTTGTTTCTTGATTTCCTCCTGATCTTGCTCATTATTGGTGTACAGAAATGCTACTGATTTTTGCGCATTGATCTTATAACCTGTGACTTTACTAAACTCATTTATGAGTTCTAGTAGCTTTGTTGTAGACCTCTCAGGGTTTTCTATGTATAGGATCATGTCATCTGCAAATAATGAAATTTTGACTTCTTCCTTTCCAATTTGAATGCCTTTTATATCTGGTTCTTGCCTCAGTGCTCAAGCAAGTACTTCTAAGACAATGTTAAATAGAAGGGGAGACAGTGGGCATCCTTGTCTTGTTCCTGACATTACAGGGAAGAATTTTTGGATTTCTCCATTGTAAACGATGTTGGCTGTAGGTTTTTCATGTATACTCTTTATCATGTACAAAAATTTCCTTGAATTCTCATCTTTTGGAGTGTTTTTATCAAGAAAGGGTGCTGAATTTGTCAAATGCTTTTTCTGCATCTGTAGATATAATCATGTGATTTTTTTCCTTCAATCTGTTTATATGGTGTATTACATTGATTGATTTCCTTATGTTGAACCATCCTTGCATACCTGGAATGAATCCCACTTGGTCGTGGTATATAATTCCTTCAATGTGTTGTTGAATACAATTAGCAAGTATTTTGTTAAGTATTTTTGCATCCAGGTTCATTAGAGAAATTGGTCTGTAATTTTCCTTTCTTGTGATGTCTTTGTTTGGTTTTGGTACTAGGGTAATGTTGGCATCATAGAAGGAGTTAGGCAATGTTCCTTCTGTTTCAATTTTTTGGAAGAGTTTCAGCAGGATTGGTGTTAATTCTTCCCAGAAAGTTATGTAGAATTCATCTGTGAAGCCATCTGGCCCTGGGCTCTTCTTAGTTGGGAGATTTTTAATAACTGATTCTATCTCTTTACTTATGATTGGTTTGTTGAGATCATCAATTTCTTCTTTTGTCAATATATGATGCTTTTGTGTTTCTAGGAATATGTCCATTTCCTCTGAATTCTCATTTTTGTTGGAATATAGTTTTTCAAAGTATCCTCTTATGATAGTCTTTATTTCTGTGGGGTCAGTGGTGATATCTCCTTTCTCATTTCTCATTTTGTGTATTTGCATCTTCTCTCTTTTTTTCTTTGTTAGTCTCGCTAAAGGTTTGTCAATTTTATTGATCTTCTCAAAAAACCAGCTCTTGGTCTTGTTTATCTTTTCAAGTGCTTTCTTATTTCCTACTTCATTTACTTCTGCTCTTATCTTTGTTATTTCCTTCCTTCTTCTTCCTGTTGGATTACTTTTTTGTTTTTGTTTTTCTAATTCCTCCAAATGTGCAGTTAGTTCTTCAATTTTTGCTCTTCTTTTTTAATGTATGAATTTATGACTATAAATTTCCCTCTCAGTACTGCTTTTGCTGCATCCCATAAATTTTGGTATGTTGTGTTAACATTATCATTTGTTTCAAGGTAGTCATTGATTTCTTTTGAGATTTCCTCTTTGACCCACTGTTTTTCTAAGAGTGTGCTGTTTAATTTCCATATCTTGGTGTGAAATCTGGGCCTTGGCCCTTGTAGATTTGCAGCTTCACTCCACTGTGGTCATAGATATTATTTTGTATGATTTTGATCTTTCTGAATTCATTAAACCTTTCTTTGTGGCCTAGCATATGGTCTATCTTGGAGAATGATCCATGAGCACTTGAGAAAAATGTATATCCTGCTATGTTTGGGTGTAGTGATCTATATATATCTGTTACATCCAGCTCCTCTAATATACTGTTCAAATGTTTTGTTTCTTTAGTGATTCTCTTTTGAGATATTCTGTCCAGAGTTGATAGTGGTGTATTAAAATCCCCCACTATAATTGTAGATGCATCTATTCTTTCACTTAGTTTTTCCAGAGTTTGCCTCACATATTTATAGGCACCCTTGTTAGGAGCATAAATATTTATGATTGTTCGTTCTTCTTGACAGATTGTCCCTTTCAATAATATGTAGTATCCTTCTTTGTCTCTCACAATTGTTTCATATTTAAAGTCTATTTTGTCTGATATTAATATAGCACCTCCTGCGTTTTTTTGGTTATTGTTTGCTTGTAAGAATGTTTTCCAAACATTCACTTTCAGCCTCCATGAATCTCTGGGTCTAAGATGTGTCTCCTGTAGACAGAATATAGATGGGTCATATTTCCTTATCAGATGTCCCAGTCTGAATCTTTTGATAGGTGAGTTTATTCCATTGACATTCAGTGTTATTACTTTCAAGGAATTATTTATATTAGCCATATTTTGATTGGATTTGTGTTTGTTATATTTTGTTTGTTTGATTTTTTCTTCTCTTTTTATCTTTTTTGTTGCTCTTACACTCTCTTCTAACTCTACCTGTCCTGTTTTTTCCTTTCTTCCTGCAGAACTCTCTCTAGAATTTCTTGAAAGGGAGGTTTCTTGTTGGCCTACTCTTTCAATTTCTGTTCATCTGTGAATATTTTGAACTCTCCATCATTTTTGAATGCTAGTTTAGTTGGCTAAAGAATTCTTGGTTGGAAATTTTTTTCCTTTAGTACTTTGACTATATCATTCCACTGACTTCTTGCCTCCATGTTTTCCGATGAGAAATCAGCACTTAATCTTATGGAGCTTCCCATGTATGTGATGGTTTTCTTTTCTCTTGCTGCTTTTAGAATTTTCTCTTTGTCTTGAGCGTTGGATAATTTGACAAGTATATGTCTTGGGGTGGGTCTGTTAGGGTTTATGATGTTTGGGGTGCTTTGTGCTTCTTGGATATGTACATCTGTCTCTTTCAGTAGATTTGGGAAGTTTTCAGCCATTATTTCCTGCAACACTCTTTCTGACCCCTTTCCCTTCTCTTCTCCTTCTGTGATGCATATTATATATATGTATGTTTGTGCATTTTGCATTGTCATTCACATCCCTAAGTCCTAGCTGGATTTTTTCTATCTTCTTAATGATCAATTTACTATCTGTTTGATTTCCAATGTACTGTCTTCCACATCACTAATTCTCTGCTCTGCCTCTTCTAATCTGCTGCTATTTGCTGTCAGTGTGTTTTTGATTTCTTGAACTGTGGTGTTCATTCCCATCATATCTGTTATCTTTTTGCGTATGTCTGCAATTTCCCCTCCAAATGTTGTCTTCATATTGTTAACCTCTTCCTTTACTTCATTAAATTTGTCTGTGATATATGCTCTGAGACCTTTAATTACGTGTGTGAAGTTCTGCTCCCCTTCCTGGTTTTTAGTTTGTTCATTGGATTCAGCCATGTTTCCCTCATTACTGGTTTGGTTTGTAGTTTTTTGTTGCTGCCTGGTCATCATTTTATCTTGATGGGTTTAATCAGTTCCTTAGCTTCTTCGTCTAGTCTTGGGGATTAATTAGCTGTTGTTTTTGCACAAGTGTGATATTGTCTCTTTGTCACTTTGTTCTTCTTATTCTAATTTCTTTATGCTGGCTGAGTTAACTTTGAAGGAAAGTATTAGGGCCAGGGAAAGGCACATGTGTAAGAAAGGAAAATGTGTAAAGTAGTATTGGTGATATATGTTAACAGAGCAACAATATGAGATCTGGGAGGATGGATATTAGATTCATGTAAGTTGTGTACAGTTATAGCAGTAGGTAGAGTACCTATAATGAGGTAGTCGACTGAATATGGGAGGAATATGGTATGAATTAAAAAGCTAGTGTTTTCGTGAGAGAGGGAAAGAGAAAAGAAAGGCAATAGTTTCAAGTGTGGATAAAAGACAGAAAACAAAACAAAGGTATTAGAAATTAAGAGTTAGACAATTTGGGGATCAAAGAAAGGGGGCTGGAATATAGGAGAGACAGTAGATGATGGAGGATATCAAGATGTGGGTGAAAGGGGATAGTGTAGGTAGCCAAAATCAATTCACACAAAATGAGGCAATGGAGGATGAGGAAACCCAGAAAATGTGAGGTGCAGTACCTATTGTATAATTAAGATAAAATATAATAAGAAGACAATATGGGACAAGAGAGAAAAAAAAGAGAGAAGAAAGAAAGAAAGAAAAATTGGTGTGTGTAAAGGGAGGGGAACAAGTAAGGAAAAGAAAAAAAGTTATAGAACAACCACAACAGCAACAAAAAATATAACCCTAAATAAATGAAGAAAAAAAAAAAGACTTTGGGGGATACAATGGGAGAGAAGACTAGGAGATAATGCAATGTTCACAACCAGGACAATAAAAAATAAAAAATAAAATAAAAATTAAAAAAACAAAAAACAAAAAATGCAAACGTTGAGGGCTAGGACATTCAAGGACCTCAGATGGACCTCAGGGCATGGTGGATTCAGGGATGGAAATTCTGTGATATTGCAGACTCAAGAGGTGTGAGTCTCTGGGGTGTGGGCCACCACTGTTTAGGGGTCATAGACCTGGCAACCTCAAATCCGGTTAACAGGGAGCCTGGGAGCACCGCAGTGCAACACAGCCTTCAGGGATCCCTGCAGCTGGTTGCCAGCCCTATGGGGGAGGTCACATCTACAAACTCTGACCTATGTGTCAGAAACCTGCAATTCACCCTCTCACTAGGGTCTCTTCTGTGGCTGTATCACCAATTCCACTTCAGGACTCCTCCCACCCTGTAAGCCCCCGAAACAGCCACCTGGGGGCGCCTCTACACTGCAGCTGATTTAATAATGCTGCAGATCAGTAGCCAGGCCCACGGGGCAGTGCTCCAGCCAAAAGCGCTGATATCAGTGTCTGAAACTGAAATTCCCACGCTTCACAAAATATTCCCCTAATCGGCTTCCAGATGGCTCCCACCTTACCAGCCCCTGAAACAGCCTCCTGGTGATGTCTCTTTTTTGCAAGCGATTTAAGGCAGCTGCAGATTGGCAGCTGGCCTTGGGGGCGGGGCTCTAGCCGGAAGCACTATTATTTGTGTCCGCAATCAAAAATTCCCTGTCTCACAATAAAACTCCCGTCTGTCTCCCCAAATCAGTCTGCAAAGTCCTCCTGCCCTGTTACCCCCCAGTATCCCGCTTAGGACTTATGAATTCTCCAGTACCACAGAGCCTCCAGGAATCACTGCTGCGGTGCCGGTGCCGTGGCTTCACCCACCCCAGGAGGGAGCGTCCTGCATGCAGCCCCCACCTCCGTGTAATAGAGGCTCAATTTTATCTTATACATGAATTTTCTTTGTTACCTTCCAACCAAATCAGTGTCCAGACACCTCCTGCCCTGCAATATCCTGAAACAGCCTGGTCCTGAAGAATTTCCAACGCTGCCCAGCTGCTTCTTTGCAGGAGAGATTATCAGGTGCACACACTCAACCACCATCTTGCCCCGCCCCCCTACTTATTCTAAAGTACCAGTCACACTGCATTTGAAAGTCAGGCACGAGCTTGATACTTAGCTCTAGTCAAAATTGAAATTTGACATATAAAAGATTGGGTCTCCACCCATAATATCTCAATTTCAGGGTCAACTTGGACTCTATGACCAATAAGTTAAGCATGACCAAACTGCTTTGTCAACTAGAAATGGTATATTTCGTAAAGATGCTTGACCTGAACCAATAACATCACAGGTTTACAGGAAAAGTTGGGAAATACATTTTTTTTAAAGTTTTTAAAAAAATCTATAATTGTTTTGATTTCATACAAACTCACGTGCAAAAAATCATAAGAGCAGTCATATAAGGACATTGGAAATATTCTAAGTTGGTGATTACAGGATATTTTATCTCTTGCCCTAAATAGGGATTCTTATATGCTATTAAATCCTTTTTCATAATTGTTCATTTTTAAAAGAGAGTTGGATTACATAAATTTCACATAAAAAATATGTGATTGCCATATAGCCTGCTCCCTACCTACCCCACACTTACCCACATTAGCAACATTTTTCATTCATATGGTACATTTCTTACAGTCTTGCTGAGATACGTATAAGCATAAATCTGGAATGACCTCCCAATTCACTTTTAAGTCCCTTAGGCATATAAACACAGTTATCTTTACACTTCCCCCCTTTTGGTGAAGCTCTTTTTCCAGTTGCGTTGCTAGTTGGTGCTCGGTAGTAATCCCTCAGAGCCAGGGAGGATCATTCCGAGGAGTCATGCCCTACATCAGCAGAAAAGTTATGCATTTATATGCTTATATGCTGAGTTTGGCTTATAGAGAGGCCATATTTGAGCAACAAGGAGGCTCTCAGGAGGTAACTCTTGGACACCCAATAATACTAGGCTGAGTTTCAATTTCAAAAGTAAAGTTTCGTAAGTATAGTCATCAATATCAAGAACCTGTCAATGGTCCATCCTCCTTCAATAGTTACTGCTTCTGTATTCAGGGGATTCTTCCTGTCCCATTAAAGAATGTGACAGAGCTTCCCAGGGTGAGAAATCAATATTCTTACTGTTACTGTGTGAATCTCCACCCACCGTGACAATGCTCCATGAACCCTTGAATACATTCATATGCCTTATATGTATGCCCCAGGTGAACATCTTCCCATGCATCCCTATCATTGACAACTCACACCAATGATCCTTCTCTGACACACTTGTAAATCCTCTGTGATCCAAAAACTTCTTCAAATATGAAGCCAACAGGGAAGCAGATTTGCCTCAAGTGATTGAGCTTCCGACTATGACATGGGAGGTCCCAGGTTTGGTTCCTAGGGCCTTCTGGTAAAGGCAAACTGGCATGACAGGCAGGTGTGGTGCAGGAAGAAGATGCAACAAAGAGACCCAGAGGAAAGACAATGAGATACACAACAAATCAGGTAGCTGAGGTGGCTCAAGTATTTGAGTGCCTCTTTTCCACATCAGAAGTCCCATGATCACTTTCCAGTGCCTCCTAAAGAGCAGACTAGCAGTTACAGAGAGCACACAGCAAATGGACAGAGAGAGCAAACACCAAGCACAGAAACAACAAGGGGAGAGGAATAAATAATGAAAAAAATTAATCTTTAAAAAAATGAAGCCAGCAAAATAACCAAATGAAATTAATACAAAAAAGAATTGATAGTTTTAAAAATAACACATAAAATGTAAATAATTTTTAAAAACATTATTGACTAATAAAAATAAATAAAAACAAAATCAAAATAGCTTTTTTGAGATTATGTCTTTCATCACTCTAAGATATGTTGTCTTGTATGTATAGTAACAATTTTTTTCTGTTTATTCCCCTGCCATCTTCTTTTTTTCATATTGTCTTCAAAGAACATTTAGGTTACAGAAAAGTCACATACAGATTATAGGAGATTCATTTATACCTCTTTTTCCCTTTCCTTTATTAATAACATTTTACATGTGGATGCTACATTTGTTACAATTTATGTACAAATACTGAAACATTGTTTTGAACCACAATCAATGGTTCACATTGTGGTTTACATATTGGACCATGCACTTTTATAATTTTTTTAAATTAAATTTTTAATTGTCCTTTTTTAAGAAGCATAGATAAAAAAAGTGTTACATTTAAAAACATAAGAGGTTTCCATATATCCTACACTCCACACCTTCACTCCCCCCATCTCAACTACCTCTTTCATCATTGTGGCACATT
Source organism: Dasypus novemcinctus (assembly GCF_030445035.2). Lineage (NCBI taxonomy): Eukaryota > Metazoa > Chordata > Mammalia > Cingulata > Dasypodidae > Dasypus > Dasypus novemcinctus. The sequence continues at coordinate 15,420,998 of NC_080702.1, read as the reverse complement.
CATTGCATTTGGTGAATACATTTTGGAGCACTGCTGTACTGCATGGATTATAATTTACATTATAGTTTACACTCTCCCCCAGTCCATTCACTGGGTTATGGCAGGATATATAATGTTCAGCATCTGTCCCTGCACTATCATTGAGGACAACTCCAAGTCCTGAAAATGCACACACATTACTTTTCTTCTTCCCTCTCCCTGCCCTCAGCAACTACTGTCACCACTGTCTTCACATCAGTGATACAATTTCTTCCATTGTTAGAGTCAAAATAGTTCTATAGTAGAATATCAGTAAGTCCACTCTGGTTCATATTTTATTCCTCCATCCTGTGGTCCCTGAGATGGTGATGTCCACTCCACCTACCATGGCCTGTATCCATAATTGTGAGATCATGTAGAACAATTCCATCAACCCTCAAATCCACATGTTCCAATACAATTATTTATCCCTCTCCCTCCCCTCAAAACCCATAACAACCACCACTTCATTCCCTGAAGAAGAAGATTCATTACTGTTTGCAACAACTCTGAGGCCTTGACATACTGGCCAGTCTTTCCCCATTAAGCACTGCCTATGCTCCTATGAGACTCGAGCCCCATTATTTGAGAACATAGAAGGACTCCCCAGGATGGGAATCCTACAACTTCCCACTCATTCTGTGGCTCTACACCCACAGATACAGCAAACTATGACAAGGTCAACTTTCTCATACTCCCTTGTAGCCTGCCTCAGGTGTGCCCAATCCTGCGTGCCACACATAGACCCATCCTAAACCAGTAACCTTTCCCTGCAATATTTGCTAAAAGAACATTCCCAATATTGTAGTTTCAACCACATACCTGCAAATCCCCAGAGGTCACCTGTTCCCTCCCCTAACCCTCCTCGCAGTTCCATGGACAACCCAACCCACCTTCCCACACTAACTCCCTCACACCCCAGCACTTCCCCACCCAATGTCATCAATGTACCACTATACCACTTTCATGCTCATCCACTGCACAATAGCTTTCCACATTATCACAGATTTTGCCCTTATGGGCATTGGCTCACAAACTCACTCTCCCTTTCTGTCTCCTGAAACCTATTTTCCAGAATCTACCTCTGTGAGTCAGCTCAACTCACTTAATTCCTTTCAGTGACATCATGTACTATTTGTCTTTCAGTTCCTATCTGGCATCACTCATTATAAGGTCTTCAAGATTCATTCATGTAATCCCATGGGTTAACACTGCATTTTTTCTTACAGCTGAGTAATATACCACTGAATGTATATACCAATATTTGTTTATCCCTTACTGTTGATGGACATTTGGGTTGTTTCCAACTCTTGGCAAAAGTGATTAATGCTGCTTTGAACTTGGATGTCCCTATATCTTTTCTTACCCTTGCTTTAATTCTTTTGGATATATACCCAGCAGTGGGATTACTGAATCATAAGGCAGTTCTATAGTTAGTTTCCTGAGGAACTGTCAAACTGTCCTCCACGATGCCTGCAACATTCTGTGTTCCCATCAGCAGAGGATAACTGTTCCCATTCCTCAACATCTTCTCCAGCAGTTGTTGTTCTCTGTTTTGTTTTTTTTTGTAATAACCACCAGTCTAATGGGTATAAGATGATATCTCCTTGTAGTTTTGATTTGCATTTCCCTAATAGCTAGTGATTTTGAGCATCTTTTCATGTGCTTTTTAACGATTTGAATTTCTTCTTAAGAAGTGTGTATTCCAATCACTTAACCATTTTTTAAATAGTTTTTATTTTTGAGTTGTAGGAATTTTTATATATGCTGATATTAGACCTCTATCAGATATATGGTTACCAAATATTTTCTCCCATTGAGTAGGTTGCCTTTTCACTTTCTTGACAAACTGCTTAGAGGTGCAAAGCTTTTTCATTTTGAAGAGATCCTATTTATGTTTTTTTTTCATTTATTGTTCATGCTTTGCATGTAAAGTTCATGAAACCATTTCCTGATACATGATCTTGTGGATAATTCCCTACATTATTTTTCAAGAGATTTATGTTTTTGGCTCTTATATTTAGATCTTTGATCCATCTTGAGTTAATTCTTGTATAAACTGTGAGAATGTGTTCCTCTCTTAATCTTTTGGTTATGGATATCCAGTTCTCACAGCACCATTTGTCAAAGAGGCCATTTTCTCCTAGTTGAGTGGGCTTGCTGGGTTTGTCCAATATCAGTTGATAGTATGTGTGAGAATTTGTATCAGAACTTTCAACTAGATTCCATTGGTCAATATGAATATTCTTGTATCAATACCATGCAGTTTTGACCACAGTTGTCTTTTAGTATGTTTTAAGGTCAGGCAGTGTGAGTCCTCTGATTTTGTTTTTCTATTTCAGTGTGTTTTTGGCTCTTTGTATCCCCTTGTCTTTCCAGATAAATTTCAAAGTTAGCTTTCCCAATTCAAGAAAATAATTCTGTGTTAATTTTTATTGTAATTGTGCTTAATCTGTAAATCATAATGGGTAAGAGAGACATTTTAATGATGTTTAGTCTTCCTCTCCAGCTACATGGAATATTCTTCCATTTTTTTATGCCTTCTTTGATTTCCTTTATCAGTGCTGTGTAGTTTTCTGCATATAATCTTTTACATTTTTAGGTAAATTTATCCCTATTTATTTGATTCCTTTAGTTGCTATTATAAATGAGATTTTAAAAAAATTTCTTCCTCAGATTTCTCAGTATTGGTGTACAAAAATGCTACTTATGTTTGCACATTTATCATATAACCTGCCACATTACTGAACTCATTTTTTATAGATTTCCCTGGGCTTTCTATGTCAATGATCATGATATTTGCAAATAGAGAAATTTTTACTTCTTCCTTTCCAATTTGGATGCCTTTTATTATTTTTCTTGCCTGAGTGCTTGAGCAAGTTCTTCTAACATAGTGTTAAATAAGGGCAGTGACGATGCACATGTTGGGTTTTTTTCCAGATCTTAGAGGGAAAGATTTTAGGAATTCACCTTTGAATATGATGTTAACTGTGTGTTTTTATATATACCTTTTATCAGGTTGAGGGAGCTCCCATCTATTCCTAACTTTTGTATTATTTTTATAATGAAAGTTTTCTTTATTTTGTTAAATGTTTTTCTGCATCTTTTAAGATGATCTTATTGTTTTTTTTCTTTCAATTTGTTTATATGATGTATTATATTGATTGATTTTCTTAGTTTGAAACTAATACCTAGGATGAATCCCATTTGGTCATATTGTATAATTGACTTGATATGCTGTTAAATATGTTAGCAAATATTTTTGTTGAGGACCTTAGCATCTAAGCTCATTAGAGAAATTGGTCTATAGTTTTCCCTTCTTGTGGCATCTTTGTTTGGCTTGGTATTAGGGTGATGCTGACATCCTAGAATGAGTTAGACAATGTTACCTCAATGTCTGGTTTTTGGAAGAGTTTAAGCAGGAAGAGTGTTAGTTCTTTCCCGATGTTTGGATTAACTCACCTGTGAAGTCATGTGGCCCTGGACTCTTTTTGTTGGGTGGGTTTTTGTTTTGTTTTGTTTTTTAAGATTTATTTATTTATTTATTTATTTCTCTCCCCTTCCCCCTCACTCCGATTGTCTGTTCTCTGTGTCTATTTGCTGCATCTTCTTTGTCCGCTTCTGTTGTTGTCAACGGCACAGGAATCTGTGTTTTTGTTGCATCATCTTGTTGTGTCAGCTCTCCGTGTGTGCGGCACCATTCCTGGGCAGGCTGCACTTTCTTTCATGCCAGGCATCTCTCCTTATGGGGCGCACTCCTTGTGCGTGGGGCTCCCCTACATGTGGGACACCCCTGTGTGGCACAGCACTCCTTGGGCACATCAGCACTGCGCATGGGCCAGCTCCACATGGGTCAAGGAGGCCCAGGGTTTGAACTGCGTACCTCTCATGTGGTAGACAGATTCCCCAACCACTGGGCCAAGTCCGCCACCCATTGGGTGGTTTTTCATGACTGATTCTATCTTGTTACTTGTGATTGGTCTGCTGAGTTCATCAATTTCTCCTCTTGTCAATGTAGACTGCTTGTGTGTGTCCAGAAATTTTTCCATTTCCTCTAAATTATCCATGTTGTTGGCATACAATTTTTGAAGGTATTCTCTCATGATACTCTTATTTCTGTGGGGTCAGTGGTGATATTCCCTTTCTCATTTCTTATTTTATTTATTTGCATCTTCCATTTCTTTTTTTCTTTGTTAGTCTAGCTAAGGGTTTATCAACTTTATTAATCTTCTCAAAGATCCAGCTTTTGGTTTTGCTTATTTTTTCCAGTGCTTTCTGATTTTCTTTTTCATTTATCTCTGCTCTAATCTTTGTTATTTCCTTCTTTCTACTTACTTTGCAGTACTTTGTTGTTCTTTTTCTAATTCCTGCATGTGTGCAGTTAGGACTTTCATTTTATCTCTTTTGTCTTTGACAAAAGTCTATGACTTTCCCTCTCTGTACAGGTTAGGCTGCATCCCTCAGGTTTTGATACTTTGTGTTGTCATTTTCAATCATTTCAAGGTGGTTTCCGATTTCTTTTGCAATTTCATCCTTGTCCAACAGATTGTTGAAGAGTGTGTTGTGTAACTTCCCTATCTTTGTTCCTAATCTAATTCTCTACCCCTTACTGATTCATTGCCTTCAGGTCAGAGCAATTATTTGTATAATTTAAAACTTTCTGAATTCACTGAATGTTGTTCTGTGGCCAAATATGGGGTCTATCCTGAACAATCATCCATGTACCCTCAAGAAGAATGTCTTTCCAACTGCATTGTGGTGTAATGTACTATGTCTATTAGGTCTATCTCCTCTAATGTAATATTCAAGGTCTCTGTTTCTTTACTGAGCCTCTGTGGAGATGATCTGTCTCATGGTGTTAATGGTGTATTAAAGTCCCCACTATAATTATAGAGGCATCATTATTGGTGTACAAAAATGCTGTTGAGATTATCTGTCTATTGCTGTTAATGGTGTATTTAAGTTCACACTATAAATGTAGAGGCATTTATTTCTCCACTTACTTTTTTCAATGTTTGCCTCGTGTCTTTTGAGGTACCTCATTAGGTGCATAAATGTTTACCATTCTTCTTACTTCCTTGATAGATGACCCCTTTTATTAAGATATAGTGTCCTTTTTTTTCTTATAGTCATCTTGCATTTAAAGTTTATTATGTCTGGGTTTAATATAGTTACTTTCACCATTTTTTGGTTATTGTTTGTTTTTCAAATTGTTTTCCAGCAATTCACTTTCGGCACCCTCATGTCCCTGGGTCTAAGATGGGTTTCTTGTAGGCAGTATATAGGTGTGGCATATTTCCTTATCCATTCTGCCAATCTGTGTCTCTGTATTGGAGATTTTAATCCATTATTATTAAATGTTACTACTGTCAAGGAATTACTCACTTCCACCATATTTTCTTTAATTTTATGTAACCATGTGAAGTTTTTATTTCTCTTTTTATATTTTTGTTTGTTCTTACACTCTCATCCAACTCTCTCCTCTTTTTTTCCTTTCAACCTACTGAACTCCCTTCATTATTTTTTGAAGGGCAGATATCTTATTGACAAGCTTTCTTATTTTCTGTTTATTTGCAAATATTTTGAAATCTTCCTCATTTTTGAATGCCCACTTTGCAAAATAGAGAACTCTTGGCTAGGAGCTTCTTATTTTAGCACTTTACTATCCATACCCCTGCCCTCATGCCTCTATGGTTTAGATGAGAAATCAACACTTAATCTTATCAAGCTTCCATTGTATGTGATGGGTCTCCTATCTCTTGGTGCTTTCAATATTCTTTGTCTTGAGCATTGGACAATTTGACAAGCATATGTCTTGAGGGAGACCTATTAAGATTTATACTGTTTGGTGTGAGCTGTGCTTTTCCCTCAGGCTAATTCAGCTTCTGTTGGTTTGTTGGTTGCCACTCCTGGCTTCACTCTCTCCAGGACTGTTAGGTGCCTGTCAGTCCTCACTCTCACTGAACCATTTCCTCTCTCTTCCAGGATGGGTGGGTGTGACAAGCTGCCTGTAAGCGCCCCTTCCCCTCTCCCTGGAGCCATTCAGCTCTGGCCAGGTTGTATCTAGCCTTCTTTTGCCCCTCTCTGGGCTGCCTATTCTACCTCCTACATCCCTAATCCTCTCTTCCCCTGAGTTGGCTGCTGGCCCCAAATTTGTGCCTCGCTGCTCCCCCACTTCAAGAGCCCGCTGGGTACCAGGAAGCTTCCTTGGTTGCCTGAGGACTTTCTCCACTCTCTGAGTCTGCTGAACCCTGGTCTTCCAGGCAGTAACCCTCTAGCTTCCTTGGCATTATGAGCCATCTGTCTGCTGGTTTGAGTGCCCTAAGTTCTTCAGCTTCCCTTTAGCCTGGCCATCTGGGCCCACTTTCTAGCTGCATTCTCCAATTGCTCCCATGATTCCATGACTTTCCTTCTGCTAGGTAAACCTGCCTAACTTCCTGTGGTTTCTCAAGTAGCAGGCTGTCATTCCCTACTCTGCCATCTTGCATCTTATTGCATATGTGTTGTAATGAATCTTGTGAGGGAACTGATAAAATTATCTATAGATTTTGGTTGAGAGTAAGTATAAGTAGTTATGCCTTAAGTTCATAAAAATTCAAGCCAAGGGATGGGATTCCCGTAAGACAAACTCATTATTCTTTTGGCCCTTGGGTGTCTGCATATTGCTTCCACACTTACGTCCTCTCCCATAAATAATATATAACCTCCATAATACTGAAAACAGAACTTTACAATGAAATCATTAGTTACTTAGTTGAGAGAATAAAGATTAAAATATAACTAGTTCTATACGAGTAAATTCACCATTAATACTATATCCAATGAACACATGTGTAATCAGCTGTAATATTGTGGGAGCAAGCCAGAAGATAAGGACATCTCAAAGAAGAAGAGACTAGGCATGAAATATATCTTACTATACTATGGTATAATGCTCCTAGAACAATAACAATATTTTGTTTTGAAACATTGGAAACAGAGATTTGTTTCACTCTTATATCATCTTATTTCAAATTAAAACTGAAATAACTATTGAAGTTATTTAATTCATTTTGGAGGCAGAAATCAGGGTACATTCATAAGCAATGAGAAATATCACTATATGAATTACTGAAATGTGGATAGAAATTAATATTTCATGGATTCTCTTAATATAATGATAACTAATAAATTTCTTTAAATAGCTATAGAAAAAAATTTTTAATTCAGAAAGGGCATTCACTAAATGCCTCTAAGCAATGATAAGGGTTTGAAACGAATATGTTCAGCAAATATTTATTGAACACCTATGCTGTCTAAGGCAACATTCTAGATGCACTCGTAGGGATTGCTAAATTAAGTAGAAATTGAACTTATCTTTAGAAAACTCACTGACCAAATTAGAATAGAAGAAAATAGATTATATTTGTCATGATGGAGACAAAGATTTTTAAGAAATGAGAAGGAAAATATTTAAAGTTATCATAATATAGTTATTGTGCTGTCAGGATACATAAGCATTATTGTTACAACCGTTTTAAAGGTAAAATAGCTAAGGCTCACAGGAATGAAATATTTGTGTATTTATATGCTTATGTATGTGTGCATAGATATATGCATGCAATTTCTTATGTGTGTGTTCATAAGTATATCTGTGGAGAATGAAAGTTGGACAGGAAAAAAATGACAAGGAAATCCATAGGAGACATACTATTTATAGCTTTTTCAATTACTAGTCTGAATAGTTTTCTTACATTCAATATTTATTCAAAATATTATGTTTAGTATTGCATAAGTTCCATTAAAATCCACCAGGATTTACTATTATTATGGTTCCAAAATTTGCTCTTAAAACAATGATGTATCAATTTAAAAAGGTTGATTGACTAAACTTCATTTCAGTAATTCATTAACATAATCGTAGAGCTATAATCTCCTTTACTAATACACAATGACCAAGATAAAAAAAAAGAGTTACAAGCTGAAGGATGATTTGGATTGAGAAATGGCCAACCAAGTCTTGATAAACAAAAATTAGAATTTTGTGGAAGAGGAAGCAGTTATTCGGTAGGAGCCAATTTTCCCTGCAGAATCCAAAAATATTTGCAGTGATGTAAAGCAGGAATGAGATATAAAGTACAAAACAGATTACTGATGTTTCTGCAGGAAGCTAATGATTTCCTCGATCCTACCCTTTTCCCTGAACACAGAATTCCTGGATCCAGTCTATTGACAATCTCTGTGAAGAATCAGAATGATTTGCTAAAAGTGAATAAATATGCCCAGAGATGAACTCTGCATTCTGGCCTAAAGGATCAAAGCATAGTGGTTGTTGCTCTGCCTAATGATTCTTAGCAAATCGCACTGATCATACGTCCGTCCATATCTACATAACTCCAGGGTACCTTTCCTGGTGGCCTCATTCCTACCTTAAGGAGACATCCAAGACCAACATGAATTGAAATATAGTGAAACATGAACTAGGCCTCGATTAACAGAAAAAAAGTTCTAATAAATCAAATAAATTAAGGAAACTAAACAGTACTTTAATGCAAACTAATCTCCTCTTTAATCATACCAGTGTCATGACAATATTGAATTAATCAACAAAGTACAGGCTGGGCCGCCTGGTGGCAGCGCGGGCTGCAGCCTGGAGGGGGCGTCCGCCGAGGCCCCCCCCCCCCCCCCCCCAGCTCCCCGCTCTCCAGCCCTCGCGGCGGGCCCCGGCCCCGTCTGCCGCCTTCCCGCCCGCGGTGCCCACCCCTCGGAGCCTTTGTGCTCGCGTCGCCCCACGACCCTCTCTCCGCAGGAACCCCAGCGCAGCCGGCCCGCCACTGCGTTCCAAGCCAGCGTGGGCGCGCGCCAGAGCCGGTGGCGAGGGGCCGCGGCGCGTGCCGGGGCGCTGCGGGCAGACACCGCCAGACTGGCGACGCGCCCACCAGCATTGTCTCGGTCCGGTGCCCTGGTCCCGAGCCGCAGGCGGCGCGGGAGAAGCGAGGAGCAAGCCGCGGAGATGGAGGAACTGACCTAGGAGGTCCCTGGTGTGACTAGCAGGAGCTGGAGCAGGGGCTCTTCCAGGAGGAAAACCTCCACCCCAGGCCTGCTGGATGCTTAGCAAATGCTCGCCTGGAACAGCTGAATTCGAGAACCCTGCCTAAGGGAGGATAGAGACCATCCATCCTCAGGGGGAAATAATGAAAGAGCAGAATCCTTGGACCTCTTTACATCAGCCCCGGAAGAATGAAGTGTTGCCCTTTCTGCATTTTGATCTGAGTTTACACAATCGACTCCAACTAAGCGTTGTCTTAAGAAATAGCCTCGTGCTGTGAAAAAGACCAATGACTGCCTGAACAGTATTTTAGCAAAACGAACGAAACAGGCCTCCCCTTTTGTACTAGTACTTCTGTTTCTAGGAAAATATTCTAAGAAAGTAGGAAGTGATTTGCACAAAGATTTTTGGTCAAAGAAAATAATTATTGTTTCATTTTTAACAGAGAAAAATGTTAAACGCCGTGCAGGTCCAACAATAAAGACTTTTTTAGGAACATCTCTTTAGAGACCTGTATGCAATAGAAACCTATCCGTACCCTATTGTTGAAAGAAAATAACAGGAAAACATGATTCTGTTCACACAGGCTTTCATCTATGATTGTTTACAGCACAGAGAACCGGTTAGAAATATAATCACAAATACTAACATTTCCTTTCTCTAGGGGTGTATCGTCTTTTCTTTCTTCCCTGCCCCCTGACACACAAGCACACACCTGCACACACACATGCACCTGCACACACATACGGTGCATCTTTAATTACTTACACATAGCATTATCCTTTCACAAACATTTCAGACCAAGTTCATAAAATGAAGGAAAAGGTGGATGTCAACGAAAAACCAATCCAAGGGGGCAAGATATGAAATATAGAACTTTCTGAAAAAATAACAGAGAAGAGACATGGGAAGGTTGTTCAGATACACTGCTGGGGAAACGGACTTTGGCCCAGTGGTTAGGGCCTCCGTCTACCACATGGGAGGTCCGCGGTTCAAGCCCCGGACCTCCTTGACCGTGTGGAACTGGCCATGCGCAGTGCTGATGCGCGCAAGGAGTGCCCTGCCACGCAGGGGTGTCCCCGGCGTAGGGGAGCCCCACGAGCAAGGAGGGCACCCGGTAAGGAGAGCCGCCCAGCGCGAAGGAGGGAGCAGCCTGCCCAGGAATGGCGCCATCCACACTTCCCTTGCCGCTGACGACAACAGAAGCGGACAAAGAAACAAGACGCAGCAAAAAGACACAGAAAACAGACAACCGGGGGAGGGGAATTAAATAAATAAAAATAAATCTTTAAAAAAAAAAAAAAAGATACACTGCTGGAGAATTACGCAAACTAAATAAATGATGTCAGTATGATTTGGACCAACCAATTGTGGAGCAAAATGAATGAGATAAAGAAATTTACTTTCAAAGCGCAGTGTAATTCAAAAGTCTAAAATACTGAGATTATCCTAATATTTATGAAGAAATAAAATCATTGAAATGACCAGAAATATTTCAGCAATACTGATTGTTATAATATGGAAAATAAAAGTTAAACTTGAGGAAGAAATGTTTCCCCTAGGAATACACTCCTAGCAAAAGTATCATTCAAGGGTAAATGTAGAATAACAAATTGAAGACATGCAGGGTTACCAGGTTGCTATCTGCATACCTTTTCATAGGAATTGTGCTCCGGAGAAATGAAGGAAAACCAAAACAGAAAGCAAAACCTTAAAAACTGTAGATTTCTATCAATAGAGTTGTAAAGAGTTGCTTTAATATCATACTAAGCAACGAGCTTTAACTGGAACAGGGTAATGGAAATGTTTGTGGGGAGAAAAAACATTACAGAATATCTAATATGATTGTGAGATTAGAAAGAGGGGCCATGATGAAAACAACACTAGAAAAATAACATAAAAAAATAAACTAATAACTGAAGAAAATGTATTCCTAGTATTTACTTCTGCAATAGAAAATATTTATGTAATCAAAATTACATTCAAACTTCCTATCACAACTTAATACTATGAAGATCTGTGGAAAAGAGAGGAAAGTATTAAGAAAGGTATCAACATCTAGTGTCACATTAAATTAGTAGATTGTGTTAAAAATGATACATGGAAGATGATGGTATAAAGAATTTAGAGAAATGGAGGGTCCCCACTAAGGAGTGGAATTATGGACAGATACTTCTGCATTTCTTTGTAGATATCACACTTCTTTATTTTATTAGTTTAATGTTTTAGCAAGTTTCTCAAGGTATAATTCACATACCATAACATTCACCATTTTAAGTTACAATCTAATGACTTTTTGTACATTTACTGAGATGTGTAACCATTACCACAACCAGTTCTAGGGCATTTCTATCACTGAAGAGATTCTTTTCATAATCATTAACAAATAATATTTATTCTCACTGTGAAGCCCTAGGAAACTGTTAATCTGCTTTTTGCCTGCCTAGATCTCCCTTTACCAGACATTTTATATTATTGTATTATTTAATTTTAACTAATTCTCATATATTAGTTTTATAAGTTTTTGACACTGAAATGCAAATATACATTCTTATACAGACATATTTGCCCACAATTATAGTTATTATATCTTAATATGAACTCAAAAAAGAAACTTGGTGGATGTTGAAAATTGTGTTTAGTCAGGCATGTTATTTATTTGATCTTTAACCAATATTCATCCAGAATGGAAGATATTCCTAAAACATTTCAGACATTCGTAAAAGCAAGTTTACATATTTGGTAGGAGTGAGAGGATAATAAAATGATTTTTTTAAACTTTGTTTTTTGATGTGTAGGAAGATGTTATATACCATCTAAAGAACTCATATTATTTACTTTTTCTTTCATAATATCTTTCATCAATTATTTATAACATATGTATTATATTCATCTTAGTGACTCTTTTTCATTCTTTAAATTGAAATTTTCCAGATTGTAGTTTTCCATTCAACTTGTTAATTGTATATTTAACTTCTTTGATCAATGATATTTTATTTTATTAAATAAACAATTCCTTACTTTATGGAATATGAATTTGTCTTTATGATAATAAAGTATTTCACATCTGAAAAAAATTATTTTAGTTCTTTAATATCATTCTTTATTTTGCATTTTTAAATGAAATATTTGTTGGTTCATATTATATGGTTGAAATGTGATGCTTTGTATTCCAGTTAATTCTGTGTGTCCATTTGGCTAGGTTATGGTGTCCAGGTGTTAGATCAAGTAAGCCCTAGACTGACTGTTACTGTGATGATATTTTATTGATGGAGCTAAGTCATTAGTTAGTTGACTGTGTCTATGGCTTACTACATCTACAATCAGCAAAGGAGTTTGACCTCCACAATGAAAGGAATCTCCTAAGTCAATTAGATCTGAGGATTTCAGCCGTCAGAAAGAATTTCTATCTCTTCTTCAGTCAACCTGCTGCTCCTGGAGATTCATTGTCATCCTCCAGATCCAACCTGTGGCTTATCTTATGAAATTCGTACGTGCCAGTGTCATGATAATGTGTGCCAATTCCTATAATAAATCTCTTTGTGTTTCTATATATATATGTAATACTGACATACATATAATTATATATATGCTATTGTTATAATATCTATTATAAATGTATATATTACTGTATAAGATATGCATATATGTATGCCAATTTTATTTTTCTGGGAACCCTAATACACTTTCATTCTATACATTTTTAATCAATTGTCTAAAATCCACTAATTCTGGGACATTAAGTAAAGACGGGGGTATGAAAAGGGCATGGTACACACCATTCTTCAGGGAATATTTCCCGAAACAATTCCAGGATGAACAGGTATATACAGCCCTTTGTAGTTTTTTAATCCGAAAACAGTCTTATTGCGCATCTGTTACTCATACCTCCCAATAATGCCTACCACCACGAAATCTGTTCTGACTTAGGGTAGCCACAAGAATATAAAATAGCTCTTGGTTTTCAGGCAAGTATTGCTTTTCTAGCATCATCTGGCACAGAAAGGGAAGGATGAGCAGTGATTCTATCCAGCTTAATGTCCTCTTCAAGAATAGGAAGTAGAAGGAAAAAGGAAGAAATTAACTCTTAGACTTCATATAAAACCTTTCAAATTCTGAGAGAGATCAGAGCAGGAGTGGGAAGCAATGTAGATAGCATTTGAGATTCCTTCTTACATACACAGAGGAATAAATAGATATAATCTATATAAGTATTGTCTATAGTGCCACACAATCCATAAATTTGAATCTCCTGACTTGTGGAAATCATCAGAAGCCTCACATTTCCAAGGACACTGTTGTTAGACAGGAAATATGGCCATATTCTGTTGAAATGCCTGTGGCAATAGACTGATTCTCATGATTTTTTAAATATATTCTTACTAGGAATATTATACCCAGCAATTTAGCATGGAAAGAGTGAAATGTATAGCAGAGGAATGTCTGTAAATCAACACTATATGAAATCATAAAGGCAGAAGTACATATATGGTGTTTAAAGAGCAGGAAGTGTCCAATATAGCAGTGGATGAGTAAGAGAGGGGGGAGGAAGGATATGTTGTCACAAAGTCAAGGGTGGGGATGATTCAGCACCATTTATGGACCATAAAGATATTTGCAGGATGTTGATATCTTTCTGAAATAGAGATAGAAAAATGGAGGGTTAAAATTTAGAGAAAATAAGTATTTCCAAGTATTTAGTAAGGTTTTACTATAAGGAAAAATAAATCTGTTTGTAGTAGTATGGAGAAATTTAATCAAGAGTGTTTGTCAATATAGGTTATGAAAGCGATCTATGTTCATTTCACTAAAGTAACAGCAAAGAGAGAGAGAGAGGGAAAATCCCATCCAGTGTTTTATTCATTATTAGAGAGGTTGTGCATTTAATGGACAATCATGAAGAAGAAATCAAGATATAAATTTCATTTACAATAACAATTAAAATAATAAAATGTCTAGGGATAAATCTAACCAAGAATTTTTTTTTTTTAAAGATTTATTTATTTATTTAATTTCCCCCCCTCCCCTGGTTGTCTGTTCTTGGTGTCTATTTGCTGCGTCTTGTTTCTTTGTCCGCTTCTGTTGTCGTCAGCGGCACAGGAAGTGTGGGCGGCGCCATTCCTGGGCAGGCTGCTCTTTCTTTTCATGCTGGGCGGCTTTCCTCATGGGCGCACTCCTTGCGCGCATCAGCACTGCGCACGGCCAGCTCCACACGGGTCAAGGAGGCCCGTTTGAACCGGGGACCTCCCATATGGTAGACGGACGCCCTAACCACTGGGCCAAAGTCCGTTTCCCCTAACCAAGAATTTAATAAAGAATGTAATGTAGTCTGTGTGTGCAGAAAATGACAAAACATTGCTAAAAAAAAAAAAAAAATCAGAGGACCTGAATATACAAAGGAATTCCACGTTCATGGATGGTAATATTAGATATTGTTAAAATGTAAATCCTATCCAAGGCAATTTATTGATTCAATGCAATCTGAATAAAAATGCCAACAACTATTTTTGCATAAATGGAAAAGGCAACAAACAAATTTATATGGAAGTGTAAGGGTCCCCGAATATCTAGAGCCATTTTGAAAAAATGAAGAATGAAATTGGAACACTCATAATTCCTGACAGGAAAATTTATTACAAAGTCACAGTAATCAAAACAGCTTGATACTGGGACAAGAACATATATATAAAGCAATGAAATAGAATTAACACTCATATATCTAGAAATTAATTTAGCAAGAAATGTAAAGGATCTTTATTCAGAAAACTATAAAACAATGCTAAAAGGAAACAAAGAAGAACTAAAGAAATGGAAGGACATTCCGTGTTCATACATGAAGAAGTCAATTCTACTCAGGTTCATTTACAGGTTCAATACATTACCAATGAAAACTCTAACAGCTTACTTTACAGAAACTGATTAGAGAAATAGGACTTAGGACTTCCTCAAAATGAAACACTTTTGTTTTTCAAACAAGTTTTTAAGAAGGTAAAAATGCAGACTCTTCAATGGGAGAAAATCTTCAGTAGCCACATATCCAACAAGGGTTTTATTTCCATGTTATACCAAAAGATCACATAACTCAATGACAGAAATATGAAAACCTATTTTAAAAATGGGCAAAAGACTTGAATAGACATTTTTTCTAAGAAGAAATACAAATGACCAATATAGCTTATGAAAAGATGCCCTGCATTTCTAGCTATTAGGAAATGCTGGTGAAAAGTACAATGAGAGTTTCATGCCTTATAGAATGGTAATTATTAAAAAAATAGAAAGCTATGTGTGCTGGAGAGGATGTGGAGAAATATGAACACTTCTTCACTGTTGGTGGGAATGTTAATGGTTTGCTTCTGCGGAGGATAATTTGATGGTCCCTCAGGAAGCTAAATATAGAACTGCCCTCTGCTTCAGCCATCCTACTACTAGTAAAATACATGCAGAAGGACTGAAAGCAAAGATGCTAAAAGATATTTGCACAGCCATGTTCATAGCGGTAAAACTGACAATTGCTAAAAGATGGAAATTTTAAATGTCAATCAACTGATGAATGGATAAACAAAACGTGGTATATACATACTATGTAATACTATTTGGGTGTAAGAAGAAATGTAATCAGGATTCATGTGTCAATAAGGATAAACCTTGATGATATTACGTTGAGTGAAATAAGACAGAAACAAAAGGATGAATATTGTATGTTCTCATTGATATGAACTAAATACAATCAGTAAACTTAAGGAATTACATTATAATGTATAGATTAGGAGACAATGCTGGTTAAGAACGGGAGATGATACTGAATGTATATAGAATGTTTAATGAGGTCAATTGTAAATATACTGTAATGGATAGAGTTGACATAGCACATTATAATGACTATTACACACACTGCTTATTTATAACCTGGGATTGAAGTTGAAAGATGTAGTCTAGAGAGGTTAATGTTAATTGAATGACAACATAACGGTAATCTAGGAGTTGCATAAAATGGTGATTTTGGTGGTAGATGAGGATTGTGGTTAATACTATAAATACAAGAATGTTCTTCAATGACAAGATGTTAAGAATTTTGTGATAAATAGGAAAAATACAACTAATAAAATTTGTGGCTTATAGTTATCAGTAATATTGTAATATTTTTGTAGAAATGGTAAAGAAGGTGCTATATTGCTGCTAACGGGAAAAAATACATGTTTAATTTTATGAACTATGAATAAGATCAAAGATTTTTTGTTCAATTTCTTCATTAAGAAGGAGACGTTGGTCATGACATGTAACCTACGTCGAATCATTTATATATCTTTTTTTATGGGCTAAAAATAGCTTATTTCAAAGGCTGTGGCAGAACTCATTAAAAGTAGGACTTTTCCATCTCTGGACCTATAAATGAGCCCTCAACAATTATGAAGCACAAAACCCAGTGTCCACATATTCTTCCATCCCGCTGGTCAGAAAATATCTGATTAATAAAATCTTCAGTAACATAACCCACTGTCCGAGAGGCTCAAGTACTGGAATTCCTTTTCATTCTGGCTAGTATTCAAAAGTAAAAAGAATACTACTCCTAGTAGTAGTAATAACATTGACGCCGCACCAATAGATTTATTCAATAACACTCCAACCAACGAAGAAGACCACCATCCCCTTTCAGGAAGCTGACAGGTGGGCAGGCGGTAGGGCTCCACCTGGAGAACCAGGCAGCCGAGCGCCGGGAGGCAGGAAGTGTCGCGGGGCAGGGCCGAGGCAGGGGCTAGATCTAAGGGCGCCCCCCACGGAGCCACCAGTGCGTGGAGGTGGGAAGAGAGCAGCCCTTTAGCCCTCGGCACCGCCGCGGCCGTGTTCCGTCCACCCCGGCTTGGGCCTCGGCCCAGGGAGAGCCCAGCTTGTAAAGTCCCAGCGCCGAGCCCGGGCCCCGGCTCTGCCCTTAGCCGGGAGGAGGGAGGCTGGAGCCAGGCACGGCGCCCGCGGACCCGGCCTCCCGCCGCCTCCCGCGGAGTGAGAGGGGTCTGGGAGCCCCGCGCCCCCCTCCCTCCAGCCGAGGCGGGGCCGGCGGGACGCAGCCCGCGGGGCGGGAGGTCACGGCTGCGGGGCCCAGCCGAGGGCAGCGACCTCAGCGGTCCCTTTGGCCTCGCGGCCTGCGGGGCCTCGTCCTCCTCCCGCAGCAGCTTGGACGGAAGGAGCTGGGGCTGCTCGCTCAGCTTCCGAGCCTCCTGGCCGGAGCGCGGCGCCATCTCCACCGCGGGAGGAGAAGCCGGGACGGCTGAGGGGGCGGCGGACTGAGGACCCTCAGCGAGGGCTCCTGGCGCCGCCGGGCTCCCGAGGGACGCAGCCCGAGAAGCCGCGGCGGCGGCGGTGGTGGCAGCCCCGACGGGTCCCGCCTCCTCGCCCGGCCGGCCCGGTCCCCACGGACGGAGCCTGCGGGAGACG
Organism: Dasypus novemcinctus; assembly: GCF_030445035.2. NCBI lineage: Eukaryota > Metazoa > Chordata > Mammalia > Cingulata > Dasypodidae > Dasypus > Dasypus novemcinctus. The sequence continues at coordinate 15,403,522 of NC_080702.1, read as the reverse complement.
GGGAACCCATTTATGTGTCTTTCTTAACACTGGGGAAACAATCGTTTGCTTTTAGGATAAATAAGATAAATGTGACTGGAAAGAAGATTTTAGATTAATGCTTCCCTAAATTGTTAACCTTCCTTTTGTCTATTTTTTATTTTTTGAACTTGAGATAAAGTCAGAAAAAAATCAGGGAGGGAGGTGGTTCCCTGCTTTTCCCATGAGGGAGGTCCTGGCTTAAATCCCTGGTACCCACTAAAAACAAAACAAACAAATGAGAAAATCGACTGGCATTGGGGAGCAGATGCAACTCAGTGGGTGAGCGCCTGTTTTCCGTGTGCAGGTCTTGGGTTCAATCTCTCCTTCTTTAAAAAAAAAAAATCAGCGGTGGAGGGGTGACGTCATCAACACAGCGACGGAAGCCGTCTCCTGGAAACGTCTCCCCGGAGTCTCTGGAGAATGGCTGAGACTGGGGGACTCCACAAATGCTGAATTGAAGAAAGAGAAAAATAGCAGGTAGGAAATTCCCGTCAAGGACCTACAGGTCCTCCTCCTTTCCCTCCCAACTGGTCTGTTCAACGCTTGGGATTTCTCCAGAGGCAGCTGGCAGCCTGGATACCTCTCACCCGGGAAACAGATTTTAGAGAACCTCACAGTAGTGCGATAGAACCCCATGCATATCCAGGTACAGAGGCAAAAGCTCACAGAGACCTAGTGCTGAAAACAAGCGGCTGAGGAATGCTAAAAGCAAAAAGGCCGCCATTTGAGGAGGGTAGGGAGTAGAGTCGCAGCAGAATGGCTATGGCCTAGCGGCGCCCTCACTCAATCCAGATACTACTTTTGGTGGAATTCATTATGGACTCTTCTGGGGGTCCCACCTTTCTGGAATGACCCTGTCTGACTCTCAGAGGCAGGATAACCTAGTAGGGAAGAAATGTTTGGCGGAAAAGCCTCAACGAGAAAAATGGAGGGGGAGGGTTAAACTGAACTGCTGCTAGATTGGAGAGTTCCAGAAATGAAAAGTGTAACAAAAATGGTGCACTAAGTGAGAAAGGAGCACGTACAAGAGGTAGAAACTAAGTTAAGCTTCAGTTTACTGATGTAAGGCTTAGCACAAAGGAGTCCAGCGAGGGCCCCCTGTTTGATCTGGCCATTGAGAGTTGTGATGAAAGTGTAGAGTGTGGAGCCCATTTTCAGTTACTGCCTAAGGTCTTAGTGTAGTACTTGCAGATTATTTTCATGTTGGGCTCATAGATGTTCCTGATGCCAGTTTTTCCATGATCATCACTTTTATGTCATTCCAGACATGAAGAAATCATTTGCTCCATCACAAGTGGCTGGGAACATACATTCAAAACTCTTGAGAGTAAACAGTACACCAGGGAAACTGCAATGAGTACTAGAGTGATAAAAGGCCCAACTGCCTACATCCTAGTTATCTCCTAAGCCCAGGACTCATGATTTGACCCAACTGAAATCAATGTTATCAAATCAGGTCCTTGAGGAAGGCCTACCTATTTAAACCATGTAGTCTGTCCAGTTATTTCATGCAGTTGTGTCTCACCTTCCTCAGAAGTGTCTACCCAGGTACAACACATGATGTTGGCAATGGCAAAAATGCTTCCTGTTTCAACTAATAAGTAACAAGTTTGGCAATGCTATTGTCTAAAAATTTAATTTTTTAAAAGAAATTTGCTTTTACTTCTGTTTTCACCGGAAATATTAGAATTTTGTTTTCCTTAATTTTGGGAATTATACAACTATTGATTTACATATGTGCTTATTTATCTTTAAGCCAACTTGTATAGAGCTCTTTGAATGAATTCCATGTTACTTTGGTAATAGTATTCAAAGATAGGAAAATGTCATACATCAAACATACAGACAGACACAAATACAGAACTTATAGCTTCAATTAAAACTAATTTAGCCATTTGTCAGACACAAAAGCAAAACAAAATTCCTTTGAGCTTACACTTTCTCATTTGTCTTTTGCGAAGAGTCCTTTAAAGAAACTATTTTTCTTGCATTTCTTGGCAAATTCTGAGTATTAAATGTAGTAGACATTTCATTTAGCTGTTTCGTTTTGGTGCTCCTTTTCTAGAATGATAAATAGTTTTTTCTAAGTGGACATTTCCCAAAATGAACATGGTAATTCTAGATTGTCTTTGGTGAGATCTTGTCATTTTGTTAGACTGATACAGCTTCCAGCCCCCAATTTTTTAAAAAGAGACTTTAAATTATCTAAATGTTACATGAAAATATAGGGGATTCCCATATATCCCACTCCCTCCCCCTACCACACTATCCCACGTTAACAATATACTACATTAGTGTGGTACATTTGTTATAATTTATGGACACATATTCAAGCTTTGCTACTAACCATGGATTATAGTTCATAGTATAGCTTATACTCTGTCATGCATAATTTTGTAAGTTATGACAAAATATATAATGGCCTGTATCTGTCATTGCAAAGTTATTCAGGACAATTCCAGTGTCCCCAAAATGCCCCCATATTACACCTCTTCCTTCCTCTCCCCACAGAACCTCCAGTGATCACTCCCTCCACATGAATGCTAAAAGTTCTTCCATTGCTACAATAATAAGTTTATAGTAGAATAATAGTAATTCCATTTTAGTCCATTGTTCATTCCCCAATCTTGAGGATTTTGGGATGGTGATGCCTACTCTGCCTTTAATTCAAAGGGGACTTAGATTCCTTGGGACAGATGGATGGAACTATCTTGCCTGCAGTTGCAGACTCTCTGTTCCTTGGGATAGGTTTTGTCTTTCATCATCAAATTGTTGTTCTGGGTGAGCTCAATGAACTGGAAAGTAGGTTTTGCAACTCTGCTGACATTCAGAACCCAACTGCCATGGGGACAGACCAAAGATTTAAGTGTCTTGGACATACACCTATCAAGTATAATACTACCTGTAGCTTCAAATAGAAGATGCAGAAGAACCATGTGTAGGGAAACCACAGATGAGTCTAGCTCTGTCACAATGAGGAGCATAAATTCCAAAGTAAGGCCCACTCTCAGGGTGCCAAACTCCTGAGCTGTCCGCCCTGCCTATACTGTCTGGATATCTCTAGAGTCCTCAGTAGCCCCACTTTTTGAGGCATTGTTTACTGTGGCAGTGAGATCCTGCTGAGATGTGCACAAGTATAACCTCTGGAATGAGCTCCTGGCTCACTTTGAAATCTCTTAGCCATAAAAACTCACTTGTATTTACCATTCCCCCTTTTGGTCAAGGTCTGTTTTCAGGTTTATTGCTAGTTGGTGCTTGGTAATAATCCTTCCGTGCCAGGAAGGCTCATCCCCAGGAGTCCTGTTCCATGATAGGGGGAGATAGTGTGTTTATATAGTGAGTTTGATTTAGAAGCCACATTTGAGCAATAAGGAGGCGGCCCTCAGGAGGTAACTCTTAGGCAATATATGGTTTATATAATCTCAGAAAATTTTATAAACTCCAAAGGAAACCTCATACTCACAAAAGTAGTTATTCCATGTTTTTGACTCCCCTCAGTCCCTGTCAACCATTAATCATCTTTCTATCTCTTGATTTTCCTCTGTTAGATATTATATGTAAATGGAATCTTTTATAAATTGTCCTTTTCTATCTGACCTAAGTTTTGAAAACACTTAGCACATTTTCAGGTCTTTTCCATGGTATAGGTTATAAATTAATTCATTCCATTTTAAAACTGGACAAAATTCCAATGTATGGATATTACACGTTTTGCTTATATATTAGGTGATAGAAATTTTGGTTGTTTCTACCTGTTATTTTAAATAATGCTAATGTGAACATTTGTACACAATTACTTGAATATCTTTCTTCAGTTCTGAGGGGTATCTAACAAGGAAGAAAATTGCTAGATGTTCAGCAAATTTAGTGTCAATCTTATTGAAGAACTGCATAAATATTTTTCAAGTGGTTGTTCCATTGCACATACCTACCAGCTATGTACAAGGATTCCAGTTTCTCTTCATCCTTATCAACAGTTGTTTTAGACTTTCAGAAAAAGTAAAACTATCCTGGCAGATTTGAAGTAATGTCATATTTTGATGTTGATTTCCACATCCCTAATAAGTAAAGATGTTGAGCATTATTTCATGTGTTTTTATCCAGTTGCATATATTCTTTGAAAAAATGTCTACTCAAAATACTTTGCCCATTTTTAATCATATTATTTGTCTTTATGTTCAAGGGTAAAGGATTTTAAAAATATATATCTTCTGTGTTATTAGGCCCTTATCAGATGTATGATTGGAAACTTATGTTTTCCTTTATGTAGGTTATCTTACTATTTTCTTGGTAGGGTTTCCTTTGATTAAAAGGCTTTTAGTTTTTGTGAGAAACAATTTGTTTATTTTTATTTTTAATTATTTTAATGTCATATCTAAATATCAATTGCCACATGAAAAGTAATGAAGAATTTCCCCTATATTTACTTGTAAGTGTGGTATAGTTTTGCTCTTATATTTACATTGCTAAATGACAAGTATACAAGGTAAAGATCAAAATTCATGCTCTGTATGTACATATCCAGTTGTTCCACCACCATGTGGTGAAGACACTGTTCTTTCCTGAGTGCAAGACCGTGGTACTATGTATGTTAAAAATAAATAGATGATATATATATAGGTTTATTTCTGAAGAATCAATTCTATTCTATTGTTTAGGTGTTTACCTTTATGCCAATATCATATTACGTCAATAAACGTAGATTTGTAATACATTTTGAATTATAGAGTTGGATACCTTCTAGTTTTGTTCTTTTTCAGTATAATTTTATCTATTAAGGTGTCTTCATAATTCCATGATTTCAAGGGTTGGTTCTTGTATTTATTTTGTTTAAAACAAATCAAGTTTATGGTACATATTAATAAAGAATAAAATTCATCTGAAGTGTACAGTGAGTGGTATTTGGTAGAATCACAGTTGTGCTGTTCATGTCCATCTTTATTAGAGCATTTTCATTAAGAGGGGAAGAATTTTCTTGGTTTTTTATTTTTTTAAGTGGCTATGAGATTTTGATAAGCATTCATTGTATTTCTAAATGTTCTGAGGGTAGAATTGCCACCTTAACTATATTAAATCTGCCATTCCATTAAATGGGCTATCTTTCCTTTTATTCAGGTCCTCTTTATTTTCTTTCAGCAATATTTTATAGATATTATACAAATTTTGTATATTTTGGTTAAAATTATTCATAGCAATTTTATTATTTTGGTGCCTCTGAAAATTATATTTTTCTTAATTTTCTTTTTGGATTCTCACAATCTGTTTGCCTAAATACAACTAACTTATGCATGTTAATCTTTTACCCTGAAACTTTATTGCATTTATGTATTAGCTCTAGTAGATAGTGTGTGTGTGCATGAGTGTAAATAGACATGTGTTTGTGTGGTTGCTATAGGATTTTTTACTTATAAGATCATGTCCTCTCAAAATAGAGATAATTTTACTTCTTGTTCTAAAATATATTTTTATTAGGGTTGTAAAATTTCAAATCAATCATGAACATGTTTGGAATTCCCACACAACAACTATCCATCAACACACTATATTGTTGTGGAACATTTGTTACATATTATGAGATTAAAAAATGAGAATATTACCACTAACTGTGGTCTATAGTATTCATTTTGTATATATTTCCATTCCCCCTATTATGAACACAGTACCTCTTTGTATTGATACAAGAATATTACAGTATTGTTGTTAACAATAATCCATAGGTTAAATTAATTGTATTTTTTCCATGCTTCTCCACATTCTTACCACCTTGCAATAGTGATGTACATTTTTGTATTTCATGGAAGGACTTTTCATATTTGAACTATTAGCCAAAATTCTCAACCACCTCTGGGTTAACTATGATATTCAACCCCTAGATTATTCTAGAGCTTTAATTCAATTCACATTTACATCATGAGGCTACCCTTTTCAGCCTCAATTATAGACCAGTTACGTTAGTACTACTCACTATGTTTTACCATCAAACCCATTTCCACACATTTACAGTCAAATTAATTTAAACTTCCACATATATTAAACATCAGTACACCTTCTCAGCCCTCCTTTTATCTCCTAAAAACCTTTACTCTAGATTTTAACTTCAAGCATTTATTCTTCATATTTAATTCATATTAGTGAGACCAGACAATATTTCTCCTTTTGTCTCTGGCTTAGTTCACTTAAAATAATATCTTAAAGTTCATCCATGTTATCATATATGTCCCAATTCATTTTTTCTTAAAGCAGCTTAGAATTCCATCATATCTGCATACCACATTTTGTTTACCTATTCATTGGTGGATGGACATGTGGGTTGCTTCCATGTTTTGGCACCTATGTACATTGCTGTGCTAATGTCTGTTTGCATCACAGTTTTCAGTTCTTCTGAATATATTCCAAGAAAAGGAATTGTTGGATCATATGGTAAATCTATATTTAGCTTCCTGAAGAACTCCCAAACTGTCTTCCTGAAGAACTCCCAAACTGTCTTCTATAGAGGCTGCACCATTTTACAATCCCACCAACAATGAAAGAGCATTCCTCTTTCTCCACATCCTCTCCAGAACTTAACTTTTTTTAAAAAAAATGGCCATTCTCTGTGGTGTGAGATGATATCTCAGTGTCATTTCGATTTGATTTTTCCCTAATAGCTACTGATATTAAACATTTTTTCATGTCCTCTTTGGCCATTTATATTTCCTCTTTGGAGAAATGCCTAAGTCTTTTGCCCATTTTAAAAATTGGATTCCTTGCTCTTTTTTTGTTGAGTTGTATGATCTCTTTAAATAGAATGGAAATCAAACCTTTATTGGACATGTGGTTTCCAAATATTTTTCCATTGAGTCGGCTGCCTTTTCACTTTCTTGGCAAAGTCCTTTGAATCATGAAGTGCTTTTAAGTTTGAGGAGGTCCCCTATCTTCCATTTCTTTGTTCCTTATTTCAGTGTAAAGTTAAAGAATCCACCTCATACCACCAGGTCTTGAGGATGTTTTCCTACATTTTCTTGTAGGAACTTTATTTCTAGCTCTTATATTTAGGCCTTTAATCCATTTTGAGTTAATTTTGGTATAAAGTTTGAAATAGGGTCCCCTTTCCTTCTTTGGGCTATGGATTTCCTGTTCTCCCAGCACAATTTCTTGAATAGATTATTCTGCCCCAACTGGGTGGCTTTAACAGCCTTGTCAAAAATCACTTCACCATAGAAGTGATTATTTCTGAAACATCCATTTGGTTCCATTGGTCTGTGTTTTTATCTTCATGCCAGTACCATGCTGTTTTGTTACTGCTTTAGCTGGGTAATATCATTTAAAGACCAAAGTGAAATTTCTCCATCTTCACTTTTCATTTTTTAGATGTTTTTCACTATTTAAGGCTACTTACCCTCCCAAATAATTTGAAAATTGTGTTTTCTGCTTGTTTACAAAATAATGATGCAAGTTTTGTCAGGATTGCATTGAATCTATATATCAATTTGGGTAGAATTGATATCTTAATAATAATTAGTGTTCTAGTCCATGAGCATGGAATCTTCAATTATTATGACCATTTATTTATTTATTTTTAATTGTATTTTTTTGAAGATACATAGATCACAAAAATGTTAGATTAAAAAATATAAGAGGTTCTGTTATACCTCACACCCCACCCTTCCCACTCCTCCCACATCAACAACATCTTTCATCAGTGTGGCACATTCATTGCAACTGATGAATACCTTTTGGAGCACTGCAATACAGCATGGATAATAGTTTACATTGTAGTTTACACTCTCCCCCAGTATGTTCAGTGGGTTATAGCAGGATATATAATGTCCAGCATCTGTCCCTGCAATATCATTTAGGACAACTCCAAGTCCCCAGAATGCCCCCATATCATACCTCTTTTCCCTCTCCCTGCCTTCAGCAACTCCTTTGGCCACTTTCTCCACATAAATGATATAATTTCTCCCATTGCTACAGTCACAATATTTCTATAGTAGAATACCAGTAAGTCCACTTTAGGCTATATTTTATTCCTCCATTCTGAGGTCCCTGGGATGGTGATACCCACTCCTCCTCTAAATTGAGAGAGGGCTTAGATCCCACGTGGCTGATGGATGGGATTCTCCTGCTTGCAGTTGTAGGCACTTTCAGTTCCTTGGTATGGTGGTTGACCATCCTCATCTCCCTGTTAGCGGACCTGGGTAAGTCCAATAAACTGGAGAGAGTAGGTGTTGCCTTGAAAATCTCCTCAAGCTCAGGACCCAGCTGGGACATGGTTAGTCCAGGGATTCATGTCTCCTGGACAAACACCAACCTCAGCACCAACCACAGGTTCAGTAAAAGTAACAGAAGAGGCATGTGTAGAAAGGTCACATCTGAGTCAAACTCCATGACACTCTGGGACACAAATTACAAAGTGGGGCCCACTGACAAGGCACTGAAGTCCAGAGCCATCTTCCATGACCATAGGACCTGTGTGTCTCTGCAGCCCTCAGGAGCACCATTACCTGTTGTGGTATCTACTTTGGCTGTCTCTGGGATCCTCCTGAGGGTTGTGTAAGTCTGACCCCTCTGATGACCTCCTGACTCTTTTTTTGGAGACTCTTAGCCACATTAACTCATTTGTTTACCATTCCCCCCTTTTATTCAGATCTTTTTCTAGTTGCATCACCAACTAGTGATTAGTAGTAATCCATCGGCACCAGGGAGGCTGATCCCCGGGAATCATGTCCCATGCTGGGGGGAAGTTAATGCATCTACATGCTCAGTTTGACTTAGAGAGTGGCCACATTTGAGCAACATGGAGGTTCTCAGGAGGTAACTCTTAGGCATCCTGTAGATCTAGGTCATGTTGACATTTCAAGCACATAGGCTCATAAGCATAGCCATTAATATCAAGGGCCCATCATTGGACCATCCTTCACTGGTCTTTGCCCTTGCACTTGGGGGATTGTCACTGTTCAATTGGGGAATGCGACAGAGCTCCCTAGGATGTCAACACAGCACTCCCTCAGTTGTCATTTGAAACTGTACCTCCTATGTCAGTATCCCATGAATAGACAAACATATCTATATACCCTATATGCATGCCCTGGAGAACTCCCACCTATATATCCCCCATCAATGACATCCCACAGCAGTGCTCCTCCCCTGCCATAGTTGAACCCCTCTGATCCAAAACTTCTTCAAAAATGAAGCCTAATACATTGCCTAATTCCATTAAAAGGAAATAAAATAGTAATGATTGGTTTAAAGATTAGAAATAAAATACATTGTACTTTAGAAAAAATAAAGTAAAAAATAAATTGTGGTATTAAGAAGTGAAAAATACAAATTTTTTTTTTAACATTTTGCCTTTCATCACTTTAATAGCTGTTTTCCTGCATGTGCAGTGGCAAGGCAATCTTTTCCATTTCTTCCTCAATGTCTTACATCTTTTTGTTATCATGTCTTCAAAAAAGTTTTAGTTCACAATAAAATCACATATAGAATATAGGGGACTCCCATATACCCAACATTCTCCCCATTTCTCCTTTCCCCAGCCATGATCTTTTTGCTTGTGGATGTTACATTTACTACAACTGATGTATGAATATTGAAACACAGCTACTAACAATGTTTACATTATGGTTTACATTATGGTTTACATTTTAGACACTTTTATAAATTTTTGGTAAAATTTAACATGGTCTATATCCATCATTGCATGATCATGCAGAACACTTCCATTGCCCCTCAGTTACCACTGCTTCCATCTATTCTATTACTCTCTTCCCCTCCCCTCCCTTTGGGGCTCACAGTGACTCCCACGCTTCACTGCTTGAAGGACAAGATTCATAGATACTTGCAACTGTGCTGAGGGCTTGACACACTAGTCTGTCCTCCCCCATTGGGAGCCCTACCCATGCTCTCAAGAGACACCTTCCCCTCTGTATGAGAATATCAGGCCTCCCCAGGATGGGGTTACAACACCTTTTGAGGAGTAGGATTTCTTTACATATGCTGGATATTAGGCCCCTATAAGATATTCGTTTACCAAATATTTTCTCCCATTGAGTAGGCAGCCTTTTTTATTTCCTTGCAAACTTTGAGGTATAAAGTTTTTCAATTTTGAGGCGGTACCATTTATCTATTTTTTCTTTTGTTGCTTTGGTTGTAAAGTTCATGAAGCCATTTCCTAATAAAAGATCGTTTAGATGCTTCCCTACATTATCTTCCAAGATCTTTATGGTCTTGGCTCTTATATTCAGATCTTTGATCCATCTTGAAATATTTTTTGTATAAGGTGTGAGATGGTGTTCCTCTCTCATTCTTATGGAAATGGATGTCCAGTTCTCCAAGCACCATTTATTGAAGAGGCCATTCTCTCCAGTTGAATGGGCTTGGTGGCCTTGTCAAATATCATTTGTATATGTGAGGATCTATATCAGAACGCTCAGGTTCCATTTGTCATCATGTCTACCCTTGTAACAGTACCATGCAGTTTTGACCACTGTAGCTTTGAAGTATGTTTTTCATTCAGGTGGTATGATTCCTTCAATATTATTTTTCTTTTTCAATGTATCTTTGCCTCTTCAGGGCCACTTGCCGTTCCAAATAAATTTCATAGTTAGCTCTTCTATTTCAGTAAAAATGCTGTGGTAATTTTTATTGGGATTGCACCAAATCTCCAAATGAGTTTGGATAAGATATACATCTTAATGTTGTTTAGTCTTTCTATCCATAAACAGTGAATATTCTTCCATTTATTTAGTTCTCCTTTGATTTCCTTGAACAGTGTTGTACTTTTCTGTGTACAGTTCATTTACATCTTTAATTAAATTTATTCTTAAGTAATTGATACTTTTCATTGCTATTGTAAATGGGATCTTATTGATTTCCTCCTCAGATAGTTCATTAGTGGGTTACAGATATACTACTGATTTTTGTGCATTTGATCTTATAACCTGTGTCTTTACTGATCACATTTATAAGTTCTAAGAGCTTTATTGTAGATTTCTTAGGGCTTCCTATATTTAGGATCATGTCATCTGCAAATAGTGAAATTTTTACTTCTTCCTTTACAATTTGGGTGTTTTTTAAAAAAATCTTTTTCTTTTCTAAGTGCTCAACCAAATATTTCTAACAGAATGTTAAATAAGAGTGGTGAAAGTGGGCATCCTTGTCTTGTTTCAGATATTAGAGGGAAAGCTTTTAGGATTTCACCATTGAAAACTATGTTCCTTGTTAGTTTTTCAAATACACCCTTTATCATTTTGAAGAAGTTTCCTTCTATTCATATCTTTTACAGTGTTTTTATCAGAAACGTGTGCTGTATTTTTTCAAATGCTTTTTCTGCATTTTTGCAGCTCTGTTTATGTGGTATATTACATAGATTTTCTTATGTTGGACCATCCTGGCTCACCAGTCTTGAAACTCGCTTGGTCATGGTGAATAATTCATTTAATGTGTTGTCAAAAATGATTACCAAGTATTTTATTGAGAATTTTAGCATCTAGGTTCATTAGAGTTTGGTCTATAATTTTCCTTTCTCTTTCATCTTTGGCTTTGGTATTATGGTGATGTTGGCATCATAGAATGACTTAGGCAAAGTTCCTCAACATCTTTATTTTGGAAGAATTTAAGCAGGAATTGTGTCATTTCTTTCCAGAATGTTTAGTATAATTTACCTGTGAAGCTTGTCTTGTCCTAGACTCTTCTTAGTTGGGAAATTTTGATGTCTAAATCTGTTTCATTACTTGTGATTGATCTGTTGGATTCATATTCTTTCATCAATGAAGTCTGCTTGTGTGTCTCTAGGAATTTGTCCATTTCCACTAAATTACCCGTCTTGTTGGCATACAATTTTTCAAATAATCCTCTTATGATACTCTTTATTTCTGTGGGGTCAGTAGTGATAGCATCTTCCTCACTTCTTATTTTATGTGTTTGCATCTTCTTTTTTTCTTTTGTTAGTCTGAAGTTTATCAATTTTATTAATCTTCTCAAGAAATTGGCTTTGGCTTTGTTTATGTTTTCTAGTGCACTCTTAGTTTCAATTTTATTTAGCTCTGCTCTAATCTTTGTTATTTCCTTCTTTCTGCTTGCTTTGTGTTTATTTTGTTGTTCTTTTTCTAAGTCCTCCAGGTTGCTGACAGGTGTTTGATTTTAGCTCTTTCTTCTTTTCCAATATAGGCATTTATGGGTATGAATTTCCCTCTCAGCACTGCTTTTTTTGCAGCACATAAGTTTTGATATTTTTTTGTTGTCATTGTCATGTTTCTGATAGTTATTGATTTCTTTTGAATTTCCTCCTTGACCCACTGATTGTCTGAGTTGTTTTTTAAATGAATTTTTATTTATTTTTAAAAGATACTTAGATTACATGAAATGTTGCATAAAAATTATATAAGGGATTCCCATATACCACCCTCCCCACATGTGCCCCTTTTCCCCACATTAACAATTTCTTTCATTAGTGTGGTATATTCATTGCACATGAGGAACACACTTTGGATTATTAACACATAGCATGGATTATAGTTTACATTATAGTTTACACTCTCTCCCACTCTGCTCTGTAGGTTATGGCAGGATATATAATGGGCTGTGTCTGACTTGCAGTGTCATACAGGACAATTCCAAGTACTGAAAGTGCCCCAATTTTACACCTCTTTTACTCTCTCCCTGCATTCAGCATCTCCAGTGGCCACTTATCCATATCAATGATATAATTTCTTCCATTGCTAGAATCACAATAAATCTATAGTAGAACACCAGTAAGACCACACTAATCCATATTTTATTCCCCAATCCTGAGGATTCTGGGATAGTGATGCCCAATCCACCTCTAATTGAGAGGGGTTTTTGCTCCCATATGACTGATGGATGGGACTCTCTTGCTTGCTGTTGTAGACTCTATTCCTTGGTGTAGATGTTGTCCACCTTACCTCCTTGTTAGTTATCCTTGATGAATCCAATGAACTGGAGATTAGGTGTTGCAATTCTGCTGTGGTTCAGGGACCACCTGGCAAATGGACATCCAAGAGATTAAAGTTTCTTGGACATACATTTACCAACTCTGCTGCCAACTGTAGGTTCAATAAATGGGACAGAAGAGGTACATGTAGAGAAGTCACATCTGAGTCCAGTTCTGTCACACTCAGGTGCACAAATTCTAAAATAGGGCCCACTGGCAAGGCACCAAAATCTGTAGCTATCTGCCATAACCATAGGATGTAGTATTCTCAAAGCCCTCAGGAGTCCCACTATTTGGGATAGTATCTACTTTGGCTGTTTATGATATCCTGCTGAGATGTGCATAAGCATTGCTTCTCTGGTGACCTCCCAACACATTTAAAGTCTCATAGTCATATGTACTCATTTGTCTTTACCATATACCCTTTTCATTCAAGGTCTTTTTCCAGTTGCATCACCAGCTGGTGCTTGGTAGTAATCCCTCAATGCCAGGGAGGCTCATGCCACATGTTGGGAGGAATGTAATGTTTTCGTATGCTAAGTTTGGCTTACAGAGTGACCACATTTGAACAAAATGGTGGTTCTCAGGTGGTAACTCTTGAGCACCCTACAGCATTAGGCTAAGTTGCAATTTCAAGAACAAAAGGCTCATAAGCATAGTCATCAATATTAAGGGCCCATCAATGGGACTATCCTCCTTTAGTCATTGCCCCTGTACCTGGGGAATTGTTACTGTTCCATTAGAGAATGTGGCAGGACTCCTGAGAATGGGAATTCTGTATTCTTTGAGTTCTGTGAATTCCTACCCTTGGTGGCATTTGAACATATTTATATACATTGCGGGTATACCCAGGTGAACTTCCTCCCATGTATTTTCCCATCACTGACACCCCATGCCGCTGGTCCTCCCTTGCCACTTTTGTAAACCATTCTGTGATCCAAAATTTCTTCAAAAATGAAGCCATGAATACTGCAAATTCAATTAATGGGAAAATGAAATAGTAATGATAGGTTTAAACACAGAACATAAAATACATAATTTAGAAAAACTAAAAGTAAAAAAGAAAAAATTGCAGGTTTAAGAAAATGAGGGAAACGGACTTTGGCCCAGTGGTTAGGGCGTCCGTCTACCATATGGGAGGTCCGCGGTTCAAACCCCGGGCCTCCTTGACCTGTGTGGAGCTGGCCATGCGCAGTGCTGATGCGTGCAAGGAGTGCCGTGCCACGCAAGGGTGTCCCCCGCGTGCGGGAGCCCCACACGCAAGGAGTGCGCCCATGAGGAAAGCCGCCCAGCGTGAAAAGAAAGTGCAGCCTGCCCAGGAATGGCGCCGCCCACACTTCCCGTGCCGCTGACGACAACAGAAGCGGACAAAGAAACAAGACGCAGCAAATAGACACCAAGAACAGACAACCAGGGGAGGGGGGAAATTAAATAAATAAATAAATCTTTAAAAAAAAGAAAATGAAAAATATTTGAAATATTTTTGATGTTTTTTTCATCCCTAAAATAAATGTTGTCCTGTATGTACAGGGGCAGTTTCTTCCATTTCTTCTTCATTGTCTTTTTTATCATTATTTCTTAAAAGAAGTTTTAAGTCATAGTAAAGTCACATACAGTATATAGGTGACTCCCATATACCCAACATTCTTCCTTTTCCCCTTCCCTATTACTGAACTTTTTACATTTGCATCATACATTTGTTGCAACTGATGTACAATTATTAAAACATATCTACTAACCATGCTCAGTATTTTACATTATGGTTTATAACTTAGACTTACACTATTATAAATTTTTGATGAAATTTAACATGGCCTGTATCCATCATTGCAAGATCATGCAGAACATTTCTACTGCCCCCTAACTACCCTCTCTTGCATCTGTGCTATTCCTCCCTCCCTCTCCCATGAGGGCCCAACATCAACCACCAGGTTCATTACTTGAAGGTTGAGATTCATAGATACTTGAGGTAAAGCTGGGGTTTGACACACTACTCTGTCCTCCCCTATTAGAAATCACCCATGCTCTCAAAAGACAACCTCCCCTCTGAGAACATACCAGGCCTCCCTAGTATGTGAGTCCAATGCCTTCCATGTGTCTCCTCCCACTGATAACACACTATGACAAAATGATAACATGCATATTCAGAAGACTGCCCCATATGCACCCTGTCCCAAATGCCCCTCCATCCAACACTCTATACCAGTAGCCCTTGCCAAAAGTTTTCTCAACATTGTAATTTGAAGCACATACCCACCAATCCCTTGTGTTCACCTTCTCCCTCCCACAACCCTCGACCAGTTCAATTAATTGTCTTACCCATTTTCCCCACCCTAGAACTTTGTCAAGTTTGCACCACCCAACCCAATAGTATCCCTACACTCTTGTCATATCCCTTCACTGCAAAACTATTCACTTCTACCTTATCATAGATTTCATGCGTGTGGGCCTTGGTTCAGAACCTTCTCCCTATTTCCTGTAAACCTATCTTCTGGACTCCAGCTCTCTGAATTCACTCAGTTTGCTTAATTCCTATCAGAGAGGTCATGTCATGTTTTTCCTTCAATGCCTGACTTGCTTCACTCAACATAAGGTCCTCAAGATTCATCCAAGTTATCCTAGTCCCTCTTACAGGGGAGTAATAGTTCATTGAATGTATGTACCACAGTTTCTTTATCCATTCATTTGTTGATGAGCATTTGGGTTTATTCCAACTATTGGAAGTAGTGTTTAAGGCCAGTGTAAACTATGGTGTGCATATATCTGTTCATGTTCTTGCTTTCAATTCTTCTGGGAACATAAACAGTAATGGAATTTCTGGATCATATGGTAGTTCTATAGTTTTTTGAGGAACTGCCAAGCTCTCCTCCACAATCACTAAACCATTATACATTCCCACCAGCAGTGGATGAGGGTTCCCATTCCTCCACATCCTCTCTAACACTTTCAGTCCTCTGATTTTTTATATTCATCAGTTTAATGGGTATAAAGTGGTATCTCATTGTATTTTTTATTTATATTTCACTAGTAGCTTGTGACCTTTAGTATCTTCAATGTGCTCTTCACCCAATATTTCTTTTTCAGAGAGTATCTTTTCAAGTCACTTGTCAATTTTTTGAATGGGTTGTTGGTATTTTTATTTTTGCAGTGTAGGATTTCTTTATATATGCTGGATATTAGGCTCCTATCACTTATATGCTTTCCAAATATTTTCTCCCATTTGGTAAGCTGCTTTTTTACTTTCTTGATAACCTCCTTTGAGGTGCAAATGTTTTTAATTTTGAGGTGATCCCATTTATATCTTTTTTCTTTCTTGCTTGTGTTTTGGGCGTGAAGTTCATGAAACCATTTCCTATTACAAGGTCCCATAGATGCTTTCCTACATTATCTTCCAAGTCTTTATGTCTTGGCTCTTATATTTAGATCTTAGAACCATCTTGAGTTTATTCTTGTATAAGGTGTGAGGTGATATTCCTCTCTCATTCTTTTTGATATGGATTTCCAGTTCTCCAAGCACCATTTTTTTTAGGAGACCATGCTCTCCCCATTGAATGAGCTTGATGGACTTGTCAAATATCAGATGACTGTGTATGTGAGGAACTATATCAAAACTCTGGATTCAGTTCAATTGGTCAGTGTGTCTATCCTTGTGACAGTATCATGCCGTCTTGAACACTTTAGCTTTCTAATGTGTTTTAAAGTCTGATTTCATTTTTTTTCTTTTAAAATAAGTCTTTGGCTATTCAGGGCCTCTTGCCTGTCCAGATAAATTTCACAATAAATTTAGTTTTTGCAATGCAGTAAAAATTGCTGTCTTCATTTTTATTGCATTAAATCTATAGATTAGTTTGGGTAGGATAGACATTTTAATGATGTTTAGTCTTCCTATCCAAGAACATGGAATATTCTTCCATTTATTTAAGTCATCTTTGATTTCCTTAACAGTGTTATGTAGTTTTCTGTGTATACATCATTTATATCTTCAGTTAAATTTATTCCTATGTATTTCATTCTTTTAGTTACTATTGTAAATGGTATTTTTTTTTCTTGAATCCACCTCAGATTGCTCATTATTGGTATACAGAAATGCTACTGATTTTTGTGCATTGATCTTTTAACTTGTGACTTTACTGAACTCATTTATAAGTTCTAGAAGCTTTGTTGTAGATTTCTCAGAACTTTCTTTGTATAGGATCATGTTGTCTGCAAATAGGGAAATTTTGACTTCTTACTTTCCAATTTGAATGCCTTTTATATCTTTTTCTATCTTAAGTGCTTGAGAAAGTACTTCTAAAACAATGTTAAATAGGAGTAATGATAGTGGGCATCCTTGTCTTGTTCCAGATACTAGAGGGAAAGCCTTTAGGATTTCACCATTGCATATAATGTTAGCTGTGGTTTTTTTCCATATATACCCTTTATCGTGTTCAGAAAATTTCCTTCTCTTCCTATATTAGTGGGTTTTTTTTTTTAAATCAGGAAAGGGTGCTGTATTTTGTCAAATGCTGTTTCTGCACCTATAGAGATAATTATGTAATTTTTTTTCTTTTGATCTATTTATATGGTGTGTTACCGTGATTTTCTTATGTTGAACCACCCTTGCATACCCAGGATGAAACTCACTCGGTCATGGTGTATAATTCATTTTTTGTTGAATATGATTAGCAAGTATTTTATTGATAATTTTAGCATATAGATTCATTAGAGAGAATGATCTGTAATTTTTCTCTCAGGTAGCATATTTAGCTTTGGTTAGGGTAATATTGGCATCATAGAATGAATTAGGCAATGTTCTTTCTACTTCTATTTTTTGGAAGAGTTAAAGTGGGATTTGTGTTCGTTCTTTCTGGAATGTTTGTTAGAATTCACCTGTGAAGCTGTCTGGTCCTGGGCTCTTCTTATTTGGGAGACTTTTGATAACTGATTCTATATCTTTACTTGTGATAGTTCTGTTAATTCTTTTGTCAAGGTAAGCTGCTTGTGTGTTTGTAAAAAATCATCCATTTCCTCTAAATTATTCTTCTTGTTGGCATATAAATTTTCACAGTATCTTATGATACTCTATTTCTGTGGGATGACTGGTGATATGCCCTTCCTTTCTTCTTCTTTTGTGTGTTTGCATCTTCTCTCTCTTTTTCTTTGGTAGTCTAGGTAAAGGGTTGTCAATTTTATTGATCTTCTCAAAGAACCAGCTTATGGTTTTATTTTTTCTTGTGCTTTCTTACTTTCTTTTTCATTCATTTCTGTTGTAGTCATTGTTATTTCCTTCTTTCTACTTCATTTGGGGTTAGTTTGTTTATATTTTTCTAATTCCCCCAGGTGTGCTGTTAGGTCTTTGATTTTAGCTCTTCTTATTTGATATATGCATTTATGACTTTCAATTTTCTTCTCATTACAGCTTTTGCTGCATCCCAAAGATTTTGATGTGTTGTCTTGTAATTTTCATTTATTTCAAGTTAGGTACTGATTTCTTTTGAAATTTCCTCCTTGACCCACTGTTTGTTTAAAAGTGTATTGTTTAACTTCCATCTTTGTTTCTAATCTGGTTCTCTGGATCTTTCTGATTTCCAGCTTCATTCCACTGTTTTCATAGAAATTACTTTGTATATTTTTCAGTCTTTCTGAATTCCTTGAGAATTTTTCTGTGGCCTAGCATTTGGTCTATCTTAGAGAATGATCCATATGCATTTGAGAAGAATGTATATCCTGCTGTATTTGGATGTAGTGTTCTGTATATGTATATTATGTCCAGGTCCTCTAATATATCATTCAAAGTCTTTGCTTCTTTACTGATTTTCTCTGAAGATGTTCTGTCTAATGGGTAATGGTATATTAAGTTACCCCACTATAATTGTAGAGGCATCTATTTCTCCACTTAGTTTTTCCAGTATTTACCTCATGTATTTTGAGGTGGTCTGGTTAGGTGCATAAATGTCTGTGATTGTTCTTTCCTCTTGAAAGATATCCCCTTTTATTATTATACTGCATCCATTTTTGTCTCTTACAATAGTTAGTTTTGCATTTAAAGTCTATTTTGTATTATATAAATATAGCTACTCCCACCATTTTTAAGTTATTGTTTCCTTGTAAGATTGTTTAATGGTCATTCATTTTCAACTTCCTTGAGTTCCTGGGTCTAAGGTGGGTTTCTTGTGGACAGCATAAGGGTGGATCATATTTCCTTATCCATTCTGCCAACCTGTGTCTCCTGACTGGTTATTTTTATCCATTAACATTCAGTATTATCACTCTCAAGGAATTACTTCCATTCACCATATTTTCTTTGGTTTATGTATGTCATATATTATTTCTTTTTCCTTTTTCCTTGTTATTACACTCACCTCCAACTCTCACCTGTTTTTTCCTTTCAATATGCAGAGATCCTTTTAGTGTTTCTTGAAGGGCATACTCTCTTAATTTCTGTTTATCTTTGAATATTTTGAACTTTCAATTTTTAAATGCCAACATTGGTGGATAGAGAATTCTTGGCTGGAAATTTTTTCATTTAGTACCTTAAATATGTCCTGCCGCTGCCTTCTTGCCTCCATTGTTTCAGATGAGAAATAGCACTTAATCTTATTGGGCTTCCCTTGGATACAATGGTCCTCTTTTCTCTTGCTGCTTTCAGTATTTTCTTTTCTTGACCATTGTACAGTTTTACAAGTATATGTCTTGGAATAGACATGTTGGGATTTATACACTTTGTTGTGTGCTGCACTTCCTGGTCATGTACATCCATCTCCCTCAAAAGGGTTGGGAAGTTTTCAGCCATATTTCTCCCAACACTCCTTCTGTCCCCTTTTTCTCTCTCTTCTCCCTGCGATGCTTATAATGCCTATGTTTGTGGATTTTGTGTTGTTGTTCAAATCCCTAAGTCCCTGCAGGACTTTTTCTTTTTATCTATCTCTTCTTTTTGATTTCAGATGTACTGTCTTCCACATCACTAATTCTTTCCTCTGCCTGTTCAAATATGCTGTTATATGCTTCCTTTGTACTTTTGATTTCTTGGATTGTGCCATTCACCACCTTCATGTCTGTTATCATTTTACTTATGTTTCAATTTCTTCAGTATGTTTTCCCAGTGTCTTCTGAATATCCTTAATCTCTTCCTTCACTTCATTAAGTTAGTCCATGATATTTTTTTTGGATAGTGCCAATTAGTTGTTCACTGTTCTGCATCTCTTCCTGGTTTTTAGTTTCTTCATTGGACTGGGCCATGACTTCCTGTTTCTTAGTGTGATTTGTACTGTTTTATTGCTGTCCCATCATCTTTTTATATTGGTAGGTTTTTTCAGTTGATTAGTTTCTCTCACTATCAGATTTTATTTAGTTGCTGTTTTTGTGTATGTGTTAACTTTTCTTTTTGGTACTTTTTTCTTCTTATTCTATTTCCTTGCTGAAATCTATGTTCCCTTAAAAGAAAAGATTAGGGCCAGAGAAAGCAAAGGAGGTAAGAAAAGAGAAAGGACAATAGTAATAATAATAGTAAAAGTTAGAAGAGGAACCATATAAGACTTAAGAAAATTTATATTTAACTCATGTAAGCAGTGTAGAGTAATAGGAATAAAAAATGTATTCTAACAATGAAATGGGAAATCAAATAGAGAAAAATATATAGGATATATTAAAAGCCAGAATGATGAGAAGAGAGGGGAAGAGAAAAAGATAAAAAGGAAAATAAATGTTAATAAAAGGAAAAACAGATGAGATAGAAAAAAAAAAAACCAGGAAGATTGAGGACTGAAAAAAGAGAGTTGGAATGTAAGAAGAACAGAAAATAGAAGATAGAAAGATGAGGGACAGAAAAGAGATAGTTTTGGTAGACAAAATGGGTAACCCATAAAAGGGGAAACCAAGGAAGAGTTAACACAGCAAACAAGAAAAAAGCAGCAGCACCTACTTTTTTTTTTTTTAAAGGAGGGAAGGAGAAGAGGAAAGGAAAAGAAAATGAACAAAAACAAGCAAGCAGTCAAACAAAAACTAAGGTAAAATAGCCTTCCATCTCAGTCCCCTGAGGAGCTTCTCATGCTGCTAGTGTTCACCAACCAATTACACTGCTACCTGCCCTTTCTTCAGGTTTTAAAGTAAGTTTAAGCAAGCAAACTAAGTTAAATTTTGAAAATGTACCCTTTTTAGGAAAAAATAAGAGATCCAAGAAAAGCTAATAAATTAAGGTCTATGTTTTCCCTGTCCCAAAGTAACAGCTGGATATTTGA
Source organism: Dasypus novemcinctus (assembly GCF_030445035.2). Lineage (NCBI taxonomy): Eukaryota > Metazoa > Chordata > Mammalia > Cingulata > Dasypodidae > Dasypus > Dasypus novemcinctus. The sequence continues at coordinate 15,382,348 of NC_080702.1, read as the reverse complement.
TATCCTGATGGAAAATTACTCTAAGAGGAGCCTGCTATCAAACTAGGGACTTTGTGTATTCAAGGTGAAAGTCTTACATTGAGCTAAATTTTCTCATTGGGTCATTTAGCTCTTCAGAAAGCTATCCACTCTCTTTTCCTTAGTTTTTTACTCCTTGCCATTGGGTAGATAACTGTTGATTAGGAGCCTGTCTGTTCCTGCCCTTTTTCTCTTCTTTTTGCTTTCTCTCCCAGGGTGGCAGTATGCAACAGTCTGTGTGAACAGATACCCCCTCACCTCTCCTTGTCAGATTGGGTTCCTTTCTGAAATTTAAAGGGAATCCTGATGGCCAAACTTGACAGGAAAATTACTCTCAATCCTCTTCCAGACCCCCCCTTCCTCCCAGGTTACCCTAAATAATTTCTTGGAAGCTTATTAAGCACTTCCTACTGCCTGCCTCCCTTAGGGGAGTTGAAATTTTGATCCTTTTCACCACAGAGCTAGTCGATTGGCTTACTCTGCTCTCTCTCAGGCCAATTTTCTCTATCCCAGGGTGGTTAAGTAAATCAGGCAGCCTCAGTAGATTTGCCTCTCCCTTCTTCTTTGTGTAGTCTTTAGCTGGCTGGTATGCTCCCCAAAGCTCAAAGGGGGTCCAGGCAACCAAGCCCACAGAAAAGAAACCCCTCCCACCTTTCATCATAATCCTCCCACTCTTGGAGAACACTCCCTCCTGCTGGTGGTTGGTGGGAATTGGGACTTCCAGGGTTTTTTTTTGCCTTGAGGGTGGGGCTTAATCATCCCTCATTTCCTGCCACAGGGGTGAGAAATCTTTGTTTTACCTTGAGCCATTTATCTTTGTCCAGCTTCCTCCAGATAAATGCTCTTAAGCTCCTGTTCTTTGTTTCCCAGAACAGCTCACTTGCGCAGGATCTTGCCTGCACTCAGCGATTTTGTGTGGGAGAGATAGTGAGTGTCCACTTAAACTGATGCCATCTTGCTGCCTCCCCCTTGGGCTGTCTTTTATCTGTGTCATTTCCAGTAGACCAATTATCCTGGTGTCAGATTATGATTAGTGGTGTATGTCTGTCATTTGGGACAGGAAAAGTGTCTTTTACTTGTTGAAGAAAACCTTTGGTATAATGCATTTAAGGAGTTGCAAATTGGGTCATATCATGGTGTGACAATAAGTGATCAGTTCTCAATTTTATTCCCAGAGACAAGTCTGCTTTTAACAATTTCATACGGGTTGGGTTTGTTTCCCGAAAGGAATGCTATGAGTAAACATGAGGGCCGAAAGTAAAATTTTGGGCCAGAGAAGGCCAGGTTCTTCAATTAACTTAGACAGATTTAATTTAAATTTATAATTACAGTTCTTTTATTTGTGATTGCTTTCACATGAAAATGTGAAAGAGCATTTTATAAAATTTCAGACTCTATCATTTCTGGGTGAACCTCTATCTTAATGATGGCAAGCATACATGGGAGTAAAATGGCAGAAAAGAGGTAATTTACTTGTTCATAATTTTCCACTGGCATACCAGAAGAAGTGAAAATCCCTGTTTCCATAGCATGCTGAAATAATAAGTTATAACAAAAGCATATATGCTATCAGTATAAATGAATTCTCTTTCAGATAGAAAGCAAGAATGGGTAAGAGAATAGAGTTCATCCTCTTTGGCAGAAAAAATTGAAGAAGGCTACCTAATTCTATCAGTATGTGGTAACTACATAGTCTTTTTGGAATGTACCATTTAAATTTTCAGTACAAGAAGCATTAACAAATAGAATGACATTGGGTTTGATCATAAGAGCATGTAGGGAGTTAATTTTTTAAATCAATTTATTGAAGTATATCACGCATGCATAAACATACATAAACAATAAGTGCATAATAATAGTTGAGTACTTAGAAAACAAACGTATGTAACATCATACAGGACTCTCCTAACACACCCTACCACCAATAACTTGCATTGTTGTTAAACCTTTTAATTAATGATTAAAGAGCATTGTCAAAATATTACTACTAACCAAAGTATATTTACCCCAACCAATCCTATTATTATCTTTATATCATTTATATATGAACATACATGAGCAATTAAGTGTATAGTAAAAGTTGTGAACTTACAAAGCAAATATGCATAACGTTATATGGGGTCCCATACATCAACCCACCACCAACACCTTGGATTGTTGTGAGATGTTTGTTACAAATTATGAAAGAATATTGTCAAAATCTTACTACAAATCATAGGCCTTATCTTACATTTAGTTTGTTTTTCCCACAACCCACCCTGTTATTATTTTTTAAATATATTTTTTATGACAGAAGTTTTAAAGTTATAAAACAATCATGCCCATGTGCGGAATTCCCAAACAGCACCTCTCCATCAACACACATTTGCTACAGATAAGATAATATCTGAATGTTACTATGTCCATAATGTACATTTGGCTCACATTTTCCATGCTGCCTCATTTTCAACACAGTACTTCTTTTGCATAGATGTAAGAATTTTATATTACTGCTAACCACAGTCCATAGGTCACTCCAGCTCTATTTGTCCCATTATTTTCATTCCCAACACTGTGCAGTAGTGATGTACATTTGCTCTAGCTTACAAAGGACATGCTTGCATCTGTACCATCAACCACAATTCTCACCCACCTCTTGGTATACTGTGCTATTCAGTTCCTAGATTATTCGCTCACATTCTGTCAGTTGTCTTTTACATACCTAGACTACCATTTTCAGCCACTTCCCCATTTATAAGCTAGTTGTTACTCACTGTGTTATCCACTCTACAGCTTTCCACACTTCTACAGTAAAGCTAATTAAAGCTTCTACATACATTAAACATCAGTAGTCCATCTCAGTCCTCCTCTTATCTCCTTTAAGATTCCACCACCTACCACCGGGTTTTGAAGATATTTTCCTACAGTTTCCTCTAGAAGTTTTATGGCTCTTTTATATTTGGGTTTTTGATCCATTTTGAGTTACTTTTTGGATAAGGTGTGAGATAGGTGTCTTTTTCCTTCTTTCGGCTATGGATACACAATTCTTTCAGCACCATTTATTGAATTGACTGTTCTGCCAAGCTGTGTGGGTTTGACAGGCTAGTCAAAAATCACTTGACCATACATGTGAGGGTCTGTTTCTGAGCCATAAATTGGTTCCATTGGTTTATAGGTCTGTCTTTATGCCAGTACCCTTGTGTTTTTACACTATAGCTAGGTAATACGATTTAAAGTCTGGAGATGAGGGTTTGCTTTTTCCTTTTTATGATGTTTCTGGCTATTCAGGACCCCTTACCCTTCCAAATAAATGTGATCATCTTGTTTTCAACTTTTTTTAATGCACGTGGATTTTTTTATTGGGATTGCATTGAATCTGTTTATCAATTTGAGTAGAATTGCCATCTTCATATTTATTCTTCCAGTCCATGAGCATGAAATGTTCTTCCAGTTATTTAGGCTATTTTTTATTTCTTTTAACATTGAGTTGCAGTTTTCTGAATACAAGGGCTTTATATTGTTGGTTATGTTTATTCCTGACTATTTTATATATCTGTCATATTTTATTTTCACCACTCTTTTGATACTTTTAGTTACTATTATTGATATAATCTTTATTTCTGAACTTTCTTCCAGGCTTCTCTCTCCCATTTTTCTTTACAGGTTCTAGCACACCCTTTAGTATTTCCTAAAATTCTGGCCTCTTGCTTAGAAATTCTCTCAGTTTCTGTTTATCTGGGAATATTCTAATCTCGCCCTCATTTTTGAAAGACAGTTTTGCTGGATATAAGATTCTTGGCTGGAAGTTTTTCTCTTGTAATATCTTAAATATATCTTTCCTCCATGGTTTCTGGTGAGAAATCAGCATTTAATCTTATTAGGTATTCCTTATATGTTATACATTGCTTTTCTCTTGCTCTTCTCAGAATTTTCTTTGTCTTTGGCATGCAGCATTATGATGAGTATGTGTCTCAGAGTTGGTCTATTTGGATTTTTTTGGATGAGAGTGTGTTGTGCTTCTGGGACATGGATATCTATTGCATTCAGTAGGCTGGGAAATTTTCTGCTATTATTTCTTCAAACATTCCTTCTGCCACTTTTCCCTTCTCTTCTTCATCTGGGATACATATGACATGTATATTTGCACTCTTTTTGCTGTCATTTAGTTCCCTGAGACCTTGTTTAATTTTTTCCATGCTTCATCTGTTCTTTTTTATGTTCACTTTCAGAGGCCATTTCTTCAAGGTCGCCAATCCTTTCTTCTGACTCCACAAATCTGCTATTATATGATTCCAGTGTTTTTTATTTTCATTTATTGCACCTTTCATTCCCATAAGCTCTGCTATTTTTCTATGTATGCTTTCAAATTCTTCTTTGTTCTCATCCAGTGTCTTTTTAATATCCTTAATCTCTTTAGTCATCTCATTGAATTTATTAAGGAGATTTGTTTGAACATCTACAATTAGTTGTCTCAACTCCTTTGTGTCATCTGGAGGCTTATCTTCTTTAACTGGGTCATAGCTTCCTGTGTCTTGGTGTGGATAATAATTTTTGTTGGTGTCTTGGCATCTGGGTTACTAGAGTATTCATTCTGGATTGCCAAACCATCACTTTCTCCCCCATTTTGGGGAAGTGCCGCTTTCAACTCCAGCCACCGAACAACTCCTAAGGCAGCTTATATCTCCAGTGGGGATGGGCACTGGGCTGCATGGTGTGGAGTACTCTACTTATGAGTCTTCTCTGCAGATGGCCAGTTTCCTCCCATTCCTTCAAATGTGTTGCAGGATGGTCTTCTGGTCCCTGGAGCTCCCAAATAGGTGCTTCAACTAGCTCCAGATACCTCTGGGTGCTTACTAACTGCCCCATAGCAGGAGTTGACTCTAGGAGCTCCTTACTCTGCTGCCATCTTGCTGGTATTTCTTGGAGTTGTTAATTTTGAAGTTAGCAGTTTACAGTATGAGTTTATCCCCTCATTGCATAAAGGTAGCAGAGTAGCAAGGCAAGAACATTGCATTATATTAGGAGATTAAGAGGTGAAGTAGAAGGATCTCATAAGAAGTCAGTTTTCTCAAAAAATGTTACATCTGCACAGAGTTAATTTGGTAAAGGTTTAAGTAATTTTGCAGCTTAACACAGTTTGGATAAGCACAGGTAACTGTGCTCATAGGCTTGTAACTCTTGTTTTGCCAAAAAAATCTCAACAGCTTTCTCAAAAGAAATTAGAATAATTTCAAGTTATTCAACAAAGCAGCTATTAAAGTTCCACACCCTGAAAAAAAAATCTGCATTTAAAGAGCTCATGGACCCACCATACAAATGTTTCATACAAGATTCCCTAATCAAAAGAAAAGAAAACTATAAAATAATGAGAAAGATAGAAGATAATCTATGACCTGAAAATAAAGGGGTAAACCTCATAAAATAAGATGTATGCAAATAAAAATATGCATTATGAAAAATATCAAAACTAGTTGAATACATTACATAAAATTTCCAGAGTCACAAATCTAAACCAATATTCCTGAAATAATTATTGGTCTTGCTTTGTGTAAAATACTGATATAGTTAAAATAAATAACTAAATGATAAAAGTAGCTACCTTAGAAGTTAGAGTAAGTAAAATTAAACATTAGAGTGTAGACATATAAGTTAATAGAGCAGCAAAAAACAAATCATTTATAAATGGAAAAAAATAGAATAGCTAAGATTCAGATTAGCATTCTTAATAATTCTTTCTGCAATGAAGATAGTGTTCTATTTCTGCACAAGCTATTACCGAAGCCACAAGCAACATATAGCTATTGAGCACTTGAGATTTGTATACAATTACTTGAATATCTTTCTTCAATTTTGTGGGTCATATATCAAGAAATATAATTGTTAATCATCAGCTAATTCCATGTATATCTTATTGAGGAACTGCATAAATAATTTTGACAGTGGTTGCATCATTGTACATAACTACCAGCTGTGTACACAGATTCCAATTTCTCCACATCCTCACCAACAGTTGTTTTAGATTTTCAAAAAAGTATAACTAACCCAGCAGGTGTGAAGTGATATCACATTGTGGTGTTGATTTGCACATCCCTAATGACTAAGCATGTTGAGTATCATTTCATGTTGTTGTTATCCAATTTCATGTATTCCTTGGAGAAATGTCTATTGAATACTTTGCCCATTTTATATTAGGTTATTTGTCTATGTTAAATGGTAAGGGATTTTTAGAATATACATTCTGGATATTTGGCCCTTCTGAGATATGTGATTAGAAAGTATTTTCTCCCTTTTCACTTTCTGGAGAGGGTCCTTTGATGAAAAAGTTTTTAAATTTTTTGTGAAATACAGTCTGCCTATTTTTTTCTTTTGTTTCTACTTATTTTAATGTCATATCTAAGCATCAATTGGCACATCCAAAGTAATGAAGAATTACCCCTATATTTACTTGTATGAGCATTGTTGTTTTGCTGTATCATTTACCTCTCAAAATGACAATATTTTGTAAACATTGTAAGGTAAGGATCAAAATTCATGCTTTTTATTTGCATATCTAGTTGTTCCACCACCATACGGTAAAGACACTTCCTTTCTGAGTGCAAGACCTTGATGCTTTTTTGGGGGAAATTAATTGACCATAGATATATGGGTATATTTCTGAAGTATCCATTCTATTCCATTGTTTTAGATGTTTACCTTTATGCCAATATCATGCCATTTTAATAACTGTAGATTTGTATTATGCTTTCAAATATAGAATTTGATGTCTTCTAGTTTTGTTCTTCTTTTTCAGTATATTTTTACCTATTCAGGGTCTTCTGTAATTCCATGATTTCAAGTGTCAGCTTACATTTCTTTTAAAAAATGGGCTGTGAGATTTTGATAGGTATTGCTTTGTATTTCTGAATCTTTTGGGGGAGATTTCCACCTTGACTATATTAAATCTGCTATTCCATTAAATGGGATGTCTTTCCATTTATTTAGGTATCTTTAATTTCTTTCAGCAATATTTTATAGATATTTTATAAATCTTGCATACCTTGGATAAAATTATTTGTAGCAATTTATTATATTTGATGCCTTTCAAAATTATTTTTTCTTAAAAATTTTGGATTTCTTACAATTTGTTTGCCTACATACAACTGATTTATGCATGTTAATTTTTTACCCTAACACTTAACTGCGTTTCTTAGCTCTAATAGTTAGGGTGTGTGTGGGTGTATAAGTGTAAATAGGCACGTGTGGCCGCTATAGGTTTTTCTATATAATAAGATCGTGTCATCTCAAATCAGATAATTTTACTTCTTATTTTCCAATTTGCACCCCTTTTCCTTCTTTTTATGGCCAAGCTGATTTTACAGGAATATTGAGTACAATGTTTAATAGCAGAAAGTGAAAGTAAGCATCCTTGCCTTGTTACTGACCTTAGGAGGAAAGCTTCGGACTTTCTCCATTGTATATGATGCTGGCTTTTGATTATTCATAAATTCCCTTTATTAGGTTGAGGAAATTCCTTTCCATTTCTAGTGTGTTGATTGCATTTATCATGAAATGATATTGCATTTACCAAATGTTTTTCTGCATCAAACTAGAAATCATTTTTGTTACTCTAATATGGTTTAATACATTGGTTGATTTCTATATGTCAGCACATCCCTTGCCACCTTAAGCTAAACCCCACTTGGTCATGTTGTGTAATCCTATTAGTATTCTGCTAGATTTGGTTTGCTAGTATTTTGTTGAGTATTTTGGCATCTGTATTGAAGAGGGATAATTGTCTATAGATTCAGTACCTTTTACTGGCTTTCTTATAAGGTTAAGGCTGGACTGATAGAGTAACTTAGGATGTATTCCTTTCTCTTACATTTTTTGTAAGAGTTTGAGAAGGATTGGTGCTAATCCTTTATTTTTTATTTTTTAATATACTTTCTAACTTTTCTGTAAGATACCTAGATTATATAAATTTTACATAAAATATATGGGAGATTCTCATATGTCCCACTCCCTACCCCTCATACATTTTCCTACATTAACAGCACTCTTCAATCATGTGGTACATTTCTTACAATTGATGAACACATTTTGGAGCATTCTCCAGGATTGACCACATGCTAGGCCACAGATAACTCTAAATGAATTCAGAAAGATTGAAATTATACAGAGTATTTTCTTTGACCACAATGGAATGAAGCTGGAAATCTGTAAAGGGCTGAGAACCACATTACACAAAAAAGTATGAAGGTTATGTAACACACTCAAACAATGAACCAAGGAGGGAATCACAAAAGAAATCACAAATTCCTTGAATGAAAATGATAACACAACATATCAAAACCTGTGGGATGCAGCAAAGGCTGTACTGAGAGGGAAATTCATAGCTGTAAATACCTATATTATAAAAGAAGAAAGAGCTAAAACCAAAGACCTAACTGCACACCTAGAGGAATTAGAAAAATAACCAAAAACTAACCTGAAAACATGTAGAGGGAAGGACATAACAAAGATTAGAGCAGAGCTAAATGAAATTTCAAGAAAGTACCAGAAAAAATAAAACCAAAAGCTGGCTCTTTGAGAAGATTAATAAAATTGACAGTCACTTAGCTACACTAACAAAGAAAAAAGAGAGAAGATGCAAATTCTAATTCTTTAAATGTTTCATAGATTTCATCAACATAACCATTTTGTCTTGAAAATGTCCTTCATTAGGTACTGCTCATGTAATAGACATTCTTGCCACCCTATTAAAGAATGTAACATGACTCCTCAAGATGGAAATTCAATATTCTTTCGGTTATGATGTGGCTCTCTACCCACCAAGATAACACCCTTATTGATGAAACACTCTTCAAAATCTTCCAGGATGACCTCTTTTCAAATACTGACCCATGCCTGAACAATTCGGAAGCCTTCCTTGAATACTCAAATCCAATTTTATTGCCTATCCAAAGTTTATGAAAATCTCTGTGTTTCTACCAAAGCCTGTCCTACTAATAATACACTTTTCTTGACTGAACTCTTAACTCTAAAATTAAATCCAAATGGCCAGGTATCTTGTCTGTCTTATCTTTCACCATAAGAGTTTATCATATGAAGAAGCTCAGAAGCATTATTTGCAGAATGGAACACTGGTTTGGGTCTTTGTTATTTATTAAAGTCCAAGTTTAGGGATTAGCATTGATGGAAACCACTCATGAGGGAAGTAATTGAAGAGTTATGAAGAAGTGAGTGTCCAACCAATGAATGCTGGGGGTTATAGTGGATGTATATGTGGGCTACCTGAATCAGTTGCAAGGATGATTGAATAAATATCATCAAGTTTTGTTGAAGCAAACCCTTGGTGATGATAAGACAACATACATATTTCGTGGTATCAAGCTGGGGATTGAATCTGGGACCTCATATGTATGAAACTGGCACTCAACCACAGATCTTCATTGGCTCCCAAGTTGATATTTTTCATTTGTTTGACTATTGATTGTTGTTTGTTTTTAGGAGGCACTGGGGCTGAACCCAGGACCTCCCATGAGGGAAGCAGGCACTCAACCACTTGAGCCACATCCTCTCCGCACAATATATTTTTGTTTCATCACTTTAGGGGTCCTTTAGATTATTCTGAAAGTTTCTCTTTTCCATTTTATCTAAATCATTTCATGTTTCATATCTAATTTACAAAGAATGGTTGCTGGATTTCTTAGCCTAATTTATGGCACCTATTTTTAGGTATTTTAATAACAGATCTTCTAATATTGAAGGTGAATAATTATCCATAAAGTTTGTTGTTTCCTCAATTTATCCTGAGATGTTTCTGCTTTTAGAATTATTCCTTCCAGAAAAAAGTTAGTGAAGATGTTTGATAATATTTAGAAAATTTGGAAGATTGTGAACAGTGCTCCTTTCCTTTCTAAAGATTATCCTGTTTTCTATGGTTTGTATGTTATAATTAGTTCTCAAGTATTTCTACATTGTTCTGTTCAACTTGCATGCAATTTTTTCTAAATTGATAAAATATCTAAGGGCTCAAACTTCATAGTTTTTATTTGGAAGACGTGAATGGGAAAACCCTTGATACAAAAAGAGCTTCAGGGCCTGAAAACTAATAACAAGAATAATAATAATTAAATAGCAAATAAAATATGTTTGTTTTATAAAACTTCAAGGGAATATATGAAAAATATATCAAGATAGAAATGAGAAGGAATTCAAAATTTTACAATACAGAAAATCTAATAAATTTGAAAGTAGGCATTAATGGGAGAATTGAGGGTCAATAAAAGATATTACACTCAAAAGACAATTAAAAATGGCTGAGGATACTCCTACATTATCAGTAGTAACCTTAAGTGTAAATGGATTAAACTCTGAAGTCAAAAACAGAAATTTACAGAATGGACAGAAAAACATGACCCAACTATATGTTCTCTACAAAAGACTCACCTATCATTCAAGGACATACATAGATTGAATGTTAAAGGTGAAACTATGCCATGAAAGTACTACCAAAGAGAGCTGGGAAGTGAGACTAATAGATAAAAGACTTTAATATAAAAGAGTGTTATAGAGGCAAAATGTCACTAAATACTGATAAAAGAGCTATTCAATAAGAATATGTAACCATTATGAATATAAACGCAGAGGTCCAGAATATATGAGGCAAATTTTGACAGAGAAGAAGTAAAATCTGATGATTCTTAATTAATAGTAAGAGACAGTATTATACCGCTTTTACTAATGAATAGAAAATCAATAAGGAAATACAAGGCTTGAATGATACTGTAAACATGGGATTCTTAGCTTTTTTTTTTATTCCACAGACATCTTTGCCAGTCAGGTGAGAACCACGGACCCTTTATCAGAATGTAACAGCAGATAGTTTTATGACACTCAACATTAACATGTCTTTAAATTGAAATTTTCCATTCAATCTCATGGACCCCAGAAAGCTTTCTCCTGAAATCTTTCCACTAACTGTTTTATGGGTCCATGGACCCCTGGTTAAGAACCCCTGCAAATAAGCTATACCTGACAGACATGTATAGAACACTTCACACAAAAGCAGAATGTGCATTTTTCTCAAGTGTACATGGATCATTCTACAGCCCCAATCATATTTTGACCCACAAAACAAGCCTCAAAATTAAAACAAACAAACAAACATGGAAGTCATATGATGTGTCTTCAACCATAATGGAATAAAACTAGAAAGCAATACCTTAAGTACATCAGAAAATAAAACAATAAGTGAAAATTAAAGGACAGATTCTTAAAACTACAATAAGTTAAAGAGAGACTCACAGGGGAAATTAGGAAATAATTTGAGGTGAATGAAAATGAAAATGTATTATCAAAATTTGTGGGATGCATGAAGGGCAGCGCTGACAAGTAAAATTATAGCTATAAGTATTTTATGTTTATATTAAAAAGAAAGATTTCAAATCAGAGACCTATCTTTTTTTTATGTTTTTTTATTGACTTTGTAATAATATTACATTAAAAAATATATGTGAGGTCCCATTCAACCCCACCCCCCCACCCCCCCTCTCCCCCCCCAACAACACTCGTTCCCATCATCATGACACATCCATTGGATTTGGTAAGTACATCTTTGGGCACCTCTGCACCTCATAGACAATGGTCCACATCATGGCCCATACTCTCCTCCATTCCATCCAGTGGGCCCTGTGAGGATTTACAATGTCCAGTGATTACCTCTGAAGCACCATCCAGGGCAGCTCCATGTCCCAAAGACGCCTCCACCTCTCATCTCTTCCTGCCTTTCCCCATACCCATCGTCCACCATGTCCACTTTTCCCAATCCAATGCCATCTCTTCTATGTAAGAGACCTATCTTCACACTGAAAAAACTAGATAAATAAGAGCAAATTAAGCTCCTAGTGAACAGAAAGGACATAAATATTAGAACATAGATAAATAAAATAGAGAATTTTAAAAATCAAAAGAGAGAAAAGTTAAGCTGTAAGTTGGTTCATTGAAAAGAGGTAAAATTCTCAAAACTTCAGCTATACTCATGAAAAACTAAGGAGAGAGGATACAAATGACTAAAATAAGAGATGACAAGTGGGCTTTATATCTGTCCATCCTGAAATAAAAAGGACTATATGAGTCCTTTTTATAAAGGTCTATAATAGCACTATGAAGAAGTGTATCTAATGAAGGAAGTTGATGTGGGAGGAGTGGGGGCGTGGGGAATGGGGTATATGGGAACCTCTTATTTATTTTAATGTAACATTTTGTGTATGTATGTATCTCTAAAAAGAGAATAGGAGTTGGACTTGGCCCAGTGGTTTGGGCTCCGTCTACCACATGGGAGGTCCGTGGTTCAAACCCCGGGCCTCCTTGACCCCTGTGCAGCTGGCTCATGCACAGTGCTGATGCACGCAAGGAGTGTCGTGCCATGCAGGGGTGTCCCCCATGTAGGGGAGCCCCACACGCAAGAAGTGCACCCCATAAGGAGAGCCACCCAGCACGAAAGAAAGTGTAGCCTGCCCAGGAATGGCGACGCACACACGGAGAGCTGACACAAGATGACGCAACGAAAAGAAACACAGATTCCCATGCTGCTGACGACAACAGAAGTGGACAAAAAAGACACAGCAAGTAGACACAGAGAATAGACAACTGGGGTGGGGGGGGAAGGGAGAGAAATAAATAAATCTTTAAAAAAAAAAGAATAAAGTCTGAAAGTGTATGCGAAAATGTTAGCTATTCTAGATGAAATGGCCAAATTATTCTTCGAAATACACAAACTCCCTATGCTGAATCCAAATGAACCAGGTGATCTCAAAAACCCAATAAGTAGTAGAGAGATGGAATCAGTTATCAAATACCTCCCAAAAAAGGAAAGCCAAGGACCACATGGCTTACAGAAAAATTTTAATATTCAAAGAAGAATTAACACCAATTCTACTCAAACATTTGCAAAAACTTGGAGGAGGTAAAACTCCTGAATTCTGTGAGGCGAGCATCACCCTCATACCAAAGCCAGATAAACCTAACCAATTAAAAGAAAGTTACAGACCGTTATTTCTTGTGAATATTGCAAAAATTCTCAAAAGAAATACTAGCCACTAAAATCCAACAGAACATTAAAATAATTATACACCAGGACCAAGTTGGATTTATCCCAGGTATGCACGGGTGGTTGAACATAAGAAAATTAATGTAATACACCACATTAACAGAACAAAGCCAATAAAACCCACACAATCATCTCAATTAATGCAGAAAAGGCAGTTGACAAAATCCAGCATTGCTTCTTGATGAAAACACTTAAAAAATTAGGAATAGAAGGGAACTTCCTCAACATGATAAAGGATATATATGGATAGCATGCAGCTAACACACTACAAAATAGTGAAAGACTGAAATCTTTCTGTCTACAATCAGGGAAAGGACAAAGATATCCACTGACACCAGAGGTATTCAATAGTGCACTGCAAGATCTAACCAAAGTAGGCAAAAAGAAAAAGGAAGGAAAGAAGGAAGGGAGGGAGGGAGGAGACATCCATATTGGAAGTGAAGTGTAGTCTCCCTCTTTTTAGATGACATGATTCTATATATAGAAAATTCTGAAAACTTTATAACAAAGTTAAAAGAGCTAAAAGTGAATTTAGCAAATTTGTGGAATATATGATCAGAACAGAAAAATCAGTAGTAATGTATCTAAACACTGGTAATGAACAATCAGAAGGAAATCAAGAAAACATTCCATTTATAACAGCATCTAAAAGAATCAAATATCTAGGAATAAATCTAACCAGGCATATAAAGTACTTGTAGAGAGAAAACAACCAAACATTGCTAAAAGAAATCAGAGGAGGCCCAAATTAATAGATATTACATGTCCATTGATTGGATTTCTGATCTTTGTCAAGATGTCATTTATACCAAAAGCAATTTCTAGCTTAGTATAATCCCATCAAAATTGTACTGACCTTTGCAGAAATGGAAAAGCCAATCACCAAATGTATATGGACGGATAAGTATTCCCTAATATCCAAAGCTGTCTTGTAATGGAAGAATGAAGTTCATAAGAATAATATTTCCAAATCATAAAAATCTTCAAAGCACAGTAATCAAATCATGGTACTGGCTGGAGTCAAACATACAGACCAATAGGATTCAATTGAGGGCTCAGAAACCTACCCTTATTTTGACGGATAGCTGATTTTTGATAAGTGGGCCAAATCCACCTTTGGGGATGGAAGAGTCTCTTCAAAATGTGGTGCTGGGGAAATTGAATTTCCATTAGCAAGAGATTGAAGGAGGATGCCTTCCTCATACCATATACAGAAATCAACTCAAAATGGAACAAAGTGTGAAATATGAGCCAGAACTTTGAAATGCCTGGAAGCAAATATGTGGAAGCATCTTTAAGAGATTGCATTAGGCAATGGTTTTTTAGACTTTACATCCAACACACAAGCAAAAAAAAAAAAGATACGTGGGACCTCAACAAAATTAAAAATCTTTGTGTTATTGGAGGTGGCTCAAGCAATTGGGCACCTCCCTCCTACATGGGAGGTCCCACATTCTGTTCAGGGGCCTCCTTAATAAAAGAACAAGAGCACACAATGAACAGACACAGAGACCAGTCAGTGAGTGCAATGACAGGAGGAGAAATAAAATAAATCTTAAAAAATAATTGCAAACCTGTCTGAATCAAAGGGCATTACCATGAAAGTAGAAAGACAACTTACCCAATGGGAGAAAATATTTGAATCTGAATATCCAATAAAGGTGTAATGTCCAGACTATATTAAAAAAATCCTTAACATTTTCAATAAAAAGAGGAATATTTACCTGTTTGAAATAAGGAAAAAGTGTCTGACCAGGTATTTCTACAAAGAGGATGTACAAATGACCAAGAAGGCTATGAAAATTTGCTTATCATCATTAACACTTAGGGTAATGCAGATTAAACCATAATATAATTTCACACTCACTAGAATGGCTACTATTTAAAAATGTATAATTACAAGTATTGGAAAGGATGTGGAGAAATAGGAACACTCATTCATCGTTGGTGGGAATGTAAAATTGTGTGACTGCTGTGGAATAAATATTGGCAGTTTTCAGAAATTTAGGTATAGAAAGTTAGGTATAGATCCAGTAATCCCATGACTAATTAAAGAATGGACTCAAAGAGATATTTGCACACCCATTACCATAGCATTATCATGAAGTGTGAAAAGATTGAAGAAACCAAGTATCCATCAACTGATGAATGGATAAATAAAATATAAGTACATAATATGTATTGACTATTATTCAGCCATAAAAAGAAATGGAATTTTGAAGATACATGGGTGGACATATAAGACATCAGGCTGAGTGAAAAAATTCAGACACAAAAGGACAAATATTGTATGAGCTCACTGGTATAAAATAATTAGAACAAGAAAACTTAAAATCTGAGCCTAGAATATTGTTTCCCATAGGAACAAGACATGAAATGAGTTAGGGCTCAAATTATACAGGGTTTCTATTGGGGTGGAGTGTAATGTTTTTGTAATGGAAGGTGGTGATGGTATTACAACATTGTGAATGTAATTAAGGACTGAATTACCTATGCATATGTTGTTCAAGGGGAAATCATGTTCTATGTATGCTACTGGAATAAAATTCTAAAAAGCATACAGCTGTACAATAGATTCTGGGAGCAATATTGTAAATAATGGACTAATCATACAATTTTTAATATGTTCTTTCAAGAATTGTAACAATTCTACATATGAATACATGTTAATTATAGGGTGATATATGGGAACTCTTTATTTTATGCATGATTGTTAGCCAAACCCATAACATTTCTAATAAAAAATAAAATTAATTTTTAAAAATTGAAATTGGAAGAAAACAGGGAGAGTTAAGGCAACCCCACATAAATACAAGTTGTGTGAATCTGTGACCACTATAAACGCCCTACAAGAAGCAAAAGGAAGTTGTCCATGTTGAAAGGAAAGGACACTGGACAATAGATTGAAGATTCATGAGAAAAAAAAAATCTCCCATAGAGGAAATGACATGAGTAAAAATAAATGTCATTATGATTGAGGGGGGTTCTAATTCCACATTTTCCATACTATAGGTTCTAAACTGCAAATGCATGAAAAGTCACAAATCAATGACTTTTGATTTATATATAATTAAGTAATTAGTGAAGTAACTGCATAACTATGGAGGGATAGAGAGGTATATGAACATAGCATGTATATGATATTGAAGTTTCACTGATATAAAAACAGATGAGATTGTTATAGCTTTAAGATGTTAAATTTAAGTCCCAATGTAATAACAAAGAAACAGTGGGAAAAATGCACACAAAGAAATGAGAAGGTTTTCTCAAGTTTTCTCTATTAAAGTGAGCAAAGGACTTGAATAGATATTTATCCATAGATGTTGTACATATGGCTATGAGCATATGTAAAGATAATCAGCATCATTGACCTTTGGGGGGGTATAGATCAAAGCCATAGTGAATTACTACCTCACAACCCCTAGAATGACTGCTTATTAAAAATGAAAAGAAGCTAGTGCTGATGAGGACACAGAGAAATGGGATAAAGTACAGTGTTGGTAATGTGAGATGATGCAGCTAATGTTCGGTGGTTCCAAAGGTAGTTGAATATAAAAATACTAATTGACAAAGCAATCCCAATTCTAGATATGTAGAAAAAGTATTGAAAGCATGGTCTGGGATATGTATATGTGCACAAATGTTAAGAGGGGCATTGTTCAGAATGTCAAGGGGTGGAGTGAATCAAATGCTAGATTCAAAGAAAATGAAACAAATTGCTAAATTATGCAAGGAACATCATTGCAGTAGCTAGAAATTTGTATACAGCTATACTTAGCAAAAAATAATATTTGGGCAAGGATACAAGTAATGAAATAATTCAGCTAAAACTGTGACTATTTTTAACATGCTGGGCAGATTTGCTTTGAGAATGCTAAAATTTTGATATTTTAAGTATTTGTTAGAAGAAATAAATTTTAAAATGAATGCATGTAATTGAAACATGGGGATATGCATGAAAAGAGTTCCAATATACAGAATCTATTACATCAGAAAATGGGGAAAAATAGGACAAACTCCTGTCATTCTATGATTGGCTTATTAACCAGTATTTTAAACAAAGATTACTTTATTTTGAGACGAAATTCAAAGCAGGGGAAAGAAGTTGGGAAACTAGGAGCTTAGCACAAAACTCAGGGTATCTGAAATTTTATCATGTAGTCAAAATCTCTGGGATTATCTTTCTGTGAAATGTCAAACTTTTCTCTTTTTAGCACACATTCATTTTGATATGAAACTATTATAACTATGATCCCTAGCATGCATTTGGGATATTTTTCCATATTCCTCCATTATTAATACAATACATCTTTGATATTAATGCAAGAATTTTACAGTATAACTATAATCTGTAGTCTATAGGTTACATTATTCATATTTTCCCATGCTTCTCCACATTCCCACTACCTTGTTTTCATTCACAGAAGGACATTCTTGCATTTGTACTATTAATGACAGTTCTCATCTGTGGCTGGGTTCACTGTATTCATTCCCTAGATTATTGTCTAGCTTTCTTTAAATTGACATTTATACCCCTAGATTACCCTTTCAGCCACAATCCCATTTATTTACCAGCTGCTACTCACTGTAATGTGTTACCATCAACTCTATCCATTTCCACACTTTTGCAGTCAAGTTAATTAAAACTTCTGCATACATTATGCATTAATTCTTCTAAGTTTTCCTCTTATCTCCTAAAACACAGAAAGCAGTGGAACCAATAATAAACCCAATAGCCAACCAATAATAAATCCAATAGGCTAATTCTTGTTTTATACTGCCTCCCCACCCCCACCTTGTCATGCATTATTACCTATAAAATATTACAAATAATAATATTGGTAATATTGTCTGGTTTCATTATGATGGCATAGGGTTTTTGCTCCCTCATTTTCTAATGTGACCATCAACTACCAAGTGGAGTTGCTTATCTCCTCCTTGGTGGTACACACTTTGTGTAAATGGCCCTGGAGCAACAATTTAAATTTACTGAAAGAGATTATGGGGGAAGAGCAATCATCTATCCCTTCTATCCTGTGAAATGTGAAACATACTTAGGTGTTGAAATTTAGGTACAAATGAGTTCCATAACAAATGGTTCCATAACAGAGTTTGGGGCTGTATGATAATCTAACATTAATGGGCCCCAGGAGAGTATCTTCCCTCCTCAGGCCTCCAGTCCTTATGGGTTGGGACATGATAGAAAATATTCATGAGAAAAAATATTATTGAAGGGTCTCTTGTATACAGAATTTTCATAAACATGAAGATGGACATGCTCCATATAAATACATAAAAGGGCAAGAGGAATTGTTGCAAAAATTAGTATGTGATGCAACTCTTCCCAAAGAAGAGAAATTAGTGTTTTGGGCAAAAGTGAAACCCAAGCAACAAGAATCAGTGGTTAGGCTTCTTGGATGATGGCATCAAAGTAGTTCAGACAGGGTGCAGCTCTCTTACAAAATAGGGAGAAAGCAAAGAATTCAACCCAGGAAGCTGGCTTTGGGACCTGCAAACCAGCAGACTGCTGCACAGATCATCCAGGGGGGACTGGGAATGGAGAAACTAAGAGGTCAAAAGGAAAACTGGGTTGCTGCGCTGTCTGGGAGTAATGCCCATCATCACTCCCTTGAGGAAAACAGCCTTGCTAAAACCTGTGGCTTAGAAGCCAAAGGAGAGGGGAAAGGACATATTACTCCTCAGGAAGTGTGTTTGTGCATCAAAGGGCTGTGTTTTTCTTCTGTGAGTTTAACCAGCATAAAGTCAGTTTTTAATCTCTGGCTCAGAAGCGCAGGTCCTTGGAAACTGAAGGATTCAACTCAGGTTTATCAAAGGTTGCCACCTGGTGGACAGTAGGGAAAGGGAAAGAAGACAAAGCTTGACTCACTTTCATTTCACAGACAACTTAGATCTGGTCTATTCCCCATTAGTGGCTCCCTGCCCCTCTTTTGATGACTTAAGCTGGGCAAGCTTAAAGTTTCAAAAAAATTTGAAACAAAACTCAAAGAAGAGCTGTAAAATAAAAACACTAGTCACAAAAGAGAATTCCTGAACAGTAAAAAGTCAACACAATCAGATGCCTACATATCAACAAAAAAATGCAAGCCATATTAACACACAGGAAGATATGGCCTGGCCAAAGGAACAAACCAAAATTTTAGATGAACTAATGAATTATGTTTACACAAGTCTCCTTAAGCAATTCTAGTTATTGAAGGGAAATATGTCTAAAGAGATAAAGGATATTAAGATGACACTATGTGAGCATGAAGAACAATTTGAAAGTCTGAAAAGGAAAGTAAAATTTATGGGAATGAGGGACACAATAGATGACATTTAAAATATATTAATGGTGGGAGCTGATGTGGCTCAGGTAGAATGTTGGCTTCCCACATATGAGGTCCCAGGTTCAATTCCCATCCTTGGCACTTAAAATAAAAATACATTAGAACCCACCCACTGGGCGGACCGGAGGAGAGTGTAAACTACAATGCAAACCATTATCCATGTGGCACAGCAGTGTTCCCAAATGTATTCACCAAATGCAATGAATGTCCCATGATGATGAAAGAGGTTATTGATGTGGGAGGAGTGGGGTGAGGGGGTGGGGGTATATGGGGCCTCATATTTTTTGAATGTAACATTTTTTAAAAATAGAGAAAAAAAGATGAAGATCACAAAAAATACGTTAGAGGTATATAATAAGAGATTTGAATTGGTTGAGATCAGAATTAGCATCTGAACTTGAAAAGACAGAAAAAACAGAAAGAGGAAAGAATGGAAAAAATTGAACAGGCTCTCAGGAAAGTCAAAGATAATGTGACTTACACAAACTTATGCATTATAAGTGTCCAAAAAGGAGAAGAAAATGGGAAAGGGTCAGAAAGAATATTTGAGGAAATAATGACCAAACATTTTCCAATCCTTATGGAAGGCAAGGATATTAATATTTAATAAGTACAATTGTGATGATTAGGTTAATGTGTCAACTTGGCGGGGTAGTTGTGCTGAGTTGTTTGGTTAAACTAGCACTGGGCTAATGTAATACAAGGACATTTATGGCTTTTAGCCATTACTGAGTTTACTGCATAGATGGCTGTTTATATCTACGATTAACCAGGGAGATTGCCTTCAGCAAGAGCATTATTTTATCCAGTCAGTTGAGTACCTTAAAAAGGGAAGTGACTTCAGCCTTCAGAGAGAATTTCCAAGCTCATCTTTGGACAGCCAACATCTCCAAGGTACACAAGAGCTTCATTGGGCCACTGCCTAAGAGTATGTTAATTTCCATATCTTTGTGCATAATCTCTTTTTTTTTTTTTTTTTGCCCCTTACTGATTTCCAGTTTCATTCTATTGTGGTCAGAAAAATTACTTTGTATAATTTCAATCTTTCTGAATTTATTGAGAGTTGTTCTGTGACCTAGCATAAGGTCTATCTTGGAAAATGTGCCATGTGCTCTTGAGAAGAATGATATCCCACTGTATTGAGGTGTAGTGTTCTGTATATATCTAGTAGGTCCAGATCCTGTAATGTATTATTCAAGGTCTCAGTTTCTTTATTGATCTTCTGTTGAGATGTTCTTTCTAATGGTGGTAATGGTGTATTAAAACCCCCGCTATAATTATAGAGGCATCTATTTCTCCACTTCATTTTTCCAGTGTTTGCCTCAAGTGTTTTAAGGTGACCTGATTAAGTTCACAAATGTTTATGTTGTTCTTTCTTCTTGAGAGATCACCCCTTTTATTAATATATAGTGTCCTTCTTTGTCTCCCATTTTGTTCAAGTTTTTTACTTAAAGTCTATTTGTCTGATACTAGTATAGCTACTACTGTTCTTTTCTGATTGTTTTCATGTAAAATTGTTTTCCATGCTTTCACTTTTACCATCCTTGCATCCCTGGGTCTAAGGCGAGTTTCTGGTAGACAGCATATAGATAGTTATATTTCCTTTACCATTCCTCCAATCTGTGCCTCTTGATTGGATAATTTAATATTTTAAAATTCAATGTTATTGGGGAGGAGGAGATGGTTGGCTGCCGATTTCACCTACTGATTGGGAGACTTGGCTGCCTAAGAGATAACCCCGGGAACAGCTGGGGTGAGAACCAGCCCAAGTCAGAAAGAGGCCGGTAACCACCATTCTGACTCTGCTCCCAGCCTGAGGAGAAGCCAGACTGACAGTTTCTTTCATGCAGATCAGCCTGCAGTCCACCTAGGCTTCAGCCCCACCTCTAGCGGGGAGGAGGCTGAGGAGCTCTGCACCAGCCTGTACAGATAACTGCAGGGAGCTTTGGCTGTCATAGACTGAAAATCAGAAGTCTACCAGGGCAACTGCAGTCATCTTGGACCCACACTGCCTACATTGCTGCCCACACCTGCAGCTCCATCCCTGCCCCAGGCAGAAGAGAAAGGGATGTGAAGCTTCATCAGTCTCCCTGGGCAACTATAGTCTAAGCCTACATGTAGATTATCCCACAGAGCTGTGACTTTGTCCCTACCCCTGGCAAAGGAGAAAGTTGGAAGAAGCTTCACCGGTCCCTGGTGCAATGAGGGAAGCTTCAGCCTCCACATCTTATAGCAGCAACTACATGCTTGGCTCATACTACACAACCAGCAAGGGAGAAACAATAGGAAGCCCTAAACTAAAGAGAAAACTGCACCCAGAAAAAATACTGTAGTAAGCCAGATGCAAAGACACCAAAAATTGCAATCCACACCAATAAACAGGAAGCTATGTCCCAGTTAAAGGAACAAGATAAGCCTGCAGATGACATAAATGAGTAGAGACAACTAATCGTAGATGTTCAAACAAATCTCCTTAATAAATTGAATGAAATGGCTAAAGAGATTAAGGACATGAAGAAGATATTGGATGAGCACAAAAAAGAACTTGAAAGCATACATAGGAAAATAGCAGATCTTATGGGAATGAAAGGTGCAACGAATGAAATTAAAAAAACATTGGAATCATATAATAACAGATTTGAGGAGGCAGAAGAAAGGATTGGTGAGCTTGAAGAAATGGCCTCTGAAAGTGAACATACCAAAGAACAGATGAAAAGAATGGAAAAAATTGAACAAGGTCTCAGAACTAAATGACAGCAAAAGGTGTCATGGGCATCCCAGAAGGAGAAGAGAAGGGAAAAGGGGCAGAAGGAACATTTAAAGGAAATAATGGTACAAAATTTCCCAACCCTATTGTAGGACATAGATAACCCTGTCCAAGAAGCACAACGTACTCCCACCCGAAAAAAATCCAAATAGACCAACTCCAAGACACATACTTATCAGAATGTCTACAAAAACAAAGAGAAAATTCTGAGAGCAGCAAGAGAAAAGAAATGCACAACATATAAAGGATATCCAAAAAGATTAAGTGCTGATTTCTCACCAGAAACCATGGAGGAAAGAAGACAGTGGTCTAATATATTTAAGATACTGCAAGAGAAAAACTTCCAGCCAAGAATCTTATATCCAGCAAGAATGTCTTTCAAAAATGAGGGCAAGATTAGAATATTCCCAGATAAACAGAAACTGAGAGAATTTCTAAGCAAAAGGCCAGAATTTTAGGAAATACTAAAGGGTGTGCTAGAACCTGTAAAGAAAATATGGGAGAGAGAAGCCTGGAAGAAAGTTCAGAAAAAAAGATTATATCAATAAAAGTAACTAAAAGTGTCAAAAGAGTGGTGAAAATAAAATATGACAGATAAAACTCAAATTGTCAGGAATAAACTTAACCAATGATATAAAGCACTTGTATTAAGAAAACTGCAGTTCAATGTTAAAACAAATTTTAAAAAAAACTAAATAACTGGAAGAACATTCCATGCTCATGAATTAGAAGACTATATATCATTATGGTGTCAATTCTACTCAAATTGATATACAGATTTAATGCAATCCTGATCAAAATTCCACCCGCATTAAAGAAAAAATTGAAAACACTATCATTAAATTTATTTGGAAGGGTTAGGAGTCCTGAATAGCCAGAAACATCATAAAAAGGAGAAATGAACCCTCATCTCCAGACTTTAGATCATAATACCTACCTATAGTGGTAAAAACAACATGGTACTTGCCTAAAGACAGACAGAAAAGATCAATGGACCCAAATTTATGGTACAGAAACAGGCCCTCACAGGTATGGTCAAGTGATTTTTGACTAGCCTGTCAAACACACAGCTCAGGCAGAACAATCCATTCAACAAATGGTGCTGAAAGAATTGGACATCCATAGCTGAAAGAAGGAAAGAGGACCCCTATCTCACATCTTATCCAAAAGTTAACTCAAAATGGATCAAAAAACTAAAAATGAAAGCAAGAGTCATAAAACTTCTAGAAGAAACTATTGGAAAATATCTTCAAGACCTGGTGATAGGTGGTGGATTCTTAAAGGAGAAATGAGAAGGACTGAGTGGAATACTAATGTTTAATGGATATAGAAGCTTTAATTAGCTTTACTGTAAAATTGTGGAAATGTATAGAATGGACGGTAACACACAGTAACAGCTAGTTTATAAATGGGGATGTGGACTGAAAATAATCTAGTTATGTAAATGCCAATTGACAGTATGCTTGAGAATAATCTAGGAACTGAATAGCCTAGTAAACCAAGAAGTGGCTGAGAATTGTGGTTGATGGTACAGATGCAAGAGTGTCCTTTGTTAGCTAGAACAAATGTGTATCACTACTGCAGGGTGTTGAGAATGTGGAGAAGCATGGGAAAAACTGCTGGAGTGACTTCTGGACTGTGGTTAGTAGTAATAATATAATATTCTTGCATCTATGCAAAAGATCTACTGTGCTGATACTGAGACAGTATGGGAAATGTGAGCCAAATGTACACTATGGACATGGTAACAATCAGATGATATTATTTTATCTGTAACAAGTGTTCCACCACTCTGTGGTGTGTTGATGGAGGGGTGTTGTTGGGGAATTCTGCACATGTGCATGATTGTTTTATAAGTTTACAACTTCTGTCATAAAAAATATATTTAAAAAATAATAATAGGGTGGGTTGGGGAAAACATTCCAAATGTAAGTAAGGACTATGATTAATAGTAAGATTTTGGCAGTGTTCTTTCATAGTTTGTAACAAACATCTCATGACAATGCAAGGTGGTGGAGGGTTAATGTATAAGACCCCTGTCTGATGTTATACATGTTTGCTTTGTAAGTTCACAACTTTTACTTTACAATTAATTATTTATGTATTGTCATATATAAGTGATATAAAGATAATAATTGGATTGGTTAGGGGAAAACTACTTTGTCTAGTAGTAATATTTTGACAGTGCTCTTTAATCATTAGTTAAAAAGGTTTAAAAACAATGCAAGTTATTGGTGGTAGGGTGAGATGTTTTATATGTTTGATGTTATATATATTTGTTTTGTAAGTTCACAACTATTATACACTTATTGTTTATGTGTGTTTATGTATGAGTGATATATTTCTATAAATTTTTTAAAAATGTATTATAAAAAATTCAATGTTATTACTGTCAAGGGCTTTCTTACATAAGCCATATTTTCTTTACATTTATGTATGCCATATGTTATTTTTATTTCTCTTTTTACCTATTGTTCTTACACTCCCCTCCAATTAACTCTCTTGTTTCTTCCTTTCAACATGCAAAACTCCTTTTAGTATTTCTTGAATGGCAGGCTTCTTATTGACATACTCTCTTAATTTCTGTTTACCTGTGAATACTTTGAACTGTACCTCATTTTTGAATGTCAGTTTTTATGAACGGAGTAGTCTTAGCTGGAAATCTTTTTCTTTTAGCACCTTCACTATGTCATACCACTGCCTTCTTGCTGCCATGGTTCAGATGAGAAATCTGTACTTAATCTTATTGATGTGGTGGATCTCTTTTCTCTTGCTGCTTTCAATATTCTTTCTTTGTCTTGAACATTGGACAACTTGATAAGTATATGTGTTGTATTAGGCCTGTTGGTATTTATTCTGTCTGGGGTGACAGTGCTTCCTGGACATGTACATCAGTTGTCCCTCAATAGAGTTAAAAATTTTCAACCATTATTTTCTCTAGTACTCCTTCTGCTCCCTTTCCCTTCTCTTCTCTTTCTGGGAGACCTATAATATATATGTTTGCCCATTTTGTTTTGTCATTTAAATCCCTAAGTCTCTGTTGGATTTTCTCTATCTTTTTATCTATCTGTTCTATCTGTCTGATTTCAGCTGAACTGCCTTCCACATCACTGATTCTTTCATCTGCATGATCAGTTTTTGCTGCTCTGTGCATCCTGTGTATATTTGAGTTCTTGCTTTGTGCCATCAGTCACCTTCAGGTCTGTTTTCTTTTTATGTCTGCTTACAGTGTTTTCAGTATGTTCCTCCAGTGTCTTCTTATAATACTTTCTCTCTTCCTTCACTTTATTAAGTTGATTCTTGATATTTGTTTGGACATCCTTGATTAGTCATTCTACATTCTGCATCTTCTCCTTTTTTGTTTTTTTAGACAAGGATAGGTTTTCCTGTTTCTTAGAATTGCTTGTGATTTTTTGTTGGTGTCTGGGCATCTGTTTATCTTGAGGGGCTTATTTGGTGAATTAGCTTCTCTTTTTACTTTAGGGTTATATTTTGTTGTTTCTTTTTGTGTTAATTTTTTGATACTTGGCTCCTTTTATTCTATATCCTTCCAATTGTCTTTGTTTCCTTGGGAAAAAACATAAGGACCATAGAAAAGTCAGAGATAAGAAGAGAAAAAGAATAATGGCAATATAATACAAAAAAAAGATACAAGAGGATATGTGCAAGAGGTAAGAAACTAGGTAATACAAGTAAAAAATTACAAAAAGAATACAAAGGAAAAAGAATAAAAGGTGAAATAGAAAAAATAAATGGGACAAAATATAGGGAAAAATATAATGAATTAAAAGACTGGACAGATGAGCAGAAAAGATACAACTAGAAACAAAACAGAGAGAAAAAATAGAATTAATTAAAAGACAGGCAGATGAGAAGAGAATAGATGGAGAGAATAAAAGGAGAGAGAGGAAAGGTAAAAATGAAGACCAAGCAAGAAGTGATGAAATGGAAGAAAAGCAGGAGACAGAAAAATTAAGAAAAGTAGAGAAATAAAGCCAGTAAAAAAAAATAAGCAAAATATAAAAAGGAAACAGAAAGGGAAAACAAGTAACAAAAAACAAAACAGCAACAAAGAAGAAGCCCAGGAAAAACAATCTTCCCTCATAGGACCATAGAGAGCTTCTCAGGATGCTAGTGCTCAAAAACTAATCGCCCTGCAGCCTGCCCTCCCCAGGAGATATATCCAGTTTTAGCAAATAAAATGAAAGATAAAAAAAATCCAAAAAGCAAAACAGTAGAAACTCATTCATATGTTCTCTATCATAAGGTATCAGTTGCATGCCTTAACTGTTCCTGGATCCCTTCCCTTGGTGGTATCAGGATTTGAACCAGAGATGTACATGGAAGGCAGGAATTTTCCCACTGTGCTACTGGAGCTATATAGACTAAAGAGGCTATTGAAAGATTATTGGGCTCTTTCTGCCCCCTTTCACTTAGGCAAGATGGACTTTTCATGGTTTTCAGTGACTGGACTAGTTATTGTCTTATCTCTGCCCCCTCCCCGGTCAAGTTCTTTTCTCCCATTGCAGCTGGGTGTGACAGCCTTTCCGAGCAGATTCCCCTTTCCCCTTGCCCTGGGGCTACCTCAATAATAGCTGGTATCCTCCCTGAGACTCAAATGGAACTCTTGTATCCAAACACACAGAAAGGAAATGACTCTCCACACTTTGTCAGTCCTGTATCCCTCCCAGGGAATATTCCCTCTTAGCTGGCTGGTGAGAGCCAGGTCATCCACAGAGCCTATTTGCCTTGAAGGGGGCTTAGCTGCCCACTGTTTCCAGCCACAGGAGTGAGCAACTCATGGTTTTCCCTTGTACTCTATCCCTTTGTCCAGCTTCCTTCAGATCAATGTCCTGAAGCCTCCTGCTCTGTGGATTTCCAAAACAGCTCACTCATGTAGGATTTTGCCTCTTCTTTGCTGTTTTTCATTAAAAAGCTGGGCAGTGCCTAATTGCAATGATGCCATTTTCCTGGAAACTCCAGCCTTTCAATTTCAATGTATTGGTATCCTTGGGACTAAGGTAAGTCTCTTATTTTTTTTTTTTAATTATTTATTTATTTTTTTAAATTACATTATGAAAAATATGAGGTCCCATTCAACCCCACCGCCCCCGCCCCCCACTCCCCCCACAGCAACACTCTCTCCCATCATCATGACACATCCATTGCACCTGGTAAGTTCATCTCTGAGCATCACTGCACCCCATAGTCAATGGTCCACATCATAGCCCAGACTCTCACGTTCCATCCAGTGGGCCCTGGGGGGATCTATAATGTCCCGTAATTGTCCGTGAAGCACTATCCAGGACAACTCCACGTCCCGAAAACGCCTCCACATCTCATCTGTAAGTCTCTTATCGACAGCATATAGATGGCTCTATTTCCTATCAATCCACCAGTCTATGTCTTTTGATTGGGGAGTTTAATCTGTTAGCATTCAATGTTATTACTCTAAAGGCAGTTCTTTTTTTTTTTTAAGGTAATTGTATGCTATTTTTTTAAATTTTATTCATTTTGTAAAAATATTACATTCAAAAAATATGAGGTCCCATTGAACCCTACCACCACCACCCCACCACTCCCCCCACAGCAACACTCCCATCATCATGACACATCCATTGCATTTGGTAAGTACATCTCTGGGAATCTCTGCACCTCATAGTCAGTGGTCCACATCATAGCCCATACTCTCCCATGTTCCATCCAGTGGGCCCTGGGAGGGTTTACAATGTCCAGTGATTGCCCCTGAAGCACCATCCAGGGCAACTCCAAGTCCCAAAAACGCCTCCACATCTCATCTCTTCCTCCCATTCCCCATACCCATCAGCCACCATGGCCTCTTTTCCCACACCAGTGCCACCTTTTCTCTGTGGACCTTGGATTGGTTGTGTCCGTTGCACCTCTGTGTCAAGAGGAGGCTCAGATTCCACATGGATACTGGGATGCAACCCTCCTACTTTCAGTTGTAGGCACTCTAGGCTCCATGGTGTGGTGGTTGTCCTTCAACTCCATCTTAGCTGAGTGGGGTGAGTCCAATAAATCAGAGCGTAGGAGCTGAAGTCTGTTGAGTCTCAGGGCCTGGCTATCATATTGTCAGTCCAGAGATTCAAATCCCCTAAATATATCTTAAACCCCAAAACCAACTACAATTCCAGTAAAGTAGCATGAAAGTCTTGTGAAAAGAGATCCCATCTGAGTCCAGTTCCATCACGCAGAAACACCAGCTCCAAAGAAGGGCCATCTGACATGGCAGTGAACCCCATCTGCCATGACCATAGAACCCGTGGGTCTCTTTAGCCCTCAAAGGAACCAATACCTGGGGTTGTTTCTACTTTATCTGTATCTTAGACTCTGCTCAGCTGTGCATAAGGGCAATCCTTCTGACAACCTCCAGACTCTTTTTTAGAGACTCATAGCCATATAAACTCATTTCTCCTTTCCATTTCCCCCTTACATTAGGTCAAACAGCATTTTAATGTCATGTTATTATATGTAGACAGGGATATTCTGCTGATCCACATTGAACCTTTAATTCAAGGTCATTTTCTAGTTGCATCATCAGTTGGTACTTGGTAGTGATCCCTCGGTGCCAGGGAGGCTCATCCCCGGGTGTCATGTCCCACGCTGGGGGGAAGGCATTGCATTTACATGCTGAGTTTGGCTTCGAGACTGGCCACATTTGAGTAACATGAAGGCTGTCAGGAGGAAATTCCTAGGCACAGTGCTTCTCTAGACCTTGTTCTTATTTCAGGCATATAGGCTCACAAGCATAGTCATTAGTATCATGGTCTCACTGTTGGACCCTCATTCCCTCCTGGGGGACTGCCACTGCTCCCCTAGGGACCACGACAGAGCACCCCCGGCCAGGAACCCAGTACCCCCCCCAGCTGTAGTTTTTAATTGTTGCCATTATCAGTATATCCAAACATTACCATGCACCCTTTACATAAGGCAGTTCTTATTTAACCTATTTTGACTGTGGGTTTTATCTGTCATATTTTATTTTTACCAATCTTTTAATACTTTTAGTTATTTGTACTGATATAATATTCATTTCTAGACTCTCTTTCAAGCATCTCTCTCAGTATCTTAAATACATCATGCCACTGCCTTCTTTCCTGCATGGTTACTCATGAGAAATCAACACTTAATCTTATCAGGTATGCCTTGTAGGATATGCATCATTTTTCTCTTGCTGCTCTCAGAATTCTCTTTGTCTCTTTTATTTGACATTCTGATTTGTATGTGTCTTGGAGTTGGTCTATTTGGATTTATTCTCATAGGAGTATGTTTTTTTTGGACATGGATATTTATGTCTTTCAATAGGTTGGTAAATATTCTATCATTATTTCTTCATATATTCCTTCTGTACCCTTTCCCTTTTCTTCTACTCCTGGGACAGTCATACTAGATGAGATGTTTGCACATCTCTTGCTGTCATTTGGTTACTTGAGACCCTGTTCAATTTTTTCCACTTATCCATTTTTTCTTCATCTTTTTGTATGTTCACTCTCATAGTCCATGTCTTCAAGTTTTATTCATTTATTTTCCCTTTCCCAACATCGCTCCCTCATCTGTCTGCTCATTGTTTTGTACTTGTGTCTGCTCACTATGTGTGCTCATCTTCTTTAGGAGGCCCCTGGAATTGAACCCAGGAGCTCCCATGTAGGAGGTGGACACCCAGTTGCTTGAGCCACATGTGCTGCCTGCTTGTTTCTCCTCGTGTCAGCACATTGCATCATCTTGTTGCATCAGCTCATCTTATTTAAGAGACAATGAGAACTGAACCCAGGACCACCCATGTGAGAGCCAGACACCCAACTGCTTGAGCTACATCCACTCCTTCCAGTGTATTTTTTATTTAATTTATTGTGCCTTTTGACGTTTGGGGGGTTCCTCTGGCTCTGCCCAAGCTGCTTGAGGGGGAGGTGTTAGATGGATGCACAGCGGGCGCAAAGAATGCTGCTGAGACGGCAAGTGGTGGTAACATGCAGTCTGCTTTATTCAGGAAGTGCTGGACAATATATATTGTGGGGTGAGGGGATGGGGCAGGCAGGAGACGGCGTGTGGGGCATTGGTCGGTTGGGGCTGGTGGGAGTTAGGCGATGTGAAAGTTGGCCGGCGGGGATTGGCCGGTGGTCGTTGGATGGCATGGCCCCGGCGAGGGGGAAGAGGGGGAGGCAGTAGGTCGGGCTCCGCGGTTAGGCAGGAACGGTCGAGAGGGCGTGGCTCGCCCGTACCTCCGCGAAGAGCGGGCGGCCCATTCGCCAGACAGGGAGGGCGGGACTCGCCCATGCCCTTGCGGAGAGCAGGAAGCCCGTCCGTTCTACCAGTTCCCTTGGCCCACTGCAGCTCGCCTAGATAGCCTTCCCTCAATTCCCCCTCTCTGAGTGGCAGGGAGGTGGGCGAAGTTTGCATTGGCAAAGGAAAGAGGGGGAGGGGGAGGGCATAGTGGCAATCTGGGGCTAGCAGGTAGCCAGTCGGCAGGTCCGCAGCTCGAAGGTGGTCCGGCGATGGGACAGGCAAATGGCTGCTTGGTTCTGGAGGGCAGCGGCGGTATTGGCGGGGCCCGGGGCAAATGAAGTTTTGGAAGATCCGTCTCCTGAAAAGTTAGTGGGGGCTAAAAGGCAGGTAAGCCATGGGCTGGGGGAAGTGGGAGCGCGAGGTGTCGTGGACAGTTTAGCGGGGCCGTAGCTGCTTGAGAGCGAGGGCAGCAGGTGGGGCCGAGGTTACAGGAGGCGTGGGGCACCTGCGGGGAGAACGGGCGGGAGGAGGCCAGGAAGACAAAATGGGGGGGGGGGGCGTTCTCCGTGGTGGCCAGTCGCTGATAGTTGACCTGTATGTGTGAGCTAAAAATTGCATTAGCCTGATCCTTGGCGAGTTGTCCGACTGCCAAAGCGAAGAGGAGAATAATTAGGGGGCCCAAAATAGGGAGGATGTAGGGGAGGATCCAGTTGAATCCCCAGGAGAGGCCTCCTTGGGTTTCTCTTTCTCTTTTACGTTTTGCTAGCCCCTCCCTCACTTGGGCCATGTTATCTCTAATGAGGCCGGAATGATTAACATAAAAGCAACATTCTTCCCCTAAGGCTGCGCAGAGCCCTCGCTCTTTAAGGAAGAGGAGATCTAAACCTCTGCGATTTTGGAGCACTACTTCGGACAGAGAGTTTAGGGATTTTTCTAGGTGGGAAATGGAGCTTTCCAGACGAGTTATGTCTTCGTCGACGGCTCTCCTGATAGAGGAAAAGGAGGTTTGTTGTGTAGTGAGGACTGCAATCCCAGTACTAGCTCCAGCAAGACCTAGAAGTGAAGCAATTGTAATGGCGGTGATAATTTCTCTCTTCTGTACGTAGGTTGGTAGAAGGTGGCGCTGCCAGGAGTCAAAGAATTGGTTATCATTGTGAAAATAAATGCGGGGGAGTATAATAGCGAGCATTCAGGTTTCACGGGTAGAGTTGAGGGTTTGGACACTAAGACATGGGGTGAGGCCGGTGGAGGAACATAGCCATCTTGTGTCATTATGGGGTATTAGGAACTGGGCAGTTGCTTCAGGGGTAGCGGTGAAATTGCAAAGAGTTTTCATGGAAAAAACGATAGTACCCCCGATCTTAGTGACGCAGAGCCCGCTCTGAGAGACTGACCGAATTGTCAGCCCTATTCTCGTTTGATTCCAGCTGCAGGAGGCAGGATTGCTACTTGTGGAGGTTTGGTAAGAGGCATTGGTGGCTATAGCCTCATAGTATGGTGCCGCGGAGGAGTAGCATAACCAACAATCTTTTGTGAGATTGGGGTTGGAAGAGTTTAGAGAGAGAAATGAGGCATTAAGGAGGGCGATGAGCGGGTTATGCAGACTCAGTGAGGGTGCGTCAGAGGAGACATTAGAGGAGACGCTAGAACGAGAAATGATAGGGCGAGTATAATGAGGCAATGGATTGAGGACTGAATTAGGGCCGACTGGGATGGGGGACGGTGAGGAGATGGCCGGGTTTTTTCTTATAAGAAAGAAGGCACCAGCGTCATGCCCATTCATGTAGAGCCGTATTCCCCATGTGCGGCCAGCAAGCCATTGGACGTCACTGGGATTTTTTACTTGTAGGGTGACGTTGGTTTGCTGCGGGGAGAGTTGACGACCGAGTAACTTAAGGTTGGGGTCATTATTCGGGGCTCCCTGCCATCCGACTGCCATGGATTTGCACCCCCAGGCGGGGCAATAATAGTGTGCAGGGTCATGGCAGGAACGGGAGGAGGAGCCTGCTGAAGAAGGACAGATATAATAGCCTGAAATTGGAGGTCCCCCGGGGCCTGGGACAGCACCTCCCCCGCTGCCATAGCAGCCCTGTCCCTGGCATCCCGGGTAACAATTGGGACTTTGGCCTGTAAGGCGGCAAAGGTGAACAGAGAAGATAGGGGAGGTGGAGGTGACCTTGTATTGAAGTAATTTCTCCTGTTGCCAGAGGCTCAATGTCCAATTAAAGGGTTGGTGTGATGGGTTAGAGAGGACAGGTGCAGGGTTGGATAGGAGCGCGAGCATTAAGAGGAGCAAAGATTTAAGTGGAAGAGTACCCGGTGGGGGGGGGGTGCGGCCTGAGATGTCACGGGCTCGGTGGTAGAGCCAGATTAGCTGCAAGAGTTGGGGGTCATTGGTTGGGGCGATTGGAGAGGTCTCTTCGCTCAGCGTCATCTTGGACACCCGATGGGCGAGGAACCACAGCTTGCGCTTGTCTCGTCGTGTCATTGTGGGCGGTGGTGGCGGGCGGATGTTGCGTCCGGGGATCCAGATTGGTTGTGAGGCGGTTTCTGGAAAGACACAAGCAAAACCTCTCCCTTGGGTAAGGAGGGGCCATGGCCCTTCCCATGTGTTCTTCTCTGGGTCTTTCCAATAGACCATGGGCATGGGGGTGGGCAGATAAGATGGCCCCCAGTGCTTATGGGTGGGCAAGAGGCCCTTGCTGTCGAAGGTTAGAAGGTTTAGGTGGATGAGACATGTTGTAATGATTTCATCTGCAGAATTTTGGGGGGCAATTGCCTTCTCTTTCTCTATTTGGGTTTTTAGGCGGCGGTGCTTATTTTCAACGAGCGCTTGCCCCTGTGGGTTGTAAGGAATGCCAAAATGGTGCATGATGTTATAGGCTTGCAGGAATAATTTAAAGCTGCTGCTGTGGTATGCGGGCCCATTATCGGTTTTTAGATCCCAGGGGACGCCCATGAACAGGATGGCCTGTCAAAGGGCCTTGATGCAGTATTTGGCTGATTCTCCTGGGAGGGTGGCCGCATAGGTGAGGTGTGAGTAATTGTCAATAGCGACGTGGACATATTTGAGCCTCCCGAATGAGGGGACGTGGGTAACGTCCATTTGCCATGGAGAGTTGGGTTTTAGACCTCGGGGTTTACTCCTTGAGGCTGCAAGGGCCCAAGCGGAAGGAACGGCGCGCAGGTCTGACATGAGCGCACGAGGTGCTTGCACGTTTCAATAGGTAAGTCTGGCAGTAGATGCCTCAGCGAGGTGGCCGAGAAATGAAAACGGGCGTGTAGGGACTTACCCTGGTTAATATGATCCCCAGCGGTGGCGAGGGCAAAGGCAGAGACTGCCCGATCGGCCTCCGCGTTGCCCGCAGCCAAAGGGCCAGGCAGGGCTGTGTGACTCCAAACGTGAGCAATGTACCAGGGGTGGGACCTCCCTTCAAGAAGGCGCTGGAGCATGGCGAGGGCCGTGTCAATGGGTGTATCTCTCGGGAAGAATACCGCATAGGCGAGGGACTTGCATACCTGCAGCGTATATAAGCTGTCTGTGAAGATGTTAAGGGGCTGGTCTGCAAAGGCCTGGAGGCAGGCGACAACTGCCGAGAGTTCACCCGCCTGTACCGAGTGAGGGTTAGTAAAGACTCGCCTAATGGGCTGGTTTTGGTGCTTGACATAGGCAACAAACGCAAACTTAGTTTTAGAGGTGTCGGTAAAGGCCGTGGTACAGTGAGGCAGAGGCGTAGAGGAAGGGAAAGAGTGCTGCTGGGCTGCCAAGGGCGTACGAGTAAGTCCCTGGAGGAGTTTGTGGGAGGGGTAGTGGTTATCAAAGGACCCCTGGAAGCGTGACAAGAGGATTTGAGCTGAAGGTTCCTCTTGAAGAAGCAGGCTGAACCCTTGCGCTGTGAGGGGCCAGACTATGGTGGAGGGTGTGGTATTGTAGGTGTGGAGGCTGAGTGTTAGGAGGTCATGTGCCAGGCTGAGCCAGGCGTGGGTGCAGCAGCAAATTTTGGGAAGTCGGCTCTTGGATAAGTGCACCCATTGGAGTGGACCCTCTTGCCAGAGGACGCTGGTAGGCGTTCCGGGGGTGTGGAGTACAAGGGCCAAGATGGGCTTACTGGGGTCATGCCTCTGTAGAGACATGCTGGTTAGAGCCTCATTGACTAACTTAATAGCGCCCCTAGCCTCCGGCGAGAGCTTGATGCTCCGGGCAGCTGCGGATGTCATAGGTCCTGGCTGCCTGAGGAGGGAGAACAGCGGCTCGAGTTGGGCAGTGGTGATTGGGATAGCAGTGCGAACCCAATTAATATTGCCGCACAGTTGTTGCAGCTCGGCTAGCGATAAGCGATCGGGTACGCGCAGTTGCGGGGCGGTGGGCTGCACATGAGAGGATATACGGAACCCCAGAAATGTAAATGGGGGTGCATGTTGGGCCTTTTCCCTGCTGACGGTGAGGCCTAGTGCCAACAGGTTATCAATGAGCTTAGTCATAATGGTTTGTAGATGTTCTGCGTCCTGATGGGCTAGGAGGACATCGTCCATATAGTGGATGATATATGCCTCTGGCCGAAGCGGGGCGACTGTGTAGTTGACAAAATTCTGACAGATGGTGGGGCTGTTGCGCATGCCTTGTGGAAGGACGCGCCATTGATAGCGGGGGTTAGCCCCCCTGTGGTTGCCCAGGGGCACCGTGAAGGCGAACTTGGGCCTGTCCCTAGGGTGTAATGGGATGGAGAAGAAACAATCCTTGATGTCTAGAATGAGTATATGATAGTGTGCAGGGATGGCTGATGGGTGAGGTAAACCGGGCTATGCGGAACCCATGGGAATAATGTGTTTGTTAATCTCCCTGAGGTCATGTAAAAGCTGGTACTTATCTGTGGATTTCTTGTGGATAATGAAGACAGGCGAATTGTAGGGGCTGGTGGAAGGCTCTATGTGTCCCTTTTTTAGTTGTTCCTGCACTAGTTGTGCCAGAGCTTCAAGCTTGTGGGGCGGTAAAGGCCACTGCTCAACCCATATAGGCTCCTCTGTGTCCCACTGCAGAGGGGCGGGTTTTGGCCGAGTGCCGCGAGCAGTGGCCCACTCTATTGGGGGGGGGGCCGTGGTGATGGACGCTCCAGCCTGTGAGAGGACATCTCTTCCCCAAAGGACAGTGGGGAGCATGGGGAGGAAGAGGGGCCGAAAGGTGCCAGAATGTCCCTCTTCATCCTCCCAGGTGAGGGTATCGCGCGCCTGCTTAGAGGTGGCGGCCCCTGTGGCCCCTTGGACGGGGGCGCCGTCCACTAGGTACCAGTAATTTTCATAAAGGGAGGGGAAGCAGGAAACTTCCGCTCCCGAGTCCAGGGTACTGTGAAACCATTGCCCATCTACTTTGAGCGCTAGCGTTGGGCGGTCGTTCCGATGGGGAGCGCCCACATCAGGGCTTTGGAGGCCGCACAGTGGTCTCTTGGTGTTGGGGCTGAGACCTGCCCCGCTGGGAGTTTAAAGGCGGCGCAGGCTGGAGGGAGGTTACGCGGCATTCTCGGGCCCAGTGGTAGCCGTGGCCACAGGCACCTGGAAGTTCTGCCATAGGATTCGATAGCCATGATGTCCATTTTCCTGTGGAGTCACTACACTGCTTCTTGGCTTTCAATGATATGGCTCTGTATCTTCTGAGGGCATCTACCTCAACAGTCTTGAATGGGATGTTAGAGGAGTGGGCAGAGACATGGTAGAGAGTTACTTGCTGCTGCTGGTAGGCAATCAAGTTGTCCTTCCACAAATTTCTCCCACACAGAGGGCAGCTCATGACAGTCCATTGTTCCTGTCTCATTTTTAGTATTTACAGTCCACCTCTTGATAGGGATGGCATGTTCAGAGTGACTGGACACTATTGGGTTAAGCCCTTCACTTGCATCAAATCTTAGGCTGCACATAGTTGCTTTTATAAGGGGCTATATTGTACTTTGGCCCTTTCCACAATTGTGACTAAAATGCAAGGGTTACTTGTTTAGAATGTTGCCTGTGTCACAAACCCCACCCAAAGCCATTATTCATGCTGGCCACATTCAATTAGCAGGGTAAGTCAAGGTCGGCCCCCATTACTGCTTGAGACTTTGCTATTGCCCTCTTTAACTTTTTTTAAAAAGCAGCCTGTGGGGTGTTCTCATTTACATGCATAACATTTCCTAATTAACACATACAATGGTTTTAATATCTGAGCTAAAAGTGTCTTCAATATGCCAACAACCTCAGAAAGACCATGAACTTTTTTAGAGTTTATGGTGTGGGAAAATATACTTTAACAGCAATGGTTTGACAGAGCAGCAAGGACCTTGTAGTTTGTCCCAGTTGTTTGCCCATTCCAGGCACTTAAGATACCATTATTTCTGATGCTTCTTTTAATTTTGAAAGAATTAGTGGTTAATATATCATCAATATAATGAAATAGGGTTACAACCACAAGTTTTTTTTCCATGCAGCGAGATTCTTTGCCACGAGGCCAGGACAAATGGTTGAGCTATGCACATTGCCTTGGGGAAGCAGTGCAAAATACACCATTGCCCTTTTCACATGAAGGTGAATGTAGGCTGGCTTCACTTTCCTAAAGAGATAATAAAGCTTTAGCATGTTCTAAAACAAAGGAGTAATGATATAACTGGATATTAATTTCTTGCAACAGACTAGCAATATTTGGGGCCACTGCATACAGCAGTGTTATTACTTTAATTCATGATAATCTATTGTTATGCACCACCCCTGACTGTCCCCAATCACCACTCTCTTTCTGTAACCAGAGAACTGCTGCTTAAGTAAGAGGTGGAATAAATCAGTTACATACAAGCCAAACCATCTGCTGCTTGATTTTCAGAAAGAGAGGTTGTTTCTGTGACACATAACATTGTAAAAAAAATCATTAAAACCATAATTAACAACGTTGTACTTTTATCTGATATTATGCTGAAACATTGTAAATTTCCAGGAATTTTATATACTCTTAAGTATTCATGTGAGCATTTTAGTCAAACAACTTTCATTAACAGAGAGTTAAAGAGTCTCTCTTAAACATTTTTCATTCAACTCAAAACATATCAAATGAACTTAACCATCTCATTAGTTTACTTTTGTCTTTTACACCTTTACCATGATTACATTAATTAACAGGTATTTTATTTTAGCAGAACAGGAAAAAATACTTTCTCCTTAATTTTATGAAAACCTAAGGTTTCTAATGGAATCAAGATGTATCTCTCTACCACCACTTCAATATGCAGATTCAGTTGGCCTCTTACAAGTTTTCCTTGTATGAAGCTACCTTTTGTTATTAGCATCAATTCAGTTCCTGTTTGATAATGACTTCCTGGAATTAGCCATTTAAATATTTCACTTTAAACAATGTTTCTATAAACTCCTTATAACTATTCATAACCACATAGGTTATATTACTTCATCTTAAGACAAATTCCACCCTCACAGCACACAGAACACATTCCGTTTCTTGATGGTCCCTCTTACAATACATTCTACAAGTTCTGTTCCACATATTTCCATTCTGCTTTTATGAAAACCAGCCATTTTTTTTCCTTGTCTGCACCTGTTCTCATGCTAATTTTGGTTTCTTAGTTAAATTCTCCCTCTGATCCATGTACATCAGTCAGAGATCCTGCTCCAACTGTTAACTCTTCCTCCACTTACCTTGCCTTTGCTTTGGCTGCTAATGGATTGTTAGTACTATCGTGCAAGGCAAAGAGGAAGGACCAGGCAATGTCTACAACCACTATACATTGCTCTTTCTTAATAAAAGTCCCCGTTACTCTTTGCTCTAACTGCACTAATCCAGCAGGAGTGTATGGGGCATCCCCCAACTCCCTCATGGTCCTCAATCATCTCTCAGCTGGTCAAGCTCATATTACATGGAAGTGCCTGATTGCCCCAGGATCCTACCCACAGCAGACACCCGATGTAAAGTAGGGTCTCCCTAACACTATCTGGAATGGCTAGCATGCTTTCAACTGCCTTATCCTGGTGGGATTCTCTGGAAAATCCTGCAAACTATGCCATTTGTAACACAGGAGGATCAAGCCTGGTAAAGCCAACAAAATATTTTTGATATTCCGAAGAATCCACATAGAAGTTATAAAGCCAGCAGAAGCCATGCCATTTTATTTACTCACATAACCCAATGATGGCCATCAGGCAGTGACTGTGATGTGGGCTATGGGTGGAAGGCTCTTTGTCTCTTCAGAGATAACTAAGCTGTTTGACTTGTGAGTGTGGAACGGTAAGAGGCTGCAATCCTGCCCTTAGGGAAAATGGCAACAGGCTCCAGTCCCAGGAAATGTTTAACAATGCAAAGGCTATAATCTTTAAGTATTTAGGGGAAATGCGAAAAGTAAATATGCTAAAAGCTTATCTAGAATATCTGGAGTCCATACTAAAAGCTTACCTAAGATATGGAAGATATATGCTAATTGAAGCCTATTGAGAACTGGAACAAAGGGACCATTTGGCCTTTCCTCTCTGTATAAAAGACATTTGAAAATCTTGTTCAGGGCTCAAGATTCAAACAGAAGTTCCCGAGACCGGCCGGCCGTCAATAAACCATTTTTCCTTCTCAAAATCATTCCTGAGTCCTGGCCTCTCTATACTTAAATAATTAAACTTCTCTTAAATTCCACAACATTTTTGGCGACCACGAAGGGACAACAAATGAAGGTCAGAGACGGTAGCATTTTGCTGCCCCTTCCAAATCCCCGAGGAAGCCGGGAGGACTCAGGTGAACCCCAAATCTGGGCGCCCCTGGATTAATTTTAATCCAGAAAAGATGTGGGCTCCACCAGAATCTTCCCAACAAAAATCGAGGGCAATGAAAGGTCTGAAGAGAAAGATTCTGGGAACGAAAAAGAACTCCGAACTTGGAAGAAAGTAAGACTCCCCAGGTGAGCACAGTCTGGAAGGCCCTAGCTTTAATTGCTAGGAAGGGGAGGCTGATCACCTTCCGAGAGAACCCTAGTAGCCCCAGAAGGCTGGGAAGAAGCCATTCTCTCTAGGCTTGGGAAAAGGAGAAAAACCGGGGAAAAGCCCTGGTGTTTTGGGTTTGTCTAACTGCATGTTAGAATCTGGTACTGGTCTTATATCCACTAAAGGAGTGGAGTCTCGATTTTAATAGGAAGGGCTATTTATAGGTTCAAGTCCTAATGTCCTGAAAATTGGTCTAGATTAAGGAAAACAAAACTTGGTTACAGGAAAATGGATCGGCTTTTCTAGTGGAGCTTGGTCTGGGTGTAAAGTTTAAACAGAAGAAAAGTCTAGGTGAAATCTTTTGGTATGGTGCTAATTTGTGAATGAATTCGCTTTATACCAAATGTTAAGTGTTCTGAGGTTTGTGATGGCTGTGGGGGCAGCCATGGTGAAAATAAATATATAAACTTGTGGGTCAGATTAGTAACCTTTGTGCTTCTGTCTGTGTCAGCTCAATGCTAATGTTGGAGTTGTGTCCTTATGTAAAGTGAAATTACAGCTGAGCTGGAGCCCTCCCTTGCCATTGGCAAGGGGGTGAAATGATTCTGGGGCAAAAGCTGAGGAGTCTGGATGTTTGCAGAGTCTAGATGTTTGTGCATGCTCTGCTGTCTTGTCTCTGGTCTGGCCCTTTGCCGGGGCTTGGAGGCCATCTGTGTCCGCGCCAAGCACCCAAGTTTGTTGGGAATGTCCCAGTCAGGGCGGCTGGGTTCCTGGGAGAGTTGCCAAATTTGAGTAGGTTTTGTCTGCCCATTTTGGCTGAAAGCTGGAAAGGGGGGAGTGGCTTGCCCCTTTCCAGTGAGTCCACCCTTCTGTTCATAAGCTGCATTCCTGTTTGTTGTGCACCCGACTGCCTGGAAGGGGGGGAAGTGAAGGGAGTAGAAAGCAGAATCAGAATAAATGCAGTAAAGTTCCCTCCTTAGGGTGTCAAAGCCAAAATACGTTTGCATTCTGCTCAGGTTCTTAGAAGGTATTGTAGTAACTTTAAGTAAGAGAATGTGTTCTGTGAAAGTAAAATTTGTCTTAAGGGTATAAATAATTATAAAAGTTTTACAAAGCATTGTTTAAATTAAGGTATTTAAATGGCTAATTGCAGAAAGTCATTATTTAACAAAACTGAATTGATAATAATAATAATAAAAGGCAATTTTATAACAAACTTATTCGGCAGCCAATCTCCCCTGCCAACTTGCTTCCAAAAAAAACTGTTTCTAGTATTACATGCTACTAAGTATTTAAAGTGAAAAAAAGTTCATTATTTTAACAAGCTTGTTTAGTATTAATGGCAATTATATGTTGTAAGAAGTTTGCCTGGTAACTTAGTATGTGGGATATATGGAGTGTGTTTTTATTGTTAAGGAAACAGAAGATGATTTTGTCCTAAGATAAAATGATTGATTATTGGAAAGAGTAGAGTGTGAGACAGAACCTGAATGAATACTGAAAGTGTAGAAGGTTTGTGGAAGAAAAATTTTTATGATTAAAATTGAGTAAGATCAATATACAAAGAATCTTTTATCAATAGCTTCTTGTGCTTTAACCTCATCATTTCCTCAGTGTTTAAAGAAGAGTCTTACCTCTTTTAAAAGAACATTTATGTTCTAGAAATCAAATCCTGAAAAGTAGCTTTTTATTTCAAACTAACTGCAAGAGATTTATTCTTTTACTTTAAAGAAAAAATTAAAGTAATAGTTAAGTTCATTTAATATGTTATAAGTCAAATGAAAGGTATTTAAAGGTGTTATAAAATTAATAAGTTTTTTTAAAAAAATTAATAAAAACTGTAACTAAGAGTTAAAATCATTTATAAATGCATTTATATTATAAAACAGTGGAAAGACAATAACTAAAATTATACCTGAGTGAATTTATTTATTTTATTTTATTTTATTTACTTTGTAATAATATTACATTAAAAATATATATATATGAGGTCCCATTGAACCCTACCTCCCCCAAACCACCTCTCCCCCCCCTCAGCAACACTCCCTCCCATCATCATGACACAGCCATTGCATTTGGCAAGTATATCTTTGGGCACCCCCGCACCCCATGGTC
Source organism: Dasypus novemcinctus (assembly GCF_030445035.2). NCBI lineage: Eukaryota > Metazoa > Chordata > Mammalia > Cingulata > Dasypodidae > Dasypus > Dasypus novemcinctus. Next base: position 15,340,851 of record NC_080702.1, on the reverse strand, counting down.
AACGGTTCACACCATGGCCCACACTCTCCCCCATTCCATCCAGTGGGCCCTGTGAGGATTTACAATGTCCGGTGATTGCCCCTGAAGCACCATCCAGGGCAGCTCCATGTCCCAAAGACGCCTCCACCTCTCATCTCTTCCTGCCTTTCCCCATACCCATCAGCCATCATGTCCACTTTTCTCAATCCAATGCCACCTTTTCTATGTGGACATTGGATTGGTTGTGTCCATTGCACCTCTATGTCAAGAGGAGGCTCAGATTCCACCTGGATGCTGGATGCAATCCTCCCACTTTCAGTTGTAATCACTCTAGGCTCCATGGTGTGGTGGTTGTCCTTCTTCAACTCCATCTTAGCTGAGTGTGGTGAGCCCAATAAGTCAGATTGTAGGTGCTGGAGTCTGTTGAGGCTCAGGACCTGGCTATCACATTTTCAGTCCAGAGATTCAAATCCCCTAAATATATCTTAAACCCCGACACTAACTGCACCTCCAGCACATTAGCATGAAAGTCTTATGAAGAGAGATCTCATCTGAGTCCAGATTCGTCACACATAAACACCAGTTCCAAAGAGGGGCCATCTGACCTAGTAGTTAACCCCATCGGCCATGACCATAACTCCCATGGGTCTCTTTGGCCCTCGAAGGAACCGATATCTGGGGGTTGTAGCTGCTTTTTCTGTCTCTCTGACTCTCCTCAGTTGTGCATAAGGGCAGTCCTTCTGACAGACTCCAGACTCTTTTTTAGAGACTCGTAGCCATATAAACTCATTTCTCCTTTCCATTTCCCCCTTACATTAGGTCAAACAGCATTTTAAAGTCATGTTATTTTATGTAGACAGGGATATTCCGCTGATCCGCGTTGAACCTTCCGTATGAGGTCATTTTCCAGTTGCATCATCAGTTGGTAGTTGATAGTGGTCCCTCGGTGCCAGGGAGACTCATCCCCGGGTGTCATGTCCCACACTGGGGGGAAGGCATTGCATTTACATGCTGAGTTTGGCTTCGAGACTGGCCACATTTGAGTAACATGAAGGCTGACAGGAGGAAATTCCCAGGCACAATGCTGCTCTAGGCCTTGTTCTTATTTTAGGCTTATCAGCTCCCAAGCATAGTCATTAGTGTCAGGGGCTCACTGTTGAACCCTCACTCCCTCCCGGTCCCCGCCGCTGCACCTGGGAGACTGTTGCTGCTCCCCTAGGGACCACGACAGAGCACCACTGGCCAGGAACTCAGTACCCCCCCCGCTGTGGTTTTTAATTGTTGCCACTATGAGTATATCCAAACATTGCCATGCACCCTGGACATATGTTCTGTACAGCTCCCTGTCAGCCATATATCCCCTGTCAATGGTATCCCATACCAGTATTCCTCCATTGCCTTTGTTGAACCACTCTGTGGTCCAGAACTCCCTGAAATTTGAAGCCCAATATAATGTCAGGGTCCCTTACTAGGAAATGGCATATAGCTATGGGTTTAAAGGTTATATAAAGAATACGTGTTGACTTGGAAAAAATTCTACATCCTATCTTTCCCCCCCCCCCCCTAATTATTGAGCTTCTCTTCACAGGAGCCCTAGACCACAGCAATGCATATATATAGTATACAGCACTCCCATACATCCACCACAAAACCTTTCCCTTCCACAGCGATACTCTTACACCCTATTCACATCATATTTACTTAACATAATGTACAGAGTCTGAGACAATAGCTTTCAAACAAGGTGACATTTGTGCTTACATTGTGGTGCATACTTTAGGATACACAGTTTTTTACATTCTTAGTTATCCTATGTTTTACATTATGGTTTACATTATCAGTCTGTCATCTCCTATATGTTATGCTGTAATATTACATGTTTTATATCCATCCTTGTGTACTCTCACGAAACTCCTCTCTTACCCCCCATTTACCTTGGTTACACACATTTAATGTCCATTTTCCCTTCCACCTTGGTGCCCACAGTGACAGCCAGCCTCCATTTCCCAAGGAGCCGCTTCCAGATATAGATGGAATAGTGTTCAGGGTCTAACTTGCTCAACTGCCCCAATGCCCTGGGAGCCACCCTTTCTCTCGAGGGATACAGTTCCCTCTATTTGATGGCATTAGTCCTCCCCAGGATGTGGGTCCACCCCCACTCTCACTACTTGGGTTTCTACCCCATGGTGTCACCCACTCTGGCAGAATGAGCAGTTAGACATTCCCCAGGAGCCCGTCCTGCATCAGACCCTCCCCTCCGGGCATTCTATACAGGTAACCCTCTTTATTATATTTTGATATGATTTTCTCGGCATTTTACTCTCCACCAACACCTGACCCTCTCCTGTGTTCTTATGCTACCCCTCCCTCCCCCCACTTTTGGGCAATGTTACCCATCCGCCCATCCCCAGCCTCCCTCAAACCCGCAAAGCCCCAACCAAAGGCAACCCCTGCCCCCCTTTTATCTCTTCTTTGTGTTCATACTTACCACCATCTCGTCTTAAATTCCACCCCTGTAGACATTGGCTCACATCCTTCCTCCACCCTCCGATTTCCTGTAAGCCTATCATTCAGTCTCTTGCTATCTAGGGCAGCTTGGTTATTTCAAATCATTGAGGTCATGTAGTATTTGTCCTTTAATGTCTGGGTTGCTTCACTCAACATAAGGTTCTCAAGATTCATCCATGTTATCACATGCTACCTGAGTGAATTTAGCCTGAAACTATTATTTAAGTGTAAATTCTAAACTAACCTTTCCTTTGTTTATGGTTACTTCAAGCCTAACCTCACCCTTTCCCTTTGCCTATGGTTATTTCATAATTAAGAAGAGCTGGGACATCACTGTCTCCTCTCCTGGTATTAGTAACCCTTTCTCTCATGAATTCAAGTGTAAACTAAATAAATTGCTGCCTGATAGAATAAGGTTAAATGACCACTAAAGTTTTATTATCTCCAAAACCAAAAAGGGAGGTAGAGGGAGAGAAGTCTCCTGCCTTGACGGTCAGTGTTCCTAAGAGTGGCAATTCATGAGAGAAAGCAGTCTGTCTCCCTGAGGCTTAAATAGCCTCAGTAAATATATATAAAATTAATCTTGTTGCTTATCCAAAATTCTTCTAATTTCAAAGTAAAATATAAAGTTCTAAAACAAAATAGTGCTAAGGCATTGAGAACATTTTAGTTATTACAGTCCATTAAGTAAGTAGGAAAATTCTTATAGTAAACTGCATAGTCATAATGCAAATTAAAAAGTTTCAAGAGTCTTTGAAATGTTTGCAGTCACACTTGTTTTGTAAAGATTAGAAGTTTAAAGTAATTAAAGTTATGTTTTTGTCTCAAACTATTTATATCTGCCTATTTGCTCAAATTGTTGAAGTTAAATATGCAGTTATATAAGTAATATGTATTTCTGGACCCCTAATTAATTAAGCTAAACAATATATAAAATAATGCAAACTATAAGTAATATCAATGAGTTGTGTTTGTATCTAACCCTTTGTGTCTGCCCATTTAAAAAAAAAAGTGCTCAATGTATGTCTTCATACATCAGGATAATATCAAATTAACAAATAAAAATTCTTAAAAGAAGTCTATTCAAATTGTTAAAAATTAAATATGCAGTTATATTTATAAATATTCTTAAAGCCCAAATTAAACTAAGCAAGATAAAAAGTCATAGAAATCTGATTATAGAAACAATTAAGAAAGGGCCTCCTCTTTGCAAGAGCTTTTAAAACAAGACTAGGTGTGGCAGATTAAACCTATCTACTAGGCTAGAGAATTAAGAATCAGTTTGCCTAGTAATTTCCCAGTTTAAACCTTTGTCAGCCATAAAATGCAAAAAAAAAAAAAAAAAACAAAACAAAGATCAGGTTAATTTTCACATAAAAAAATGTTAATGTAACCTAGTGGCCTGCTGCCTCAGTCTCCCACTCCCGGGTTGGACAGCAGTAAAAGAGACCAGTTTAAGCCAGTCCTATGGGCAGTAAAAAAATGCCCAAGAAGGAGCTAACTAAGTTAGTGCCATTTCAGCACTAAATTCTATTCCTTATTTGACAAAGAGGAGCAAGTAAAAACTAAAATAGTTGGAATGTGATAGAAAAAGCAGTTAAATCAAACTTTTGCGTGAGAAAGTTAAATCTCAGATAAGCTGTAACTTCTGAAGTATCCAATCTATAGAAAAACAGAGGAAGAGCTTGCATGCTAAGCTTAGGGGTATAAATTGTGTCATTTTTCTTTGTTCGTGGCACCAGCCATATCTAGCTCTGCACCCCTTCTTGCAAGATTGAGAATAAATTATTTTCTTCTCCACAATCTAGTGAGCCTTATTTTCTTCCAGAAGATTTCTTTCCAACAAAATAAAAGTAATTAGTGGCTCTATTAACAAATTTCAGTAAGTAAAAGAAAGTCCATAAAAACTATGGAGAGATCTTTCCTGAGTTATGATTTAAAAAATTAAGTAATTGTGTAATGTGTTTTAAAACCTAGTAGTCAGTATGCATGTGTTTTAAAACCTGGTAGTCAGTATGCCTGTGTTTTAAAACCTGGTAGTCAGTATGCTTTTAAATTAATAATTTTCATAACTTAAAGAAAAGAAGTTTTTAGCTTCCTGTAAAAGAAAAAGAGAACATTCCTTGCATAAACTGTTATAGTTTCACTTTTATTTAACTTGAGTGTAATCTCCCATAGTTAATTTATAAACTAAATTAACATTATGTACAAAATCTTTAGAGTAATAAATATTGTAAGTTCACATTAGTGAAATTATGCTCAAGGAAAAAGATTGTAGATATGCTCTCTTAAATAAAGAGTGAATTTCTTTCATTAGTATTTGTAATTTAGTAAGTTTATTTAAACATGAAGTGACTAGTCAATGTAGTTATAGTCAATTATAAAGAGTTTGTAAAACATCTTCCAAACTAAAAATGTTTAAATAGTTCTAGTTGTAGAAGTCATTGTTAACTAAAAAAACTTAGATTAGTATTAGTAGCAGAAATAACTTCATGATAATAAACCTGTCTGAAGGCCACTGCAAAGTACACATTTAAGTAAATGGTAATAAAAAGTTGTCTTGATTCTATTGGAAATATTCTGTTTTCATTCTAACAATGACAAATAATATTTTTCCTCTTAGTAAAGTAAAGTACCTACTGTTATCTTCATAGTAAAATTGTGTAAGTAAACAGTCATTTGATATATGTGTTGCATTAAGTTGTTTAAAATATATATAAAAACAAAGAATAAACTTTAACATTGTCAAACTCTTGTGCATTCAAACCAGACCTTGAATACATTACAGGTGGCCTCTCCATGTGAGTTATTGGCTAGGCTGGTCACTGACCCCTCAATTAAAATATGTGCTGTATCAGTCTCTGGTTCTGCTCCTAAAGTCGATGAAACCTATATTGCAGTTTCAAGCTCCTGCAGCAGCCAATAATGACTCAGTACAGCCAAGTGTACAATGGATATCGCCTCCAGACTGGCGCTGTTCCATAGTGCCAGAGAGCACTATGCACCAGGCTAGTAGAATACTAGAAAATCTCTCTAAGATGAAAGATGCTGCAACTTGCTCACTGCGTTGAAGAACATGCTAAGTAGAGCCATGATACCAGGATACTGTAAGTAAAACTTAAACACAATTGGCATTATAGCCTGCTCTCATGGAGAGATAACATGTAAGGTATTACAAACCTGAAACTCAAAACTAATAATTGCAACTCTGAATCCTTATGCATTAAGTAATACATTAGTTAATATTAAGTGCTGTACTTTTATCCTGTACTAAATATATGCCTAATAATTGTAATGTTATCTTTTCTATTTTGAATCAAGTGCAAAAGTATATTAGACATGTTAAATTCCTAGTAAAATCATTTTCTAAACAGTTAATAACATGTCTATAGAATAAGGTGGCAGTCTCAGCCAGTCTCAGTCACCTTCTATATTCTGCTGTACTCTGCTGTGTAGCAAAAGTAAGGCTTGCTTGCTGATAGTGAGTCACCTATTGAACAAGTCAAAATTGCTAGAAATTGTACAATAAAAACCAAGGTGTAAAAATCTTTATTCTGTAGTTCTGATCACTCCCACAAATGAAAACTAAGAGTATTTCCAAATTAGTGTTCTAATCCTGAGTGAAGCCAGTTGCCCAAGGAGTGCCAGTTCACCAGGAGCATCTGACAGAGCGAATGAGTGTCAATCATTAAACAGCTTAGAATGTGTCTTCAGACAAAGCTAAGTGTCTGTTGCAATTTATCTCTAAAGATAAATAACTTAAAAAAGAATATATATGCTGTTCCCACCAGCTTTTAAAAAGTGCCATCTTTATAGGCATCTAACCTTGTCTACCTCTGTAATCCAATGGGTCCTCTTTTAAAAACGGGTATTCCAAATTTTTAATTAAGTTTGTTTCTTTCAGAGTGAACATCTTATTAACCATATGAAAACTTCATCCAACTTTGTACAAAATGCCAGATCCATCTTCCTCCAGTTAGAATAAATTAAGAGTTTTACACCTTATTAAGCAATGACTACAGCCCATGGCCAGCAGGAAGCAGTTACAGAAAAGAGAATGTCTCCCTTCAGCACCCCTTTTAAATTAAAGGTGTAAACTCTTTAAGAGTAAAGTAAAAATAATAGATGGATCTGGAACCTGACTAGAAATCCACGTGAGTGCCAGTGGTAGCAGAATAACTGCAAGAGGCCCCTGCCCAAGATTCTGCTGTCCAGAATAAAAAGTTCTAAACTTCTAAAAACAGTCCTGGATGCTGTACTAAAGACTGATAAATAATCAATCAAAACAACAAACAGCCATCCACCTCATAGCGCCAACAATAATTATGCCAAAGCTTAGCAAGTTAACTTTGGCAAAAAGAGGAGAATAATGTGGGCTATGGGTGGAAGGCTCTTTGTCTCTTCAGAGATAACTAAGCTGTTTGACTTGTAAGTGTAGAATGGTAAGAGGCTGCAATCCTGCCCTTAGGGAAAATAGCAACAGGCTCCAGTCCCAGGAAATGTTTAACAATGCAAAAGCTATAAACTTTAAGTATTTAGGGAAAATGCGAAAAGTAAATATGCTAAAAGCTTATCTAGAATATCTGGAGTCCATGCTAAAAGCTTACCTAAGATGTAGAAGATATATGCTAATTGAAGCCTATTGAGAACTGGAACAAAGGGACCATATGTCCTTTCCTCTCTGTATAAAAGACGTTTGAAAATCTTGTTCAGGGCTCAAGATTCAAACAGAAGTTCCCGAGACCGGCCGGCCGTCAATAAACCATTTTTCCTTCTCAAAATCATTCCTGAGTCCTGGCCTCTCTATACTTAAATAATTAAACTTCTCTTAAATTCTACAACAACTGCACCCATACAGTAGGGAAACAAAGCAGCACAAAGTGGGGTGCTAGCTAATACCTAGCATATGGAATGATTAACAGTGAGTACTTATCTGTGTGGGTTCCCAGGACAGTAAATCAATGGTTTGAGCAATTAACATTCTTTTGTAGGAGACCAATTGTGCTCTTGGTGCCAGTCTATCCTGAGGGGGAATGATCCATCAGCCAGTATGGCCTTCCCCTCCCAGCCCTTCTGCAGACAGCTCAAGGAAAGGGCATTCCTTCTATATACTCTACATTTACATTTTGGTCTGTACACTTTGATAACCTTCAATGAAATTTAAAACAGCCCATACCCGTTATTGGAAGATTATTAGAACAATTATTAGAACAATTCTAATGCCCTAAAAAAAGCCCTATGTTCCATCTATTTTATTCTTCCTTCCCCTTCCCATCAGAACTTTTGGTAACCACAAAGTTTCACTTTTTGAAGAACAATAACTCAACACTAGATAAGGGAGGTGACAGTGGGCATCCTTGTCTTGTTCCAGATCTGAGGGAAATCTGGGGGAAGGAGCAGGTGAAATCTGGGGTTTTGCAGGTCCATGGTTAAAACTACAATATTAGTAATGTCCTCTTGGCAAATATATCATAGGAGGATTACTGGTGTACGGCGTTGGATGTAGGGGGTATGTGGGTCAGGGTGCACATGGGCAGCAGTCTATGGAATATGTTAGTGTTCATCTTGTCAAAGCATGTAATATCAGTTGGTGATATCTCATTTATTGATATCTCAATAAATGAGAAAATATTCAACTCCAATCCTGAGGAGTCCTGCTATATTCTAAATTAGATGGACAACAATCCCACCAGAACAGAAGTAGTGCCTAATAAAAAGAAAACAGACCAATATGTCAAGTTGTCAATTACCCCTCCCTTTGCTAATTCCAATGGTTGGGACCCCAGCTGCCATTGGCTACCCCACAAATGGGTAGCCATGCTAATCGTGAGGATTACTTTAACTTTAAACAAGCTTGTTAAAAATTACAATTAGTAATCAAAGAAATTTACTTTAACCATTTTAAGAGATGGTAAATCTCCATTTCCTTCTATAACATAATTTCATTAAACATGAATGTGCAACTTCCATCATCCTAAAGATTTAATACATATAATAGTAATTTATTTCATTGGTATCCTATAAAACTAGGGAGATTATACATAAGCTAAATAACATTAAAACCATTATATTTCATGCAAGGAATATTCTTTTCCCTCCCTTTACAGGAGGCTAAAACCTCTTTAATAAAATTGCAAATGTGTGAATAATCTTGAAATATACTGACTGCTAGGTTTTAGAATATACTTGTTTAAATTGTTTTAAAAGATATTTCCATAGTTTTCAAGGACTTTTCCTTCATTTATTGAAATTTGGTAATTGGGTTATTAACCACCCTTATTTTAAGGCTGGTAGTTTTAAATTGGGGAATTACAGGGCAAACTGATTCTTAATTCCACAGCCTAGAAGATACTATTTTAATCTTTCACACCTAGCCCCTCCCTCAGAGCTCTTGCAAAGAGAAGGCCTTGAGGATTGGATAGGTCAAAGATCTTGGAAAATGTTTTTCCCTTTCCCAATTGTCTCTATTTTCAGATTTCTATATGACATTTCCTTCCTGCTTAGCCTAATTTAGGTTCTAGGAATACTTATTCACATATATAAGTGTGCATTTAATTTTACAATTTGAATATATCTCTTTTAAGAATTTTCAGTTGTTAACATGATATTACCATCTTGGTCCAGTTCCCAGGGTGAATACTCAAGCTGGGCTGACCCTAGGAAAGGACTTGGCTAGAGATATTTCTTTTGCCTTCTTTTCAGAGGTGTTGGGAGTCAACCATGAGCAAACTAATCTCATGGTGACTCTCAGAATCTGAGTCCTGCAGTTAAATCCAACATTAAAAGCCGATTAAAAAAACTAGAGACTAATTATTCTTTGGCTTTCCAGGAAGCAGCTTCAGGGAGCTACCAATGGTTGGACTTATTCCTTGCTTACAAATACATTTTTGGTTTCTAAGGCATCCTAAAGCATCTCACAGGCCCAAAATGAGGACAGCAGTAGTTGGAAGATTAAAGGCATTTCTAGTTAAACAGAGTTAACTAGTGGTCTAAGAAAATGATATGATGGATGATACCCATTCTTAACTCACAGAGAGGGCCAAGTAAACTCCCAGTGGACTCCTGTTTGACTTAGTCCACTTGCCTAGTCATGTCACAAGGACTTTTTCACCTATCACCCAGAACTTCCTTGGATCTACATGGCATCAGGACTTGCCCCTACCACCTCTGTAGAGGAAGCAGACTTAGTTTTTGTCATGTGGGAAACTATCCAGGAACCCCTTTAAAATGGCAGAACCAAGAGTGCACAGACAGGCTTCAATTAAAACTCACCCATCTCTGGTGGGATGGGGCCCACCACTTGTCTGCCAACTGAAGCTGGGGAAGTGTTGGATTCCTCTAGGTCCATGGCTATATTGCATGAAAGAATTTTAGAGCATGCCCGTTGAGTTAGGCCAATAAAAGAATTTATTAGGAAATGGAGGAAAAGAACAGAGCTTGCTAAGAAATGGTAGAGAAGGATAGAAATATGCATTGATATTTTCTGAGGGCTCCTCTAGGCAAAAAAAGATTCTTCTTTTTTAATGTAAGCATTTATGGTTTTAAATTTTCTTCTCAGTATTCTTTGCTGTGTCCCAGATGGTGTGATATGTTATGTCCTCATTTTCATATATATCAAGATATTTGCAGAATTCTCTTGCAACTTCTTCTTTGACCCAGTGATTATTCAAGTATGTTTTTTTAATCTCCATATATTTATGAACTTTCCCATGTTCTGTCCATTATTTCTTTCCAGCTTCATTCTGTTATGAACAGAAAAAGTATTGTGTATCATTTCTATCTTTTTCAATGTACTGAGACTTTTTTTGTGACCCAATATAGGGTCTATCTGGGAGAATGATCAATGAGTCCTTGTAAAGACTGCTGTTTTGGGGTGTAATGCTTTATAGATGCCTGATAGACCTAGTTTATTCACCATATTATTCATGATCTCTATTTCTTTATCTTCTGCCCAGGTGTTCTGTTCTATACTAAGAGTAGCATATTGAAGTCTCCAACTGTTATTGTAGAGACATCTCTTTCCCTCTTGTTTTGCCACTGTTTGTCTCATGTATCATGTGGCACTCCATTTAGGTGCCTAAATGTTTAGTATGGTTTCTTCCTTTTGGTGAGTTGCCCCTTTAATTAATATATAATGACCTTCTCCACCTTTTATAACCATAGTGCATTTAAAATCTATTTTGTCCAATGTTAGTATCACTACTCTAGGTGGGTTTTCTTTTTTGGGTAGATAACTAGTACTAGGCAAAGTGAGATCATAGCCAGGAGATGACTTCTAACCTCCACACCTTTTCAAAAGGGCTTTCAGTAAAACTTACTCTAGGGAGACTAAAATGAAAAATAAATATTGTGAGAGAAGCAGAAGGCTACTGTCCTTAATTTCTTTCATTAATTGTCTTATCTTAAAAAGAATTAATTGAAAATGACTGACAAATATTACCTGTGAATGCTATAGATTTTGTTCTTATGTTCTTGTTTTGCATTAGGTATTTGCTCCCTTAATGTCATGGTTTACTGGTACTGCTAGTAGGTTTCAATTTGTGCACTAACATCCATTGTCACTGAGTATTGATTAAAATTACTGGGATGCTATCATTGCTTGCTTTTTTATATGCCTTGAGGATTAAAAAACAAATGAAAATAAGCATATTAGAATTTTAATACCTGCTAGATATTACAATTTTTTTGAGAAATGTGTCATTGACTTCTTTTTCATAAAGGTCCATGCTTATGGAAACCACTCATCTGGAGGAGTGGATTATAGAACCATATGTTACCAACTGGATATTCTGTTAGAAATCAATGCATAGTGCCTAGTATTTTAAATAGGCCTAGGGCCTTAAAATATAGAATGTATCTCTGATTACACTCATGCATCTAAATGGTCAAAAAGGAAAAATATTTTCTGGAGCAGGTTCTCTGATAGTGCTAGTAATTATTTAGCACTACTAAAATAGTAGGCTTTGTTAAAACTCAAAATAAATTGAATGTATTGTTAAAACATATACAGCATACACTAATTTTAGTTTACACAATTCTTTAAAACCTGACTTCTTCATAGGAAAATCAACAATGAAACTTAATCATTTCTTTTGGAAACCCCTAAGATTTTGAAGTTTGAATGTAGATATGACATAATGAGACCTATACTGGATAGTTTTTCCATTGCTTGATAGTAAAATATGCATACTCTAGAATAACTAAAACTTTCCTTGTATATTTCTTCAGCACAAATATTTCAACTCGTTTGGAGTCCTATGGATGACTGAGAAAGTAATTGTAGTTTTAAGTTCTTCTCAGATATACAGATTAGTAAGAATCTTCTTGGTATAGGTGCTTTAGAGTACTTCCCCAGGACAACCAAAATCCATAAAAAATGTGGGGTGTATTTGAAAAAGCAGGAAGATTGGTCGTGAGAGTTTTAGAAAGAAGTGAATGACACAAGGTGTGCCTTGAGTAGATTTTGACTAACATCCAACTTAATCGAGATATGTCTTTTGAATTATAAGACTTATGATGTTATTAACTACATAAAAAGATAGTTTGCTATCAAAGTGGTGCTTTTTCTAGAGCAAAAGAAACTCTGAACTACACATGTTGTGAAAGCAGGTTCATTAATACTTGGGTTCCTTGCATTCTCAGTCCATTTGTTTTCTCATGAATAAGGGAGAGAATTTTCACCAGGTGGAAGAGTCCTAATTTATTTTGTAAATGATTTTAATCAGAAAATATTATTTAATTTGACTGCAGGCCCAGGGTATGTGAGGTCAGGTTAACTTATTGAGGATATACAATATTTCTGGATTTAAAATTATTTGATCATTTTCAAAGGGTAACATTTAATCTATTACCATTCAAGGAAGTGTTTATGCAGTTAGACAAGGGAGAGAGACCAAAATATGAACAAACAAACAAATAAATGTACAGTGAAAAATTATATGAGTGAACTGAAGGAATAGTAGAATTGTAGTATAGGCTATTGGAATGGCAAGGAGTTGGGCTCAATGAAGAGATCTCCAAGGAGATGGCAAAATAGAGACTGAAGGAACATGAGGATAATGTGTAAAGTGTTTGAGGGGATTTCCATGAAAATGAAGGATTATTGTAGTGGTCAGTGCTGAAATCATAGCTAAGTGACTGTATCTGTGTTTTTCTGAGTGATGAATTCTTATTCAATTCTTGGATGCCTGGTGGAGTCCTAACTTAAAATTACTTAATTTGAAGTGAAATACTTTGTTAAAGTGGAAAACCCAATTACATCAATCTTGATTGACATCTAGATTAATTAGAGAGTAAGCCTTAGAAGAGAATTTATTTTAGATTTCTGAGATCATGGTTGTATCCTGTTGTTTTGGAACCAACAGTGGAATAATTTGGAGTAATTGAATAGTTGTCTGAGATTATCATGATAGTGTACAGTATGCAGAAATGGGAGAGAGGGTGGGCTACAATTCATCCTTGAGATGTTAGAATATTGTTAGAGTAATGCCATTTAGAACACAAGAGGAGTGCCTAGAATATCTTGATTACACTCAAGGGACTGAGATGTCTAAGGAGTCTAAGAAAAAGAACATTCCCAAAAAGTCCAATTTGTCTATACTTCCAAGTTAGAGACTGAAGCACACACACTTCATTTATTCATGGGATACTTATTGGAGATGGTAGCATGATTTACTTCAGAGGAAGTCCATGAGGTTATTAACTCATCACTTAAGGCTTTGTAAGAAAAGTGTAAAGATGCTTATGTCAATTGAAGGAAAAGATCAGGCATAGGGGGCCTTTAAGTTCATAAGGTTAAATGATGAGGTAATTGTGGTAGATTTTAAAAAGATACAGGAAAAACAAGAATTCAGTTGGAGACATTCAACTTAATCAGATGACAAGCCTCTTCAATGAGAGAGAAGGAGTAACTAATGGGTATGAGTGCATGAGTAACTAGACATTATGGTATTAAGTTTAGGTGATTTTTTAAAATTACATCATTCTCTGGTTATTATGGTAGTCTCATGTGACAAAATTAATGTGAAATGTAAGAATATGTTATATTCAAACTATCAGATTTGAAGTGATTAAGGAAGATGGAAGAATAATTCATTAACCAAGACAGCCCTTTTCCCAGATATATTTGAAAGCACTAAGAGTTGTGATTCAGTATTTAGTCATAAAGCAAGATCTTACTAATGTGCTATGTCACATGCAATAATAAATATGACAGGAAATTAAATCACCTCCTATGTAGGCAGATGTGGAAAATATTAAGATATTTATTGACACATTAGTTAAATATTGACACATTAGTTAAATAGAGTTCTCAGGAAGCATATGCTGAAATATGTATGTTCAAATACATCTGGCAGTGAATATTACATGAGGTGGAAGCTAATGTTTGGAAAGTGGGTTCAATGCAATGGAGGTTTCCTTGTGACAGGAGAACTTGTGCATGGGTTTAATTGTAACAAAGTATATGAAGTTGTAGTCTTGACAACAGAGAGAGTATCTGATTACTTAAATGAGGCATGACAATTCATGCCATACCTAGGTGTGACATGTAACCATTAAGATATTAGAAATTGGAATATAGGAAGAAAAAAATTAAATCTAGTTGTGTCTTTGTCTGGCCATATAAGATTGTAATATTACTTCAGCTTTCTGAACCTCTTTTTGGGACATTTCCTAAATGAGTAAATTAACCTTTATCAACTGGGTTAATGAGAAGATTTAATGATTAAAAATATGTAATTCTATAAACATGTTGAATACAGTCATTTTCTTCCTAGACTTGAGGCACAAATGGCTAAGTTAATCCTAGATCTGATCAACCCCATAATAGTATAAATTCTTTTTTTCCCCTTTTCCTTTTAATAATATCTATGCCTAAGTTTCTTAGTTGATTTCCAGATACATTGATATGAGATATAGAACTCAGCTTTAAGGAGGTGGCATTGTTATACATCACATATGGAAGAACTAAGATGTTTAATGACAAACATCAGGTCAGGTTCGTGGTAGAGCAGGAAGTGAACAAGAGAACCGAAGACAGAAATGCATGTGAGAGAACAAATACTACTGCAAAAACAAGTAATAACTGAGTAAATTCAAGTCTGCTTCCTCTTGTGGTGAGGACCCAGTTCCAGATGTGATTTTGGTCAGGGTTTCTTATGTTTTGGAATCAGGGATGAATTAAAAGTCTCTGAACATGATGGGCTAATTAACAAATATAATTCTTGGATATTCATGTATTTATCTGTAGAATGAAGGTAATAATACCATATTCACTACCCAGAGAAGACAAGACTTCCAGCATCTTGTCTCATGGAAAGGAAAGTCTTCCCCTTATTTCTCTTGAGCACATCCATATTCTTTTTATTGATTGGGCTGGATGAAGTTTTAGGTATTCATGACAAGTGGGGCAGAAAGTTGTGATCAACACTTGAATCTTAAGATTCTTTCTCCATTCTCAGCTTATGCGACCTTCTGCTCATCTCATTGTGAGTGAAAATCCAGAGGAAGGTAGATGCCAGCTAAGGTATTGATAATGCAATCATGCAATCACACGTGAGTAGAGAATTCTTCTTTAACTGAAATTCCACCTCTGTTGCCAGCAGATGGGAAGATTTCTCCTAATTGTGTGGGTATTCCAAGTGTATTCAGGAGACATTCAAGGATCTGAGCTTAAATTAAGTTTATACAGAACTCTAATAGTTATGGTAAGTTAGGGACTAAGCATTGAGTAATATTCCAAGGTAATTGCAAGAGTTGGTTCCAGCTTCTACAAAGACTGTATTCTCAGTATTTTCTTTTTCTCACACACCCTATGGCCTCATTGGATAAATAATGAATTCTTGAATCATGTTAGCACCTGAGATTGACCCTGGCATGTAATGAATTCAGTTGACAGAGATGAGCAAGATGGGAAGTTTATAGTTAGTAGACTGGCTGAGTTGTTTTCATCTGTGGAGTTAATCCAACATTAGATGTAATTTGTTGTAGGGGTAGGCATATCTACCAGAAGCATGGGAACAGTAGTAAATTAAGGGAAATGAGGAACAACTTATTTTCCCCAAATTAATTTTCTTAAAATTTTGATGGAATATATTTGCACATTTTGAAATTTTTCTTAAAAGAAAATAGAAATTCACCTTACCACTGTTGTTAAAATTTCCAAACTTCAATTTTTTATATAAAATTTCTTCAGATTTTATTAATGAATGCAATGTATAGGATTTTTTCCCTTCATTATGGCTGTGGTTCAGGAGCTTTATTATAGGAAGAATAAAATTTATTTCTCTGTGAAAATTTTTGAAGTCTTGGAGAGACCAGAAGCAATGAACAGGATTCTGTTACTCTTTCACACACAGATGAGATGGAAATAAAAGTGAGACAATGAAAATGTATTTGTAGACCCCAGAAAAAGTTGAGATTGTGAAGTCTTCGTCCACAGGAATGGTCCTCATAAGGCAATGAGTGTATATATCAGTACAACTCTCTCAGAAGTGCCTGGCCCATGATCCTGAACCCTCTGTATTTATACATTATAATGCATGCCTGAGTTATGTATCTCTGAGGAAAGCAGGACTTACTGTTTTGATACCTATTCAGTTAAGCAGAATTCTGGATATTTCTTCAAGTTTCTCTGTCATTTCAATGAATAATAGACTTCTGAATTGAATTTGGATAGAAAGCAATTCACACATTAACTTGCATTTGTGAAAATGCAAAACATACTCTTAAATGATTTTATGAAAGAGAGGAAAATGAATTCATCTGTACAGGGGAATACGCTAACTCTACTCATTTTTTAAAATGACATGTGGGGGAACGGACTTGGCCCAGTGGTTAGGGAGTCTGTCTACCACATGGGAGGTCTGCAATTCAAACCCCAGGCCTCCTTGGCCCATGTGGAGCTGGCCCATACGCAGTGCTGATGCACGGAAGGAGTGCTGCGCCATGCAGGGGTGTCCCCCACGTAGGGGAGCCTCACGTGCAAGGAGTGTGCCCCATAAGGAGAGCTGCCCAGCGTGAAAGAAAGTGCAGCCTGCCCAGGAATGGCACTGCCCACACTTCCCGTGCCGCTGACGACAACAGAAGCAGATAAAGAAACAAGACGCAGCCAATAGACACAGAGAACAGACACCCGGGGGAGGAGGGGGAATTAAATAAATAAATAAATCTTAAAAAAATAAAAATAAAAATAAAAAAACTAAAAAAAATAAAATGACATGTGGATCTTGCTTGTCTTACAATAAGTGTGTAAATTTTCTTAAAATTGTTTGGAAAGATTGGTTTAGTTTTGAATGTTTAAATGAAAGCTTTATAATCAGCAGAAAGAAGGCATATTTGCAAGTTTATTGGGAAATTTTCAGGTGTATATAACATCCCATGTCATGGGATTTTCTTTTACAATGGGGTGTTATGTATTCAGAGTGTTTGTGTCTGAGAGTGTATCTGAAAAGCAGATGACAATTGAACATTGGTAATGCTGTTACCCTAACCCCATACACATTTTGAGTTTTATATATACAGTTTCTGCTTCTTTAGTGCTATTATTTTGTACATCACAATGTAGGATATTGGTTAGGATAATGCTGTGTGAACACAAATTTCCATGGTGTTTTAGGAGTATGTGACCTTCAAGGATGTGGCTATTGACTTCACCCAGGAAGAGTGGGACCTGTTATATACATCGCAGCAAAAGCTGTTCAGAGATGTTATGGTTGAGAATATAAAGAATCTGGTCTCAGTAGGTGAGACTCTCAAAATATGTCTACCATTTATATCTGTCTCATCTATCTACCATCTATCTAATCTATCTATCTACTTATATATTTATCATAACTCAATGTCTATTTATTCAAATATAAGTTTCTCCATATTTTATAATCTTTATTTTCTCTTATATTTTATAATTTTAATACATTTATATTTTGTAATAAAATAAGTCTGCCTAAATGAATGTTTCCTTATTTTTTTATTTTCTAAGTTCATTTTTATTTATTTTTGTCATCTTTTTAAAGATACATAAATCACACAAAATGTTACATTAAAAAATATAAGAGGTCCCTATGTACCCCGATCCCTACACTCCTCACTCCTCCCACATTGACAACTTCTTTCATTAGTGTGGTATATTCATTGCATTTGATGAGTACACTTTGGGGCATTGTTCTACAGTATGGATCTTAGTGTCTGTTGTAGTTTACACTCTCTCCCAGTCCACTTAGCAGGTCATAGCAAGATATATAATGTCCTGCATCTGTTCCTGCAATATCATTCAGGACAACTCCAAGTACTGAAAATTCCACATTATCACACCTCTGTTTCCATCTCCTTGCCTTCAGCAACTCCCATGGCCATGGTGTCCACATCAATGATACAATTTTTTCTACTAGAGTCACAATAATTCTATAGTGTAATACCAGTAAGTCTACTCTAATCCATATTTTATTCCTCCATCCTGAGGACACTGTGATGGTGATTATATATATATCCAGTTCACCCCAATAGAATTTAATCTTCTTGAGTACAACTTAATGCCTTCCTTGAATCTCAATTTCAACTCTCAGTGCTCTTCTGAGAACTCAATGAATATATTTTGACTAGATAAGTTAATTGACTATGGTGAAATAAGTATTCTGCTCCAACAGCTATGCTGATGCTTCAGAACATAGTAAAAACATTGCATATATAATTTTCCATATAGAATTTAGATCATCCTTTTGGGACTTATGTTAATTGAATTATTTTTAACATAATATTCAGTCACTTTGGAAACATAGATTTCTCCCCATTTAGAATACTGATGACACTGCAGTTTCTTTTTGTACTAGTGCTTGGGTAACTAACAAATAGTCCTTACTGAAATGGGAAAAAGTTCAAGAGTTACAATTTCTGTTGAGACATTTTCAATGATTTGAGTTCTAGGTTTTGTTGTATTGCTACCTTCAATGCTTACATTATTCTTTGGTAACCTGCCATGTACATCATGATCATGCTCTGTTACTAGCACAATTCAAAATCCAGGTAAATTTTTTTCCATACAAAGAGGATATCAAGTCTGCAAAGCAGATGTGCTTTCCCAGCTGCAACAAGGAGAAGTGTTGAGAGAAGGAATAGGATTTCCTCAATACCACATTTCAGATGAGCTATAAGAACCTGTACATCAGAAGAGGGGTCTCATTAAATAGTGTGTATGTGATTTGTCTAGGTTTCTTTTTAAGACTTGTATTTCTAACATGTAGCTAAGGATATTGGGGAAATTTTAGTCACATGGGCTTATTCCAAATACTTCTCAAGCTTTATCAAGTGTCATTGGCATTGTAAAAAGGATATTCAGTTGTTATTGCAATTAAACCTTCACATGCTCCTCTTCCTGGTTCTATTATTGGAATATTTTTCCCTGTCTTTATCTCCCTAATATCCCAACTTCTTTTTTCTCATATTCCATGCCTGAAATTCTTTTCTGATCATAATGTCCTATAATGTTAATTTTATTATCCCTAAAATATTCATTAACTAAATATTCTCTCCTAGCTAATTGTGAATGTGGAAACATACTGAAGGAGATACTTGGAAATTTCCAAAATTTTGTCCCTCTAATGCTTTTCTAACAATCTTTTCTCAATTACTACAGGGAGGAAAAGTGCCTTTAAAACATATGATATGATAGAAATGATAGACTACCAGCCTACTTTTAGGAAAAACCCTTCCAAAATCATGACATTGGTAAGCTTAATTTTTTGAATCCTAGTATTCCAAGTAGATACCTAGGGATGGGATGAATTAGGAATTCAGTAAAATGAAATTCTAATTAATGTTGGGATTAAGTACTAATCCAGCAAAAATCTGTGATAGTGTGAATTAAGGTGACAACTAACCTAAACATGAACTCTTGCCTGAGTTCTTATAAAAATAAATTGCTTAAACATGTTTCATATACATAATCTTTGAAACATCATGAAGCTAAAACTTGATCAGTTATCTCTGCAATTAGATTGTTATAATAGAGAATATCTGTGTATGGAATAGAATAAAGTGTATATGAAACAAACATGGCAGATATTTTCATTGAAGACTATCCCTAGAGGATTGGTCTTGGTTTCATATGTGGGGAAATGCAGAAATTCATTTTATGGACAAATATTTTACAGTCTCAGATCTCATTCCCCACAGCAAAGATTTTACACCCAAAAGAATTCCTTTGAATATAACTATTTGCAAGAAGATTCCTCTCATACATTCACAGTGAACCAACATGCATTAATTCACATGACAAAGAAATCCTGTTTCAGAAAACCACCTTCAGAGGTCCACAGTGATCATTCATCTTTTAATCAACATAAGCATATTCAACCTAGAAGTAAATCATATGAATGTTCCCAAAGTGCTAAAAAATTGTTTGCAGTACTCTGATCTCAGACAATACAATGGAATTCCCATTGAAGAGAAACCCCATGAATGTCATCTATGTGGGAAAGTTTTCAGTCAACATTCCCAACTTCAATGACATGAGAGAACTCACCCTGTAGAGAAACCCTAAGACTGTCATTTATGCAGGAAGTCATTTAGTCATTTTCTTCCCATAAATATCATGAGAGAACTCACGTTGGAGAGAAGCCCCATGAATGTCATCTTTGTGGGAGAGCCTTCATTTACTCCTTTTCCCTGAAAGAACATCAGAGAACTCACACTGGAGAGAGACCATATGAATGTCATCTTTGTGGGAAAGCCTTCACCAGTGTACTTCCTTAAGATGACATGAGAGAACTCATACTGGAGAGAAACCATATCAATGCAATCTTTGTGGGAAAGCCTTCAGTCACTCCTCTTCCTTAAAATGACATGAGAGAAGTCACACTGGTGAGAAACACCACAAGTGTCATCTATGCGGGAAAGAATCAATTTGCTCATCTTAAAGAACATGAGATAACTCACACTGGAGAGAAGCTTCATGAATGTCATGTGGGAAACCCTTCAGTCACTCCTCTTCCTTAAAATGACATGAGAGAACTCACACTGGAGAGAAACCCCATGAATGTCATCTATGTGGGAAAGACTTTAGTCATTATTCTTCCCTTAAATAGCATGAGAGAACTCACACTGAAGAGAAACCCCGTGAATGTCATCTATTTGGGAAAGTCTTCATTAAATATTCTCATCTTAAAGTACATGAGAGAACTCACACTGGAGAAACCTCTTGAATGCCTTCTATTTGGGGAACACTTTAGGCACTCCTCTTCCTTAAAACATGAGAACACACACTATGAGAAACCCCACACATGTAATCTATGTGGGAAAGCCTTCAGCCAATATGTTCATCTTAAAGAATATGAGAGAACTCACACTGGAGAAGCTTCGTGAATGTCATCTATGTGGGATACCCTCCAGTCACTTCTCTTCCTTAAAATGACATGAGAGAACTCACACTGGAGAGAAACCCCATGTATGTCATCTGTGTGGGAAAGCATTTCATCTTATTCTTCTCTGAAATATCATGAGAGAACTCAAGTTGGAGTGAAAGCCCATGAAAATCCTTCAGTAAATATGCTCATCTTAAAGTACATGAGAGAACTCACACTGGAGAAACCCCTTCAGTGCCATCTTTGTGGCAAACCCTTTAATCATTCTTCCCTTAAACACCATGAGAGAACTCACAAACTGGAGAGAAACCCTATGAATATCATCTTTATGGGAAAGTCTTCACTTGTTCCTCTTCCCTAAAAACAATCAGAGAACTCACACTGGAGAGAGACTGTATGAATGCCATCTTTGTAGGATAGCTTTCAGGCAATCCTCTCACCTAAGACAAGATGAGAGAACTCACACTGTAGGGAAACCCTAAGAAGGTCATTTATTTATGGAAGCTTTCAGTCAACATTGACATCTACAATAATTTGAAATAACTCACATTGGAGAGAAACCATAGCAATATCATTTTTGTGGGAAAGCCTTTGTATTAGCCAAAGGAGTACTGATGCAAATACCAGAAACTGGTTGGTTTTTATAAAGGGTATTTATTTGGGATAGGAACTTATAGATAGCAGGCAATAAAGCATAAGTTACTTCCCTCACCAAAGTCTATTTGGAGAAAGATGGCTGCCAATGTCTGTGAGGGTCAGGCTTTCTGGGTTCCTATGTTCCTGGGGTTTGCTTTACTCTGGCTTCAAGGATCCTTCCTTCCTGGGGCTGGCTTCTCTTCCTCTGTGTGCTGACTTCCTGCATCTTCAGCATCAAACTCTAACATCAGAAATCCCCAAATCTGTTCTTCATTGTGCCGTTTATCTGTGAGTCTTCACCCACCCAGGGGTGGGGATGCAATGTCCTAAAGTCAATAACTCAATCATGCCCAGGTACAGATCAGATTACAAGCATAATCCAATATTTCTTTTTGGAAGTCACCAGTTATATCATACTGCTACCCTGTACCCTCTGATTCCAAAAGGACATTACAATATGCAATATATATATATATATCAATATATATATATATATATATATATATATATATATATATATATCAGTTACAATGCAAGTACTAAATCGTATCACAATTTATTTTTTTAAAGATTTATTTATTTTTATTTATTTCTCTCCCCTTCCTCCCCACCCCCCACCCCAGTTGTCTGTCCTCTCTGTCTATTTGCTGTGTCTTCTTCATCTGCTTCTGTTGTTGTCAGTGGCACGGGAATCTGTGTTTTTGTTGCATCTTCTTGTTGTATCAGCTCTCCATGTGAGTGGCACCATTCTTAGGCAGGCTGCACTTTGTTTTGCCCTGGGTGGCTCTCCTTATGGGGCACACTCCTTGCACATGGGGCTTCCCTATGCAGGAGACGCCCCTGCATGGCATGGCACTCCTTGTGTGCATCAGCACTGCTCATGGGCCAGCTCCACATGGGTCAAGGAGGCCTGGGTTTGATACGCAGGCCTCCCATGTGGTAGACACCCTAACCACTGGTCCAAGCCCACTTCCCATATCACAATCAATTTAAGGAAATAATTTGTCCTGGGGCAATGTCATATCCGCTATACACCTCTGAAATTAGAAAACAACTTATCTGCTTCCAATACACAAATAGATAGAAAATGGATAAACATTTTCATTACAATAAGGAGAAATTGGAAGGGAAACATGAGTTACTGTTTCTCTGCAATAGACCTGCAGGACATCCTCTATTTGATCTTTTTTTTTTAAAGATTTATTATTTATTTATTTCTCTCCCCCCCCACCCCAGTTGTCTGTTCTCTGTGTTGATTTGCTGTGTGTTCTTTTGTCCACTTTTGCTGTCAGTGGCACGGGAATCTGTGTCTCTTTTTGTTGTGTCATCTTGTTGCATCAGCTCTCCGTGTGTACGGTGCCATTCCTGGGCAGGCTGAACTTTCTTTTGTGCTGGGTGGCTCTCCTTACAGGGTGCACTCCTTGCATGTGGGGCTCCCCTATGTGGCTGACACCACTGCATGGCACGGCACTCCTTGCATGCATCAGCATTGCACATGGGCCAGCTCCACACAGGTCAAGGAGGCCCAGGGTTTGAACCGCGGACCTCCCATGTGGCAGACGGATGCCTTATCCATTGGGCCAAGTCTGCTTCCCTCTTTGATTTCAAAGTCTGAGAATCATTCTCAAGATGATGGTTTCTTCTCCTTTGGGCCATGTGAGGACCCATCTTTTCCACTGACTTGCCCAACAGTCATTTTCTTGGTTCCACCTTCATCAAGCATCTGAGTGTCAACCAAGTTCCAGGCCTCTCCTTCCAAGACTGTTGGGGTGATTGCCACACCTTACCCAATCTCTGGGTTAGAGTCTTAACCCCCCTAGCACGGTGAGGTAAAGATATTCCCTCTAATCTTTGGCATACAGGGTCAACCCTTTCAGAGCAAGGAGTTGACCACCTGGCCTCCCCTAACCTTTGTGGGACAGGTCCACCCTTCTCAGACCTGTGGGGTGCTAATCTTAACTGCTTTAATCCTTGGGGAATGTGCTCCATCCTCTCTGCACTCTAGGGGTGAAAAATCCCCCAGAGCATAGGTGGGAAAACCCACCCTCTTCAACTGCTGGGGCAAACTCACCCTCTCTGTACACATGGGTGGGGTTCCTCTCTTGGCCCAAGATGATGTCCTAATTTCATGTCTCAGTTTCCATGGTTTTCCTCTTAAAGCTCTCTTTCTCTTTAAATTTCTCCTTTCTATGTCCCTTTTATTCAAGTCTGGCAGTGGTTCTTTTCATACAGCTCTCTCAGAAAGTCTGCTGGGTTTAGCATGCAGGAAGCAGGGGTCCAAGCCATCAGACAATAAGACTTTCCACAAGTCTTTCCAACATAACTGCATCTTCAATCCTGATTTACAAGTTCCAAGCTTAGTTAAGTCCTCCAGTGGGATACTTTCAACTGGGAACCTGATTTCCAGGGGTTTGGAATTTTCAATATCAGTTTCTGTTTTCTTTGTTCCCAATATTTCAGTTCTCAGCTTATCTTGCTCATCTAGCATTTTGCTATAAGCTGCAAGCAGAAGCCAAGCTGCATTCTCCAGGTTTACATTGGAAATTGCTTCAGCTAAATGCCCAGGATCACCATTTTCAAATTTTGCCTTCCATAAAACACCAGGAGTTAATCTTGCTTAGTTCTCTGCAACTTTAAAACACAGATTGCCTTTCTGCCATTTTCTGAAAATAGTTTCACCGTTTACTTCTCAGGCATCATAAAATTCTCTTTGGCATCCATATTGCTATCAACAGTCTCTTCAAAGCACTGTAGGTCTTTTCTTCCAAGCATCTCACAATCCCTCCAAAACATATCCTTTACCCATTTATAAAACCATTCCAGCATTTCAGTAATTGCAAAAGCACTCCTCCTCTCTTGTTACCAAATTTTGTATTAGCCAAAGGAGTGCTGATGTAAAATACCAGAAACTGGTTTGTTTTTATAAAGGGTATTTATTTGGGGTAGGAGCTTACAGATAACAGGCCATAAAACAGAAGTTATTTCCCTCACCAAAGTCTATTTGGAGCTAGATGGCTGCCAATGTCTGTGAGGGTTTAGGCTTCCTGGGTTCCTATGTTCCTGGGGCTTGCTTTACTCTGGCTTCAAGGATCCTTCCTTCCTGGGGCTGGCTTCTCTTTCCTCTGTGTGCTGACTTCCTAGGTCTTCATCAAATTCTAACATCAGAAATCCCCAACTCTGTTCTTCACTGTGCCTTTTATCTGTGAGTCCCCACCCACCAAGGGGTGGGGATGTAACACCATAATCTCAATAACTCAATCCTGCCCAGGTACAGATCAGATTATAATCATTATCCAATATTTCTTTTTGGAATTCAATTATATCAAACTGCTACAGCCTTCATTCAAGCCTCTTCCCTAAAATGTGAGAGAACTCACACAAGAGAGAAACCTTAGGAATGTCATATATGCAGGGATGCTTTCAGTTGCCATTCCCATCTTCAGTGACATGAGAGAACTCACACAGGAGAGAAATACCATGAATGCAATCTATTTGGGAAAGTTATTTCATCCCTCTTCCATTAAAAAAAAACAAACAATTTACTCTGGAAATAAATACTGAATATTATCAATGTCAGAAAGCATATAGTAATTATTCTAAGAGGACGTGAAAGAATTCCAACTGGAGAGAAACATGAGTTTCATCAATGCAGGAAAGCTTTTAGTCATCATTCCCACCTTCAAGAACATGAGAGAACTCACTCTGGGAAAACTTCAATTTTCTAATCTTAAACACCGTGAGAGAACTCACACTGTAGAAAAGACACATGAATGTTGTCTATGTAGGAAAATTTTCACCTGTATTTCTGCCCTCAGGCAACATTACAAAATTCCTGTGGGATGGAAATAATAACATACTTATGGGAAAGCCTTTATTTTTCTAGCCTTAAGCCATAGGAGATTACTCAAATATTCAAATGGAGAGAATCCCTATGACTGTCAACAATTTGAGAAAGTCATCAGTCAATATTCTTATTTTAAATGTAATATTCACACTATAAATCTTTTGCATACTTAAGAGACTTCAGCCATAAATTTAACCTTTAAACATACCAGAGAACTCATATTCTGAAGAAACATTTTTTTTTTAAGATTTTTAAAAAATTTATTTCTCTCCCCTTCCCTGCACCTCCCCAGTTGTCTGCTCCCTGTGTTCATTCACTATGTGTTCTTCTGTGTCCACTTGTATTCTTGTCAGCAGCACCCAGAATCTGTGTCTCATTTTGTTGCATCATCTTGCTGCATCAGCTCTCCATGTGTGTGGCTTGTTCCTGGGCAGGCTGCACTTTTTCGTGCTGGGCAGCTCTCCTTATGGGGCACACTCCTTGCACATGGGGCCCCCTATGTGGGGGACACCCCTGCATGGCAGGGCACACCTTGCATGCATCAACATTGCACATGGACCAGCTCATCACACAGGTCAGGAGGCCCTGGGTTTGAACCCTGGACCTCCCATGTAGTAGGTAGATGCCCTATCCATTGGGCCAAATCCACTTCCCTGAAGAAACACTTTTTAATGTGTTTAGAAGTTCTTGTTGTCATCCATGCTTCATCAGATAATCTAATAACATTCATAGTCTTGAGAATCCATGTGCATGTTATTTATGCAGCAAAGCCCTTAATAGGCAAATGATATTCTATGTGAGAAAGCACATAATGTAAATATAATGGAATTGGAGGGTGCTCTTCTACTACCTAATAAGCTAATCAGAAAATCACATGTGAGGAAACCTACAACTGTACTCAATGTCGGATTGCCTTAATTGCTAATTTATCCTTTAAATTAAATGAGTGAACTCCAAAAGAGTGAAACACTAGGTCTGTAATCACTGCACTATCATTCAGCCAAAACTAAGCCTTGTGCTAAAGGAAACTCAGTTTAAGAATAACCACAAAGATACAACCCCAGAATGTGGTGCTCTTGGGTTACAGAGACACCCAGGTCCTATAGTTATGGCAGATGGCTCTGGAGTTCAGGGCTTGCCAGTGAACCCAACTTTGGAATTTCTGCTCCTGCATGTGATGTAGTTAGACTCACATGTGACCTGGCTACACATGCCTCTTCTGTCACTTTTACTGGAACTGTGATTGGCACTGGGGTTGGTGTATGCTCAAGAGACTTGAATTCCTGGACTGTCCATGTGACAGCTGGGCCCTTAGCCTCAGCAGAGTTACAACACCTATTCACTGGGTCATTGAACTTATCCACATCAGCCAACAGGGAGGTAAGGATGGTCAACCACCACACCAGGGAACCAAGATAGTCTACAACAGCAAGCAGGAGAATCCCATCCCTCAGTCATGTAGGATCAAAGCCTCTCAGTTTAGAAGTGGAGTGAACATCATCCCAGGGTCATCCAGATGGAGGAATACAATATGGATTAGGGTGGACTTACTAGTATTCTACTATAGAATCATTGTGATTTTACAATGGAAGAAACTGTATCATTGATGTGGAAACTGTGGCTACGGGATTTGCTGAGGATAGGAATAGAGAAGAAGAAGTGTGATATGGGAACATTTTCAGGACTTGGAGTTCATATGAATAATAGTGCAGGGACAGATGTAGGACATTATATATACTGCCATAACCCACTGAATGGACTGGGAGAGTGTAAACTACAATGTAATCTATAATTCATGCTGTGTAGCAGTGCTCCAAAATGTATTCATCAAATGCAGTGAATGTGCCATACTGATGACATAATTTGGTGAAGTGGGAAGAGTGGGGGATAATAGTGAGTGGATATATGGGAACCTCATATTTTTTAATGTAACTTTTTTGTGATCTATGTATCTTTTAAAAAAGGTAATAAAATAGGGGGGAAAATTATCACCCATACCAGAAATCCTTTTAATGCAAGTTTTTAAAAAAGAGGAAGACTGTTAGGAGGATGAAACCCCTTGAGGAATTTCCAGAAAATTCATTGTGAAGAATGTAATGAAAAGTCATGGGAAATCATTTATTCACTGATTGGGATGTTGCATGATTCAGTAATTTTGTTTCTGTGATGGATATTATTAGAGGGGTTTTGCAAATGGGTATCTGATAGCTGACTTTGTGGATATCAACTAGAAGTTTTATAGGTTTGGGGATAAGAAAATGTGTGAAATCTGTGATTTAGGAGTCTCCCTCATAAATAACTGTGGTTCTCTTGTTGCCTTTCCTGTCTCAGCGATTATATAGCTGAAGGTGAGCAACAGGTATGGTCACGTATTCCTAATGGTAGATGAAACAATACTTCACCTCTGTGACTAGAATTGTTACCAGTGAGTGTGATAATCATGAACACAGTAGTTCACTGTGCCAGGCAGAGGTACAGATCATTTGCACTTCCCATCACTAATTTCCCAGAATGATATATCTAGGAAAAATGCACTGCCATAATGATTTTGTTAATAAAATAACTAATAGATTCCAAAACCTTCCATGCCCATAGGCAATGCCCTTATGATGGATGACATTTAGAAATCATTTCCTTGACATTAATTATTAAAATATTAAGTTCCAGATCATGCAAATATGGAAAACAATAAGCAAAAAACAAAAACCAAGCAAAAATGCATCATCTCTCACTTTCTGATTCCTCTGATGTACATAGCTGCTCTTTTTGACTATTCTTGAAGATTTATTTATTTTAAAGTTTAACTGAGATAGACACAAATGCAATATATCCTAATTGTGTAATTGATAGGTCTTAATATAATCAAAATGTGCCTTCATCACCAAATAGTTTTAGAACAATTTCATTACTCCATTAAAAAAATACCCCACACCCCTTAGCAGTCTCCTCACTATCCCTCTATCCTGTCACAATCCTACATTACTAATTTCATCTTTATAGATTGATATATATTTGCAAATTAAATGTAATCATACAATTTTGCACTTATTTTTGTATATGGTGTGATAGAATGGTCTACCTATTATACTTTTTAAACATATTTAGATCATTAAAATGTTACATGAAAAATATAGGGGGTTACCATATGCCCCACTGACTATCACTCCCACACAATCCCACATTAACAGCATCATTCATTAGTGTGGTACTAGTGAGGTTTCCTTCTATTCCTATCTTTTGAAGTGCTTTTATCAGGAAAGGATGCTATATTTTGCCAAATGCTTTTTCTTCATCTGTGGAGATTATCATGTGATTTCTTTTCTTTTGATCTGTTTATAAGGTGTATTACATTGATTTTCTCATGCTGAAACTTCCTTGCATAGGAAGGATGAAACTCATTGATCATGGTGTATAATTTGTTTGTTGTGTTTTTTAATACAATTACCAAGTATTTGGGTATTTAGCATCTAGGCTCATTAGAGTGATTGGTCTGTAGTTTTCCTTTTTTTGTGACATCTTTGTTTGGCTTTGGAATTGGGGTGATGTTGGCATCATAGAATGAGTTAGGCAGTGTTCCCTCCACTTCTATTTTTTGGAAGAATTTAAGCAGGATTGTTGTTCATTCTTCCTGGAATGTTAGGTAGAATTCACATGTGAAGCCATCTGGTCCTGGGCTCTTATCTGGGAGGTTTTTGATGACTTATTCAATCTCATTACTTGTGATTGTTCTGGTGAGTTCATGAATTCTTGTTTCATCAATGTTAGGGTGCTTGTGGTTTCTAGGAATTTGTCCATTCCCTCAAAATTATCCACTGTTGGCATACACTTTTTCAAAATGTCCTCTTACGATATTCTATTTCTGTAGCATCTGTGGTGATACCTCCTTCCTTGTTTCTTATTTTATGTATTTGCCCCTTCTCTCCTTTTCTCTTTGTTAGTCTAAGTATTTGTCAATTTTATTAATCTTCACAAAGAACCAGATTTTGGTGTTTATTTTTCCTACTGCTTTCTTATTTTCAATTTCAGTTAGCTCTACTCTAATTTTTGTTATTTCCTTCTTGATACTTCCTTTGGGATTAGCTTGTTGTACATTTTCTAATTCCTCCAGATGTCCAGTGAGTTCTTTGATTTTACCTCTTCTTTTTTAATATAGTGATTTATGGCTAAGAACTTCCCTCTAAGTATAGGTTTTGCTGTAACCTATAGATTTTGATACATTATGTTGTCATTTTATTTAGTTTCAATTTAGTTTCTGATATCTTTTGCAATTTCCTCCTTGACTCACTGATTGTCTAAGAGCAGTTTTACTTCAATATCTTTGTTTGTAATATTCTTCTCTGTCCTTGACCAATTTCCAGCTCCATCCTGTGGTTGTCAGAGAAACTACTTGGTATAAGGTCAATCTTTCTGAATTCATTGACAGTTTTTCTAGGGCCTAGAATATTATCCATCCTGGAGAATGATCCATGTGCACTTGAGAATAATGTTTATCTGGATATATTTGGGCATAATGTTCTGTATATGTCTTTTCGGTCCAGATCCTTTAATGTATTATCCAAAGTCTTTGTTTTATTATTGATTCTTAGTTGAGATGTTCTGTCTAATTCTGATAATGCTGTTTTAATGTCCCCCACTATAACTGTAGAGGCATCTATTTCTTTACTTAGTTTTTCCAATATTTACCTCAAGTATTTTTAGGAGTCTTGGTTAGGTCCATAAATGTTTATGTTTGTCCTTTCTTCTTCATAGGTTATCCTTTTTTATACAAGTTTTATTTTTTCTCCCCCCCCATGGCTTTTTACATGCTGTCTGCCCTCTGTGTCCATTCACTGCAGTCTCTTCTGTGTTCTCCTTTGTCTCCCTTTTTGTTGTGTCATCTTGCTGCGTCAGCTCTCCATGTCATCTGTGGGCCAGATGGCACTACATGGCATTTGCAAGTGGCACTCCATGGCATCTACAGGCCAGGCAGCACTCTGTGGCATCTGTGGGCCTTGCAGTGTTCTGTGGCATCTGCAGGCCAGTTGGCACTCTGTGGTGTCTATGGACTGCACAGTACCATGCAGCACACGGGTAAGCCTGCCTTCACAAGGAGGCCCCAGGATGTAAACCAATGGCCTCCCATATGGTAAACGGGAGCTCATCTGATTGAGCCAGAGCTGCTTCCTACAATAGTTTTCTTTTCAAGTGTGTTTTGTCCGATATTAGTATAGCTACTCCCACCTATTTTTGGTTATTGTTTGTATGTAAAATTATTTTCCAACTATTTACTTTCTGCATCCTTTCATCTCTGTGTCTAAGGTGAGTTTCTTGTAGATAGCATATAGATGGGTCCTATTTTTGCATCCATTCTGCCAGTCTCTGACTCTTGGTCAGAGAGTTTAATCCATTAACATTCAATGTTACTACTGTAGAAGAATTCATTTATTAGCCATATTTTTAGGTTTCTGATGTCATATATTGTTTATATTTCTCTTTATGTTTTTTTTCTTACACTCTCGTCCAACTCTTTCCTGGTTTTCCTTTCAAACTGCAGAACTCTCTTTCAAAGAGAGTGCAGGTTTCTTATTGACAGATTCTCTTAATTTCTGTTTATCTGTATTTTGAGCTCTCCCTCATTTTTAATTGTGAGCTCTTCAGAATAGAGATTTCTTAGCTGGAAGTTTTTCATTTAGCACCTTAACTATGATATACCACTGCCTTCTTGCCCCTATGGTTTCAGAAGAGAAATTACCACTTAATCTGTATTAGTCAGTCAAAGGGACACTGATGCAAATTATCAGAAATGGTTGGTTTTTATGAATGTTATTTATTTTGTGTAATAGCTTACAGTTCCAGGCCATAAAACATGAGTCATTTCCTTCACCAAAGTCTATTGCTACATCTAGGGGCATGATGGCTCCTGTTGTCTGAGGGTTCTGGCTTCCTATGTTCCTCTCTTCCTGAGGCTTGCCTCTCTGGGTTCAACTGCTCTGCCTGCTTCACAAGGTCAGCTGTAGACCATCAGGCAAATGGCTCTCTCTCTCTCTCTCCCTAGGACTTGATTCTTTCTGGGTTCAATTGCTTTGCATTCTACTGTGTGTTTACTTACTAGGCTCCAGGTAAAATCTCCCAACTCTGTCCTTTGCCATGTCTTTTCTCTGAGAGTCCCTCCCCACCAAGGTGAAGGGACTCAACACCCTACTCACATGGCCCAAAGTCCTAATCATAACTTAATCAATTAAACATGATACTTGTGACAGAGCATTTTACAAATATAATCCAATAACCCTGTCTTTGCAAGAAATCTGGCACTTTAGTTGGATATGATGCACCCCGATGTAAAAAGTTATTATCATTTTACATGTGGCCTTCAGAGAGAATGCATTTTCCAGATTACTGGCAATTTTGTGTCATTTCGTTGGAACCATCAACCTGTTCAAATAATTACATCTAATAGTTATAGAGAGTCCTTAGCATGTACCATTTGGAATTTATTGAGCCTATTCCAACATATAGTATATAACCAAGTCCTTGTAGTAAGAATGCTTGGTTTCACAGAAACGGTTTACAATTTTAAGCAATAAACGCAGGAGTGTTCTTCTTCAGATGCACGTATGCAATAATAGTGATACATTTCAGAAAGAGATGTTGAAAATGGGAATTCATATTCCTGAAAAAGATGTGTCTTGGGAACTAGAGGAAAATGATTATTGAGAGATTTTGCAGCACCATGAGCCTTGTGATGTCCAGGGATGTTGCTGTAAAGGGCAAGAATAGAATGCACCTGACAGCAAATGAGAAATAAAACACTGTCAATGTTGTGGTTCTAGTGAAACCCATTTAGACTGTTGCTCACCACAATCATGGGAACAAAATTGGGAGTGTTCAGAATGTGGAAGGTATCATCTACAATTCAGGGGATTTCAAAAGAAGCCAAAAAACACACTCAGCCCAATTCAAATAACATGGACATTACTGATTGTTTGTTAGAAGAGTCATCACCGAAATTACTCAGTCACCTGGAGCCCAGATCTAATGAGAACACCCCTGGAAGTCCCACTGGTCTGGACAGGAGCAAGGAATCAACCTGTTAGAAGAAGGCAAGGCAGCAAATTTAGAAGAGTTTTTAAAATGTATTAATAGAGTTAGGATTCCCAATTAAAAGAAAAACTAAAAACTTATATATCAACAAAGCCAATATCTGGAATATTGCCTTAGATAGATTCAGAAATCAAAGCTTTAATCCTGTATACTCAATTGAAATAGCCTATGTAAGCGAAAATGATGAATTTGGCCAAGAGCATCCTGGATCAAGACAAGAGTTTCTGAGTCTTTCAATGCAGCATCTTGAAAGCTCATCACTGTTTGAAGGGTCCTTGTCAAAGAACTTGTCCCCTAATGCCCAAGATAAATACTACAACAAATATGGCTGACTTTATCTCAGCAATAAATGAATGCTCTAATTACCTACAGATTATTGGATGTCTTAGACATTAAGTGGTAAATATATGTTGGTAAAAGACATACTTTTCTACCGTGTAATTAAGAGAGCCCAAACAACCTTTGGGAGTTTTAAGCAGGGTCTGAAAATTCTTCACATTTTAGATAAAATTCTGACTTCTCCAGAAGCATTTTGCAGCATCCTCTCTCATAAACCTTATAATCTTTCTGTAAAAATTCTTAGTGATCTTTTTACAGTCTACCCATTGTCTAACATAAAACTTTGGGATTTTGGAACAGTTACTTACAAGCTATTGAAAATTGTAAATCTGCAACAACAATGGAAGATATTCTTATTTTTGCAACTGGTTGCAGTTCCATTCCACCTACTGAATTTAAACTCACTCCTTCAATTGAGTGCCTGCATATGGATTTTCCTATTAGAAACAAGTGTAGTATCTCTTCCAATAACTAATACATTTAAAGAATTTCAAGAAAATATGCACTTTGCCATAAAGAAAAACACTTTAAGACTAGAAAAGGGAGAAAGTTCTCACTATGTGGGACATTAAAATGTTTCTTTGGGGAAACGGACTTTGGCCCAGTGGTTAGGGCGTCCGTCTACCATATGGGAGGTCCGCGGTTCAAACCCCGGGCCTCCTTGACCCGTGTGGAGCTGGCCATGCGCAGCGCTGATGCGCGCAAGGAGTGCCGTGCCACGCAAGGGTGTCCCCCGCGTGGGGGAGCCCCACGCGCAAGGAGTGCGCCCGTGAGGAGAGCCGCCCAGCGTGAAAAGAAAGAGCAGCCTGCCCAGGAATGGCGCCGCCCACACTTCCTGTGCCGCTGACGACAACAGAAGCGGACAAAGAAACAAAAGCAGACAAAGAAACAAGACGCAACAAATAGACACCAAGAACAGACAAGGGGGGGGGATTAAATAAATAAATAAATCTTTAAAAAAAAAAATGTTTCTTTGAACAAAGATATTTCTTTTAAAGTTGCTATTGAGCCTTTCTTTTGTTTCAGAAATCTGTCCATCATCACTTTTGAATAAACATGTCAGCTTCTGGGTCCAATAAAATTTGTATGAACATGAAGGAATGCTTTGGAAATTTAAGCTAAAAAAATTTTTGTTGAAGTGTACTAATCATAATTGGTGAATTTTTCATTGTCTTAATATACATGCTTCATAAATTTCAATATAAATACTTACAGAATGACTGTAAAGAATTCTTGAAGCATAGTAGTATAATATGTAAGGAAAAAATGTTTTGCTACTTTTGTAAATTGTTAGCTGGAAGATGCCACAATGATTTTTCTCTTTTTATACAGTTTTCAAATTATTTCTTATTTAACTAAAGCATTTTGTAGAAAAGCTAAATGGATAATTCCTCTTATATAAATCAGAGGTGTATATTCTGGGCTGTATGTTTATGTGTGCTTTTCTAAAATGGCACTCAGTAGATGGTTAAACTGCATGAAAATTGTTGACTTATATTAAAACAGAATCATACTGCAGTTAGATTATGCGTAATGGGAAATAGTATTATATAAAAAGCAAAAGTGCACAATATTCTGAAAGCTACAGACATTCCATTGGCTTGAAAACACTTTAGAGGTGGATATAAATTGTATTTGAAAATATCTAAGAAAGTCTGTCATTTTTAAAGCCTTAATTTTTTTTTTTATATCCAACATGTGGTATTAAACCATAGTTATGACTGATCCCCAAAAAGTTTAGGTATCTGAATGATCTCAGTAGATTGTCATATTGTAGGTTTGGCTATTTGACATTTATTTATTATCAGGATGTTTGTATGATAGGTAACCTGGCACCATAGCACTAGTTATTTTCTCTGGCTTTGAAGGGTATCTGTTATTACATAAGCAATGTAGAAATAAAGTGAAAACAACAACAACAAATAGACAAAATGAAAAATCCACACTAATCTCACCATACAGAGATAACTACTGTGTTTGTGTATGTCCTTCTATAAATTCTTTAATAAAATATTTGTATTTCCTTTCTAAGCTCTTTAAAAAACACCTGTTGATAGGTTTAAATATGAATAATTATATTAATAGGAAAAAGAAATTGAAGGCATAAGTTATAAATAAAAAGGCATAATCACAAAAGACCTGGGATATTTTAAAAAGAATGAAGTTAGACTCCTAAAAAAAATAAATAAATAAATGCATCCTCAGAAGACAGATTTAGTACATTTGAATATGTATGTGATGAAATTACCCAGGAATGAATACAGTTAAATAGAAGACAAGGAAGAAAAGTTAACAGACCTTGAAGATAGAAGGGGAAGGTCTAACAAATTAATTAGAGCATCTGAAGAAAAGAATCCAGAGAACAGAAAAACCTGATATCAAAGATTACTACTGAGAATTTCCCATAACTGATTAAAGATAAGGGTCCTTGACTAGGGAACATATTTAATAAAATATAGAAAAAAATAAAGTAAAATGTACACCTAACCACATTGAAATTAAACTGTTGAGTAAAAAGGCAAAGAACAGTTTGTAAAAATAGTCAAAGAGAAAGAAACAGACTAATTTTCTTGAAAAAGAAATTTTACCTTTGCTAATATTTTAGTAGCAATAATGGAGTCCAGAACATATGGGAATAAAATTAATGTGGTAAAAGAAAATTGTTTATAATCACGATCCAGCTTAACTTTGATTCTGAAATAAGGAAAAAGTAAAAAAAAAAAAAACCAATTCTAAATCAAGAACAAAAGAGAGAAGATTTCCTCTAAGTAAGGATATACTTCATGGTAAAAGAAGTTAAATTCAGAAGGAAGAAATGTATTGCAAGAAGGAGTGGTGAGAAAGGAATGTACTGGATAGAGTGCTACATCTAAAGAAGGATTGACTATATCAGATAATAATAAAAATGATTTCTAGTTGGATGGGGCAGGGAGTAAAACTAAAATGCCAGAAATCAAATAACATATAAAAGCATTTTAATCTTTGTATTCTTAGGAAAAAAGGATATAAATTGCTTGTCAAATATGTATGTTATCGTTTTTTAAATTTTACAATATTTTAAAATTGTAGAATGTATAACTTCCAAGCCAGGGATGCAAAAATAAAATAAAAATGATAAGGAAAGCTTATCCAATCCAATAGGATAAAGATAAATAGAATCATAGAATAAAAATTAATTTGCCCTAACAGTTCCAGATGAAATATACATATATCTTCTTCAATATATTATGTAGGGCATATTTGGGCCAAAATCCAGAGAAAGGCAAGAACATACAGAAATAAGTAGAAGTTCACATTTGCATTTAAGGCATTGATTGAACCCAGGAAACTTAAGCTTAGATTTTATGGACTCAGAAGTATATCAGAGAACAGAGACAAAGACCAGGACGCACTTCCAAGATGGGGAATATGACAGGACACTCATTTATAAGCCTGTGACCCCTACAGGGCTACACATTTCAATGCAAGGTAGATCAGGAAAAAAGCTCTGCTCCCTTGTCTTCTCCTACCAACAGGGACCTGCAAGAAGACTGGCTATTTCAAGTTCTGTCACTATCAAGGGGGAAAGACCAACAATGTGAATGTACTTAGTACTACTGAACTGTACACCTGAAAGTGGTTAAAATGGGAAATTTTGAGTTGTGTATATGTCTCTACAACAAAAGTTAAAAATTAAAAGTTTCTCTTTGAGAACTAATAACCACAAACAGCCTTCCCTTGAATAGTTCCTCAGATTTAATGGTCTCATTTTGGGGGTGCTACCAGTCATATAGCAGGACCTACTGGAAATATTCTCTGAAAGAACCCATGTTCATTCCAGGCTGAAAAGTATTCACAGTGTTAAAATTCCAAGAAGTATGGGCTCATAGCAGACAATACAAGATTCAGGTGAAAACAATGTACTATGAATAACAACCAACAGAAACAAGAGAGTAAAATCTGACCTATGAAGAATTCCAATATTAGAACTGTCAAACACAATATAAAATAAGTATTTTTTAAAATATAAATATTTTTTAAAACATTGAGGTAAAGTATATTGACTAGGAGTAATTGAAAAACAAAGTAGAATGTTCTAGGAATGAATATTTTTATAACTGAAATATAATATATGATTATGATTTATAAATATATATGAAATAAAATATATAATTGAAGCAATAATAAGCTCAATAGGGTTAAAAGCAGTTTAGGTGCAGACATAATACAGCTGAATAAATTAACAGCCTGAAATATAGAACTGGAAATTATCCAGAAATGAAGTTCCAAAAGAACAGAAAGATGGAAAATATTTTTAAAAGGAGTGTATTGAACATGGAGGAGAGAATGAGGATGTTCAAATACAACTACTAGGGGCTTAAAATGAATAGCTGAAAATTATTAGATTGGGAAAAATATTTTGATGAAATAATGAAGAAATGTCCAGAAATGATTAAAGGTAGTAACCCACAGAATCCAAATTCCCAAATTAATCCCAAACAGAATAGATGAAAATATACTATCAAGTTAAAAAAATGGTAGATCAAAAATACGCAAGTGGTATCTCAAACAAGGAGTTAAAATGTTTAAAATAGTCTAAGGTCTAATGTCCTCATATTCTTCAAGAGGAGCATAAGTTATTAAATAACTTTAGAGTTGAAAAACTTAAAAACACTTGACTTTCTATGATAAACATTAAAATGTGATTACACGAATAAAAAAATGGAAAAATCTAATAGTTAATGGAGAAAGAAGAAACATAGAAAGAGCAAGACAAATAGAAATCATGAAATAAAAATAGTAGAAGTAATTATAAGAAATGTAGATGGACTAGGTGCACTTGTTAAATGTGAAAGATTACAAACTGGAATTAAGCAAATCCAGTTATATACTTTATGATGACATTTCAGACAAAATAGGCTAAAGAACAAAAAGTTTGAGGGGAGGTAGAGAGGATCACTTCTTAATCAAAAGAGAAAATACTCTGGGAAGAAAACAAAAGCAATTCTGAAATATAATGCACATAATGATAGTCTCAAGAGTATATACTGCAAAACTTGAAAGAATTATCAAACAGAATAGATAAATTCACCTCCACAGTCAATTATTTTTACACAATCTTTCAGTAATTGTTAGATCAAGCAATCCAAAAAAAATCAGAAAGGATATAGAAAATTTGAATAATAGAATTGATGAACTTAAACTGACAGACATATATGGAATACTGCATCCAATAACTGTAGATAAGATTTTGGTATAATCCAACCTCGGATTTAAGGATTCCTTTTTTTTTTATTTATTAAGAGTGTTTGGAAGAGCAATGTTCATAATTTGCCATAAAAATGCTAAAACAAACATTTTTTTCAGGCTCTCATGATCTAATGTTCTATAAGGAGTATTATTGGTTGCAAATTATTAGATTCCTATAACTGATGTACCAATTAGATTTTTTAAAATGGGCCTCATTAGGTTAAAATCAAGGTGTCAATAGGGCTGTTATTTTCTGGAGGCTCTATGGGAACATCCATTTCCTTGCTCTTTCCAGTTTCTATAGACTGCCCGCATTCCTTGGCTAGAGTCCCTGTAGCAGTTTGATATAGCTATGAATTCCAAAATTACATACTGGATTTTGTTTGTAAACTGGTCTGTACCTGGGCATGATTAAATTATGATTACTGCTTCTCTTGAGCCACATCAGTAAGGTGTTGGTAGGTGGGGACTCACAGATAAAAGACATGGCAAAGGACAGAGTTGGGGATTTTCATGTTGGATTTTTAGGTGTTGGAATTTTGATGTTGGAAATTGGAGCTGGAGCGCAGGAAGTGTACACACAGGAGATGAACACAGAGGAAAAGAGACGGCTCCTGACACATGGCAGAAGCACCGGGCAGAGAGATGGAGCCATTTGTCTGATAGTCTACAGGTGGCCTTGTGGAGTGAGCACAGCAACTAAGTCCAGAGAGATATGCAGCCCCATGAAGAGAGGAACCTCACCCAGAGAGAAGCAAGTCCCATGAAGAGAGGAACCCTCAGCCAGAGAGAAGCAAGTCCCATGAAGAGAGGAACCTAAGCCCAAACCGTGGCAGACGTGGGCAGCCATCTTACTCCAACACGTGGCAAAAGACTTTGGTAAGGGAAGTAATTTAAACTTTATGGCCTGGTAACTGTAAGCTTCTACCCCCAAATAAATACCCTTTATGAAAGCCAACCAATTTCTGGTATTTTGCATCAACACCCCTTTGGCTGACTAAAACAGTCCTCTTCCAACTTCGAAAACCAGTTCTAACTGATTAACTCTTTCTCATATCCTAATACTCTCGCACTGACCTTTTTGCTTCCTTCTTCCATCTTCAAGAGCCCTTGCTACATCCACTGTGTTCACCCAAATAACCTAGAATAATCTCCCTATCTTAAGGTTAATTAGCAGCCATATTTCTATTGGCTACTTTAATTCCTCTTTATCATGTAATCTAATATATCCACAAATTCTAGGAATTTGAATATGGACATCTTTGGGAAGTCATTAATCAACTTACCACATATGGTATAAATATTTTTCAGCTTGAGTAGATAAAGTTAATTTGCTTTACAAAGCTTTATATATTTTTACAACTTTATTTATAATGCTGTGTAATATAAACTTATGAATGTGTCATAATTTCTTGTGCATTCTGGTTATTTCATATTTTTGTGATTGTATGAAATAGTGAAATGTAACTCCTATGGTTAATCATAACACACTTTTTTTTAAATTCCCCTCCCTTATGGCTCTTTTTTTGCATACCATCTCCTCTCTGTGTTCATTTGTTGGTCGTTCTTCTGTGTCTGTATTTATTTTTATTTATCCCCCCCTTGTGGCTCATTTGCTGTCTGCTCTCTGTGTCCTTTCACTGCACTCTTTTGTGCATTTTTGCTTTTCTCCCTTTTTGTTGCATCACCTTGCTGAGTTGGCTCTCTGCAGTGCTTGTGAGCTGGGTGGCACTCCACAGTGCCCAGGCTGGTGGCACTCTGCAGCATGCGGGTGAGCCTGCCTTCCACTGAGGCCCTGGGATGGGAACCCAGGACCTCCCATATGGTAGATGGGAGCCCAGCTGATTGAGGCACAGCCAATTCCCATATCATACTTTTTAGTATGAACATTTATAAAGTTTAAATATATGTGTGTATTTTCTATACTATTCCATAATTTTTAAATGGAGATGAGGGAAGTTGATACCGTATCAGCTATAAGACAAAGATGCTGCCATCTGGTCACCTACATGATTCTAACCACATCTAAGCTATTGGTAAATATGAACCAACAACCAGCCTATCAATTCCAACTCATAGTACCTGGCACAACTCTGATGTTGACCTGCAGCTCTAGGACCGATATTCAAGTCTATGGAACTTGTGTAGAACCTATATGCTAGGGTGGAAAACTTTTTAAAAACTCTGAAGACTTAGGGTTCAGTGCTGGATTAACCATGTATTAAGTTATGCATTGTCTGACTGAGTTTACTCACTTAATCTTTTTTCACCAGTAGTCAACACAATCTCATATAATCATTAAAGAATTAAATCAGATAGCAGTCATGAAACTCTTGGAAATTATGCCAATAATAAAATGAAATTTTCCAGATTTATAAATTGGTAAAAACCACTGATAGTTTTTTTTAAACTTTTTATCATAGTAATATATATACAACTCAAAGTTTCCCATTTTAACAATTTCAAGTACACAACTCAGTGGTATTAATTACATTCACAAACTCAAAAAGATAAATATTATATGAACTCACTTATATGAAATACCTGGAAGACTTATTTAAGGTTTCATCAGTAAAACTTAATAATCTGATATAGGCAATCATAACTTATCAGTTATGTATAAAACAGAGATTAGTGAGTATATGGCAGCTCTTCAACACATTGAATGAAAATTAAGCCATTTTAAACATTAAATTCTGAAATTTGAAAGAGAATATATTTACATCAGAAATGAAACCAAAAAATCACATTTCACCATTTACTCCTCCTGCTCATGTGGTAAACATCACAAATTAATCATGGACACTCCTTTAAAGAGTAATGCAAGAAATATGAAAGGAATGATAGAAATATGATATGCTAGAAATATATACTTTGCAGCTCCAGAGTAATAATTGAATCAGGCAAGGATTATTGTGATCACCCAAACATTACTGGGGAATACACTATTTATATCTTGCCACAGTATCATCCTACAGATTATTTTTTAGTTAGGAAAAAATCATAAACCAAAAATGGGCTTCAATGAAGTGGTCACCACTTTAACCAAATGATCATAGGTAGCATCATTTATACTGAGACAATACGGTAGTGACAGCATGAAATTCAATATTATGAAGTATTCTTTTCAATAATTGCAACCCCAATCTAGGCAAACCTTCAGATTAATCTTTTGGTTTACTAAAAACACATGGCATAGAAAACAAGTTAATGACATGGCAGAACAATAAGACCAATACAAGAAGGGGAATTTCTGAAAGACAACTGGCCAGGTCTTCTCATAAGTCAATATCATTTTCAAAAATATAAAGGAAAAAGTGGGGGACTAGTCTGGATTAAATGAAACTAAAGAAGAAATTTTAATTTCATCAGCATTTAGATAAGATTAGAGAATTAGAAAGTTATTGTCGGTTTTCTTAGGTGTGGGAAAATATTCTTATTTTAGAATATGTAAACTAAAGTATTTAAAGGTGAGGTGGTTTGATGTCTGCATTTTACTTGCAAATGGTTCACAGAGAGATGAACAGAT
Source organism: Dasypus novemcinctus (assembly GCF_030445035.2). Taxonomy (NCBI): domain Eukaryota; kingdom Metazoa; phylum Chordata; class Mammalia; order Cingulata; family Dasypodidae; genus Dasypus; species Dasypus novemcinctus. The sequence continues at coordinate 15,299,351 of NC_080702.1, read as the reverse complement.
CAGTAGATAAAATAGATACAACCAAATGATAACAAGGATAAAGTTAGGAGGATAGACTTTAGAGTCAAACTGGAGTAGTGTCAAGTCCTAGATCCATCTCACTCTAGTTCTATGGTCTTGAGAATTTTTAAAAAGCTCTCCATGTATTCCATTTCCTCTCTGTGCAATGAGATTTATACTGGTATCTGTTTCATAGGATTGCTGTTAGAATGAAATGAGCAAGTGCATACTAAAGCACTCAACTTCAGGCCTAGGACAATAATGTTAGCTAAAACAATAATTATCATTAATAGTTTAAAAAAACTCAATCTTTTATTACCCTATGTGCTGTCCAACGTTCTACAGTATTAATGATTTGATTAATCCGTGTCAGCAACAGAATCCAAATGCAGTCTGTGGTAAAAGATAAATAAACTTGCATACCTTAAACTCTATTATCCAATATGGCAATGGGATCAGGACTCCCAATTTTAGTTGCAAGTTATCACAGTATTTATTGAAGTATAAATTCTCAAAGTTTTGTTAGAATATCATGCACTGATGATTCTGAAGGCACTCGGGATCTTGCCATATGAAGGTTATCACAAAAAAATGTGTATTACTTTATTGCTTCACATAAATGGTATAGATGGCATGGATTTCTAGCTGATAATAAAAGGTGGAGAGAGATAGAACTGGAGAGAAAAAGGAAGGGAGAGATACAGACCATGAAGATAAAATTATTTATTCTGTATGAAAAATAAGCAAAACTGGAGACTGCATCAAATTACACCTGGGAACACTGCAGAGAAGCACATTAAGATTTTATAAGCAAAACAAAGTCAAGAGAGTGGAAAACTGGATAGGCAAGTACACAGCTAATACCAACTCAAAAAAGGAAAGAAAAATATGTGATTTCAGGCAGTTTTGTTCCACATGATAGCAAAATCTTAACTTATCATCCACAAAAAGTGAGGAGAGTGTCAAAAAGCACAATCTTTCAGTCTCTAGTGCATGTTTGTTTTTTAATATTTCCTGTTCAGGACATTAATTGGAGGAAATTTTCTTCTTTATTAACATAGGAACATTTTACATGCTTCAATTCATTAAAACATATTTTGAGAGAAGCCGATGTGACTCAAGTGATAGGGCTTCTGCCTTACCGTATGGGAGGACCTGGCTTCCATCCCTGGGGCCTCCTGGTGCAAACAAAGAGAAAGCATGCCTGCGTGGTGAGCCAGTGTCTGCACAGCAAGCTGAGTGCCCACACACGTTACCGTGCACGTGCCTGCACAGCAAGCTGAGTGCATGCATGACAAGCCAAGTGCCTGCACGAGTATCTGTGTGGTGAGCCAGTGCCTGTGGGGCGAGTCAGTGCCCATGCGGTGAGCTGAGTGTCCACAAAATGAGCCAGTGCCCATGCAAGTGAGTCACGTAGCAAGATGATGATGCAACAAAAGAGAGATGAAGGGGAGGGTCAAGGTGAAGAGCAACAGAGACCAGGAACTGAGGTGGTGCAGCTGACAGGGAGACTCAGGGAAACTCCCTCCACATCAGAGGTCCCCAGGATTGAATCCTAGAGAAGAAATGAGAAAAGAAGACAAAAAGAGAAATAGATACAGAAGATCATACAGTGAATGGACAGGCAGCAAAAATAGCAGGGTGGGGTGGGGAGGGAGAGGGGGAGGGAAGGGGGAGGGGAGGAAGAGGGAGGGGAGGGAGGATAAATAAATAAATCTTTAAAAATATATTTTAAATGTTCAAGTCACCAATTTTAATTTTAATTTTGGCCCTTAAAGTTAACATTTTAGTGAGTTAGTATTTAGAGTTTATATTTATCTTTCAGTTGGTGCCCTGATTTATGAAGCAAAAAAATGCAGAGGAGAAGGCCATAGAATGACAACGGATGCCCTATGCAGGAAAGGGTGGTCTGGCAAGGCCACTCAGATTAGGTGGCTTTTGAGTTGTCATGTAGAACTGAATATAAACACATAAATGGATAAAAAGTAATGAAAAATTGCTAACTTTAGTAACATAGGAATACCAAGGCAAGAAAACCTAGTAAATTTTCTAAATATTTTATTCTTCATCTAATGTTGGAAGAAATAGGAATTACCCATGGAATATAGCACTTAGAAATGAAAGAGCATGTGGTTTTGTTCCATCAATTATATCTGTCCATTCTTTTCATGCTTCCTGTCCTCACACCACCATATTCAAGATGTCTTTGTTTTTCTGGCCTCTCCTCTGTTTACCAATGCCTCCTGAAAACTGTTATTTTGAGTCTTCTGCCTATACTTGACTCTGTATATAAAGAATAACTGGGATTATGTTTGGATTGAATTTCAGAGCAGCATCTTGAAGTTCATACAACTAATATCACCTTCTCATCCATGGAGAAATGATGCAGAAGTACATTCAGTCACTGGTTCAATTTCTCAGAGACAATAACAGAGCAGGAGCCCCTACTACTGCTTGTCAGTTCCTAAAACAGTAATCTTCCCACTCATATTAAACATTTTCTACCTTAGTAATCTTCCTACTTCTATTAAATAAACTAATTCAGTATGTCTTACTTCCGGGTTGTTCCAAAAATACTGCCTTAATTCTCACCTCAGAGTTTTCCCCATAGAGGTGTCCCTTGCCTGGAGGACCTCTCCACCACCAGTGAAGTAATCAGTGGTCTAGTTGCAGCCCATCTTGCAGCCTTTCATGACCCCTCTGCCATCACAGGTCTCTTTCTATGGCCAATCTGCCTTGATGCTTCCTGATGGGAAAGGTCTTTGAAAATTCCCCACTATCCTGCTTTGTTTTGAATATTACGTTCCCTGTGTGGCAGTGATGCTGACTACCCCCAATTCTAAAATTCTCAGTCTGCCTTGTTTTCACAATGATGTACCTACCTCTGGATTCTGAAATTTTCCCTAGGACTTACATTGCAAGTTATAACCCAATTAATCTTATTCCAATTCCCTATGCCTATTCACTCCCATTTTTAAGCCACAGTAATATAGGTCTGTATGATCAAAGAGTAAAGAGAGAGATATAGAAATGTATATATTGTCATTTGGGTTACATAAAATTTACCCATTCATTTCCAATGAAAAAATCCAATTTTTTATACCTATGACTCTACTTTTATTTTTAAAATTACTCTTTTATAGATTACATCAAACTTCAAAATGCTTCTCAGTATAAGAACTGATTCTGAAAGAATCTCTGACACAGAAGGAGATTTCTGCTTTTATGTGTACAGATAGTGGAATATTAATTGCTAATAATTAAGTACAATCTGCTTATGGCAATTTATTATTTTTTAATTCATTTTTTAAAAAATATTACACTCAAAAAATATGAAGTCCCATTCAACCCCACTGCCCCCACCCCCCACTCCCCCCACAGCAACACTCTCTCCCATCATCATGACACATCCATTGCATTTGGTAAGTACATCTCTGGGAATGGCTGCACCTCATAGTTAATGGTCCACATCATAGCCCACACTCTCCCACATTCCATCCAGTGGGACCTGGGTGAATCTACAATGTCCCATAATTGTCCATGAAGCACCACCCAGGACAACTCCAAGTCCCGAAAACGCCTCCACATCTCATCTCTTCCTCCCATTCCCCACACCCAGCAGCCACCATGGTCACCCTTCCCACACCAATGCCACATTTTCTCTGTGGACATTGGATTGGTTGTGTCCATTGCACATCTATGTCAAGAGGGGGCTTAGATTCCACATGGATACTGGATGCAGTCCTGCTTTCAGTTGTAGGCACTCTAGGCTCCATGGTATGGTGGTTGACATTCTTCAACTCCATGTTAGCTGAGTGGGGTAAGTCCAATAAATCAGAGTGTAGGAGCTGAAGTCTGTTGAGGCTCAGGGCCTGGCTATCATATTGTCAGTCCAGAGATTCAAATCCCCTAAATATATCTTAAGCCCCAACACCAACTACAATTCCAGTAAAGTAGCATGAAAGTCTTGTGAAGAGATCCCATCTGAGTCCAGTTCCATTATGCAGAAACACCAGCTCCAAAGAAGGGCCAACTGACATGGCAGTGAACCCCATCTGCCATGACCATAGAACCCGTGGGTCTCTTTAGCCCTCAAAAGAACCAATACCTGGGGTTGTATCTACTTTATCTGTCTCTAAGACTCTGCTCAGGTGTGCAATCCTGACAACCTCCAGACTCTTTCTTAGAGACTTATAGCCATATAAACTCATTTCTCTTTTCCATTTCCCCCTTACATTAGGTCGAACAGCATTTTAAAGTCATGTTATTATTTGTAGACAGGGATATTCTGCTGATCCGTGATGAACCTTTAATTCAAGCTCATTTTCTAGTTGCATCTTCAGCTGGTATTTGGTAGTGATCCCTCGGTGCCAGGGATGCTCATCCCTGGGTGTCATGTCCCACACTGGGGGAAATGCACTGCATCTACATGCTGAGTTTGGCTTCGAGACTGGCCACATTTGACTAACATGGAGGCTGTCAGGAGGAAACTCCCAGGCACATTGCTGCTTTAGACCTTGTTCTTATTTCAGGCATATAGGCTCACAAGCATAGTCATTAGTATCAGTAGCCCACTGTTGGACCCTCATTCCTTCCTGGTCCTTACCATTGCACCTGGGGACTGCTGCTGCTCCCCTAGGGACCATGACAGAGCACCCCCAGCCAGGAACCCAGTACCCCCCCAGCTGTTGTTTTTAATTGTTTCCACTATGAGTATATCCAAATATTACCATGCACCCTGGATATATGCCCTGTATAACTCCCTGTCAACCATATATCACCTGTCAATAACATCCCATACCCATATTCCTCCGCTGCCATTGTTGAACCACTCTGTGATCCAAAACTTCCTGTAAATTGCAGCCCAATATAATGTCAGGTTCCCTTACTAGTAAAATGGAATATAGCGATGAGTTTAAAGGTTAGATCTAGAGTATGTATTGATTTGGAAAAATTCTACATCCTATCTTTTTCTTTTATTTTTTCCTAATTATTGAGCTTCTCTTCACAAGAGTCTCAGATCACAGTAATTCATATATACAATATACAGTACTCCCACACATCCACCATAAAACCTGTTCCCTTCCACAGCGATAATCTTTTAACTTATTCATATCATATTTACTGAAACTGATGTACAGACTCCAAAACAATAGCTTTCAAACAAGGTGACATCTGTGCTTACAATGTGGTCCATACTTGAGGATATACAGTTTTCTAAATTTTCTAGTTATCCTATGTTTTACATTATGGTTTACATTATTAGTCTGTCATCCCCTATATGTTTTTGGTGTAATATGACATGTTTTATATTCATCCTCATATACTCTTGCAAAACTCCTCTCTTGCCCCCACATTTACCTTGGTTCCATCCATTCAACATCCATTTTCCTCTCCCCTTGGGGCCCACAGTGACAGCCAGTCTCCATTTCCTGAGGAGCCACGTCCAGAGATACTTGCAACAGTGTTCAGGGCCTGACTTGCTCAACTGCCCTTGTGCCCTGGGAGCCACCCTTTCTCTCGAGAGATACAGTTCTATTTGATGGCATTAGTCCTCCCCAGGATGTGGGTCCACCCCAACTCTCACTACTAGGGTCTCTACCCAATGGTACAACCCACCCTGGCAAAATGAGCATTCAGACATTCCCCAGGAGTCTGTCCCGCATCAGACCATCCCCTCCAAGCATCCTAAACAGGTAACCCTCCTAATTATATTTTGATACGATTTTCTCAGCATTTTTCTCTCAACCACCACATGACATTCTCCTATGTTCATATGTTGCCCCTCTCTGCCCCCAAATTTTTGGGAAATATTACCCATCCACCCATCCCCAGCCCCCCTCAAACCCGCAAAGCCCCACCCAAAGGCAACCCCTTGTCCCCATTTTATCTCTTCTTTGTGCTCATACCTACCACCAGCTCATCATAGATTCCACCCCTGCAGACGTCGGCTCACATCCTTCCTCCACCCCCCGATTTCTTGTAAGCCTATGTTGCAGTATCTAGCTCTCTGAGGCAGGTTGCTTATTTCATATCATTGAGGTCATGTAGTGTTTTTACTTCAATGCCTGGGTTGCTTCACTCAACATAAGGTTCTCAAGATTCATCCATGTTATCACGTGTGTTTTTAGTGTATTTTTTTTTTAAAGCCAAGTAGTATTCCATTGTATGTATATACCACATTTTATTGATCCACTCATATGTTGATCGGCATTTGGGTTGATTCCAACTTTTGGCGATAGTGAACAATGCTGCTATGAACATTGTTGTACATATATCGGTTTCTGTCCTTGTTTTCAGTTCTGCTGGGTATATATCCAGCAGTGGTATTGCTGGGTCATATGGCAAATCTATGGTTAGTTTTTCGAGGAACCGCCAAACTGTCCTCCAGAATGGTTGAATCCTTCTATATTCCGACCAGCAGTGGATGAGTTTTCCCCTTTCTTCACATCCTCTCCAGCATTTGTATTCTTCTGTTTTTTCATAGCTGCCAATCTTATGGGAGTAAGATGGTATCTCATTGTAGTTTTGATTTGCATTTCCCTGATAGCTAGAGATTTGGAGCATTTTTTCATGTGCTTTTTAGCCATTTGTATGTCTTCTTTGGAGAAGTGTCTGTTTAAATCTTTTTCCCATTTTTTAAATAGGTTGTTTATCTTTTGATTTTCAAGATATAGGAGTTCTTTATATATGCAAGTTATAAGTCTGTTATCAGATATATGGTTGCCAAATATTTTCTCCCATTGTGTGGGTTCCCATTTTACTTTCTTGACAAACTCCTTTGAGGTGCAGAAGGCTTTAATTTTGAGGAAGTCCCATTTATGTATTTGTTCTTTTGCTGCTCGTGCTTTTGGTGTGATATTCCTGAATCCATTTCCTATTACAAGGTCCTGTAGATGTTTCCCTACACTGCTTTCCAAGATATTTATGGTTTTGGCTCTTATATTTAGGTCTTTGATCCATCTTGAGTTGATCTTTGTATAAGGTGTGAGATGGTAATCCTCTTTCATTCTTCTACATATGGCTATCCAGTTCTCCAGGCACCATTTGTTGAATAGGCCATTCTCTCCCAGTTGAGAGGGTTTGGAGGCTTTATCAAATATTATATGGCTATATATATGAGGTCCTATATCAGCACTTTCAATTCGATTCCATTGGTCTGTGTGTCTGTCCTTATGCCAATACCATGCTGTTTTCACTACTGTAGCTTTGTAGTATGTTTTGAAGTCAGGAAGTGTGATTCCTCCTATTTTGTTTTTCTTTTTCAATATGTCTTTGGTTATTCGGGGCCTCTTTCCTTTCCAAATAAATTTCACAGTTAGTTTTTCTAGTTCCTTAAAGAAGGCTATGTTGATTTTTATTGGGATTGCATTGAATGTGTAGATCAGTTTTGGTAGGATAGACATCTTAATAATATTCAGTCTTCCTATCCATGAGCAAGGAATATTCTTCCATTTATTTAGGTCTTCTTTGATTTCCTTGAACAGTCTTGTATAGTTCTTGGTGTATAAGGTTTTTACCTATTTAGTTAAATTTATTCCTAAGTATTTGATTTTTTTATTTACTATTGTGAATTGTATTTGTTTCTTGATTTCCTCCTGATCTTGCTCATTATTAGTGTACAGAAATGCTACTGATTTTGCGCATTGATCTTATAACCTGTGACTTTACTAAACTCATTTATGAGTTCTAGAAGCTTTGTTGTAGATCTCTCAGGGTTTTCTATGTATAGGAGCATGTCTTCTGCAAATAATGAAATTTTGACTTCTTCCTTTCCAATTTGAATGCCTTTTATATCTGGTTTTTGCCTCAGTGCTTGAGCAGGTACTTCTAAGACAATGTTAAATAGAAGGGGAGACAATGGGCATACTTGTCTTGTTCTTGAGTTTAGAGGGAAGGGTTTTATGATTTCTCCATTGTAAAGAATGTTTGCTGTAGGTTTTTCATATATACTCTTTCTCATGTTCAAAAAATTTCCTTGTATTCCAATCTTTTGGAGTGTTTTTATCAAGAAAGTGTGCTGTATATGGTCAAATGCTTTTTTCTGCATCTCTAGATATAATCATGTGATTTTTTTCCTTCATTCTGTTGATATGGTGTATTACATTGATTGATTTTCTTATGTTGAACCATCCTCACATACCTGGAATAAATCCCACTTGGTCGTGGTGTATAATTCATTTAATGTGTTGTTGAATACGATTAGCAAGTATTTTGTTCAGTATTTTTGCATCTAGGTTCATTAGAGAAATTGGTCTGTAATTTTCCTTTCTTGTGGTGTCTTTGTTTGGCTTTGGTACTAGGGTAATGTTGGCATCATAGAAGGAGTTAGGCAATATTCCTTCTGATTCGATTTTTTGGAAGAGTTTCAGCAGGATTGCTGTTAGTTCTTTCCGGAATGTTTTGTAGAATTCACCTGTGAAGCCGTCTGGCCCTGGGCTCTTCTTAGTTGGGAGGTTTTTAATGACTGCTTCTTTCTCTTTGCTTGTGATTGGTTTGTTAAGATCATCAATTTCTTCTTTCATCAATATGGGCTGCTTATATGTTTCTAGGAATTTGTCCATTTCCTCTGAATTGTCATTTTTGTTGGAATATAGGTTTTCAAAGTGTCCTCTTATGATAGTCTTTATTTCTGTGGGGTCAGTGGTGATATCGCCTTTCTCATTTCTTATTTTGTGTATTTGCATCTTCTCTCTTTTTTTCTTTGTTAGTCTCACTAAAGGTTTGTCAATTTTGTTGATCTTCTCAAAAAACCAGCTCTTGGTGTTGTTTATTTTTTCAAGTGCTTTCTTATTTTCTATTTCATTTAGTTCTGCTCTTATCTTTGTTATTTCCTTCCTTCTTCTTCCTGTTGGGTTACTTTGTTGTTGTTTTTCTAATTCCTTGAAATGTGCAGTTAGTTCTTCAATTTTTGCTCTTCTTTTTTGATATATGAATTTATGGCTATAAATTTCCCTCTCAGTACTGCTTTTGCTGCATCCCATAAATTTTGGTACGTTGTGTTATAATTATCATTTGTTTCAAGGTAGTCATTGATTTCTTTTGAGATTTCTTCTTTGACCCACTATTTTCCTAAGTGTGTGCTGTTTAATTTCCAAATTGTGGTATGAAATCTGGGCCTCTGTCCCTTGCAAATTTCCAGCTTTACTCCACTGTGGTCAGAGATACTGTTTTGTATGATTTCGATCTTTCTGAATTCATTAAGCCTTTCTTTATGGCCTAGCATATGGTCTGTCTTGGAGAATGATCCATGTGCGCTTGAGAAAAATGGATATCCTGCTGTGTTTGGGTGTAATTATCTATATATGTCCATTAGATCCAGCTCCTCTAATATACTATTCAAATGTTTTGCTTCTTTAGTGATTCTCTTTTGAGATATTCTGTCAAGAATTGATAGTGGTGTATTAAAATCCCCCACTATAATTGTAGATGCATCTATATTTTCACTTAGTTTTTCCAGTGTTTGCCTTACGTATTTAGAGGCGCCCTTGTTATGAGCATAAATATTTTTGATTGTTTGATCTTCTTGACAGATGGTCTCTTTCATTAAAATGTAGTATCCTTCTTGGTCTCTCACAATTATTTTGCATTTAAAGTCTATTTTGTGTGATATTAATATAGCTACTCCTGCCTTTTTTTGGTTATTGTTTGCTTGTATGATTGTTTTCAGCCATTCACTTTCAACCTCCATGACTCTCTGGGTCTAAGATGTGTCTCTTGTAGACAGCATATAGATGGATCATATTTCCTTATCCAGTGTCCCAGTCTGAATCTTTTGATAGGTGAGTTTAATTCGTTAACATTCAGTGTTATTACTTTCAAGGAATTATTTGTGTTAGCCATATTTTGATTGGAGTTGTGTTTGTCATATTTTGTTTGCATTTTTTTCCTTCTATTTTTGTCTTTTTTGTTGCTCTTACAGTCTCCAACTCTGCCTGTCCTTTTTTTCCCTTTCTTCCTGCAGAACTCCCTTTAGAATTTCTTGAAGGGGAGTTTTCTTGTTGGCATACTCTTTCAGTTTCTGTTTATCTGTGAATATTGAAAATATTCATCATTTTTGAATGCTAGTTTAGCTGGGTAGAGTATTTTTGGTTGGAAATTTTTTTCTTTAGTACCTTGACTATATCATACCACTGCCTCCTTGCCTCCATGGTTTCAGATGAGAAATCAGCACTTAATCTTACGGAGCTTCCCTTTTATGTGATGTTTTTCTTTTCTCTTGCTGCTTTTAGAATTTTCTCTTTGTCTTGTGCATTCGATAATTTGACAAGTATATGTCTTGGGGTGGTCCTGTTGGGGTTTATGACCAGTGGGGTGCACTGTGCTTCTTGGGTATGTACATCTGTCTCTTTCAGTAGATTTGGGAAGTTTTCAGCCATTATTTCCTGCAACACTCCTTCTGACCCCTTTCCCTTCTCTTTTCCTTCTGGAAGGGAAATATAATATATATGTTTGAGTGGTTTGCATTGTCATTCAGGTCCCTAAATCCTAGCTGGATTTTTTCTATCTTTTTATCGACTAATTCTACTATCTGTTTGATTTCTGATGTACTGTCTTCAACATCACAAATTCTGTGCTCTGTCTCTTCTAGTCTGCTGATATTTGCTGCAAGTGTAGTTTTGATTTCTTGAAGTGTGGTGTTCAGTCCCATCATATCTGTTATCTTTTTGTGTATGTCTGCAATTTCCCCTCCAAGTGTTGTCTTCATGTTGTTAACCTCTTCCTTTACTTCATTAAATTTGTCGGTGATAAATATTCTGAGATCTTTCATTGCTTGTGCAAATTTCTGCTCCCCTTCCTGATTTTTAGTTTGTTCATTGGATCCAGCCATGTTTTCCTGATTACTGGTTTGGTTTGTAGTTTTTTGTTGCTGTCTGGTTATCATTTTATCTTGATGGGTTTAATCAGTTCCTTAGCTTCTTTGTCTAGTCTTGGAGATTAATTAGCTTTTGTTTTTGCATGAGTGTTATATCTTCTCTTTGTCACTTTGTTCTTCTTATTCTAATTTGTTATTGCTGGTTGCGTTCACTTTAAAGGAAAGTATTAGTGCTGGGGAAAGGCCACTATGTAAGCAAGGAAAAAGTGTAAAGTAGTATTGGTGATATATATTAACAAAGCAACAATATGAGATCTGGGAGGATGGAGGTTAGATTCATATAAATTGTGCAGAGTTATAGTAGTCGGTAGAGTACCTATAATGAAGTAGTTGACTGAATATGGGAGGAATATGGTATGAATTAAAAAGCTACTTTTTTCGTGAGAGAGGGAAAGAGAAAAGAAAGGCAATTGTTTCAAGAATGGATAACAGAAAACAAAACAAAGGTATTAGAAATTAAGAGTTAGACACTTTGTGGATCAAAGAAAAGGAGGTGGAATATAGGAGAGACAGTAGATGATGGAGGCTATCAAGATGTAGGGGAAAAGGGATAGTGTAGATAGCCAAAATCTGTTCACACAGAAATGAGGCAGTGGAGGATGAGGAAACCCAGCAAATGTGAGGTGTTCCCTGTAGCACCTATTATATAGTTAAGATAAAATAAAATAAGAAGAAGATGAGGGACAAGAGAGAGAGAAAAAATAGAAGAAAGGAAGAAAGAAAAAGGGGGTGGGTAAAGGACGGGGATCAGATAGGGAAAAGAGAAAAAAGATATACACCAACCACCACAGCCACAATACCAATAAAAAAAACCTAAATAACTGAAAATAAAGATTTTGGGGGATACACTGGGAGAAAAGACTAGGGGATAATGAAATGTTAGCAATCAGAACATTAAAAAAATAAAAAAATAAAAAAATAGAATAAAAATAAAAACAGAACAAACAAAACAAAAAAGAAAAAACGCAAATGCTGAGGGCTAGGACATTCAAGGACCTCAGATGGACCTCAGGGCATGATGCAGTCAGGGATGGAAATCTGAGATATTGAAGACTCAAGAGGTGTGAGTCTCTGGGGTGTGGGCCACCGGGGTTTAGGGGACTCAGACCTGGCAACCTCAAGTCCGGTTAACAGGGACCCTGGGAGCACCGCAGTGCATCACAGCCTTCAGGGATCCCCACAGCTGGGTGCCAGTCCTATGGGTGAGGTCACATCTGCAAGCTCTATCCTGTGTTCTGTACCCCCCATTTCACTCACTCACTGGGGTCTATTCTGTGGATGTATCACCAATTGACTTCAGGACCCCTCCCACCCTGTGATCCCCTGGAATGGCCACCTGGGGGCACCTCTAGACTGCAGCCAATTTAATGATGCAGATCAATAGCCAGGCCCGGGGGTGGGGCTCCAGCCAGAAATGCTAACAACAGAGTCCAAACCCAAAATTTCCACACTTCACAAAATATTCCCCTAATCAGCTTCCAAACTTCTCCCACCCTGCCAGACCCGGTGGTGTCTCTTTATTGCTATCAACCCAAGTCCACTGCAGATCAGCAGCCAGGTCTGGGGGAGGGCGGGGCTCCAGGCGGAAGCACTACTGTTTGTGTCCGCAATCAAAAATTCCCCCGCTTCACAATAAAACTCCCGTTTGTCTCCCCAAATCGTTCTGCAAGCTCCTCCTGTCCTATCAACCCCCCAACAGACCGCCCGGGGCTTATGAATTCCCCAGTACCGCAGAGCCTCCAAAAACAAAAAACAAAAACACTGCAGCTCCGCCCACCCAAGGAGGGAGATTTCTGCGCGGAGCCGGGACATCCGTGTATATTTTATAGACATATTTTCTCTGTTACCTTCCCACCAAATCGACGTCCAGACACCTCCCGTCCTGCAAAAATCCCAAAACACCCCAGTCCCGAAGAGCCTCCAACGCTGCCCAACTGCTTCTATGCATGAGATATTATCAGGTGAGCTCACTCAGCCCCCATCTTGCCCCGCCCCTGTTTATGGCAATTTAAAAGCACAGGCAGCAGTGTGACAGCCTTGAAGTGGGATCTAGAAAGTTGATTGCACAGGATTCTTGAGTGTGACACTTGTATGGCCAAGTTATTTTAGATGGGGAAATGATTCTCCATAATGTTAATCTGGAAAAGTGACTAAAGTAACAGTTTATCACTGCTTTTAGACAAAACCATCATTGTATCTGTATGAAAGCAACATTTTAGCTAGATTAATATTAATCTATGTTTCAGATCATTTTTGAATTACTGAAAATTATACAGTTCCTCACATTTTTAAATAACCAATAATTTGGATTCATGTGATCCAGTGGTTAAGAAAAGTTTTCTCAAACTTCATGTACATACAATAGAGCAGGTGCTTATTATGTGCTATTGTCCTTTCCTTTTTTATCTAGAAAATAGAAAGCATGGATGTTGAGACATCATAGCCAGAGGTTGCATTTGAGAATCCAGACTCTGGAATCCTCTTCCACTACTTGCTAACCCAATATATTAGGAACTCAGAAAACAGTAATGAGTCGATCATAATTTTTGTTATTAGTAACAGAGCTCCAGAGTTTGTACAGGAATTAGGAATGGAAATAACACAGGGCCCCAGTAGAGGAGGGTCTGTAGTAAAAGGCAGGAAAGCCAAGGCAAGGTCACAAACTCAGGAGGCAAGCCTCTAGATTTCTTAGATTAGATCCCATGGGGGCTTTAGAAACAAAAAATAAGATAAAACTCAATTATTAGAATAAACAACTTTTCTAGGCTTATGTTTCAGGAGCTGGGACATGTGGAGGCATTGGGGTGAAGCCAGGATGTACCCCATTAGCCTCTAATTTGCCAACCTATCACCATAAAATTTAGCACTGATAAGTTAGGGAGGTCTGGTGGCTTCTCTCATAACCACTCATGGGGACCTTCCCACAAAACATTTGCCTCTTTAGCGGTTCCCACCCCTTTCATAACTTCTTTGCCAGCAGCAACTCCAATTGGCCTTTTAATGTCTTTAGCACAGGTGACATGGAGATGAAACAGATGGAGACCTGGCTACTTTGGTGCCAAGGTAAGTCCCAGAACCACTGTACCCAGAGGAAAAGCTATAGGACCCACATGTGGACATGAGCTGAGGCTGGCCCTGGGAAAAATATGTCATGACTCCCCTGTACTCATCAATATCACAAGGGGAGAGCCTTGATTAGGAGATTAGGGACCTGCCTCCTTCTTCTAACATCTCAATGCTCTTTTGGATTCTTCGTTCTCTTTCCTCGATTTCCACCATACCCACATTTTTCCTCACTCTGCCACATTTTCCCTTGGGCAATGTGAACATTTCCAGGATGAATGACTGAGTAATTCCTTTACCCACAATAAAAGTCATCAAGCCATATCCTGGCAAAGACTTGATAGGGATGGAATTCCCCTCCAGGTAGAGTACACCCAATGGGTGATATCATTGCCCAGTTCAAACATCCCCTAAGCCAGGGGTTCCATGGACCACTTTGCCAGTCAGGGGAAAACCACAGACCCCTTACTAAGTCCACACTATACAGTGTTTTAATATGTCAAATCTGCACCACACAACCCCAAAATAATACTTTTTAAAATTTAAATTAAAACTCACTGCCCTAAGCTAATAGTCTGTTCTTCAACTTTACACCATCCATCCCAGAGCACATCATACACAACCCCCCCACCAAATACAGTATATATTTTGTGAAATGATAAAAGCCACAATGTTTCAGAAAGTGTTCCCATCCCTGAACTCCTCTACAACTGGGTTGACTTGTGCTGAGGGAACAGTGGGGACACCTGACCCAGGCCTGAGGTCAGTTTTCATATTTCCACTTTTGAATCCAGTTCTCATCGTATGGCCATAAACAAACCTGTGAACCATTTGAATATGTGAAGAGATGTCTTGGCCAAGCTTATAAATAGCCTCTCCTCAACCCAATTTGAAAGGCTCATTCCTCTGAACCACTCCCTTCTATCACCCTTTCATTTAGAGGAAAAAAGAACAGAGAAAGGAAATTTCTCTGTGTCCCCACAACCCACTACCTAGGGCTACCGTGTGCAGCAGTCAATAGCCAAGGTCACCACACCTGTGTGTGCAGTTATCACCATTCATGGACCTGCCTGCCCAGACTCTGGGCTTGAGAGAGGTTACACGATCATTGAACTTTTCATTGGGGCTGAGAGGAAAACAAGTCCCACAGTAGACTCCCTGGCTGTTCCCTGTGTACGCACATAGATACAATAGCTCTAGAGTGTGTTCAGGGGTAGAAGAATTACAAGTGGTGGAATGTTTTCCATTTCATTAAGGCTAAACAAAAAAAGTGGAAAGCAGGGCCTTCTCCCCCATCTTCATCAGTAAAGAAAGGAGACTTGGGTGAAGGTGTCTTCTTTTCTCACAATAAATAGATAGACATAGATTACTTCCACCTTTCTGATCTCAGCACTGAGGCAGCCCCAGACTTCCCCTTCTCACATTGGAGATATGTGATGCTGCAGGTCTCCCATCTTCCTGGATGGCAATTTCTGTTTCTAGTAAACCTGTGTATCCCCATCCATCTCATCCTTCTGAAGAATGGGAGGATAGGGAGGAACTTCCTGAGGCAGGACTGGGATTGGATCTCTATGAACTTTATAGATTCATAGAAATTTTAATGGATGCTTTTTGAAATTTTTAAAATGAAAAGGTAAGGAAAACATATTTTAAATGTAAGATATCTGAGCACATGAAAATGAACTGCCTGGTGGCAGTGGATGTGCAATGTCAGTATTAAATTCCTTCCATGAACACGGGCTTCTTTTAAAGGCCAAAACAGGCACCTAATAGGTGTTAAAACTACTTTATTTAAGCTCAAGCTATTGGAATACCTTAAACCTCAACCCAAATGTGGCAGACAGACACGACACTCTTATTTGAACAAAGAAATATATTTTTAAAGATTTTTTTTTTTAAGTTAGAACAGAAAATGTGGTATGTCACTGGGGGCGGGGAAGAAGATTTATGATTCAGTGGGGGAGACACAGGACATGAAGCATAGCAAGGGGAAGTGGTGACGGTGGTCTCGGGGACCTTGCACTCTTGGTACATGCTGGTGGGCCCTGATGGGAGTCATCAACTCCATGGGTGGAATGGTAGAACTACGGCTTGGATGCAGTTGCTGGGAGACTAACACTGACCTAGTTGATTTCAGTGCAGCTTGGTGGCTATTTCTTTTTCTCCCTAGACAAATCCACTGTAGCATATGGCTAACCCTCTTCCGATGTTTGCTTTCTTGAGGTCCCTGTCCCCTTTGGGGCAAGAATTGGGGCATCAGACACTCTGTTGATCCCCCATCCTGAGAATGGTCGTCCATCATCTCTATATCAAGGGAGGGTCCTGACCCTGACTCTCTTTCTGGGTATTCTTCCAATGGGAAATCCTCGGGGTCCGCTTTTCCTGAATTTAGGTTTAAACTGGCATCTTCAACCATCCAAGAGGTCTTAACCTTAGAATCCCTTTGCTCCTGCAGGCCCAGGTTGCTCCCTCTGTCCTCTAGGTGGATATAGGGGCCCTGGGAATTGGCCATGTTTCCTCTACACACATTTGGGAACCAGGGCTCATAGTCCTCAGAAGACAAACTAGATGAATTGGGGAACCCCTCAGCAGCACAGCCAGGAGGAGACTGGCTCTGTGGCTCTCCCTCCAGTTGAGCTTTGGCTCACTATCAGGATAAACTTTCAGAGGTGATTTCCCTACACCCTGCTCCCCCATTAGGTTCAGTATTGTGGGGCATTCACCAGGTGATATATTCCTTATATTGAACAATTCATCGATAAATTGGGAATCTGCAAAATCACTGGCCCATGGGGAATCTCCTGATTTGGGTCTGAAGACAATGGTCTCCCCAGCCTTGATGGTTTCCTCATACAACTGCTCTGGTTGATCGCCAGTGCTCAGGAAGGGCGGGGGCCCTGGGAAGTCCCCATCAATATCAGGCAAATCTACAGTTTTTTCAGAATTGAGTCCACATTTCCATCTGCATTTTCTTGGAAATACTTCTTCCTCCTTTTCTTTCTCTAACACCACCTGGACAACCACTATCCTTGTTCTATCAAGGGGCTCCTGAAGAAAATGGTGAAGACCAAAGAAGCCACTTGATGCCTTATGACAGCATTCGTGGTATGCCCAGGATGAGGCCTGTGAAAGATGAAGAGAAAGACACACTTTATGGAGCACAGTGTGGGAACGTGGAAAAGACAAGCTCTTGTCAGGTAACTGCCTCCAGGAGAAGGCTGAAATGAGCAAGCCTGAGTCCTACAGACCTGATATTGTTAGAACAGAAGGCTCTAATCCAAAGGGACACTGTGGAGTTGAGCTCTCTGGGCCAGTGTTCAATAGAAAAGGAAGCAAGTCAGACTGAGTCAGTATAAGATGCATATGTGGTTTGGAGTGGAAGAGCGGGTGGTGGAGCATGGCAGGCGAGTGATTCGTGGGATTCATGGGATGGCAGACTTGGGGGAGAGAGTGATATCCTGAGATTGTGGGCCCAGCTAAGGACATCCTTCTCTTGACTCTGAATTGACCCAG
Organism: Dasypus novemcinctus; assembly: GCF_030445035.2. Classification (NCBI taxonomy): domain Eukaryota; kingdom Metazoa; phylum Chordata; class Mammalia; order Cingulata; family Dasypodidae; genus Dasypus; species Dasypus novemcinctus. The sequence continues at coordinate 15,281,899 of NC_080702.1, read as the reverse complement.
AAAGAATGAGGGCCTGGGACCCAGTTCTTACTGTCATTTCTTAGGCAAACTGCAGACCTTCATTTTTCATAAACTATATGACTTTCTACCTAGAATGCAAAGAACTGTGTTCCTTTCTTTTTATTCTTTTAAAGGGGACAAAATGTTTTCTACTTTTCCTTCTTTGAAAATCTCAACGTTCTTTATGCACATGATCCTCTATTGATACTGCAGTCAGTGCTCTGTGTTGAGGAGAGTGTAATCTCCAATCTTTAGGTGCCTGGGGGGCCTTGTAAGATTCTGCTCCAAGGCCAGAGCTTGTGCTTAGCATCTGACTAGAGGTCTTCCAAGGCTCAATCTCACTCTCCGGGTCAGCTTCACCCAGAGACACCAGACTTGGGAAGGAGAATGATGAATAATTATCATAGCGGTGTTGGGGGCAGTAAAAATGAGCACACACCGAATTTAGCAGAGCCAGTAGCACGGCCACCGGAGTGGAGCCAACTTTCCTATTTGAGTAAGCTGTAATTAGTTCACCACAACATGGCGGGTCCCAAATCATGGCAGAACTCAAATCTGCCCTGTTACTTCCTCATTCTTCTTCCCCCTCAGTTCTTTGTTCTCTGTCTTCCTGCCACTGCCCAGGCTGATAAGATAGTGTGCAGGCGCAAGGCACGAAGCTAAGGTCTGCCTCCCACCCCTGCGACAGCAACAACCAATCCTTAGCCTCTACTACCTCACTCCCCGCTCCTCCCCCACCGGAGGGTATATGTACTTTGCCCCCTTTAATAAAGTTGCAGTTTGATCAGAACCCTGTCTTGCTGTCATTCTTTGTGTCTCTTGTCCCACCATTCTTTCTCGGCAGGTTTTGGGTCTCTGTTGCTGTCCCACAGGCCGGGGCAGTTTGGCGCCCAGCGTGGGGCCCGACGATTCCCTGTAATCGAGAATAGAACGTCGCTTCACCCAGGAAGGGAGTATTCCCAGCACATCAGCCGATGAAAGGCTCCCAGCGGCGGAAAGGGAACAGCTCTGCACCAACCCGTAAATCCTTCAATCATTGGCGGTAGCCAAGCAGGTAAGCGAAATACTCTATTTCGCTTCACTTCTTTGTAATCATGGGACAAGCAAAATCCTCACACTCATTATTTCTTTGCCGAGTAAAGGAGGCACTCAAGACACGAGGAGTTAAGGTTAAAAAGAAAAGTTTAACTGAGTTCTTTAAGTTTGTTATCAAACCTGTCCATGGTTTCCCGAGGAGGGCACAATAGATGAAAAATGTTGGAACAGAGTAGGCAATTGTTTAACTGATTATTACAAAACTTTTAGACCTCAAAGGGTCCCCGTCACCGCCTTTAGCTACTGGCAGCTAGTACAGGATGTACTAGGAATCACCCCCCAACTAAATATAAAGAATTTAGTTACAGAAGGGGAGACTGCTTTAAAATTAAGTTCTCAACCCCCTTCGGGTTGCAGTAAGAGGTCTGAACATCACTCGCAACCCCATCACTCACGCCCAGACTCACCCTTTAGCTTAATTTCCTTTGATGATAAACCCCCTGATATTAAAAATATTATTATGGAAGGAAAAACTGTCCTGGAAGGAAAAATTGTCCTTAAATCACAATCACCTTCCCGCCCTGCCTCATGTTGCAGTGGCTGAGACAAGGAAAATAGAAACTGGGGTGGGGAAAGTACAAAAGAGAATAACCCTAAACATTCTCATTCACCCGTTAGCCTCATCTCTTTCAAAAACGAGTTCCTAATCCCTATTGCCTCCTCTCTCACTAATATTAAGCAGGGGCCAGAATAACCCTTTTCAAAGTTTGTAGGCAAATTGTGCACAGCTGCAGAAAAACTGTTTGGCGATACCAACACAGAAACAGACTTTGTTAAGCAAATTGCCTTTGTAAATGCAAATGCGGCTTATCAGGACGCAGTTAGATCTTATAGAAAGTAGGAGAACTTGTCTAGTTACTTCAGGCTTTGCTCTGAAATTGGCCCCGCCTATCAACAAGGCCAGCCACAAGCCCCAAAATCCAAACAAGCTTATAAGGCAATTAACTCTGTTCCAGCAAAAGCTCACCCCTTTCACAACTCATCGGGCTCCCTACTATCTACATAACAATGTAGCTCTGGACTAGTGATTTAATCCACTGGTATGAGAGAAAAACGTAGCAACATTTGTGTTTTGTTTTATTTCCATGCTAATTCTGATTGGGCTTAATTTAACCAAGATAATAAAATGAGTACAAAATTTTTATCAAGGTCTAAAAGGAATTTTCAGTTTTAAATCAATAATTATCTCCAGAACTTCAAGTCTCAATATAGTCTTAACAGTAATTATCCAAAAATGTGTGCTAATAGTCTGCCTAACTGCTGCTCAAGTTATTTTAACTGATTGCTGATAACTAATAAAAATGTTTCCAAGCACAAGCTTGCATATTACAGGCAACATGAATTCCAGAAGAAATCTTGAAAGGTACAATCTAAGATGTGCTATATAACAGAAGATTTAAAAGCAGCTATACCAAGAAAGTAAAGAATTATGAGTCAATTGTAAATAAATTGTATGTTTCTGTTAATGTGTTGTAATTGTTCTGTGTTTGTCTGTCTGTTCATTCAATGTCGATGTATATTGTGATACCTCCAGATGGTAAATATAAATTGCTAGAAATTTTTAAAAGAGCTCTATTCAAATGGCCAAAAATTAAATAAGCGCTTATATTAATACTTAAGTTTATTATATTAATACATAAGTTTAAATGTTAATAAGATATCTACAATAATAAAAATTGTGAGTCTTAATTAACAAAATTACTATGCCTTTTCATAAAAAATGGTTCTTGCATAGATTGAAATAAATAACTTATCTTTCTTCACAGGATAATATGAAGGATGCAAAACTTAAATGAACATTTGGTTAAAAGTTTGTGAAAATGCTAACTGAAATGTAATAAGTTTTGCAAAAAAGGGGTATTTTGTCCTAAAGTAGAATGGCTAATTTTTCATAAACTCTTGAAACTTAATTTGCATGTGGCAAGCTGTAAAAGGTATTGTGATAACTTTAAGTAAGGGAATGTGTTCTGTAAAGAAAATTTGTCTTCAATAGTCTATATGGTTATAAATAAAAGGCTTAATAAAGCATTGTTTACATTAAGGTATTAAATGCCTAATTCCAAAAGGTCATTCTTAAATATATATAAAACTGAATTGATGATGATAATAATAAAAGGTAATTTTATAACAGGAAAGATTGGCAGCAACCAGCCTCCCCTGCCAACTTGCTTCTAGGAAACTGTTTCTAATATTGCATGCTACTAAATATTTAAAGAAAAGTTCATTATTTCAACAAGCTTGTTTAGTGTTCATAGTATTATAAGAAGTTTGCTTAATAACTTTGTATGTAGGCTATATGGAATTTGTTTTTATTATTTAAGAAACAGAAAATGATTTTGTCCTGAAATAAAATGATTAATTATTGGAAAGAGTAGAATATAGGATGAAACCTGAGTGAATGCTGAAACTGCAGAAAGTTGGTGGAAAAGGAATTTTTACAGTTAAAGTTAAATAAAATTTAATGGGTCTATCTATAAAATTTTACAGGCTTTAATGTCGGGTAGTATGCTGATGCAAAGTTAAAAATTTTTGTTCTTTCTCAAGGCCTCTCACCATTAATGTGTTTTGGTAAAAGTTCTTATCCTCAGTCAGTATACAAAGAAAGTCTGTCTTGTGTTTCTTGTGCTTATCATTTCCTAGGTATTCCAAGAAGGAAAGCTTTATCTCTTAAAGGAACATAACGTTCAAAACTGCTTTCTCAAAACCTAATCCTGGGCAGTAGCCTTTTATTCCAAACTAATTATAAGAGATTTGTTCTTTTACCTTGAAAGAAAAATTAAAGTAATAATTAAGTTCATTTGATATGTTATAAGTCAAATAGAGGGTGTTTTAAAGTGTTATAAAATTAACAAGTTTTTTCTTTCCTTTAACCCTCTGTTAATTAAAGTTGTCTGAGTGAAAGTTTTCTATGGATGCTTGAGAGTGTGTAAAGTTACCAATATTTCAGCATAATATCAAAAAAAAAGGGGGGTACAATGTGGTTGATTGTGGTTTTGATTATTGTGGAAGAGTATGTGTCATGGAAACAACCTCTTATCATAGATTAAAGTAACAACACTGGTGTGCAGCAATCCCAAATACTGCTAGTTTGTTGCAAAAAGTTAAAGTCCAGCTGTATGGCTATCACTTTGTTTTGAAACTTGCTGGGACTTTCTTTAGTGTCGTCTTAGACAAATCAAGCCGGCTGCATTCCTCTATCTGTAAAAAACCCAACAATGAACTTGTGCGGTGCTTTTCAGGGCTGTGTGCATAGCCCAAGCATCCTGTACAGTATTTACTGATAGTAATAGTAATAGAAGGGCAGCATACGTTACTTTTCAAAAAGAACAGGTTTAGCCAACTCCTTATTCATCTGCTCAATGCACAGAGCTTTGAGCCATCATTAAAGTTTTACAAATGTTTTAAGAGCCCTTGAATATTGTCTCTGATTCTGAATATGTATGCCTTACTGTCAAGCATATTGAAACAGCTCATATCTTTGCTACTGATGAGTTATCTCAACTTTGCGCTGACTTGCAACATCTCATTAGGTTAAAATCTATTTACATTATTCATATATCTCTCATGCCTCTTTGCCTAGTCCTATGACATCAAATAATGCTCGAGCTGATTTATTGGTAAGGTGTTTACAAAGTGCTCATAATTGCCATGCTTTAACTCATATTAATGCTAAAGGCCTGTGAAATAAATATCAAAAGTTAACAAGACTACAGGCACAAGGAATTATCTGTACCTGTCCCACCTGTGGACCCTTAACTACAGTGTTTTTTCAGGCTGGGACTAATCCCAGAGGCCTGGCTCCTAATCAATTAAGGTAGATGGATGTTACTCACATACCATCCCTTAGTAAACTACAATCTGTTCACGTTTATATTGACACTTATTCTCATTTTATGTGGGCTACTGCTCAAAGTGGGGAACAGTTTCATCATGTTCACTCACACCTCTGGTCTGCTTTTGCTGTAATGGGATGCCCTCTGAAAATTAAAACTAATAATAAACCTTCTTACATTAGTAAATCCTTCAAATCTTTCTGTTTAAAATATGGTATTGAACATGTTACTGGCATTCCTTATAATCCTACAAGTCAAGCCATAGTTAAATGCAGCCATCATACTCTAAAAACTATGATTTTAAAACAAAAACGGGGAGATAATGGTATTATGACACCAAAAGATTAATTAGCAAAAGCTTTATTTACTTTACATTCTCTTAATGTTTATAATTCATTAACACCTGTGGAATGTCACTTAGAAAATGTCAAACATCTACAGTAGGCACAGGAAATGAAGATCAACCAATATTCTAGAAAGATATTTTAAGCAATAAATGGAAAAAAAGGCAGGATTAAAGTAAGGGGGTAAGGCTATGCTCTTATCATTTCAGAAAATGGAGAACAAATTTAGTTATCTGGAAAAGGATTAAGCTCCAGAATGAAGAGATGGAGTCTTCTACAACTTCTGATGATGGTGATCGTAAGTAATAAGGAAGCTGCCAGCAATTACACTTCTTAGGCCTATGTACCTAACCCCCCATTACTTAGAGTGTTAACCTGGAAAAGTCCATTCTTTCATATGTATCTGAATAAAACCCATATATTCCCTATACCAATTGATAATCGATTGCCAATTAAACCCTATTAAGAAAAAGAATCGATAATCTCATATTACCATTTGATTATCAACGCTTATGCATTGGTAATCATCCTTCCTGTATGTATGTTAAAAATCAGGCCATAGCTATCTTCAAAAATAATAATACTCAGTTTATTGTGACTTTATTTCCCTCTTACGATTTAATCATGACTAAAAATCCTATTTACGATTGTCCGCAAAAAGACAGTAGGGATAAAGAAGGATGGCAAAAATGCCATATAAGAAGAAAATCTGTCATTTTTTAATGATTCCTATGGAATAGTGTGGGAAAGTGCCCCTATGGGGAGTCCCATTGAATATAATGACAGATTTATTTGGCACGGTCTAAATAGTAAAAGACAACAAAAAATAATTTTTACTAAAAATAATAGTGTTTGGAAACAAAAGGGGAAATGAATCCCTTCTCCATGGTGTAATATCACATCTATACACAAGCAGAAGTATCTGTGGAAAGTTTTTCTAGGAATAGCTCCTACTATAGAATGGATTGGGAATAATAGTAAGAATAGTCAATATCTGCATTTAAATCAAATTCATCTTCAGGCATTTGTAAGAAATCCTTATGTGTTTGTGGTTGGAAAATTACTATAACCCAAAAATGTACTATTCTATAAAAATGAGGCCTTACATCCTAGTAGCCATTACCCCACAACTAACATACTATGGAGAAGGCAAACTAAAAAATTTTACTATCCCCATCTGTGTCAAAGAGAGCTGCCTTCCTCCCTATATTGGTAAAAAATTAGCCTCACAGGTTCAGTCGCTGCAGCTGCCACAGCACGTGGTGCTCTTGGTCATGGCCTCATCAGCTTGCAATACTTTGAACAACAACGACAAATTAGAATAGAATCCAGTGCGCAGTCTCTTAACTCTATGCAGCAGCAACTAACATCCCTCACCCAAGTTTCTTTACAAAACCACAAGGCCCTTAACTTACAGCTGAAAAAGGGGGAACCTGCCTTTTCTCCAGGAAGAATGTTGCTACTATATAAATAAATCTGGTATTGTTGAGCAAAATGTTAAAATACGAGAATTGCAGGAAGGGATACTGCCCTCCCAGTCATCCTCCTCCCCGATGTTAGTGTTATTATTGGAACTGAACCTGTACCTATCCCCAGCATGGACTACATTGCCGGCCACTCTAGAAGAGCTGTGCAACTTATTCCACTTTTTGTTACCTTAGGCATTTCTGGAGCCCTAGCCACTGGTACTGTGGGGTTAGGACTCTTTCTCTTACCCAATATACAAAATTATCTAAGCAATTAATTAATAATATCCAGGCTTTGTCGAGCACTATACAAGATGTTCAAGATCAAATAGACTCTCTAGCTGAGGTAGTGTTACAGAAGAGGGTTAAATCTGCTTACAGCAGAACGTGGAGGAATATGTCTAGCTCTGCAAGAACAGTGCTGCTTTTATGCCAACAAGTCTGGCATTGCTCAAAATAAAGGTAAAAGGCTTCAAGTGCAACATTCTTAATACCCCATAATAATACAAAATGGCTGCGTTTCTCCACTGGCCTGACCCCATGTCTTAGCGTCCAAGCCTTCAACACCACCCGTGAAATCTGCGTGCTTGCTATTATACTCCCCTGCATTTATTTTCATAATGATAACCACTTCTTTAACTCCTGGCAGCGCCACCTCCTACCAGCCTATGTACAAAAAAGAGAAATCATCACTGCCATCACAATCGCTTCACTTTTAGGTCTCGCTGGAGCTGGTACTGGAGTAGCAGCCCTAACTACACAACAAACTTCTTTCTCCTCTATCAGGCGAGCCGTCGATGAAGATATAGCCCGCATCGAAACCTCCATTTCCCATCTAGAAAAGTCCCTAAATTCATTATCTGAGGTTGTCCTCCAAAATCGCAGAGGGCTCCTCTTCCTTAAGGAGGGAGGGAATTATGCGGCATTACGAGAGGAATGCTGCTTTTATGCTAATCATTCCGGCCTTATTAGAAATAACATGGCTCAGCTCAGAAATGGACTAGCAAAGCGTAATAAAGAGAAACCCAAGGAAATTTCTCCTAGGGGTTTAATGGAATCCTCCCTTATATTCTTCCTATATTGGGCCCACTTATAACTATACTCCTCATATTGTCTTTTGGACCTTGGGCCATAAAAAGAATTATTCAGTTAGTTCAGGACCAAGTTGACTCCGCTCTTGGTAAGCCTATCCAGGTACATTACCATCGGCTCCACCTCGCTGATCAAGGTGTGTCCATGGGCCATCCAGACTGCCTCCCCTCCTGGATGAACTCTCCCCACCAATAAGCTGCTGAGTGCAAGGCACAGCACTGCAGGAGTCAGTTAGAGGTAAGCACAACCTAACTGATCTCTGAGAAGTATGCCTCATTGTTACAGGGGTGCGCTCTGTTTGCCAAAGCCACTAGGCAGGGTGCTTCGACCACATTCGGCCTGCATAGACAGGCAGGATGCGTCGATAGCATTCTGACTGCTCAGGGAGCTGGGCTGGCTAGCCAATGATGGGCAACTGAACCGACCTAACAGTCAACCTAAGACAGGGACATGGCCTTTTGCTGCCATGCCTCCCCATGACGGGTAAGACTGGTCACATGTGTGAGTGAGCTGAAACGACTCCTGGGTGCGGTTCTGACCTAAATCAGGCACAGCCCCCCCTCATTCCATCTGCCTTTACTGCATACTCAATAACACCCCTTCCCAAAAAATCAGAGCCATCTACATCATGGAAGTGAGGCTTCTACTTCCCTCAGCTAGCCGTACGAGAAATACTGTGCTAATAAAAGAAAAAGGGAGGAGATGTTGGGGGCAGTAAAAATGAGCACACACCGAATTTAGCAGAGCCAGTAGCACGGCCGCCAGAGTGGAGCCAACTTTCCTATTTGAGTAAGCTGTAATTAGTTCACCACAACATGGTGGGTCCCAAATCATGGCAGAACTCAAATCTGCCCTGTTACTTCCTCATTCTTCTTCCCCCTCAGTTCTTTGTTCTCTGTCTTCCCGCCACTGCCCAGGCTGATAAGATAGTGCCAGGCGCAAGGCGTGAAACTAAGGTCTGCCTCCCACCCCTGCGACAGCAACAACCAATCCTTAGCCTCTACTACCTCACTCCCCGCTCCTCCCCCACCCGAGGGTATATGTACTTTGCCCCCTTTAATAAAGTTGCAGTTTGATCAGAACCCTGTCTTGCTGTCATTCTTTGTGTCTCTTGTCCCACCATTCTTTCTCGGCAGGTTTCGGGTCTCCGTTGCCGTCCTGCAGGCCGGGGCATAGTGGCTGTTTGATGCTGACATTAAGAGACATTTCTCCCCCAAATATTTCTTATATTCTCTTAATAACCCAGCCCAGGGACCCTGAGTCACAGCACTTGAAATTTACCCTGGTGTCCTCTGCCATCCCCAAGGAGACAAGAGTGTGGATAGAAGCCTCTCTGCTGCCTCACCCTGTTTCCCTAAAGAAAGGTTTTCATCTTTCCTTAGAGGGTCCATCTCTGTGGAAACATAAATGATTTAGTGAAGTGGAAGGAGCAGAGAAAGCAAGAGTCCATCTATGATGGGGGCTGGATCTGGGATTCCCTTACCTCATCTCTGTCTCCATCTTCCTCAGATAGATTCATCTGGATTATGAACAGAAATAGGAAGAGCAATAACCCACACAGTAAGAACACATTGCATACAACCATCCATACAGAAGTACTTGTGCTCGTCCATGGGGCACTGTGGCTTCTTGGGAAGTAGAAATCTGTCTCCATCTTCCCCAGCGCACACCTGCCTCAGGCAGCACTGAGTACTGAGAGCTGAGCCTGTGCTGCCTGGAGATACAGGCCCACATCACAGAGCCACAGAACACTCAGAGAGGGTGGGGGAGGGGCACAGGGAGGGGCCAGGGCCCCTCCCCCACCTTAAAGACCCCACAGCACAGCCAACTGCACAGTTACAGAATAGCATATGTATACCTCAGTACAATATCATCAGATAGGAACTGTTCCTGCTTTATTCCTTGGTGCTTTCAGCTTTGATGCCATCAAACCCATAGCCCAGAGTGTTTGATGCTTTCTCAATAATTTTTTTGCAAATTTTTAGTACTTTACACTTTCGGTATTTCTCTGCCCTCATCTCCAGCTTTGCCACCTTTCTGGCTTGTTTTGTATGAACCCAGGTATAAAATTCAGCTATCTTTCAAGTTTACCCAAACTATTCCATTTTGATTAAACACACACAAACACACATACACTCATGAGTTGGCAATGTAGATGCTATTACAGATACTAAAAGAGCACCCAACAAGTTTGAGAGAGATGCTAGGACCCCCCCCATGCCAAATAATTTAATGAGAAGAATAATTTAATAATTTATAGGTTCAGACTTAGTAATTTTTGTGTAGCAAAATCATTTTATGGGCATTCTGCCCGAAAGCCTCTCCGATCACTCCTCTCAGCCCATAGCACCCACCTTGCTGGTCCCTGTCTTCCAGGCCCCCATATCCTCCCCAGAATTTCTCCCAGAAGCTCTTGAAAGTCTTGACCCCAACCTGCCCTAAACCCACTGGATTTTGAGACCAGCTGAGGAAAAGCTGAAGTATTATAAAGGAAATAACTTTTTAAAAACTTTTTAAAAAAGTATTTAACCTATGTCACTTATTCTGTGAAAAGATTTCTGATTTTGACTTCTACTTTTTAAGTTTTAACCAAAATACTATTGGTCTCCCAATAATTCTTAAAACAATGAATATTAAATAGCTATATTCACTCACACATGCATACATAGATATTCATTTCCCATTTCAGCAGGCATGTAGCATAGCTGTAATAATGACAGCTTCATTATTAAGATTACAAACCATGGAAATAACTCAGATTTTCTCCTGTCAGACTTGACCCAGAGCACCCAGACCAGTTTAAGTAGGAAGATAATACATGAAGAAGATACATGAAAAATAAGGATTAGGAGAGAAAACTAGCCCATCTGAGAGAAAAACATAGTAGAAAGCAACCACAGTTAAATCAGTTTGGTATAATACCAGGATAGAGACAAAATTAAAGGAAACAGAGTAGAATCTAGAAATTGATCTAAATGCCAATGGGAATTTGGGGCATGCAAATCAATACAGGAGGTTTTTCAGATAATTGGGAAGAAAGCTGCAGTCAACATAATCTGATAAGACAAGTGGGTAGCCAAAGAGATGGATTTCCAGAATGAAGGGAAATGGGAATCTGAGATGTTTGTCCAGGAATAATTGGGCACTGGCCTCTGTTTCTCCCACAAGTGATAATATAGACCCGATGACCTGGAATTTATACAAGGAAATTCAGTATTTCTATGTATTTCCATTAATGGAAATGCCTTGTTGCATGTGTGTGCATGTGCATTTTTCTGAAGGGATTATATAAAAATATAAGGTCAAAAAGACTGTGGTTTGGTATTAACTAAATTTTCCAGGTCTAGCAGATTCCGTTGTGAGAATAAATCACCTGGAGTTGCTGTGCATAATTCAAGGCTCTAAACACCAATGGAAGCTCCTATGAGAAGTGCTGTGTCTCCTCCTTTCCTGGGTGACCACCTCTCTTCTAAAAATACTGTGTGGGCTTTTTTGTGTATGAACTGTTACAGCCCATTAATCTGTAGCCCACTTGAAAAGCTGCTGAACCTATTTATAGAAAACAACATTAGTTCTTTACTTCATTCCTTCCATAGAAGTAGTATCACTAAAATCAAAGAGAAATGTAAAAAAAGGAAATTTTAAAAATCAAAGGAACAATGTATAGCTTTTAAAAGCATGGCTCAATAAGCATTGAAAATATTGACTGGTAAACTCATATACCTGAGTTTTAATAGACTTATTTGTAAAAATGTTGGCTACCCTGGAGATAAAAATATTCTCTTCAAAGATATGGCAAGACTTTCAGTGCCAATCACCATTCTCAATTAGGAAAGATTTTATTGTATTTTTCCTGTTGAGTTAACTGAGCATAATCAGTAACCAGTACCACATTGTCATTTAAATATACCTGTAAATTTACAGGTTATCTTATTGGAAGATATTAAAAAATCAAACTATCTTTTTGGTACAAGTTTTAAGAAACATATTTGGTTCCATTTAGTAGCTGGCTTTCCTCAAAAACTAATGATACTTCCCTCTTTGTTTTTTGTTTGTTTTCTCTCTCTCCATTTATTCTTTCTGTAAGAAGAATCATATATGATAATTAATAGCCTTAACTGTGAAGAGATAAGTGTGTGGATTTTCAGTTTTAATACTTTTCCATTCATACCATTTATATCTTCCAATTATATAAGTGCATATTGTTTTTTATTTTAATTGAAATCATGCTAAAAGGGGACTTCTGGGCCAAGAGATTATGCAAACTCTCCCAGTCCTATTTTTAATGCTTTGGTACAAGACAGGTATTTTGCAGGAAAATATTTACAACCCTGACTTCTAGGTTGTAGACCCTGAGACAAGAGTTCAGGAGTAAGCAAAAGATGATAAGGAAAGTGAGACAGAGAAGGGGAGGTAGCTATGAAGTGCATGTTAACAAGTCATTCTCCTGGATCTGGGGATCTACTGGGGATCTGGGGTTCAGTGTGACCCGTGTGTATCAGAGTCATGCTACTGGAGGGATAGTCTGCAGAAGGTGATTCCTCGTAGTGCTAATTCTCTGCCCATTCCGGTTTGCCAGGGGCCTGCGGAGATGAGGCTCTGGATGCCAGAGAGAATCAATAGGGAATTGGCAATCAGAGAAGTGGTGCAAGACAGTCCTAACACCTGAGGAGGTACCAGTGGTGAGGCTTCAGGAATACTTCAAAGACCTGGGTGTGTACTTAGATTGGTGGTGTACTTTACCTTATCATCCTCTGATTTAAAGTTTCAAATGCCTATTGGCTCTCTATTGAATACTTTTGGGGTATTCAGTCTACCATACATTCAAAGCCTACTTTTCTTTTTTTTTTTTTAAAGATTTATTTTTTATTTATTTAATTCCCCTCCCCTCCCCCGGTTTTCTGTTTTCTGTGTCTTTTTGCTGCATCTTGTTTTGTTGTCCACTTCTGTTGTCGTCAGCGGCAAGGGAAGTGTGGGTGGCGCCATTCCTGGGCAGGCTGCACTTTCTTTCGTGCTGGGCGGCTCTCCTTACGGGGTGCACTCCTTGTGCGTGGGGCTCCCCTACGCGGGGGACACCCCTGCGTGGCACGGCACTCCTTGCGCGCATCAGCACTGCGCATGGCCAGCTCCACACGGGTCAAGGAGGCCCAGGGTTTGAACCGCAGACCTCCCATGTGGTAGACGGACGTCCTAACCACTGGGCCAAAGTCCGTTTCCCTCTCTTCTTTAATTGTTTTGAAGTGGTGGATATGCATTGATAATTTAAAAATAAAATAAAACATTGTAGTATGATAATATGTGTTTTGAAATGGTGTCAACTTATAACTGTCACTGCAAGTTGTAATGTGCTGAGCCTGATGAGAAAGCCACATACAGTCTAAGTTGCAACTACTTAATTTGCTTTTGGAGCATCAAAACAGCCATAGACAATATGCAAATGAATAAGCATGGACATGTTCTACACAGAAATTTAAATTGAATATAATTTGCATGTGTCATGGAATATTAATCTTCTTTTGATTTTTGTCAACCAGTAACAAAATATAAAAATTATCTTTAGCTATCAGGCCACACAAAAATAGGTGGCAGGCTTGATTTGATACGTAAGCCATAGTTTTCTGACTACTAGCATAAACCAATAGACACACAATATCCAGACAAGATCTGCAGATATACCTTGGACCACCAAGTGATTTTTTTAAAAAGAGAGAATGCTGACAACTAATAATAAGGAGAAGGGAAACAGATGTGGCTCAGGCGACTGGGCTCCCACCTGCCACATGGGAGGTCACTGGTTTGGATCCCAGTGCCTCCAAAAGAAGATAGCAAGCTGTCACAACAGGCAGGTGCAGCAAGCTGACACAGAAAGAGACACAAGAAGAAGGAAAAAAGCATTCTGAGAGACACAACAAAAGCAAGGAGCAGAAGTTCCTTGTGTCTCCTAAAGAAGACAACTAGTTCATGTGACAGGCAGGTGTGGCAAGCTGGCACAATGAGATGATGCAACAAGAGATGTGGGGAGGAAAAACAGCATGAAAGAGACAACAAAGCAGGGAGTGGAGGTGGTTCAAGTGATTAGTCACCTCCCTCCTACATCAGAGGTCCTGGGTTCAATTCCCAGTGCTTCCTAAAGAAACAAGGAAGACAGACACAGCAAGGGAGAAACAACAAGGGAGTGGGGAGAAATAAAATAAATCTTAAAAAAAATAGATGACAGAGGTTTATTTTTTTTAATTAAGGAGAAGTTCACATGAAAACCTTGCTTTCTGCCTCCTCTTATAAAATCCAAAGATCCAGAAATACTGGGTCCACATGGCAACAATTTACCTCTTTCTTTAAGGACTGCCCATCTGGCCTACTTCAGTCTTTATACCTTTGAGTTTGCAATCCAAGATTCTTACCCTTCTAGGTTTTCTCTTAAGGGTAAATGTCTTAAATTCTTTCAACAATTCCTTCTAGGCCATCATTTCTCAACTCTCTACTATCTAGAATGCTTTCCTTTGTACCAGTTCTTTTCTCACCTAAAATATGACATCCAGAACATTTCCCATTTTCACACTGTAGAGTTTACAATTCAGTGTTATTAATTACATTACCACTATTGTGCTGCCATCGCGGATATCCATTACTCTTTTTCATCACTTCAAACAAATACTGCCCCCATTAGGCAATAAGGCACCCCTCACCTCCCCACCCCTGGCCTCTGGTAACTCATAATCTCCTATATTTCTCTCAGAAATTTGTTTATTCCAGATATTTCATATAAGTAAGATCATTATAATATTTGTCATTTTGTTTCTGGCTTATTTCACTCAGCCCGATGCCTTCAAGATTCTTCCGTGTTGTAGCACATAACAAAACTTCATTTCTTTTATGATTGACTAATATTTCATTTTGTTTACTCATTCATTTATTGATGCATACTTGGATTGCTTCCATCTTGCAGCTATTGTGAATAATACTGCTATGAACATTGGTTTACAAAGATGTGTTCCAGGCTCTGCTTTCAATTCTTTTCAGTATATACCAAGATGTGGGATTGCTGGGTCATATGGTAATTGATGCCTTTTTAAAATCACAAGTAGTCAAGGGGAGAGGTGAAATTGTGTTTCTGTATTTGCTCAGGTTTCAGGTGTTTGTTCTCCTTAAAGGGTATGCTTTTTCAGAGTGCTAAGAGTATCATCAATGTAAATTTTGCCTTGTCTCACACCACACTTGCTTCTCCAAAATTTGCCACAGTCATATTTGATTTGTATTTTCTACTCTGTGACTACAGTTACATTATATACTAAGAGGTTATAAAAAACTTCCCACTTGAAGAAAAGTACAGAGAGATATGTTTCTCTAGTCACTTTTGATTAGCTCTAATCTGGCTCTCCAGAAGAAAGGACATGACATTGGACATTGAGCCTCTCTATTCAAAAAGCTCATTCTTAATAGCACTGAGGGAAAAGCAAAGATTCTTTTGATCTTGTATTTTAAACTTAAATTTTAATTTGCACCATAAAATTTTAATAACTGTCCTCTAGGTTTCATAGTGAATGGAATTAAGTATTTTGCTCATGCTATACATTACACAGGTGACTTCAGATTCCTTTGTATCTGCAAGAACTTTGAAGACTGCTTATTAAATTAGTAATGACCACCAAAGACTGTCAACCTTTGTATACTCATGAGCCTTGCCCACACATCAAAAATAGATGCTGCAATTCTTTCTGTTCATGAGCATAATGTAATCATATGACTATTATTAATAAATTCTGTGTTTCTCATGGGACTGTCATTAATCATATCTCTAGCTTCTTCCAGACTCTGCTCTTTAAATGCTAATGAATGAAGAGGCCAATTGATTGCTTATACTTTCCAAAAGGCTGATGATAATGAGAACACTTCTGATCAAAATGCTTTACCCCTATTACCCTAAACTAAAGCAAAGTTTGTGTTCCAGAAATAGAAATGGATCAGTAGCCTAAACCCATTTAAAAGTGATCATTTTATTTTTCTGTTTAATTTTTTGTTTTATGCAATGAGTAGATGGTTTTTAAAATTAAAGAATACATTTTGAAGAAATTATACCCTTTACCCTTTTACATGTGAAGGAACAGGAGTATCTATATTTACAAGTCAATTAAGAAGAAACCAAAAAGGAAAAAGGAAAAGAAAAAAGAAACAAATGTGTAATACAATTGGCAGACATATTGCTATTTTTCAAGAAAGTGTATTTTTTCCATTAGTTCACTCAGTGAAAATATGCTGAGAATGCACTATATGTTATGCACTATACAGGGAGATAAGGGGATAGAAAATTTCTAAAACAAGTTTTGTTTAATAATTTGATAATTATTTATTATGTAAAATAAACATAACTGTAATCAATCACATGAAGGCATCAGAAGTGACAGAATGGAGGAAACATAGTAATTCAGAACAAAGTTGATTGGTGACTGCCTTGAGGGAGCAGGAAGCTTCAGTGAGAATATAAAGCTTAATTTAGTTATTAAAATGTAAAGAAATAAGGAGGAGTTCACCAGTCAGATAAGTGGAGCAAGGACAATCCAGGAAGATCTCAGGTGATTAAAAAGAAAGAGTGGCATGGAATGCATAGCCCTTTAGGGAATTTTTCAGTTACTCATTATTGATAGAAGATTGGGGGGGGATGGGAGGTGATATTGAAGAGGAAGGGAAGACTTCACTGTGTGTATTTCTGTGTGTCCATGGCTACATGAGTATGGATAGAAGTTAAATAGTTGTTTCTAAGAATTAAAATGGTTACCCAAGCTATGTATGTATATATGCAATGTAACAATACAGGAGAAAATATTAGTGAGCATCAGATTTGCTATTTTATTCTCTTAATCCCATTGCCTCAACACCTTG
This sequence comes from Dasypus novemcinctus, assembly GCF_030445035.2. Classification (NCBI taxonomy): domain Eukaryota; kingdom Metazoa; phylum Chordata; class Mammalia; order Cingulata; family Dasypodidae; genus Dasypus; species Dasypus novemcinctus. The sequence continues at coordinate 15,265,192 of NC_080702.1, read as the reverse complement.
TCCCCAACACTCCAACCCAAACAGCATATACAAGCAAAAATATATTTGGCACAGAATAAGGTATTTGGTGAGTATGATCCATATATACTAATGACCTGGTAAGATACAAATTATAATAGACTCAAGTCTTTATTTATTATCATAACAAATGACTCTAATGATAGATTCAACAAATTCCCTAAGTTGGTTTAATGTACTGTTTATTGAGCTATGCTTTAAATGTAGTAAAATGACCCTTTTTAGTGTAAGATTCTATAGGTTTGACAAACACATACACGTATGAACATACCCAATTAAAATACAGTACAGGAAAACAGATGTGGCTCAAGTGATTGAGCTCCCTCCTACCACAAGGGAGGTCTATGGTTTGGTTCCCAGTGCCTCCTAAAGAAGAAAGAGAGCTGGTGCAACAGACAGGCACAACAGGCTGACTCAACAAGATGATGCAACAAGAGACACAAGAAGAAAGAACATAACGAGAGATACAACAAAGCAGGGAATGGAGGTGGCTCAAGTGATTAGGTACTTCCTTCCCCCATTGGACGTCCAGGTTCAGTTCCTGTTACCTTCCTAAAGAAACAGCAAACAGACCCAGCAAGTGCAAACAATGAGATGGTGGGGAGAAATAAATAAATTAAATCTATTTTAAAAATACAGTATGTTACTATCACTCAAATGTGTAATTACCAGAACAATCAAAATATAGTATGGGTCCATCAGCCCCCAAAATTTCTTCATTCCATTTTGTGATTAACTCAAGCCAATGGCAGCAACTGATCCACATTTTGTCCCTGTAGTTATGCATTTCCCAGAGTGTAATGTAAATGGAATCACAGTTTGTAGTCTTTGAATCTGGCTACTTTGATTTGGCTTAATGCATGTGAGATTCATCCATATTATTAGATGCTTCAACAGTTCCTTCTGTTTTATTGCTGTTTTATCCCACTGTAAGTATGCACAACAGTTTTTTTATCTATTCACCAGTTAAAAAGCATTGGGTTGTTTCCAGGTTTTGCCAATTATTTATGAAGCCACTATATACATTATATAAAAGTTTGCTTGTGAACATCAGTTTTCTCTTAGGTAAATATTTTGGAATGAAATTGATGGGTGATATAGTAAATATATTTTTAACTATATTTGTAACTAATAAACTGTTTTTCAGTTTGGCTTTAGCACTCAACAGTCCCTCCAGCAAAGTATGCAAAATCCAATTGCTCTTCATTCCAACCAGCAGTGGACTTTTCCAGACTTCACTGTTAGTGCTAGGTATGGAGTATCACAGTGTAATTTTAATTTTAATTTCCTAAATGACACATGATGTTGAATATATTCTCATGTCCTTTTTGCCATCCATATATCTTCTTTGGTGAAGTATCCACTCAAAACCTTTTCCCATATTTTTAGATGGAGTAGTTTTTAAATTTGTGCTTTGAAAGTATTTTTTATATTTGAATAGTCATGTTCTGCAAAAATCTTCCCTCAACCAGTATCTTTTCATTGTCCTAATGCTATCTTTCAAAGAGCAGAAATTTTAAATTTTGATAAAGGCCAAAGTTTTGGATTTTTTTCTTTTATGGATTGTACTTTTGATGTCATAAATAAGAAATATTTGCTTAATCTAAGGTGACAAAAAGTATGTTTTATACTCCTAGAACTCTTGGCCTCTAAGGTCATTGCAGTAGAGAAAGAGACAGTTGGAGGACTGGATTTTGCACCATAGTTTAAGTGCCATGGTTGAAAGTGACTTGCATCAGTGCTTCTTCTACTTTAACGTGCATCACCTGGAATCGTTAATGAGGATTCTGATTGAGGAGGTTGGAGATTGAGCTTGGGATATGCCTTTCTAGCAAGCCCTAAGGTAATAGTGGTGCTGCTGTCTCATAGCCCACACCTGGAGAAGCAGAGACTCAACTTCCTTCTGAATACATCCCTTTGGCCTGAATCCTTCATTTGCTCTAACCTAATTGCAGAGAGGTCAAGGAACATGTTTTTCCTATGTGCCCAGGAAGAGACATTATTTCTGTCCCATGAGACTACAACAAGCAACCTTACAGAATCAAGATGGAAGTTACCTCTGCAGCTGCAGGGTCACTGTGGTTTGGCTGAATTATATCTCCAATGATATCCACGTCCTAGTGCCTGGAACCTGCCATGTTACCATATGTGGCAAAAGGGACTTTGCAGATGTGATTAAATATAGGATTTTAAGATCAGATGATTAGTCTGAATCATGCTGGTGGGCCCAATGTAATCACAAGGGCCTTGATAAGAAGAAGGAGGGTCAGTGTCAGAGAGGGTGATATGATGATGGAAGCAGAGAAAGAGAAGCAGTTGCAATGATGGAAGCAGAGGTCAAAGTGACATCAGTTGTGGGAAGGGACCCACAAACCAAGGAATACAAGTAGCATCCAGAAGCTGGGAAAGGTAAGGAATGGATTCTCCTCTGGGGCGTCCAAAGAAATACAACCCTGTCATACCTTGATTTTAGTCCAGTGGGCCTTATTTTGGACTTCTGAACTCCAGAACACTCTCAGGGAACCCAGAAATTGGTTAAACACTCAGAGAAGCAACTGTTTTTAAAGACCTGGGACTGATATTCTGAAGGTGGCTGAGAAACTCCTGGCCTTGGACAAGGTTATGAGAAGGACACATGAGCCAAAACTGAGGGTGGGACTTTGAACAGTGAGCTATGATTCCATGAGTCTGGAGCTTCCTGATATTTGAATACTTTTCTCCCTCTCAGGAGCTAGCATACACAGTTTTATGTTGAAGGGAGCAGCAAGGTCTTAGGTTCAGGACATCCTGTCAACTTAGGTCTGAGAGAACTGCTGAAGAAGGAAGCAAAGAACTAAATTTGTCAGAGCTGGAGATTTTTTTTTTTTAAGGGTAAATGGTAATTAGGCCTATGGATGCCAGTTTATTTAATTACTATAAAATTTAACTAGACATATGAATAATTTTCATATTGAAAGTAGAGAAAGAAAAGTAAGAATTTGAAAAAGGCCCATTACAATTTCAAATATTATTACAGAAAACAAGGATATACAAATGATGAGACTGTGGACATACTGATTTCACCTTTCCAAGAACATATACAAAATGAAGTCAATTTTGAAATTTTCACAGGAAAAGTTTACTTTCAATGAATACATGAGCCGCTGACACAGCTCTTAAGTAAACATAATTTAAGTCCTGGAGAAATTGCAACTTAAGTACTTTTCAGCAGTATGCAAGGTAGCTACTGAAAATTACATTCATGTTTTGAACGTCAAAATCTGATATTTGTTGATGCATAAATTTTACTTCGTACAAACTTATCTCAACCTGAGGGGAAATATCTTGTCAAATTCATATAACAAACAACTAACCAATTTAAATTGTACAATTCAAGGACATTCAGTACATTCTCACGTTGTGGGAGTACCACATCCATGTTTCTGTGTCTTTTTTAAGCATAATGGTCACAATGAAACAAAAGACAAGTCAGCAAATTAAACTTAAAAGGAATGGAAGATCTTCACTTTTCTCCCAAGAGAAACTGTACAACAGAGCTGGAGATTTTTGAGACAATCTATTTTAGTAGTGTAATTTCCTGATAAGCAGGCCTCTCCTTGCTCAACATCCTTGAACAAAGACTAAATCAATTATGACATCTCTGTTTGCCTTTGCCCACTGAATACCAACACTTCCTCAGAATCATTTTCGGCCAGCACCCCACACAATAACCATCGTGGCAGACATGGATGTGCCTGCTCAGAACTCCCTTCAGGAAAGCACTTGCTGCCCAGCTGCCAAGAGTATGGCATTCTTCATCTGTTAGCTCCTTCAGGATCTGTCTCAGCTTTCAGGAGGAAATTGTATTCTTTTCTGGGCAACCCCTGGTCAATGCCTGAGCAGAGCCATATTGTAAGGGCCCAGTTGTTAATAACTCTAGTTATTATGCCATAATAAAAATTTTCCATTCCAAAAAAATGTGTACCAATGGGCCAGATATTTCAAACTCTTTGATAAACTTTTAAAAATGAAGCAAATAAAATGATGGACCTAACTGATACTGCAGTCCTATGAAGCAAGCTACCTAAATGGAAATGAGCAGTCTAAAAAGATAATCGAGGAGATGGGAGAGAGAGGCTTGACAGAATACAGAAGGCTCTAAAAACATGAGATGCCCTAAACAACAGATAGCCATACTTAAAAAACAAAACTAAACTAAACACTGCTATATGCAAGTGTCCACATTGTGAAATTTCCTGACATATATTTTTACTAAAATGAAATAATTGGGAAAAACTATTACAGAGCAACCTAGCCAATAAATCAGGAGTAATATTAGTAAGGAAAATAGTAGAGAAGAAAGAAGAAAAAAGTAGGATTACAGATTATTATAGGGTTTAAAAAAAAAAAGAAGTGAGAGAGACAAAACACACTCAGTGGGGAAGTTTCAAGGATCTACACATTTCAGAAAGATGGGGTTTCCTTGTTTTCCTCCCAGGGTCATGGCCAGAAGGTTGGAGAAGACAGGCTTAAAGAATTTGAACTCATTACTTTTGGAGCGTCTCATCAGACACACCTTATCCTGGAACAGGGTCCCAGTACCACTAACACCCACCCAGTGGCCTGGAAAGGGGCTCTCTGGCTCTGAGCAATGACACCCCAAGGCAGCCTGTTCCTCCTGCACAGCCGCACCATACCACGATGAACAGCAGCACCAAGGTCTGGAAGAGCAAGGAGAAAAAGGCCAAGGCCATGACCACATATTCTCTTATTTTTTTTTTATGCCTAGGTGTGCATTTGTTTTTCTAAATATATTTTTTATTTATTTTTAAGAGATAGATTATGTAAAAATGTTACATAAATAAATAAATGGGATTCCCATATGCACCACTCCCCACACTTCCCACTTTTCCCACATTAACAATATCTTTTATTAGTGTGGTACATTCACTGCAATTGATGAACCCATTTTGGAGCACTGCCATAAGCATGGATTATAGTTTAGATGGTAGTTTGTACTTTCTCCCACTCCATTCCGTAGGTTATGGCAGAATATGTAATGGACTGTATCTATCTTTGCAATGTCATTCAGGATGATTCCAAGTCCTGAAAATTCCCCCATATTACATCTCTTTTTCCCTCTCTCTGACTTCAGCACCTCCAGTGGCCACTGTCTCCACATCAATGATATAATTTCTTCCATTGCTAGAATCACAAAAAGTCTATAGTAGAATACCAGTAAGTCTACTCTAGTCCATATTTTATTCCCCAATCCTGAGGATTCTGGGGTGGTGATGCCCACTCCATCTCTAATTGAGAGGGGACTTTGATCCCATATGGCTGATGGATAGGACTCTCTTGCTTGCAGTTGTAGACACTCTTGGTTCCTTGGTGTGGTGGTTGCCCATCCTCACCTCCTTGTTAGTTGTCCTGGGTGAGTCCAATGAACTGGAGAGTAGGTGTTGCAACTCCACTGAGGCTCAGGGCCCAGCTGGCACATGGACAGCCCAGAGATTCAAGTCTCTTGGACATACACATACCAACTCCACCACCAACTATAGGTTGCAACAGCAGAGGCATGTGTAGAGAAGACACATCTGAGGTCAACTCTATCACATTTGGGAACCAAAAAACAAAGTAGGGCCCACTGGGAAGGCATCAAACTCCGGAGCTATCTGCCATGACAATAGGACGTGGGTGTCTTCAGAGCCCTCAGGAGCACCACTATTTTGAGTAGTATTTAGTTTGGCTGTCTGTGAGATCCTGCTGATATGTGCATGAGCATTACCTCTCTGATGACCTCCTGACTCACTTTGAAGTCTCTTAACCATATCAACTCATTTGTCTTTACCTTTTCCCCCTTTTATTCAAGTTCTTTTTCCAGTTGCATCACTAGCTAGTTATTGGTAGTAATCCCTTGGTGCCAGAGACGCTTATCCCTGGGAGTCATGTCCCACACTGGGGGGAAGGTAATGCATTTATATGCTGAGTTTGGCTAAGAGAGAGGCCACATTTGAGCAACATGGAGGCTCCCAGGCAGTAACTCTTAGGCACCCTACAACGCTAGCCTAAGTTGAAATTTCAAGAGCAAAAGGCTTATTAGCATTCTCATCAATATATAGGGCCTATTAATGGATCAGCCTTACTCACTAGTCATTGCTCCTGTACTTGGGGGATTGTTGCTGTTCCATTAGAGAATGTGACAGCGCTCCCCAGGAAGAAATTCAGTATTCTTTTGGTTGCTGTGCAGATCTCTACCCACTGTGGCAATGCCCCATGAGCATCTGAAGGTATTTATATACCTTATACATATGCACAGATGAAGTTCCTCCCATGTATCCCCCATCACTGACACCTCAAACCAATGATGCTCCCCTGCCATAGTTGTAACCCTTCTGTGATCCAAAACTTCTTCAAAAATGAAGAATATTGCCAAATTCAATTAATAAGAAAATGAAATAATAACAATAGGTTTAAACATAAGAAATAAAATATGTAATAATTTTGAAAAACTAAAAGTAAAAAAAATTGGGGGCATTAAAGATGAAAACTAATTAAAAAAATTTTTTTTACATTTTACCTTTCATCACTGTAATAAGTGTTATCCGTATGTACAGTGGCATTTTTTTCCATTTCTTCCCCAGTGTCTTTTTTTCATTTCATCTTCAAAGGAATTTTTTTAAATTTTTTTAAAGATTTATTTATATATTTTTCTCCCCTTCCCCCCACCCGCTAGTTGTCTGCTCTCTGTGGCCATTCTTTGTGTGTTCTCCTGTGACTGCTTCTATCCTTATCAGCAGCACCAGGAATCTGTGTTTCTTTTTGTTGTGTCATCTTGCTGTTTTAGCTCTCTGTGCGTGCAGTGCCATTCTTGGGCAGGCTGCACTTTATTTCATGCTGGGTGGCTCTCCTTACAGGATGCACTCCTTGTGCAAGGGGCTCCCCTACTCAGGGGACACCCCTGCGTGGCAGGGCACTCCTTGCACACATCAGCACTGCACATGGGCCAGCTCCACATGGGTCAAAGAGGCCCAGGGTTTGAACAGAGGACCTCCCATTTGGTAAGCGGACACCCTATCTTTCTCCAAGTCTGCTACTCCAAAGAAATCTTAGGTCACAGTAAAGTCACATACAGAATATAGGGGACTCCCATATATGTAACATCCTCCTCCTTTCCCCCTTCCCTATTAATAACCTTTTTACATGTGGATGGTACATTCATTACAACTGATGTTCAAATACTGAAATCATGGTCAGTGGTTTACATTATGGTTTACATTTTAGACCATACACTTTTATAAATTTTTGATGAAATTTAACAAGGCCTGTATCCATCATTGCAAGATCATGCAGAACACTTCCATTACCCCTAACTACTACTCTTCTATCTATTCTATCCCCCCCTCCCCCTCTCCTCAGGGCCCTCAGTGACCACCAGCTTCACTGCTTGAAGGGCAAGATTCATAGATGCTTGCAATAATGCAGAGGACTTGACACACTAGTGTGTCCGGCCCTATTAGGAATCACACATGCTCTTGAGAGACACCTACCCTCTGTTTAAGAACATATTGAGCCTCCCAAATTTGGGAGTCCAACTACTTCCCACTCATTATGTTACTCTCCCTCCACTGATACAACACACTATGACCAAATGATCACTCACACATTCTCTGGAAGATTGCCCCAGGTGTCCCCTGTGCCAAATGCCCCTCCCCCATCAAACATCCGAACCAGTAACCCTTCCTTGTCATATTGCCAAAAGAGTTTTCTTAATATAGTAGTTTCAACCACATACCTGCCAATCCCCCATGTTCACCTGCTCCCTGCCCCAACCCTCCCCCCAGTTCCATGGACCTTCCAATCCATCCTCCTCATCCTAGCCCCCTGTCAAGCTTGCAGCACCCAACCCAATATCCCTACACCACTGTCATATCCCTTCATTGCACAAATACTCACTTCTACTTTCTCATAGATTTCGCCGGTGTGGGTGTTGGCTCACAACCTTCTTCTCACTTTCTATTTCCTGTAAACCTACATTCCAGACTCTAACTCTCTGAGTCAGCTCAGTTTCCTTAATTCATATCAGAAAGGTTGTGTAATATTTGTCCTTCAATGCCTAGCTTACTTCACTCAACATAAGATCCTCTAGATTCATTCATGTTATCCCATGTATTTGTACTGTATTCTTTTTTACAGCTGAGTAATATTCCATTGTATGTAGATAGCACATTTTGTTTATGCATTTATCTGTTAATGGATGTTTTGGTTGATTCCAAATTTTGGTAAAATTGAAGAATGCCACTGTGAATATTGGTGTGCATACATCTGTTCATGTCCTTTTTTTCAGTTCTCCTGGGTATATACCCAGGAGTGGAATTTCTGGGTCATGTGGCAGAGCTATAGTTAGTTTTTTGAGAAACCACCAAACTGTCCACCACAATGGTGGTACCATTCTAAATACCTATCAGTAGTGCATGTGTTCCCTTTCCTCCACATCCTCTCAAACATTTGTAGTCCTCTGTTTTTTCAATGGCCATCAGTCTAATGGGTGTAAGATGGTATCTCATTGTAGATTTAATTGTCATTTCTCTAATAGTCATGTTGAGTATCTTTTCATGTGCTTTTTAGCCATTTATATTTCATCTTTGGAGAAGTGTCTGTTCAAATCACTTGCCCATTTTTAAAATAGGTTGTTTTTCTTTTTACTTTTAAGATATAGGATTTCTTTATATATGCTGGATATAAGGCTCCTCTCAGATAAATGGTTGCCTAATATTTTTTCCCATTGTGTAGGCTGTCTTTTGACTTCCTTGACAAAATCCTCTGAGGTGCAAAACATTTTAATTTTGAGCGAGTCCCATTTATCTATTTTTTCTTTCACTGCTTATGCTTTGGGTGTGATGTTCATGAAACCATTTCCTATTATAAGTTCTCTTAGATGCTTCCCAATATTATCTTCCAGTCTTTATGGACTTGGCTCTTATATTTAGATATTTTATCTATCTTGAGTTGATTTTTGTATAAGGTGTGAGATGGTGTTTGTATTTCATTCTACTGGATATGGATATCCAGCTCTCCAAGCACCATTTGTTGAAGAGGCCTTTCTCTCCCAGTTGAGTAGGTTTGGTGGCCTTGTTGAATATCAGAAGACTATATGTGAGGTTCTATATCAGAAGCCTCAATTCAGCTCCATTTTTCAGTATGTCTATCCTTGTGCCAATACCATGAAGTTTTGACCATTGTTGCTTTGTAGTATGTTTTAAAATCAGGTTGTGTGATTCCTCTGATTTCATTTTTCTTTCTCGCTATGTCTTTGGCTATTCAGCACCTCTTGTACTTTCAAATAAATTTCCTAGTTAGTTTTTCCAATTTAGTAAAAAATGCTGTGCTGATTTTTATTGGGATTGCATTAAGTCTGTAGATTAGTTTTAGTAGGATAGACATCTAATGATATTTACTCTTCTTACCTATGAAGAGGGAATATTCTTCCATTTATTTAAGTCTTCTTTGATTTCCTTTAACAGTATTGTATAGTTTTCTGTATATAAGTCTTTTACATCTTTAGTTAGATTTATTCCTAGGTATTTGAATTTTTTAGTTACTACTGTAAATGGTATTTTTTCTTGATTTCCTTCTCAGATTGCTCATTATGGGTGCACAGAAATGCTACTGATTTTTACACAGTGATCATATAACATGCAACTTTACTGAACTTGTTTAATTGTTCTAGAAGCTTCATTGTAGATTTCTCAGGGCTTTCTATGTAGAGGATCATGTCATCTGTGAATAATGAAATTTTCACTTCTTCCTTTCCAATTTGGATGCCTTTTATATCTTTTTCTTGCCTCAGCGCTCAAGCAAGTACTTCTAACACAATGTTAAATAGGAATGGAGATAGTGTGCATCCTTGTCTTGTTCCTGATTATTAGAGGGGGAACTTTTAGGATTTCACCATTGTATGTGATGTTAGCTGTTGTTTTTCATATATACCCTTTATCATGTTCAGAAAGTTCCTTCTATTCCTATCTTTTGCAGTGTTTTTATCAGGAAAGGGTGCTGTATTTTGTCAACTGTTTTTTTTTTTCTGTGTCTATAGAGATGATTGTGTGATTTTTTTCTTTAGATCTGTTTATGTGGTGTATTACATTGAGGGATTTTCTTATTTGAACCATTCTTGCACACCTGGGATGAAACCACCTTGGTCATGGCATATAACTTATTTGATGTGTTGTTGAAATAATTAGCAAGTATTTTGTTAAGGATTTTAAAATCTAGGTTCATTATAGAGATTGATCTGTAGTTTTCCAATTCTTGTGGCTTCTTCATTTGGCTTTGGTATTAGGGGAATGTTGGCATCATATAATGAGTTAGGTAATGTTCCTTCTACTCCTGTTTTTTGGAAGAGTTTAAGCAGCATTAGTGTTAGTTCTTCCTGGAATGTTCAGTAGAATTCACCGGTGAGGCTGTCTGGTCCTGGGCTCTTCTTAGTTGGTAGGTTTTTAATGACTGATTCTACCTCTTTACTTGTGATTGGTCTGTTGAGTTCATCAATTTCTTCTGTTATTAGTGTAGGCTGCTTGTGTGTTTCTAGGAATTTGCCTATTTCTTCTAAATTGTCCTACTTGTTGGCATATAATTTTTTCAAAGTATCCTCTTATGGTTCTCTCTTTTTTTTTATTTTATTTTATTTTTTTTATTGACTTTGTAATAATATTACATTAAAAATATATATGTGAGGTCCCATTCAAACCCACCCCCCCACCCCCCCTCTCCCCCCCCCAACAACACTCATTCCCATCATCATGACACATCCATTGGATTTGGTAAGTACATCTTTGGGCACCTCTGCACCTCATAGACAATGGTCCACATCATGGCCCATACTCTCCCTCATTCCATCCAGTGGGCCCTGTGAGGATTTACAATGTCCGGTGATTACCTCTGAAGCACCATCCAGAGCAGCTCCAAGTCCCAAAGACGCCTCCACCTCTCATCTCTTCCTGCCTTTCCCCATACCCATCGTCCACCATGTCCACTTTTCCCAATCCAATGCCACCTCTTCTATGTGGACATTGGATTGGTTGTGTCCATTGCACCTCTATGTCAAGAGGGGGCTCAGATTCCACATGGATGCTGGATGCAATCCTCCCATTTTCAGTTGTAATTTATGGTTCTCTTTATTTCTGTGCAGTCAGTGGTGATATAACCTTCCTTATTTCTTATCTTTTAAATTTGCAGCTTCTCTCTTTTTTTCTTTGTTAGTCTAGCTAAGGGTTTGTCAATTTTATTGATCTTCTTGAAGAACCAGTTTTCACTTTTATTTTTTTCTAGTGTTTGGTTATTTTCTATTTCATTTAATTCTAATCTTTGTTATTTCCTTCTCTCCACTTCCTTTAGGGTTAGTTTGTTGTGCTTTTTCTAATTCCTCCAGGTGTGCAATTAGGTCTTGAATTTTAGTTCTTTTTTTGTCTGATATATGCATTATGGCTATGAATTTCCCTCTTGGTACAGCTTTAGATGCTTCCCATGTCATTTTCATTAATTTCAAGGTATTACTGATTTTGTTCAAAATTTCCTCCTTGACCCACTGTTTGTCTAAGAGTGTGTTGTTTAATTTCCATATCTTAATTTCCATAACTAATCTGGTTCTCTGCCCCTTACTGATTTCCAGCTTCATTCCATTGTGGTCAGAGAAATTACTTTGTATAATTTCAATCTTTCTGAGTTCATTGAGAATTTTTCTGTGGCCTAGAACGTGGTCTATCTTGGAGAATGGTCCATGAGCACTCAAGAAAAATTTATCCCACTGAATTTGGGTGTAGTGTTCTGTACGTGTCTATTAGGTTCAGATCCTCTAACGTATCATTCAAAGTTGCTTTATTGATTCTCTGTCAAGAGGTTCTGTTTAATGGTGATCATGGTGTATTAAAATGCCCCACTATTACTGTAGAGGCATCTGTTTCTCCACCTTAGTTTTTCCAGTCTTTGCCTCATATATTTTCAGGCACCCTGATTAGGTGCATAAATGTTTATAATTGTTCTTCCATCTTGAAAGATTACCCCTTTTACTAATATAGACTGTCCATCTTTACATCTTACAATGCTTTTGCATTTAAAGTCTATTTTACCCAGTATTAATATAGCTACTCCCACCCTTTTTTGGTTATTGTTTACTTATAAGATTGTTTTCCAGTCTTTCACTTTCAGCATCCTTGAATCCATGTGTCTCAGGTGGGTTTCTTTTAGACAGCATATAGGTGGGTCATATTTCCTTATCCATTCTGCCAATCTGTGTCTCTTGACTGGTGAGTTTAATCAATTAACATTCAGTGTTATTATTCTCAAGGAATTACTTATATTAGCCATATATTCTTTGGGTTTAGTTCATGTATGTCATATGTTGTTTTTATTTCTCTTGTCTTTGTAGTTGTTCTTACACTCTCTGCCAAACTCTCTCTCCTGTTTTTTTCCTTTCAGCCTAGAGAACTTGCTATAGTATTTCTTGAAGGGCAGGTTTCTTAGTGACATACTCTCTTAATTTCTTTTTATCTGTGAATATTTTGATTTCCATCATTTTTGAATTCCAATTTTACTGGATAAAGAATTCTTGGCTGAATGTTTTTTTCTTTTAGTATCTTAACTATGTCATACCATTACTGTCTTGCCTCCATGGTTTCAGATGAGAAATCAGCACTAATGTTATTGAGTTTCCCTTTTATGTGATGGTTCTTTTTTCTCTTGCTGCCTTATTTTCTCTTTGTCTTGAGCTTGAAGATTTCACACATGTATGTCTTGGAGTAGGCCTGTTGAAATGTATACTGTTTGTGGTGTGCTGCACTTCCTGGGCATGTACATCTATCTCCCTCAACAGGGTTGAGAAGTTTTCAGCCATTTTTTCCTCCAACAATCTTTCTGTTCCATTTCCCTTCTCTTCTCCCTCTGGGATGCCTATAATGCATATGTTTCTGCATTTTGTGTTGTCATTCAAATCCCTAATTCTCTGCTGGACTTTTTTCTATCTTTCATCTATCTGTTCTACTATCTGCTTGATTTCAGATGTATTGCCTTCCACACAGCTAATTCTTTCCTTTTCCTGTTCAAATCTGCTCTTGTGTGCTTCCAGTGTATTTTTGATTTCTTGGATTGTGCCACTCATCAACATCATATCAGTTATCTTTTTCTGTATGTTTACAATTTCCTCAGTATGTTCTCCTGGTGTCTTAATATCCTTAATCTCTTCATTCACTTCATTAAGTTGGTCCATGAGATTTGTTTGAAAAGCTTTGACTCATTGTGACATGTTTTGAATCTCTCCCTGGTTTTTTTTTTGTTCACTGGACTGGGTCATGTCTTCCTGTTTCTTGATCTGGTTTGTAATTTTTTGTTGCTGTCTGGCCATCTTTTTATCTTGATGGTTTTAGTCAGGTGATTACTTTCTCTCTCTAACCCAGGATTTTATTTAGCTGCTGTTTTGTGTGTGTGTTACATTTTCTCTTTGCACTTTGTTTTTTTTCTATTTCCTTGCTGTTTTCTTTGGTCCCTTGTAGGAAAAAGATTAGGGCCGGAGAAAGCAACAGATGTTAGAAAAGAAAAGGGGTAATGGTTATAATAATAGAGTTAGAAGAGGAATCACTTAAGGCTAGGAAAATGAATATTTAACTTATGTAAGCAGGGTAGAGTAATAGGAATAAAAAAAAATGGAGTACCTACAATGAAATGGGAAATTGAATCGAGAAAAATATACATAATGAATTATAAGGCCAGAATGATGAGGAGAAGAGGGAAAGAGAAAACAGAGGACAAAAAGAAAAAAGTTGATAAAAGAGAGAAAACAGAATAGATGAGATAGAAACAAAAACCAGAAAAAAAATGAGGGCTAAACAAAGAGGTGGAATGTAGGAACAACACAGAGAGTCAAAGATAGTAATATGAAGGAAAGAAAAGAGATAGCATTGGTAGATAAAATCGGTATACAGAGAAAAGGGGGAATCAAAGAAGAGGAAACAAGAAACAATCAGCAGAACCTAAAGAAAAAGAAAAATGGGGGGAGGGAGGGGAAGAAAGAGGGAAGAAAAACAAGGAAACAATAGAAACAAACACACTAGCAAGCAGTCAAGCAATAACTAAGGAAGAACTGCCTTCCCCGCGGCCCCTGCGGAGCTTCTCAGGCTGCCAGTGTTCATCTATCCATTACTCTGCAACCTTCCCTCTGCAGGTTTTGAAGCATATTTTAGTGAGTAAACTAAGTTAAATTTTTAAACAAATGTAACCATTTCTTAGGAAAAATAAGAGACCCAAGAGAAGCTAATACAAAAATAATATCTATGTTTTCCCTGTCCTAAAATATCAGCTGGATGTTTGAGATATCCCAGGGGATCACCTCTCTAAGAAGAGACAGGATTCAAACTAGGGACCTTCTATATTCAAGGTGGAAACTCCTCCATTGGGCTAAACTTTCTCATTGGGTGAGTTAGCTCTTCAGAAAGCTATCAAGTCACTTTCCCTTGGGCAGATTTGACTCTTTGTAGTTGGATGAATTCCTGCTGATTGGGAGTCTGTGCCTGCCTCCTCTTTATTCTTACTGCTTTCTCTCCCAGGACAGCCGGATGCAATAGCCTATGTGAGCATTTCCCCCTCACCTCTCCAGGTCAGTTTGCCTTCCCTTTTAAAATTCAAATGGGACCCTGGTGACTTAACTCACTGCAGAAAGAAATGACCACCAACCCTCTTCCAGACCACCTCCTCCTCCCAGGGGACCCTAACTAGACTATTGGAAGCTTATTAAGCACTTCCTACTGCCCACCTCCCTTGAAATTGGTTGAAATTTTTAGTTTTCAGCACAGGACTAGTCAATTGCTTGACTACCTTCTCCCATGCCAAGTTTCCCTATCCCAGGGAAGTTAGGTGCCTCAGCAGCTTTGCCTCTCTCCTCCTCCTGGTGCCACCTCAAGCCAGCTGGTATGCTCCTCAAAGCCCAAAGGGGGTCCAGGCAACCAAATCCACAGAAAGAAAACTCCTCTCTGCCCCCCACCAGAACCCTCCCACTTTCAGAGAACTATTCCTCCAGCTGGGTAGGGGCTCTCCATGGCTTTTTTCCTTGAGGTAGGGCTTTGCCGTCCTGCAGTTTCCAACCTCAAGGGTAAGAAACTCACGCTTTTTCCTTGAACAGTTTATCTCTTTGTCCAGCTCTCTCCAGACCAATGCCCTGAAGCCTCCTGCTCTGTGGGTTCTCAAAATAGTTCACTTGGGCAGGATCTTGCCCCGAATCCAACATATTGTTATTAGACATATCAGTGTGGGTTATTTTTCCATGGATTCACTGATTTCAGCTGAAGCTGACACATCACCCAGGAAAACTGGCTAGGAATATTTAACCTTTAGTGGACAGTCAATTAGGAGCCAGCACACACCTGAGCACCACAGAATGCATGAAGACCAGCTTTTCATAGCTCTGTGTACAGATATTACAAGATTTTTTCTTTCTCTCTTCTGACTGATCTTATATATCCCTATGGCAGGGTCGCTCAAAAAGCCCTTGGCTGAAAGAGAGTTTCCGAGATTCAAAGCCTCTGTTCTTAGTCAATGGTTTTTGATACTGTAACTGCCCAAATCCAAATCCTCAGCTCACTTCTATCTGCATGCCATTTTCCTTTGTGTGATTCAGGACATAATTTATATAAAAGTCATCTCTCTATCAAGGGCTATAATTCTCCTTTAATTAGATTGTAATTAAAACCAAATAGAGAAACATGTAGATGAATAACTTCATAAATTTTTACTCCCAGAAAACAGTTGCTTTTCTCTTTGTTAATCAGCCTAAAATATATTCAGAGAATAGTTTTCTGCATCTTGATACTACACCGTTGAGTATGCCTGTGTGTATTTTCCCCTGAAAGGCTCTCACACAGAGCATTTTAATTTTCCATAGTATTGCTATGTTGACCTCTGAGACCTTGTAAAGTAAAGGATTTATGATCCTCGGCTTTTTTATGGTATTGTTTCAATATTTTGTAACTCTTGTATTTCTTGTTGATGTTTTTGGCATTAAAAATCACTCAAGCTAAAGAGACCCACGGGTTCTATGGTCATGGCAGATGGGGTTCACTGCCATGGCAGATGGCCCTTCTTTGGAGCTGGTGTTTCTGCATGATGGAATTGGACTCAGAGGGGATCTCTTCTCACAAGACTTGCATGCTACTTTATTGGAATTGTAGTTGGTGCTGGGGTTTTAGATATATTTAGGGGATTTGAATCTCTGGACTGATAATAAGACACCCAGGCCCAGAGCCTCAACAGACTTCAGCTCCTACACTTTGATTTATTGGACTTACCCCACTCAGCTAACATGGAGTTGAAGAAGGTCAGCCACCACACCATGGAGCCTAGAGTGTCTACAACTGAAAGCAGGAGGAGTGCATCCAGTATCCATGTGGAGTCTAATCCCCCACTTGACATAGATGTGCAATGGACACAACCAATCCAATGTCCACAGAGAAAATGTGGAATGGGTGTGGGAAGGGTGGCCATGGTGGCTGCTGGGTTTGGGGAATGGGAGGAAGAGATGAGATGTGGAGGCATTTTCGGGATGTGGAGTTGTCCTGGGTGGTGCTTCACAGACCATTACGGGACATTGTAGATCCCCCCAGGGCCCACTGGATGGAACGTGGGAGAGTGTGTGCTAAGATGTGGACCATTGACTACGGGGTGCAGTGCTGTTCAGAGATGTACTTACCGGGTGCAATGGATGTGTCATGATGATGGGAGAGAGTGTTGCTGTGGGGGGAGTGGGGGGTGGGGGCGGTGGGGTTGATTGGGACCTCATATTTTTTGAATGTAATTTTTAAAAATAAATAAATAATTTTAATAAAAAAATAAAAATAAAAAAAATAAAAATCACTCAAGCTGTGCTAAAATATTATGGTATTCAGTGAACCATACCATGGAAGGATAATTCAGTTCAGTGAGGTTATTCCAGCTCATCATGTACAAAAAGGATTGAAAGAAATTGTAGAAGAGTCTCAGCTTCCTACATGGGCAGTATTGAGACTTACTCCCATGCCCAATAACTTGACGCAGAAAAACCTTCACTCAAACATAGAAATTTCTAGTTTTAAGTGTTTAGAAAGGACTGGAAATGAAAGGAATAATACAATGGCCCAAGATATAAGGAAGCAAAGTACTGTACTGGTACAGTTTCTCTGGATCACCAATATCCTTTACCTGTGACACAGACAAAAATCAAGCTTCAACAAAGAGTCAGCACTCATTCCCAATTTCAACATATCTCTAGAGAAGTCCAACAAATGATGTCATCTCAAACTTAATTAGCTTAGTAGAATGTGCTATTACAGATAGAAGCCAGGGATGACTTAATGTCCACATATTTAAGTTGTCTGTAACTATGGATATACCCACACAATGCCTAAGGTTGAATGCTATACTTATGCCATTTTCTACTTATTTTGCTATTTCTATCCCAAGAGTAGACAAATACAGAGCCTCTTTCTTATCACACTCAGACTGACATATAGATTATAAGAGTATCTGGTATGTTTTGCTCTTTTGTATATTTTCTGTTTGGATTGGTTAACCATTTATGTTTGACATTAATATCACATAAAGTCCTAAAAGCTGACTGGTCAAAACACCAATATTTACATGCTTCAAGGATATGTGTGTGGGGTCTATGGGAACCTCTTATATTTTTCAATGTACCATTTTGTGTGATCTATGTATATTTTTTAAAAAAAGAAAACTGATTAAAAAAATAAAGGATGTATGTGTGTATATATGTTTAAATTATACAGGTCAAACATGTTTTGAATTACAAATGATTGGGACCTTAAATTTGGTGTACCCATTCAATAGAAGTCATAAATTCCTTCTGAAGATGAAAAACAGACCTTTCAAATTTTATTTCTTGTAGATAAGAGAAGTAAATACTGTGGCAATATACAAATGCAGTACAGTGCTAAGCACATGGGCTCTGGAATCAGCTAGGTCCTGGGTTCAAATGGAGCCACTGCTACTTACCTGCTGGATGGCTTTGGGCAAGTTACTTTGTCTTTTCTATGGCTCAAATTTATCATTTGTAAAATCGGTATATGGTTCAACTGCTATAGCAAAGACAAAATGATACTGAATTAAATAAGATAGTTTATTTTTCTCTCAAATAATAACTCTGCTCATAAGCAGTCTAGGATTGAAATAGCACCTCTAGGGTACCAGGGACAGGGCTCGTTCTATCATGTTGCTTTGCCATTTTCAATATATAACTTCCATATTTTGGTCCAAAGAATGCTGCCTAAGCTCTAGTTTCATGTTTACATATTTGCCAGTGGGAAAATGAATAAATGAAAAGGAAGTGAGGTAGACCAAAAAATAGTCACTGTTCTCCACCCTTCCCTGTATCTATGTCCCTTTACAACATGACTTTTAGCAACTCCTATAAAGTAGTCAATTTTCCCACCCCTTGAATATGTGCAGTCTTCTGATTTGCTTTAACTAATAAAATGCAGCAAAAATGACATTGTGAGAGTTCTGAATCACAGTCTCATGAGGTCTTGAACTCTTCTGCTTGCTCTACTGGAACCTGCTAGCCACTGCGTAAACAAGCAGAGACTAGTCCACCAGATGAAAAACAGATGTGGAGCCCCACTGCTCCTATGGCTCCAGCTCACAGTCAGCCCCCCAAGTAGCTGCCAGATTACCACAACTGTAAAAGTTCAGTGACTGCCAGAAGAATCAAACAACTGATCTTGGCCCAAATTGTCAGCTGCAGAACTGAGTAAAAATAAATGGTTGTTGTTTTACCCCACTAAGTTTTTAGGGGGTTTGTTAGTCAGCAAGAAAAAAAAGGAAAGACATTACTTTCTTTTGATAAATAAAATCTAGGAAGCCCATCGTGGAGGCACCCATGCTAAGCCCTACATCAGCAAGACCAAAAATCTAAGCAAATCTCTATTTCCTATAAATGCCTGACTCACCCAGAAAACCAAATTTACATACAGCCAATTAGTTATCACCAACTAACTTCATCCATCCCAAGCAACACTTGCACAAACCATTTTAGGAAACAGTCTGAGCTAACCAGTAAAATGTGTCTCCCAATATACTTGTTTATTCTACCTGTAAAAATTAATTTCTCTGTTTCCCTATTTCATGAATCGATTCACTAGAACTCTGAGATCCAACCAAAATTTGCTCAAGCTTTTATTTTAACACCTTCTAAGCTATGGCCTGGAATCTTCATGTATCACTTCCACCCATTTGCCAAAGATAATTTAACCCTCTGGCCACACTAGCTGCAAGAGAATCTGGGAAATGTAGTTTTTAGGTAGATGGACATCCTGTGTCCAACTACACCTAAATTTCTACTATTATTAAAGGATGAAGGGGAAAATCTATAGAGAGGTTTAAGTAGTAGTTTATGCCATCTCTCATTCTTCAGTTTGTTATGAAGATTATATGAGAACACAATTGCAAACTCCTTGGCCCTTTAGGGCCCAATAAATATTTGCTGTTATTTATGGTCAGAATCAGAAATAGACAATATTTGTTTAAATAGTCACAAAGAATAACCTGCCATCTTAAATTCTCTAGACACATTTCTGAAGTCAGGGTCCACATTGGAAGAAGACCCATGGAGAGAACATAAAGAATGACATTGAAACACTGTGTCTTCTGATGTGATGTGGACAAAGCCTGGGTGCCTGCTAGAAAAGATTAGATAGTCGATGGCATAAAGGCAGGGAACAGGACTAAAGGAAGTCCGTTCAATTCTATTATCTGTCACTGTGTAAAAAATAGAGAATGTCACTGGGCAACTGTTAGAAATCAGAGAAGAAAGGATTTTTTTCCTCCTTTTTCTTGTTTTTTCCCCATAAAAAAAGAAAAAAAAGGTGGTATATTAGTAAATGATTTTGGTCTTGAGCAGAGAAAAAATTGATGCCTTTCCTGTGGTCAATTTATGTCTCTTCCCTATTTTAATGTAAAATAAATGACATTAGGAAAGTGACAGAAATGAAACTTAAATGTAAATCTTTTGAAAACAGCACAATGAATGCATATACTCCTCCAAAAAATATGATTGTCATTTATTAGTAAGTTCAATTATCACCTAATGATAGCTATAAAAAAAATAAGCAACTAATAAATATGCTCTAATCATGAACACAAGTTTATCTCTATTTTCGGTACACCACAATAATTTGACTGAGCCTGTGGTTTCTTTAGATATCTGATGTTCTGAATTTTCCTCCAGACTACTGGATGGCATTACACTTCGTAAGTAGTTATCATTGTTGAAATCTGTGTGAATCGTTCCTCTCTATGTCCAGAGCTGCTGCCAATTCAGAATTTGCTATTACAGGTCAAATCCTGAAACAACCTGAAAAAATATAAGAGACCCTGGATGGAAGAAAGACTAAATAATCAATAAGTAAAGTGGCACTTGCATAAAAGAATGAGAGAGCAATGAGATGGATGGCAGGCATGGGCCATCTTGTGTGTGGCAGTATTTATACAATATGTCCAATTGAAATGCAAGGAAGGGCTCAAGGTCAACAACAACCAGAAAATCAGAAATCCTTAAGAAGGAAGGCTTTGTGAGGAGCCATATATGGGTAAGGACTAGCAGGGTGAGCCAGAGAAGACAAAGGATATTCCAAATAGGTGGAGAGAAGGAGCATAATGGCATTGAAGAGTAAAAGAAAATGGAAGGCCCTAAAGCAGGGCCTTTAGGAATATTTATTTTATTCAAAATGATTAAGAAGCAAACACCCATGTCACCCATACGAGCTGATATTCTAAAATATGAAAAATTGTGAGGCTAATTCTATCAAATGACTAGAAAATAATAATAGAGTACAGGAAAGATCAAAACAAAGATTAAAGTGTGATGCCCAAGAGATATAAATCAGCAATCCCTAAGGATATTCAAATGAGTACTAGTTTCTCCTGAGGTTAATGGACATCATATAAACAGCAAAGACTATGAGAGCATCAGGCAACATGTGGCTGAATAGATTACTTTACTGGAGAGAATATTCAGAACTATTGTGCACTGTGGCACTGTAAAGGGAGAGAGTAGAGTGTTGTAGATTCCTGTTACTTATTCTTCCCAGGGTCCTTTCTCCCCCTTTCGGTAAAGCTGCCCACTTTTCCTCTGGGGAACAAGATGGAAACTTGATTTGGGACTTTCCATCAGAGTGCTCAAATTTTTTCCCCTCTCCCAAACTGCGGTCACACCTCGGGCTGAAGTGTGGTTTGCTGGCCTGGCGGGGGAGCAGCCGCGGCAGGCCAAGCCGCTGCCCCCATAATAGGGTGGCTGGTCGGACTCACCGCCACCCCTGAAGGGAGCTCGGCATGGGCGCAGAGTGCCCTCGGGTCTCCCCTTCTCGGCAGCCATGCTTCCGCGGCCGCCCCTCCTCCCGGATGGCGCCACACGATGCCTTGTGGGGTGGCACCCTTCTTCTTCTTTCTCCCTGCGCAGGCGCAGGGCGGAAAATTCCAGTCTGCCCTTTTCCCCTCCCCCGACAGCAGCAACAGCCAGGCGTGGGCGGAGAAATCCCGTCTGCCCTTTTCCCTTCCCCCGACAGCGGCAACAGCCGGGCGTGGGCGGGAAACTCAAGTCTGCCCTCCACCCCAGCAGCAGCAGCCACCAATCCCTAAACCCTGCCCCTTCCCCAGCAACAGCGACAGCCAATCCCTAACCACCACCCCTCCCCCGTCCAGTACCGCCCACTGACCTTTCGCCAGCGACCAATCAGAGCAGGGCATGGCTTCGACCGGTCAGCCTTCCCCAGCCCCTATGGAACTGTTGCCTCTCCCTCAATGGAGTGGACTTGCGTGTTTGCCTTGTCTCCGCGGTGGTTCTTCTGCCGTGCGCCCTCCAGTCCTGAGAGCCCCCGACAAGGGCCTGGCCTCCCTTGTCCCCAGTTCATCGCCTGCTTCTCCGGGCGACCCCCTCGTCGCCGGCTTCGCCGGGCGACCCCGTCAGCCGAACCGCGCAACCCCTTGTGAGACCGATCCCTCGTCTGCCGCCGGACCGACCCCTCGTCCCAAGCGGGACCGACCCCTCATCTGCAGCCAGACCCCACCTCTACCGACTGAGCAAACCGTCGCACCAAACTGTTGGACATATGACCCAGCCTAAGCCAATCAGGCTCCTCCTGAGAAATTGCCACTTTAGGAGCAGGACACTAAGACAAATTCAGTGCCATGAAGTGTCACTCCATTTTCCCACCTCTTCCCAAGCTTTGGTGGTTCAGTTTACCCTGAATGTTCTGAGGTACTCCACATGCTTCCCTTGAATTCTATTCAGGCTTAGTAGCCAAATTATTTGTAACACTTCACAAACTCATTTGCCTATAGATGTTTTCTCTCTCTCTTTCTCTGTCTTTCTTTCCTTCAGAAAAATAACCTGATACCACAAGCTATCTTCAGAAGACACACAGCTCTAGATATTAATGGAGGAGTCTGAGAACATATTAAGGGGACATAAACTGGACTCAGTGCTGATATTTACAAATTGGGAGTCATCAAGTAAAGAACAATAATGCATCCCTCTCTGTGTTCATGTCACAGAGGGATAAATGTTCTTGCTAGTGATGGTGAAGCCACCACACAAAGATATTGTATTGGTACCATGGCTATCAATGGCCACATGACTCCTTCTCTTTAAGAAATGTGAGATCCACAGCAAGGAATAGTATTTACCAGGGCATCATCTTCAGAAATGACTATAAAAGGGAACCTTGCACTTATTACAATCTTCCAGGAGAACAATAATATTTAGTTAAGTGAAGAGTCTCCCTCAGTCAGGAGGGATGTGGAGGGAGGAGAAGGGGGAGAGCATTCCTTGGAAGACCCCTCCCAAAGCCTAGTAATGGTTGGTATGTATATTTTTGAAGAGCCCAATAGCTTTTTAAGTGTATTCAATTAAGAATGAAGAATTAAGTAAAACTGTCCTAAGATAGAGACACAGCACCACTAGCTATGCCTTTGGAAAAAGCCCTCTACCAAAAGGGGGAAATGATAAATACAAATGAGTTTTTATGGCTAAGAGATTTCAAACTGAGTCAGGAGGTCATTCCAGAGGGGACGCTTGTGCATGTCTCAGCAGGATCTCATTGACTGCCACAGTAAACAGTGCCTCCAAGAGCCAGGCTCCTGAGGGCTCCAGAGGTACCTAGACACTATAGGCAGAGCAGAAAAGCTCAGGACAGATAGAGGTCATTATACATTTTGTCAAAACCTATAAAATTGTGCATTGTGAAATGTAAATTATAATGTAAACTATAGAACATGGTGAGCAGCAATGCTTCGATACATGTTCATCAATTGTATCAAATGTACCACACTAACATAAGATGTTATTAAGAGGGGAAAATGTGAGGGGGAGTGGGGTATATGAGAAACCCCCATCTTTTTTATGTAACATTTATGTAAGTAATGCTTATTTAAAAATAAAAAATATTAAATAAAAAAAATAGAGGTACAGCATATAAATATTCCTTAATATGAAAATGGCAGAAAGGGGAGAGTACAAGTGGAAAGAAAGAATAGAAGGGTGCTAATAGGACACGTGCAAATAACTTTAATTCTATATATGTGTTTCTACAATGATAAGACCAAAAACAATGATAATATTCATATTAATAATAGCAAACACGAAAATATCACTTGGGTTCTATTCAATGCACATTACAAATCATTATCCCCATTTTACAGATGAGAAAACTGAAGCAGGAAGATCAGCTAAGTTTAACATCCCCTCAGCTAATGTTTTTATCCTAACTTTTCTTCCTCTTTACCCCACAAAAAATGCAAATATGATAAAATTTGTGATGATAGTTTTGTTGCGAGGACTTTGTAAGTAAGTATGTAAGTATATATGTATACACATATATACATACACAGTATTCAAAAAGGCTGTAATGAAAAGGAATGAATAATATTAATAGATGAATTGAGGCCCTGAAGGAGATAAGAAGGAGAGATGAAGAACAGCCTTTAAGAACATTCGGGACTCATCTTCCTATAAGCCTGGTAGACAATAAGCATGGGCTAAAAGGAAAGTGTTTTATCAGGAACTCTGGGGGATTTCATGCCCGAAAGTAGTTCTTGGAGAGGTATGACACAGAGCATTCTGGAAAAGAACATTTGTTTTATCTGTTTATTGAGTCTTTTGGTCAGGATTAGCTTCCCCTTTTCTAAAACTCTATACTTTATCCATGGAAGATATGGATATTTATCTATGATGGAAGTTAAATGAACCTTTATGGAGCAACTTAGTTACGTGTGGTTGCACTTTGTTTACACAAATTCTAACTAATAGCTCTTTTCAGCTCTCACAGAAATACTTTGGCCAATTTTACAATTTTATTACAAACTTTCAATTTGTTCAAGGTTGTGTCAAGAGCGCCAATGTCTTTGTTTAATTTTTATGCTGGGCTCATGAAGAGTGTTTCAGAAACAGAAGCCACCTGGCCCCAAACTCAGATTACCACTGAAGCTAGGCAAGTACCATAAGTAAATGAATCAACTTTGGAATGGGAAATATTGTACAGCTCTTTCAGTCTGCCTCTCATTTTCTCAGTTTTCACAATGGCATGAATGCAGAAAATAATCTCTCTACTTTGAGAAAAGTTACCGCAAAAGTGCTACGATAATGGTAAATGAACATGGGGCTTAGTCTCAGAAAGATAATAAGAGTGAGTAGGCTCTGTCAGCAAACTAGCAAAAGCATGATCATCTAAAGCTGTCAGCTGCTACTCAGCCTTATCTATTCGTGCCATGCCTGCAATACAGTTCCCAGGTGTTGTCAGAAGTTCTTAATTTTTAAGCAAAGTGTGGTAGATTTAAAAAAATGACCCAATTCTCCCCCACCCCTTCCTGTATCCATGCTGTTTACCAAGTAACTATACGGTACCTTCAAACTCTGACTATAGGCTTGCCCATGTCATTTGTGCCAACAGAATGAAGCACAAATGACATATCTGTTCTAAACCTAGAGCTCAAGAGGCCTTCCATGTTTCTGTTTGTTCTCTTTTACTTCTACCATCAACACAAGAATGCCTGGTTGAGGATGTGGATCAATTGTAATAGCCTGATGAGTAGGAGGGATCAGATATGGAGAAAAAACAATCACCCCTGGGGATGACCAGCCAAGATCAGTGAAGCCAGGTGGCTAACCACTAAATGATCCCAAATGTGAGAGCAATAAACTTTCTGCTGCATGCCCCTGAGGTTTTGTGGTTGTTTGCTATGCAGCATTATCATGGTAATGGGTCTCTGATACATAAACCCAGAAAATCAGATTCTTAGTGAAATATTCTGATTTTTTAAAGTTAGCTATTATTCAAGTTTTAAAAAGTAACATCACAGTTTAAACACAAACTTTCTATGAGTCCATTCTAGACTGCAGAGCACTATTTCATGTTCTGTTCTATCTGAGCCCTTTATTTTAAAATTAGGAAATGACTGAGAGATAAAATCTCTTTCCCAGAGCCAAATAATTGGACCTTAGAAGCAGGAATTCACCTACTTGGGTCACTTTTTGTAAAGCATCATACTGCCCTCATTTAAATGCACATATATTTTCAGATTCTCCATCATTCCTGCCACTTCATTTTTGTCCAAAGGCTACACCCACATGAAGAAATCCCTTCATTCATCTCCACCAGGCTCAACTGAGCCCTGTTAGCTACCATCTTTTGAAGCGGATGTAAATTTTACATTTCCCAGAAGAGGAAGTACTTCTAGAAATGTGCTTGTGGACACAAACTTAGCACATTATTTCAGCCTTAAATAATCTCTCACACCACTGGCCTCGACAAAACAAATGAATGAATTCTACTTCTACTTTAAAGGAAAATAATTATTATACGATGCTAAGGCAAAACTCCCATGAAACCTAAATGACGTTGAACTTGGCCAAGTGAAAAACAATACATGAGACGAGTTGAAAGGCAACTCTAATAGGGCATTTGTTCTTTCATTTAGAAAAGCAGAATTTCTCTCTTACGGAGTTACTAAAGGAGGACCCATATTGAAAGTTGTGATTATTGTTTTAGCTGGGATTCATAAAGTGACTGAACAGCTGCAAACTTTATTAGATCTAATCTAAATACCTGCTCCTTGTATTTTTGAGTTAGGAGATATTTATTTTATCAATTCAACTTTATACAAACCATCAGGAAGAATATTCCCTTTAGCTCTGTTGACTCAAAATAATGACTTGTAAGGGAGCTCTAATGACAGAACAAGGGGCAATTATAGACACAGCATGAGGCTTGGAATAACTGTGGGATGTATTTGTGCAGTTGATTGACCTCATGTACAAGGTCGTTTGTGCCACACTATTGTAGCTGTGGCCCCATGTGCCTCAGGGTACATGTTTTGTTAATTTCAATATAAACAGAATGGATTAGATCAGATTGCTCAAACAAAACACAAAGCTGCACCAGGGCTTGATGGATAAGTGATGGTACATTGGAGTCTATGAGAAGGAACCATCAAAAATCTTTAGAGGATGAATGAGAAGTTAGAGTAATCAATGTGCAGTGTTAGTGCATTTCTATTCCTGGGTTAGCTAACACAATGTAATCCTCTTGCATTACAGCATAATTGTAATGGCTGTTGGGAAGACTTAGCATTCATTGTAAAAGGAGAAAGGGATAGGGAAAGAAAGACAGAACAAGAATTTAATATAGAGTAAGGTTTCTCTGAGATGTCCATAGATTGTATTACTTTAAAGCAAAACCATTTGGCAGTCTCTCTTCTGTACATGTCACTTTGAAAAACACTCCTGTTGAGAAAGGGGGGGAAAAAGTCTTTTCTGATGAGTTGTCTATAATTACAATTCAAAAAGTCCTTACATAAATTGTGAGAGAGGGATAAAAGATGTGGAATATAGGAGAAAAATTGTTTATTTGTTATCATTGTTAATGTCTATCAAAAAAGGAACAAATTCTCTTGTTTTTGTTATGTACAAAACTATGAAAAGAGTTCAAGTACATAACAAAATTGCAGACTGACTTAAGAAACAACATGGTGAAACAACAACAATCCTCAAAGTGCAATAACTAACACAGATAAGGAAGGATGGTCCAACAATGAGCCCTTGATGCTAATGGCTATGCTTGTGCACCTGTGGGCCTGAAATAAGAACTAGGCCTACAGCTGCAGGGTGTCTAAGAGTTACCTCCTTAAGAACTTCCATGTTGCTCAAATGTAGCCAGTCTGGAAGCCAAACTCCACATGTAAATGCATTGCCTTCCCCCTAGCATGGGACATGATCCCGGGGGATGAGCCTCCCTGGCACCAAGGGATTACTACCAAGTACCACCTGATGATGTGGCTGAAGAATGACCTTGAATAAAAGGGTCAACTCATACCAGGAGAATATCTCAGCCTACATGTAATATCAGGAGTTAAAAATACTTTTTGACACTGAATAAAAGGGGGAAATGGAAAAGACAAATGAGTTTATATGGCTGAGTCTCCAAAAAAGAGCCAGGAGGCCATCAGAGGAGTCACCCTTATGCACATCTCAGCAGATTCCCAGAGACACATAAAGTATATACAACCCCAGGTATTGGTTCTTGTGAGGGATACAGAGACCCACAGTTTCTATGGTCATAGCAGATGGACTTCAGGGCCATGTCAGTTGGCCCTACTTTGGAGTTTGTGGTCCTGAGTGTGATGGAGTTGGACCGAGGTGTGATCTTTGTTCACATGCCTCTCCTGTCACTTTTACCAGACCTGTTGTTGGTGCTGGGGTTTAGTGTATACTCAGGGGACCTGAATCTCTGGACTCTACATGTGTTAGCCAGGCCCTGAAACACAACAGACTTGCAACTCCTACCCTCTGGTTTATTGGACTTACCCTAGCCAGCTAACAGGGAGGTGAAGGTCAACCACCACACCAGGGAGCCAAGAGTGTCTACAAGTGCAAACAGGAGAATTGCATCCATCATCCAAGTGGAATTGAAGCACCCTGTCGATACAGAGGTGGAGTGGAAATAACCATCCCAGGGTCCACAGAATAGAGGAATAGAATATAGATTAGAGTGGACTTACTGATACTCTATTCTGAAACCAATGTGATTAGTAATGGAAGTAAATGTAGCACTGAGATGGAGAAAGTGGCCATGGTAGCTGCTGAGGGTGGGAATGGGAAGAAGAGATGTGATGTGGGGGCATTTTCAGGACTTGGAGGTGTCCTGGGTGGTACAGCAGGGACAGTTACTGGACATTGTATTTCTTCCCATGACCCACTGGGTGGACTGGGGGAGAGTGTAAACTGTAATGTGGACCATGGACCATATGGTGCAGCAGTGCTCAGAGATGTATTCACCAAGTGCAATGAATGTCCCATGATGATGGAGGAGGTTGTGGTTATGGGAGGAGTGGGGTAAGGGGTGCAGGGGGTGTATATAGGGACCTCATATTTTTTAACATAACATTAAAAATAAATTAATTAATTAAAAAAAAGAAATGACATGGAATAACTAGCACTTATGCAATTTCTCAGATTACAATTTTTCAGATACAGCTTTGATTCTCAACTGCTGAAAATAGTAATTTCATCAGCCTTGCTAGTTTGCTAATAGTACCATCTAGTCAGCTTTCCTCACATTTCCAAAATGGTTGTTATTAAAACCTATGGAAGGAGAGAGTTGGGGCAAGATGGTGGCTGAGTGAACTTGCCTGGTAGTGTCTCTTGCAGGGGGCGGCTGGGCGGCATTGAAGGCTCTTTAGGACCGCGCTGTTTTGGGGATTTTTGCTGGTTGGAAGGTGTCTGGACGGCGATTTGGTGGGAAGGTAACAGAGAGGATATGTCTATAATATATAAATGGAGGTCCCAGCTGGGCACGGAAAGTTCCCTCCTTGGGTGGGCGGAGCTGCGGTATCGGACGCTGCTGCAGCTCGGGGAGCCGCTGTGGCCAGGGTTTGTTGTGGTTTTTTTTTCCTTTTTTTGGAGGCTCTGCGGTGCTGGGGAATTCACGGGTCCTGGGCGGGTTGGTGAGGGGTTGATGGAACAGGACTCCTTTGCAGATCGATTTGGGGAGACAGACGGTGTTTCGTTGTGAAGCGGGGGAATTTTTGGTTGCAGACAGGGGTGGTAGTGCTTCCGCCTGGAGCCCCACCCCCACAGGTCCTGCGGACGATCTGCAATGGAATTGGATTTTTGGCAATAAGGGGACACAATTGGGAGATTGTTGCAGGGTGCAGTGAGGGAGGGGGACACGTCTGGAAGCCGATTGGGGAATATTTTGTGAAGTTTGGGAGTTCCAGTTTTGGAGTCTGATTTCAGCGTTTCCAGCTGAAGCCCAGCCCACTGGCGGGGCTTGGGATCTGGGTCATTGAACTGGCTGCGGTGTAGAGGTGCCCTCAAGTGGCTGTTGCGTGGGAGCACAGGGTGGGAGCTGTCCAAAGGCTGAATTGACGATACACCCACATAAAGAAACCCTGAGGAGTAGGTGAATTGCAGGGTTCAGACATTAAATATAGAGTTTGTGGATCTGGCTTCCCCCATGGGGCTGGCACCCAGCTATGGGGATCCCTGAGGGCTGTGTGGCACTGCGGGGCTCCTAAGCTTCCTGTTGACTGGATTTGAGGTTGCCAAGTCTGGGTTCCCTGGACTCTGGTGGTCCACACCCCAGACTCACATCTCTTGAGTCTTCAGTGTCTCAGACTTTCCACCCCTGAATCCATCATTCCCTGGGGTCTACCTGGGGTCCTTGAGTGCCCTGGACCTTAACATTTGCATTTTATCTTTATTGGTTCATATTGTTTTGTTTTTATTTTCATTTTATCTTATTTTTTACTCTTTTTGATGCCCTGATTGCTAATATTGCATTATGCCCTAGTTTTTTCTCCTAGTGTGTCCCCCAAAGTCCTTTTTTTAATACAGTTATTTAGGGGTTTTTTCATTTTGTTGTAGATAGTGTTACAATTGTGGTTTGTGTATACCTGTATTTCTCTTCCCCCTACCTGTTCCCCACCCTTTGCCCACCCTCTTTTTCTTTCTCCCTTTCTTCTTGTCTTTCTTTTTTTTCTTTATTATTTTTTTCTTTTTCTGTTTTCTCTCTCCCTCTTGTCCCTCATTTTCCACTTATTTTATTTTAATTCAAGTATACAATAGGTGCTACAGGGAACACCTCACATTTGCTGGGTTTTCCCATCCTCCACTGCCTCATTTCTGTGTGAACTGATTTAGGCTACCTACACTATTCCCCTTCCCCTACATCTTGATATCCGCCATCATCTACTGTCTCTCCTATATTCCACCCCCCACCTCCCTTTCTTTGATCCACAGAGTGTCTAACTCTTAATTTCTAATACCTTTCTTTTGTTTTCTGTCTGGTATCCACTCTTGAAACTATTACCTTTCTTTTCTCTTTCCCTCTCTCACGAAAACAATAGCTTTGTAGCTCATACCATATTCCTCCCATATTCAGTCATCTACCTCATAATAGGTACTCTACCTACAGCTATAACTCTACACAATTTACATGAATCTAACCTCCATCCTCCCAGATCTCATATTCTTGCTTTGTTAACATATATCACCAATACTACTCTACACTTTTTCCTTGCTTACACAACTGCCTTTCCCCGGCACTAATACTTTCCTTTAAAGTGAACTTAACCAGCAACAAGAAATTAGGATAAGAAGAACAAAGTGACAAAAAGAAGATATAATACTTATGCAAAAATAACAGCTAATTAATCTCCAAGACTAGACAAAGAAGCTAAGGAACTGATTAAACCCGTCAAGATAAAATGATGACCAGAAAACAACAAAAATCGACAAATGAAACCAGTAATCAGGAAAACATGGCTGAATCCAATCAACAAACTAAAAATCAGGAAGGGGAGGAGAACTTCGCACAAGCAATGAAAGATCTCAGAACATTTATCACCAACAAATTTGATGGAGTAATGAAAGAGGTTAACAACATGAAGACATCACTTGGAGGGGAAATTGCAGACATACGCAAAAACATAACAGACATGATGGGAATGAACACCACAGTTCAAGAAATCAAAAATACACTTGCAGCAAATATCAACAGACTAGAAGAGGCAGAGCAGAGAATTAGTGATGTGGAAGACAGTACATCAGAAATCAAACAGATAGTAGAAGGGGTTGATAAAAAGATAGAAAAAATCCAGCTAGGACTTAGGGACCTGAATGACAATGCAAAACGCTCAAATATATGTATTATAGGTATTCCAGAAGGAGAAGAGAAGGGAAAGGGGTCAGAAGGAGTGTTGCAGGAAATAATGGCTGAAAACTTCCCAAATCTACTGAAAGAGACAGACGTACATATCCAAGAAGCACAGCGCACTCCACTGCTCATAAACCCCAACAGGCCCACCCCAAGACATATACTTGTCAAATTATCCAATGCTCAAGACAAAGAGAAAATCCTAAAAGCAGCAAGAGAAAAGAACACCGTCACATACAAGGGAAGCTCCATAAGATTAAGTGCTGATTTCTCATCTGAAACCATGGAGGCAAGGAGGCAGTAGTATGATATAGTCAAGGTACTAAAGGAAAAACATTTCCAACCAAGAATACTCTATCCAGCTAAACTAACATTCAAACATGATGGAGAGTTCAAAATATTCGCAGATAAACAGAAACTGAAAGAGTATACCAACAAGAAACCTCCCCTTCAAGAAGTTCTAAAGGGAGTTCTGCAGGAAGAAAGGAAAAAAACAGGACAGGCAGAGTTGGAGAAGAGTATAAGAGCAACAAAAAAAGACAAACCAGAAGGGAAAAAAAAATACAAACAAAATATGACAAACACAAATCCAATCAAAATATGGCTAACACAAATAATCCCTTGAAAGTAATAACACTGAATGTCAATGGATTAAACTCACCTATCAAAAGATTCAGACTGGGACATTGGATAAGGAAATATGACCCGTCTGTATGCTGTCTACAAGAGACACATCTTAGACCCAGAGACGCATGGAGATTGAAAGTGAATGGCTGGAAAACAATCATACAAGCAAACAATAACAAAAAAAAAAAGGCAGGAGTAGCTATATTAATATCAGACAAAATAGACTTTAAATGTGAAACAATTGTGAGAGACAAAGAAGGATACTACATTTTAGTGAAAGGGAAAATCTGTCAAGAAGATCGAACTATCATAAATATTTATGTTCCTAACAAGGGTGCCTCTAAGTATGTGAGACAAACACTGGAAAAACTAAGTGAAACAATAGATGCATCTACAATCATAGTGGGCGATTATAATACACCACTATCTACCTTGGACAGAACATCTCAAAAGAGAATCACTAAAGAAACAAAACATTTGAACAGTATATTAGAGGAGGTGGAACTAATAGACATATATAAATCATTACACCCAAACACAGCAGGATATACATTCTTCTCAAGTGCACATGGATCATTCTCCAAGATAGACCAAAGGCTAGGCCACAAAGAAAGGCTGAATGAATTCAGAAAGATTGAAATCATACAAACAATATCTCTGACCACAGTGGAGTCAAGCTGGAAACTTGCAAGGGACAGAGGCTCAGGTTTCATACCACAATTTGGAAATTAAACAGCACACTCTTAGAAAAACAGTGGGTCAAAGAGGAAATCTCAAAAAAAATCAATGACTACCTTGAAACAAATGATAATGATAACACAACATACCAAAATTTATGGGGTACAGCAAAAGCAGTACTGAGAGGGAAATTTATAGCCATAAATTCATATATCAAAAAAGAAGAAAGAGCAAAAATTGAAGAACTAACTGCACATTTGAAGGAATTAGAAAAACAACAACAAAGTGACCCAACAGAAAGAAGAAGGAAGGAAATAACAAAGATAACAGCAGAACTAAATGAAATAGAAAATAAGAAAGCACTTGAAAAGATAAACAAGACCAAGAGCTGGTTTTTTGAGAAGATCAACAAAATTGACAAACCTTTAGTGAGACTAACAAAGAAAAAAAGAGAGAAGATGCAAATACACAAAATAAGAAATGAGAAAGGTGATATCACCACTGACCCCACAGAAATAAAGACTATCATAAGAGGATACTTTGAAAAACTATATTCCAACAAAAATGACAATTTAGAGGAAATGGACAAATTCCTAGAAACACATATGCAACCCATATTGACAAAAGAAGAAATTGATGATCTTAACAAACCAATCACAAGCAGAGAGACAGAATCAGTCATTAAAAATCTACTAACTAAGAAGAGCCCAGGGCCAGATGGCTTCATAGGTGAATTCTACAAAACATTCCGAAAGAACTAACACCAATCCTGCTGAAATTATTCCAAAAAATCGAAACAGATGGAACATTGCTGAACTCCTTCTATGACGCCAACATTACCCTAGTACCAAAGCCAAACAAAGACACCACAAAAAAGGAAAATTACAGACCAATTTCTCTAATGAACCTAGATGCAAAAATACTTAACAAAATACTTGTTAATCGTATTCAACAACACATTAAACGAATTATACACCACGACCAAGTGGGATTTATTCCAGGTATGTAAGGATGGTTCAACATAAGAAAACCAATCAACGTAATACACCATATAAACAGATTGAAGGAAAAAAATCACATAATTATATCTATACATGCAGAAAAAGCATTTGACAAAATACAGCACCCTTTCTTGATAAAAACACTCCAAAAGATTGGAATACAAGGAAATTTTTTAAACATGATAAAGAGTATATACGAAAAACCTACAGCCAATATTGTTTACAATGGAGAAATCCTAAAATCCTTCCCTCTAAACTCAGGAACAAGACAAGGATGCCCTTGTCTCCGCTCCTATTTAACATTGTCTTAGAAGTACTTGCTCGAGCACTGAGGCAAGAACCAGATATAAAAGGCATTCAAATTGGACAGGAAGAAGTCAAAATTTCATTATTTGCAGATGACATGATCCTATACATAGAAAACCCTGAGAGATCTACAACAAAGCTTCTAGAACTCATAAATGAGTTTAGTAAAGTTGCAGGTTATAAGATCAATGCACAAAAATCAGTAGCATTTCTGAACACCAATAATGAGCAAGATCAGGAGGAAATCAAGAAACAAATACCACTCACAATAGAAAATAAAAAAATCAAATACTTAGGAATAAATTTAACTAAAGAGGTAAAAAACTTATACACCGAGAACTATACAAGACTGTTCAAGGAAATCAAAGAAGACCTAAATAAATGGAAGAATATTCCTTGTTCATGAATAGGAAGACTGAATATTATCAAGATGTCTATCCTACCAAAACTGATCTACACATTCAATGCAATCCCAATAAAAATCAACATAGCCTTCTTTAAGGAACTAGAAAAACTAACTATGAAATTTATTTGGAAAGGAAAGAGACCCCGAATAGCCAAAGACATACTGAAAAAGAAAAACGAAATTGGAGGAATCACACTACCTGACTTCAAAACATACTACAAAGCTACAGTAGTGAAAACAGCATGGTATTGGCATAAGGAGAGACACACAGACCAATGGAATCGAATTGAAAGCTCTGATATAGAACCTCACATATATAGCCATATAATATTCAATAAAGCCACCAAACCCTCTCAACTGGGAGAGAGTGGCCTATTCAACAAATTGTGCCTGGAGAACTGGATAGCCATATATAGAAGAATGAAAGAGGATTACCATCTCACACCTTATACAAAGATCAACTCAAGATGGATCAAAGACCTAAATATGAGCCAAGACCATAAAAACCTTGGAAAGCAGTGTAGGGAAACATCTACAGGACCTTGTAATAGGAAATGGATTCATGAATATCACACCAAAAGCACGAGCAGCAAAAGAACTAATAGATAAATGGGACTTCCTCAAAATTAAAGCCTTCTGCACCTCAAAGGAGTTTGTCAAGAAAGTAAAAAGGGAGCCCACACAGTGGGAGAAAATATTTGGCAACCATATATCTGATAAGAAACTTATAACTTGCATATATAAAGAACTCATATATCTTGAAAATAAAAAGATAAACAGCCCATTTAAAAAATGGGAAAAAGATTTAAACAGACTCTTCTCCAAAGAAGAAATACAAATGGCTAAAAAGCACATGAAAAAATGCTCCAAATCTCTAGCTATCAGGGAAATGCAAATCAAAACTACAATGAGATACCATCTTACCCCCATAAGATTGGCAGCTATAAAAAAAACAGAAGAATACAAGTGTTGGAGAGGATGTGAAGAAAGGGGAACACTCATCCACTGCTGGTGGGAATGCAGAAGGATCCAACCATTCTGGAGGACAGTTTGGCGGTTTCTCAAAAAACTAACCATAGATTTGCCATATGATCCAGCAATACCACTGCTGGGTATATACCCAGCAGAACTGAAAACAAGGACAGAAACCGATATATGTACACCAATGTTCATAGCAGCATTGTTCACTATCGCCAAAAGTTGGAATCAACCCAAATGCCCATCAACAGATGAGTGGATCAATAAAATGTGGTATATACACACAATGGAATACTACGTGGCTGTAAGAACAAATACACTACAAACACACATAATAACATGGATGAATCTTGAGAACCTTATGTTGAGTGAAGCAACCCAGGCTTTGAAGGACAAATACTACATGACCTCAATGATATGAAATAAACAAGCTGCCTCAGAGAGCTAGAGACTGAATGATAGGCTTACAGGAAATCGGGGGGTGGAGGAAGGATGTGAGCCGATGTCTGCAGGGGTGGAATTTATGATGAGCTGGCGGTAAGTATGAACACAAAGAAGAGATAAAATGGGGGCAAGGGGTTGCCTTTGGGTGGGGTTTTGCGGGTTTGAGGGGCGTTGGGGATGGGCGGATGGGTAATATTGCCCAAAAAGTGGGGGGAGGGAGGGGTAGCATATGAACACAGAGAGTGTCAGGTGTTGGTTGAGAGTAAAATGCTGAGAAAATCGTATCAAAATATAATTAAGAGGGTTACCTGTTTAGGATGCTCGGAAGGGATGGTCCGATGTGGGACGGGCTCCTGAGGAATGTCTGAATGCTCATTTTGCCAGAGTGGGTGGTACCATTGGGTAGAGACCCAAGTAGTGAGAGTGGGGGTGGACCCACATCCTGTGGAGGACTAATGCCATCAAATAGAGGGAACTGTATCTCTCGAGAGAAAGGGTGGCTCCCAGGGCATTGGGGCAGTTGAGCAAGTTAGGACCTGAACAGTGTTGCAAGTATCTCTGGATGTGGCTCCTCGGGAAACGGAGGTTGGCTGTCAATGTGGGCCCCAAGGGGATGGGAAAATGGATGTTAAATGTGTGGAACCAAGGTTAATGTGGGGTAAGAGAGGAGTTTCGTGAGAGTACACAAGGATGGATATAAAACATGTAATATTACATCATAAACATATAGGGGATGACAGAATGATAATGTAAACCATAATGTAAAACATAGGATAACTAAAAATGTTAGAAAACTGCGTGTCCTAAAGTGTGCACCACAATGTAAGCACAGATGTCACCTGGTTTGAAAGCTATTGTCTCAGACTCTGTACATCACTTTAAGTAAATATGTTGTGAATAGGTTGTAAGAGTATCACTGTGGAAGGGAAAAGGTTTTGTGGTGGATGTGTGGGAGTGCTGTATATTGATTGTATACATGAATTGCTGTGGTCTAGGGCTCTTGTAAAGAGAAGTTCAATAATTAGGGGGAAAAAAAAGGAAAAGAAAAAGGATGTAGAATTTTTCCAAGTCAACACGTATTCTATATCTAACCTTTAAACCCTTCGCTATATCCCATTTTGCTAGTAAGAGATCCTGACATTATATTGGGGCTTCAATTTTCAGGAAGTTCTGGCTCCCACAGTGGTCCAACAATGGCAGCGGAGGAATACTGGTATAGGATACTATTGACAGGTAATATATGGCTGACAGGGAGCTATACAGGGCATATGTCCAGGGTGCATGGTAATGTTTGGATATACTCATAGTGGCAACAATTAAAAACTACAGCTGGGGGGTACTGGGTCCCTGGCCAGGGGTGCTGTGCCATGGTCCCTAGGGGAGCAGCGGCAGTCCCCCAGGTGCAGCGGCAAGGACGGAGAAGGAATGAGGGTCCAACAGTGAGCCCCTGATACTAATGACTATGCTTGTGAGCCTATATGCCTGAAATAAGAACAAGGCCTAGAGCAGCACTGTGCCTGGGAATTTCCTCCTGACAGCCTTCATGTTACTCAAATGTGGTCAGTCTCGAAGCCTAACTCAGCATCTAAATGCAATGCCTTCCCCCCAGCGTGGGACATGACAGCAAGGGATGAGCCTCCCTGGCACCGAGGGATCACTATCAACTAACAACTGATAATGCAACTGGAAAATGACCTTGAATTGAAAGTTCGATGCGGATCAGTAGAACATCCCTGTCTACATAGAATAATATGACTTTACAATGCTGTTTGACCTAATGTAAGGGGGAAATAGAAAGGAGAAATGAGTTTATATGGCTATGAGTCTCTAAAAAAAAAAAGAGTCTGGAGGCTGTCAGGATTGCCCTTATGCACAACTGAGCAGAGTCTAAGAGACAGATAAAGTAGATACAATCCCCAAGTATTGGTTCCTTTGAGGGCTACAGGGACCCACGCGTTCTATGGTCATGGCAGATAGGGTTCACTGCCATGTCAGATGGCCCTTCTTTGGAGCTGGTGTTTCTGCGTGATGAAACTGGACCCAGAGGGGATCTCTTTTCATAAGACTATCATGCTACTTTACTGGAATTGTAGTTGGGTATTGGGGTTTAAGATATATTTAGGGGATTGAATCTTTTTACTGACAATATGATAGCCAGGCCCTGAGCCTCAACAGACTCCAGCTCCTACAATCTGATTTATTGAACTCACCTCACTCAGCTAAGATGGAGTTGAAGAAGGACAACCACCACACCATCGAGCCTAGAGTGCCTACAACTGAAAGCAGGAGGATTGCATCCAGTACCCATGTGGAATCTGAGCCTCCTCTTGACATAGAGGTGCAACGGACACAACCAATCCAAGGTCCACAGAGAAAAAGTGGCATTGGAGTGGGAAAAGTGGACATGGTGGCTGATGGGTATGGGGAAAGGCAGGAAGAGATGAGATGTGGAGGCGCCTTTGGGACTTGGAGTTGCCCTGGATGGTGCTTCAGGGGCAATCACCGGACATTGTAAATCCTCCCAGGGCCCACTGGATGGAATGGGGGAGAGTGTGGGCCATGATGTGGACCAATGACCATGAGGTGCAGAGATGCCCATAGATGTACTTACCAAATGCAATGGATGTTTCATGATGATGGGAGTGAGTGTTACTGGGGGGAGGGAGGGGTGCGGTGGGGGTGGTGGGGTTGAATGGGACCTCATATTTTTTTAAGGTAATATTTTTACAAAATGAATTAAAAAAAAAAAGAGATGAGACCTTTCAACTAAAAAAAATAAAAAATAAAACCTATGGAAGCCTTGATAAAAAACTTGAAATCAGTGCTCTCTAAATGATATTAGGAACCACACATCTTTGGTTTTCTATTATTGCAGCATATAATGTTTGAGAAAGTACAACTAGTATCTAACATCAAATGAGTAAGCTTCTTCCTCAGGGTACTCAAATAATGTGTCTCCCTAACATAATATATGCAAACACTGTCAAGTGATTAAAAATAGGAATAGGGGAATCTATTCCAAATTTCATCTGGTTTGAAAATTTTTGACTGAAAATAGTTCATAAGTGAAACTACAGGTAATATAAAAGTTCCTACAGGCAGGGACAAGCTGCTGATGGTTTCCACACCTATTTTGTTCCAGATATTAGAGAAAGAGTAGGAAATGTATGATCAAACATACAGCACATTTTAAAAATTGATTTTCAATAGGCCATGTTTTAAAAAGCAAATAATAATTTCTCTTCAAGACACCAGTCAAATAAAATATACTGGTTTTAAACAGTATGTAGAAGAATTATCATACATGGATTTTCAGAAAGAAAACTGATTTCTGACTGAAAGCTCTCCACTGAAACAATATATTTTACTAACTTAGGAGTAATAAATAAGATGCAGGAAATCCCAATTAAACAAGGCTAGCACATCTGATTGATTATTAATCCTAAATCACTTATATTCAATTTAATGTTTTAACAGCCCTACTACCTCTTTTTCCTCAAATTAAGCCAAAGAGAGAACTTTCAAAAATAAAATAGATAATGGTATTATGTTATTAGTATATGTTTTAAAGAAGTATAAATTAACTTATTTTAATGCCCATAAATTAGAAAAATAAAGTCATTTTCATATCAAGCATTAGAAGTTGGATGATGCAGATACAAGTTTTGTCTTATAACATTTTAAGAATCAATCTGTTTCAGCTTTATGTTTGTTTTAGTTGAAAAATATTGGGTAAAAAGCTTGCAATTGGACATTTTTTTTTTTTTGCTGGAAAGTATCTAGTCATCCTTCATCCAGTAACTGTAAGATGTGCCTCCTCTGGCCACTACTTACCGAATTTTCAGTTCACGCATTTGGGGATGTTAGTGACTCCACCTCTGACATGTTATTCAGATTTGGACAATCACAGCTCCTTACTTTTCCTGACTATAGTAATCCTTTCAAAACAGAGTATCTGACTCAGTTAAGATCCTTTAGAGTCAAACCCTGCAAATTTTCTGCTCTAGAGGGTAACTGATCCTGGGAAGAGATAAATCAAGTGGAGAAGAATTGAGGTACCCCATCTGAGAGCCAGCACCAAGGCCCTAGATATGTAACTGGAGCTCTATTGGTCCTCCAAGCCTAGCCCATTCACCTAGCCAAGCTCACATAGAGCAGAGCCAAACTACCTGAATTTCTGACAAACAGAATCATGAGTAATAAAATGGTTGTCAGATGACACCAATCTTTTAAGTGGTTTGTTATCCAGCAACAGATAAAAGATACATTGTCTATTTGATAGAGAAACCAAAGTAGTCTCACTGATGAAGTGACATCTGGGCAGAACCTCAATAATATGGAGAAGCAAACCATGCTAAGACTAAGCATTCTAGGCAGACAGCTATAAAGCTTAAATGACAATGTATTCCAGAAACGTCCAAAAATTTACTAAAGCTGGAGAGATATAGATAATATGAGGACTAGGAGTCGAAGTCAGTGAATAAGAACCAGAATTTAGTCCAGAGAAAGGAACTTGGATTTTGTTTTAAGTA
Source organism: Dasypus novemcinctus (assembly GCF_030445035.2). Taxonomy (NCBI): domain Eukaryota; kingdom Metazoa; phylum Chordata; class Mammalia; order Cingulata; family Dasypodidae; genus Dasypus; species Dasypus novemcinctus. The sequence goes on along the minus strand of NC_080702.1, from coordinate 15,224,979 downwards.
TGAGTCTGGGTCAAGCACACTACTCCATAACTTTCATGTTTCATGAACCTGAACATTCTTTTTCACTCTCTCTAGGTTTGTTGAATTTAGAGCTGAAAGAGTCCTAATTAATACCATTGATTTACCCTGATGATGAGTTGCAGTGTTTTCATTTGCCAAAAGGCTGCCAAAACAAAGTACTAGAAACGTGTTGACTTTTATAAAGGGTATTTTTTTGGGGGGGGGAACCATACAGTTTCAAGGCTGTGAAAAATCCAACTCAGGGCACCATATGAGGTGCTTTCTCGCTCGTGTCAGCTGCTGTGTGTTGAAGCAAGATGGCAGGTGATCTCTGCCTGGTCTCTGCCTTCCCCTCTGGACTTCCAGAGCTCAGCTAAGGGCAACCAGGCATAGGGCTTATCTCTTACTGGGACTCCCTCTCAGGCTTGGCTCCCCAGCTTTCTTCCCAATTTGAGGTGCAAGTTATCAGCAAATGACTTATCTCTCTGGGGGCCTCAGATGCTTGAGCCTCCCCTTTCTGTCACATGGCAGGATCGAAAATGGCAGCTCTCTCTTTTCCTGAATGTCTCCATTTTTCAACGGACCCAGCAAGAGGGTGGAGACTGAACCTGAGTCTCACTTCACTGAGGTAGTTCAATTTTAAAAAGGTCTCACACCTTTTTACAGGTGTGGACCAGCCCACAAACATAATCTTTTCTCTTTTGGGGATTCATAAATTAATTTCAAACTGCAACAAAAAATGAAAGTATTTTTATACCTTCCCTTGAATTCTTAGGATAGTATTCCATTAAATATAAAAGACCAGACAAACTTTATCCTAGTATATAAGTTCTGCACAAAAATGGTTTCCCCCACCAGAAATAGCATACTGAAGGGTCTCTAGCATGTTCAAATTTGGTTGATTAACATATATAAGTATTTTAGAACTTATTTAAATTAAGTTCTAAAACATATTTTTAAAACATTTATTCAAGGAAAAAAGTAAAATATTATGGAATGCCTGAAGCACCATTCCATGAAACCACGTTTGAAAATCATGATTTTAATTTCAAAGGCAGATGTTACTCCATTTTGTTTTTAATGTTTCAATTTCAGAGAATGATGAAAAACTGAGTTGAAGAGAGACCAATAGATGGAATAAATCAACTTATAGTTTATATATTGCATACCCACAGCACCAGTCTACTTAAAACATTTGAAACTATTGGAAAAATCATGTTGAGAGTCCCAAATACTTCAGATGCCAACCTCCGTCTCCACACATAGGACATTCTTATTTTCATCTTGCTTTCACTGGAGCCAGTGTAAGCCCATTTTCAATGTGAATTGCAATTTAAATTGCTGCCCTACATGCCTGAAGGTGACTTAGAAGGGAATAAAAGAAGGAATAATTGTGATATCGATAAGCTTGGTAACATCTGTCAAACAAACAAAAAGAAAATCCTGTAAATGTGATTGACTCCTTTTTGTGATACATCCAGTTGAAAAGCTGAATTAAAAATAATTGTGATGACACAGAGATTTAACATAACACTGAAAAGCATTGTGATATGATTTTGCCTATTTAAAATTATATGTAATTGCAATTTCCATTTCTGACTACAAATGCAAATAATAGGTTGATATTCTTGATATACAGAATTTACTCATTATTTACTTTTGTATATTTCTAATTCTCATATATCTAAGAATTTTGTGTTGGTAAGAATGCTTTCTGTTTCAAGTAATAAGAAAAGCAAATCAAATTGGATTTAGGAAAATAAAAAAAACTTATTAAATTATTTAACTAAAGATTCTAAGATTTCATTCATGAATGGAGCTGGGTCCTTAAATGTGTCTCTCTCCATCTCAGATCTACTTTCCTTTGCACTGGCTTCATTCTTAAAAAGATTCTCTTCATGAGGTATCCCTTCCAGTTCATGGGTTATATTCTTTCCAGTTTGAATCCAGTAACAAAGTAAATGTCTTTCTAACCCTCCAGCAAATTCCTAGGATTACTTTGGATGGGTCCTGTGCTTGGTCCTTAAGTAATCACTGCAACTGGGAGGATACAATGCACTGATTTGTCAGGTCTAATACACTACTGAGCCCTTTAGCCTTGAGTAAACTCAACTCCTGCAATGGTGGAAATTTAGCTTATTTGTTTTATATTCATTACAGACATCAATGCAAGGAATATTCTCACTTATGTCTTTGCATTATTTACTGATTAGTTTAATAGAATAAATTCTGGTAGTGCTATGTCAAAGTTTATACATATTTTAAAGCTTTTTAAAAATGTACAAAATTGTCTTCCAGAAATGTGGTACTAATTCATACTTCAATGAGTAGTGAATGAATTTTCCTTTACATATTCTCATCAGATCTAGCTATTATTATCATATTTTGCTGATCTTTGCCATTTTGAAAAACAAACTATTTCATGTTTATATATCCTTGATTACCAATGAAACTAAACATAATTTTATGTTCCTTCCCCATTTGCATTTGCCTTCTTAACTGCTTATTTTTATATTTCCCATTATATACTGGACTATTGGTTATTTTTATAACTTATTTATAAGAACCCAATATATGTATTCACTCAATTGTTTAAAATATATAATTGAGCTTTATGATAGGAATAATGGCATAGGAATTCAGAATACAAAAACTAACAAGCACATGAAAATCCCTAGTCTAATATATATTTTTGCAACAATATAAATATTTTGAAATTTTCATCCCAAAGCAAGTTGAAAGAATTGTATAACACCACCAATATAATGTTCACCTAGTTTCATATATTGTTATATTTTGCCATTCTCTCTCTTTACATACAAACGCACAAACACACGAAGGCATATAGGAATGCACAGACATTTTTGTTGAACCATTTGAAAGTAAGTTGCAGATATTGATATTTTCCCCCTAAATACTTCAAGAAATATCACTAACAAAACTGCAGCACAATAGTCATATCAAGAAATTTAACTTGGATGATAGTATCTATAAAGAGTCTATATTCAAACTTTTCCAGTTGTCCTCAAATTATTCTTTACTGTTTTTTAAAACATCAAAGATCCAATTAGAGTCATGAATTACATTTGGTTGTCCAAATGTAATTTAATTGTCATGATGCTTTATTCTCCTTTAGATTAGAATTTTTCTTTTTCTTTCATGAAATAGATATGTTTGAAGCAATGGGGCCAATTTTCTTGTAGAATGTTTCACAATAGGGGCTGATGTGATTCCAGATTAATGTGTTCTTCATGAATAGATTAAGATTAAACATTTTAGGTAAAAATACCACATAGGTGATGTTGTGTAGTTGCCATTATATCATTTCAAGTGGCATATGATGTTCATTTGTTCCATTATTGGTGATGCCCAGTTTGATCTTTTAATAAAGGGGGTGCGCTACAGATCTCTCTATGATGAAAGTGCCTTTTTAAGATTAAAAGTCTTTAAAAGTAATCTGGGAGAATTCAACCAATACTAGCTGAATATTTTGTTCCCCGGCAACTTTGTACTCTATGCTTTGAGAATCTATCTATACTACTTACCTACTATCAATGATTATACGGACAGTTTAAAAAGGTTGATTTTCTAATTTTATCATTACTACACTTAGCAGCTAGAATTCTTCTAAAAAGAAAAATTTCCCATCCCTCTCATTTGAATATTAGTATGCTTCTATAGATTCATTATCCATTGTTTCATAATCCATATTAATTATTATTATGGTGATGTTCAATGCCAATGGTAGTGCCAGAAAAGCCAGCTACTATGTCTTTCAAAATGTCCTGTTTGTCTCTGAAAACTTTGATTTCTTCAACAAGATGTTCCAGGTTCAACTTATACTTTCCATATCCTTGTCCTAGAACTGTCAATTTCTCCAAGAAGCCTTGGTTACTTTTAGTGAAGAATAATGTTCAGAAACCAAGATCTTGGTGCTCAGTAATGTCATTCATCCTACTTCCTTTTAGCAGTCAGATAAGAAAATATATTTCAATAATCAATTTATCCTACAAAAAACCCTAATATCACAGGCTTCAAGATTATACCCAATTTTATATTTTCCTCATTTCTCCCCCAGTGAGAACTATAGTTCCTAACATAAATGTATATACTTAAATGTTCTATAACATTCCAAAAAATCAGACTTAATGTACAAACATTATACCACACACAAAAAAATGTACTCTGTAAATTTTTTAAGTTTTTCAATTCTTATTACTCTTACAATATATTCACTGTGGGTGAAGAGTCTGAAAGCTGCCTAACTAAATTATTTTTTTCTGGGTAGTGATTTTAAATGCATTTAGGTTCATTTAACTATTTGTATTCAATTGACTGACTTTTCACCTTTTCTAATTCAATCATATTTTGAATATGTAAAACATTGACACAGAACAAAATCAAAGCTTTGTAAGAAGTATTTTCAGAGAAGTCTTACTTATATCCATATCCTTTCCACTTATTCCTATACACCTTCTATAAATAATAGGAGTATTCTCCCAATTCCTCCCTTCCATCCTTTGGGCCATTGTTGTCATACATTTTACTTTTATGTATGCTATAGATACAAAATACTAGTTTGTTTTTGCTACTGTTACTCTTCTGTTTTTGCTATAGGGAATTTATTATCTTTCAGAGCAATTAAAAATAAGAAAAATAAATTTTATATTTATCATTTTTTATTCTTTTATATTGATAATTTTTTTACAATAGCTTCTAGCATCTAAAGAGGTCTCTATCCATACAGCACCAAGACAACAGATTAAAAATATTAGAAAATCTAGACAGACAATTGGATTATGTAATATACATATACTCAAGTGAATAATACTTGTAACTGGGATTGTGCAATAGTATTGTGGATGTTAAAGGCAGTCCTTGGCTTGCTACCTCCTGCAGAGCAGATGTGCCTTTGCACATGGCAAAACTTTCTTTTCCCTTCAATAATGTCTGCATTGTTCAGGCTCAGGATTTACTGGTATACTGGAAAGTCATTTGCCCTTCTGTGATGAGAATCCAGTCTCTTCCCCATAGTGAAATTAACAATTTCCATCCCCTTATTTGCCCTCTTCATATTGGTGAATCATATTGGATCTCAGCTACACGTGACAGAAAGTTCAATTCACATGACTTTATGCCAAGAGGGAATTTATGAGCTTTTGTTAATGGGAAGATCAGAATGGTAGAGCTCACTGGGTATAGCTTAATGTTATAAAGAATTATCTCCACCTAGTTATTCTCTTTTTTGCTTGCTAGCTTTGTTCTTACACAGCTCTTCTCTTGTGTTTCTTTGATGACTGCATTAAATCCAGATTTTATCTTGCCTCAACTAGAAGTTCAGTGGGAATGAATGAGTGCTCCTTTCCTGGAATTTCCAATGGGGTCTTGTTGCATCAGTGATCCTGAAAAATCATGGGCCCACCTCTGATCCAATCACTGTTGCCTGCACTATGCAAGATGATGGTTGACCCCTCTTGAGGAAGGAATGGAATCAACTCCACTGGAAACACTTTGAACTAGGTTGTATTGGGTAGCTAAGAGGAGAATTGGGATACAATTAATAGTAGAAGAATGGATACCAGGCATCCAAATCAATGTACATCATCTACCCTGGAAAACTAGAACAAATTGTGGCCATTTGCCTCAGCATATTTTGGATGAACAACTTAAAAATAAATTTTAATAGTTTGTAATAATTTAATTCTTTTTTTTTTCTCCAGATCATATTAAATGATTATTTTGTCATAATTTTGGTATGTATTCAGTACTTAATTTAGTTTGGATTTATATTTACCACCTTTAGTCATGATTTCTACTCATGATATCACAATTAAGCTACCAAAGAGATTTTCATACTACATACAAACTGAAGAGTATAACTACAGGTGAAATGTGAACAATAGGAACCAAGGGGGAGGGGGGAGAGTTCTGATCTCATGTAAATGATCACTGTATATGACTGAAATTAAACAATAAATTTTAAAAGTGATTTGTGATTTATTTTTCCCATTGTTTTTAATTAAATATGCATATACATGTATACACAAATACATATACATTCCTGCATTTTACCCTTAAAGTATGCACTTGAGCATTATGTAAAGATAATTTATAAATATTGAATTGCTACAACCGTCATTTATACTCTTAGTATTTTGAATCCAAAGTAATAACTAAATATGTATCACTCTACATTTACATAATTGTATTAGAAAAATTATAGGATTGGTAAAATTAAGAATACATTTGATAGGCCATGAAATCCATAAGAAATAAATACGATATAAATGCTGTATGTGCAGCCAAAGACTAAGGATATAATACAAAAATTAATTAGAATTCTGCTGGAAGTCATGAGGAAAAATAAACTAAATAAAAAGTCTTCTTATATTCAACATAACTGGCCTGGTTGTAAGTTACAGAAATGACAGAGCACAATAGAATGAAGCTGAAAAAATCACATCTGACAAAGGAAGTCCTTAGTAGGGATCATTAGCATTAAATAAATATTCAACATTCACTTTCCACTTATATTGAAATGCTGACAGGCTGAATCCCAAAGGCCCAGAGACCAAACTCACAGAAGTGTGATATTGAATTAACAAATATGTAGAGCTCAGTAAAGAGCTTCAGTTCTCAGATCCTGGGGTCAGATGAAAAGAGGGAAATATGCTGAGAGGTCTTAAGTATTGTTTCTTTTCCTACCCCATCTCAAAGAGAAAAAGGTGAAAATCACTTTGCATCCTCAGTAAGCCAATGGGCTACTGAACTTGCTGAGCTCCTTACGGAAATGCACTGCCACTTCCAAATGTGTTTTAATGTTAGAGGTCACACAGTAAACTCTTATCTCCACCAAGATCTCAGGATCTCCCCAGTTCTCTGGATAATTCTCATTAAGGAGACATCTAGTTGACCAAAAGGAGAGAAAAGGAAAAGATAGTGTTAACTCTTGCGGGAAGTCTCCTCTAAATAACAAGAACCCAACCCCAGTATGGAAGGGTCAAGTGGCAAGAGGGTGAAATTTGGAGTCAGAACCTTTACACCCACCAATTGCTGACTGTAGACTTTGTCAACTTGCTGAACTTCTCTGAGCTTGAGTGTGATCATCCATAAATGGGGTAATTATTACAACTTCACAGGTTTGCTTGGAGCAAACAATCTAAACTTTGGGGAGAATTCTTGTTTGACCTCAAACTGTGTGGGCAAAAAATCTACACGTGTATTATTTTGGGTGGGTAGAAATACCATTCACTATTCTTTCAGTACACCATTGTCAAGCAGTGCAAAAAGCTAGCATGTTAAATGTTTATCTTTCATTTTGAGCATTTGAAAATGCATTTTATGTATATATACAGTGATTCACCATCCACTCCTCTATATCCAGGGCAGAAAAAGACCATCCTCTTACTTTCACTATACTTTAAAAAAAAACTTGATGTACCTTCATGTTTCTGAGTATCAATTAAGGATTTGGAGCAGAGGACTGCCAGGAAGCAACTTATTTTACCTCAGCACCCAAGAGATTATTTTCACTATGTCAAAATTATCTTATCCAGTAAGTAGAAGAGGGAAAGAAACTTTTCCATTTAATTGCTTCCTTGATTTGTATCAGCTGCTTTCCTTTTGCCGATGTCAAGCACAGTTAGAAGAGTTGGAAGGTGAGAGATAGCAGAACATTAAGTTCTGTGTGGCTTACAGATGCAAAGAAAAGCATCTTTATTGATATTCTTTTTAAAGAGTTCACTGAGGTGGAATTCACAGTTGTGAACGGAAAGTAGAAAGCCCTTTGAAAATGAGAGATAAAATTCTAAGTCAGTCTCCCACAAACCAGTCTTTCCTCTACTCCCACCTTTTTGGAAATCGCAAATCATTTATCTCGATTTGTTCACTGTTATCTCGATTTGTTTGCTGATGGTATCTCACCTTATCACTGTCTAAACGAACACTTCAAAAGCATATTTTAAAAACAACAATTTATCTTCTCTTGTCCCAGAAGTTAATTTGAGCCCCCAATAGTGTATTGGAAAAAAAAAAAAAGCGTAAGTTGCAATTTTTAAAAAAAATAAAAGTTAAACTGATTTATAGCTGACATTCAATGTTGTTATAGTGGATACATTTTCTCTTAGGCTGGCCCACTCTGCCTTCTCTGATTTACAATTTTAGAAAACATTCAGAGCATTAGAACAAGAGTCTTAGCAGTCATAAGCTATATTTCAGTCACATGTCCCATTTCCAAATGAGGCTTGCTCCTCTAAATGCTCTTCATACAATGGTTGCCCTCGAACTTATCTGCCACAAGAATTGTTGAAGAACTACAGAAAAGTTCCCTTATCTATTGTGAAGTTTGCTTTAGGGAAATAAAGAAATGCAGATATATGCATACTTTAGGATTAGGACATTCAGCCCAGTCCTTTTAATGCCTGTCAAAAAATGGTCCCTAAAATCAAATTAAGTTCAGGCAGATTTCTCCTGATTCCTAGTCACAGCTGGGAGGCTTTACACAGTCATTCTGACAATTGAAAAAGTGTCTTTCTGTGAGGGTGATAAATGTAGAATCAAGTAATATGTTCGGACATCAAAGTATTTGGTCCATATTTTGGTACCTACTGGAAAGAAAGCTCTCCAGAAAATTTCCATGAAGATGTTTAGGAAGAAATTCTGAAACTTTATTTAAGACATGTATCTCAGAAACATCAGCAACACTTAAAAACCCAGAGACCAGTAAATCCATCGTCACCACCTCATATCAACTGAAGTTATGAGGACCCCCAAATACCCAGGAGTGTGTTTGTATACAATTACTCGGGCAGGAGTCTGTTGGCCTGTGAAGAGAATGTAACAGGTCTCTGAAGAAGACACAGGTCCCATTCCATGTATAATAAACAACAGGTGACTTGGTAGCTGACAGCTCTCACTGGTATAGCTGATTGGAAGACTCTAGATGTAAATGACTCTTCTCTCCAACTCTTAATCTTCACCCTTGTACCAAACAGACAAACTCCTGTACACATTTCCTTGCTCATGAATGATGATGAGAAGCCACTAGAAAGCATGCCTTGAGCCACACAGCCTTTTAGCACTGGCTTTCAATATTCTGTCACTTCTGACTACCACTCATACTTTCCCTTCACCTCTACCCAAAATATCCAGCTGGAGGCCTTTCTATTCCTCTCACCTACCCCTCCATCAGTTTGATGGCTTTCCTTGCAGCATCCTAACTCCTCTTGCTCTGACAAATAGACTAGTAAAAGACAGGAGCTCATGGCTTTTAGGAAGTCCTTTCACTTAGGCAGCATAGAAGAGTGTAGCCCAGTCCATTTTTTCCCCAAAACATTCGATAGGTGCTGAGAACATTTCTGTTATTTCTTCCATTTCACACCCATCTCTCATGCAAACAGTCAACTTTGACAGTATGTTCCATTCTGATGTCAACCACCAGCATGTGATAGTTAGGTCAAAGCTTATTAATAAGAATAATTTGATCTGGATGAGTAGAAAAATGATTGGTAATAAAATTCTGAGTGATTTGCTTCTTTCTAGCCTAAGGAGATAGACCCATTTATTTTATAGCATAGCAATCATTTTAAGGGTGCCTTCAACCATTAAGAACTTTTTCTTTTATGTGAGGTTTTCTTTGGTTTTGTTATTATTTTTGTTTCTGCCCTAGCACACACCAATAAGGTTTGTGATTACCTTGCAGAAGACTAGCAGAACTCACCAGAATTGCTTCATGACATATTTTTAAAGTTTCCCTAGCACAATTTGCCTTTGACACTCCTGGGCATCCCCAGGGTGAAGAGCAGTCTTGGTAAATAAAGAAAAATCACATGTACTTTGCAAAAATCATTGTAATAGCACCTACTAGATATTTAGGTGTAAGACAATATTCTTTTTTTTTTTTTTAAGATTTATTTATTTCTTCCTGCTCCCTCTACTGTCTGCTCTCTGTGTCCATTTGCTGTGTGTTCTTCTGTGTCTGCTTGTATTCTCATTAGGCGGTTCTGGGAACCAACTCTGCGACCTTCCAGAGTAGGAGAGAGGCGATCATTCTCTTGCACCACCTCAGCTCCCTGGTCTGTTGCATCTCTTATCATCCCTCCTCTGTGTTTCTTTTTGTTGCATCATCTTGCTGTGTCAGATCTCCACAGGGGCCAGCACTCCTGCATGGGGCAGCACTCCTTGCATGGGGCAGCACTCTGTATGGGCCAGCTCACCACATGGGCTACTGATGTGGCTGAACCAAAGCCCTATTCTTAACACAATTTAATCAGACATCTCAGCTGAATCTAATACAATCAAAGGATTATCATGACCAGAGGAACAGACCAGTTTAAAAACATAATCAATAACTCTTTTTGGAATTCATAAATAATATAAAACTAATAAAATATGTCACATTTAACTTGACTACAGACTAGCATATGAAAGTCTGTATTAATGGTTTTTACTCTCTATTTCACAAATGAATCATGCTAGAAATAAAAATTTTTTTATTTTATTGAACTACATCATTCATACATGAACACATATAAACAATAAGTGTATAGTAAAGATTATAAACTTACAAAATAAACAAACATAACATCACACAGGGGTCTCACACATAACCCCTCCATCAACTCTTTGCATTAGTATGAAACATTTGTTGCAATGGATGTGTTATGATGATGGGAGAGAGTGTTGCTGTGGGGGGAGTGGTAGGGTGGGGGCAGTGGGGTTGAATGGGACCTCATGTTTTTTGAATGTAATATTTTTAAAAAATGAATAAAAAAATTTAAAAAACATTTTTTAAAAAATTTAAAAAAAAAGAAACATTTGTTACAAACTAAGCAAGAGCATCACCAAAGTATTACTGCCAACTATAGTCCTTATCTTACATTTGGTGTATTTTCCCCCAAACCCATACTATTTTTTTAAAATATATTTTTGTTACAGATATTGTGAACTTGCAAAGCAATCATACAGATGTGTAGATTTCCCATACAACTCCACACCCTGGTGGAATACTTGTTACAGATTATGAGATAATATCATCAGACTATTACTACCAATTATGGTTCACAGCACACATTTGGCACACTTTTTCTATACACCTTCATTATCAACACAGTACAGCTTGGCATTGATGCAAGAATATTATAGTATTGCTGTTAACCAGTCTATAGGTCACACCAATTGTACTTTTCCCATGTTTCTCCATATTTCCATCACCCTGCAATAGTGATTTACATCTGCTCTAGCTCACAGAAGGACTCTCTTGCATTTGTACCCTTAACCACAATTCTCAACCACCTATGGGTTCACTGTGTTATTCAGTCCCTAGATTGCCTATGGGTTCACTGTGTTATTCAGTCCCTAGATTGCCTATGGGTTCACTGTGTTATTCAGTCCCTAGATTATTCTTTAGCTTTCTTTCTATTGACATTTACTTCCCCAGACTACCTGTTTCAGTCACAATCCCATTTATTAATTAGTTGCTACTCACTATAATGTGTTACTATCAACTCTATCCATCTCCACACTTTTACAGTCAAGTTAATTAAAACATCTACATAGATTAAGCATCCATAGTTCTTCTCAACCCTCCTCTTATCTCCTTATAACCTATACTCTAGGTTTTAATTCCATGTGTTTATTATTTGTATTTAGTTCATATTAATGAGACCATGCAATATTTGTCCTTTTGGGTCTGGCTTACTTCATTAGTACTCATCAGGCTTATAGTTTACATTATGGTTTACACTTTGCACTGTACAGTTTTATACATTATATATATTATATATTATACATTATAATATCACTCTACATACAGGACAACCAATCTTACAGTGACAAAATGTATAATGGCCTGCATCTGCCATTGCAGTTTTTTGCAGAACAATTCCAATACCCTAAAAATGTCCTATGTTCCATTTAGTTTTAAATAACATTGGGATTTTCAAAGTGAGATGCTATTCCCCTTTGGGAGTCAAGTCTTGTGGACAGGTGAATCTAATGCTCAGATCAACAAGGATATAACATTCAAACTTTGACTTTTCCACTGTCTGTTGCTTTTTAAGTAAACTTTATTTCAAATTCAAAAAAAAATAAAATAACAGACAAAATGTAGCTTCACCAGTTATGCAAGCATTACTCCAAAAAATTTTGTCCAGGTACTTTTTTTTTTAGGAGATACCAGGGAATGAACCTAGGACCTGGTATATGGGAAGCAGGCACCCAACCATTTAAGCTCCATCCACTCCCCATGTCCAGGCACTTTTATCTCATCTAATCCTAAAAACAAATTCAATTGTTTCTCCAGTGTTCAGGAAGATACACAGATGGACACAGGTTGGTTAAATGACAGGAACAAGGTTTTGTTAATGAAGAACATAAGGAAGAAAACAAATTCTTATTCATACTCATATCTCATAAAATTGAGCCCTACATATTCTTTTTTCACCTTTAGCATTGATAGAGCACTTTCTTTGCTTTTGCTTCAAAAACGTACAATATTATTAACTACAGTCTAGAAGTTACATTAGTTACATTTCCCTCATATATCACCATATTCTTAACACCACAAAGTCAAAGAACATTTCTGTATTTATATTATAATCACAATCCTCATCTACCACCAGAATCACTGTTATACATTCCCTAGATTATCCAACTAACATTAACCTCCCTAGACTACCTATTTCAGCCACAATCACATCCACAAATCAGCAGTATTTGTTATACTCATTATGATGTCACTGTACATACAGGACAAAAGATTTTTTTTTTTTTTTTTTTTTAATTTTTTTATTTTTTATTGACTTTGTAATAATATTACATTAAAAATATATATGTGAGGTCCCATTCAACCCCACCCCCCCCACCCCCCATCTCCCCCCCCCAACAACACTCGTTCCCATCATCATGACACATCCATTGGATTTGGTAAGTACATCTTTGGGCACCTCTGCACCTCATATACATTGGTTCACATCATGGCCCATACTCTCCTCTATTCCATCATGTAGGCCCTGTGAGGATTTACAATGTCCGGTGATTACCTCTGAAGCACCAAAAGATCTTATAGTAATGAAAGGCAAAATGTCAAAAAAATTTTTATTATTATTTTTATTATCCCAAAAGTATTTATTTTTAATTTTTTTTGAATTTTATGTCTTATTTTTAAAACTATCATTATTTCATTTTCTTATTAATTGTATTTGGCTATTGCATTGGTTTCATTTTTAAAGAGGTTTTGGATCACAAAAGGGTAACAACTGTGGCAGGGGAGGATCATTTGTGTGGGGTGTCAGTGACGGGGGATACAAGGGAAGAGGCTCACCTGAGCATACATATAAGGCATATAAATGTGTTCAAATGTTCATGGGGCTTCAAACCCCGGGCCTCCTTGACCCGTGTGGAGCTGGCCATGTGCAGTGCCGATGCGCATAAAGGAGTGCCTTGCCACGCAAGGGTGTCCCCCGCGTGGGGGAGCCCCACGCGCAAGGAGTGCGCCTGTGAGGAAAGCCGCCCAGCGTGAAAAGAAAGTGCAGCCTGCCCAGGAATGGCGCCGCCCACACTTCCCGTGCCGCTGACGACAACAGAAGCAGACAAAGAAACAAGACGCAGCAAATAGACACCAAGAACAGACAACCAGGGGAGGGGGGAAGTTAAATAAATAAATAAATCTTTAAAAAAAAAAAATGTTCATGGGGCATTGTCATGGTGGGTAGAGATTCATATAATAACCAAAAGAATATTGAATTCCCATCCTGGGGAATTCTGCCACATTCTCCAATGGAACAGCAAGAATCCCCCAAGTACTAGGCAATGGCTGGTGAAGGAGGATGGTCCATTGACAGGCGCTCGATACTGATGACTGTGCTTATGAACCTTTACTTGTGAAATTGAAACTTAGCCTCATATTATAAGGTGCCTAAGGATTACCTCCTGCGAGCCTTCTTGGTGTTCAAATGTGGCCTCTCTCTAAGCCAAACACAGCATATAAATGTAATAACTTCCCCTCAGCATGGGACATGACTCCCAGTTGTTTTTGAAAGAAATATTTAAACTGTACATGTTTTAGAGATCCATTTTCCCTCCATTCACCTCCTACCAAGAAGAAGTTTGATTAAATTTCAGTAGCTGGTCATTATCAAAGCCAATATTCAGAGGTAATATTACTCTTAATTCATTACAGCTGTTCCATCCTGAGGTTCAATGAGATCCAATTTTTTCCCAGTTGGGCTGTTCACCATATGTAATATTAATTCCATTGGGTTTTCTGGAATTAATATTTAGAGATTAAGGAAGAAACAAAGAAAGAAAGGAAGATAGGTGTTCATAAATATTTATTATAGGCTCATTGTAGGATGAAAGAGTAGTTGAACCATTTATGTACATGTGTGTATCTGTGGTCCATTCAAAAAAGTCATACAAAACATGTGGAAATGAACATTTATAAAAATAATCTTTTATACTGTCAAAGTATTATGCATTATAATCTTTACATGGTCCTTGTGCTAAATTTATAAAAAATGGCTTTGATTTTATAAGTGCTCCTTTACTCTCTCTTTTATGAGGACACATAAAACAAGACATAATCCCTGATCTGGAGTTGATTACACTAAATATATACATAGAAATGAAATGAAGAACAATAAAATCAAGTTCAAATTTTTCTGGTATTGAATTCAGAAGTGTATTTAATTTTCTTTCAGAAGGACCCTTCACTTTGTCCAAGTCATCATAGAGAAGGATTTGGTTTGGCAGAGGGCAGTCCAAGTAAGTGATGTAAAGGCACAGAGCAGGGTGGAGGCATGGTGTGCATATTTAACATATGATTGCACATAGCAACAGAAGGCTTTGTGAAGAAATAGTAAGAGAATGTTCAGAAAGAAAGCAATTTGACAGAAATAGCTATATATTAAACATATTAAAACAAAAAAAATCAGTTGAAATATTTTCATAAATTTCTACCCAATTCAAAAGCATAGTATGAGTTGGCCAAATGTAGACCTTTCTAATATTTTTCTTTAGAACTCAGTACTTCCAGTTGTGATTTTTCCCTATGTATTCATTTAAATCTAGTATAGGTGTTAATAA
Organism: Dasypus novemcinctus; assembly: GCF_030445035.2. Classification (NCBI taxonomy): domain Eukaryota; kingdom Metazoa; phylum Chordata; class Mammalia; order Cingulata; family Dasypodidae; genus Dasypus; species Dasypus novemcinctus. Next base: position 15,209,895 of record NC_080702.1, on the reverse strand, counting down.
AAAAGTGTTCCTTGTTTTGCTTAAATGCCAGGTAAAGAATGCCCTCACTTTTAAGGATATGAAAGAGTACAATTGTCCATTCTTGTTTGGGTTCCACAAGCAAAATCAGCTGGAGTTATACAAGGCCCAGACAGTCAGACCCAATTGAAGCAGGTTATTTTCCTTTTCCACTTCTGACTGTAAAAGACCTGCTGCCAGATTATCATTTCCAGAAAAAAATCTATGCCAGCAAAACCTGCAGATACAGACTTTTTTTCTTTTCTGAATTGTTAATTGGTCTCCCAGCACATTTTGAATGTAAACTTTTTAATCCCTGAATTTGCAATTAGAGATTAAAATTCCATTCCCAGAGTCATTTGGCAGATGGCATAGCATGAACAAACTGGAAGCACTTTAAAATTGTATTTATACAGAACACCAGGTGAATTTGCCAGGCTATTTCTTCCTCAGCTTGTATGTTCACTTGTGAAAATTGATTGTTTAAGATGTAGATTTCATTTGCTAGGATTTAGCATTTTTATAAGGATTTTAAAGCATAAATTAACCCATCTCCTTTGTTCAGCACAGTTGCTTTGAATATGAAAGTAATAGCTATAGTTTAAGAAACTGCTTCATAAAAAGATTAAATCACCTGTGTAAGGGTCACCAACGTAGGTTCAGGGGGGCTACATGATAATGGAATGGGCAGGTCACTTGCCTAACACATCTATTATGTGGAAACTTCAACACATCTTAAGCAATTTAGGCAGTTTGATTCTTAATTAAGATTTTTCCTTAAGCTTCCTCCATGAGCTTATAAAATATTTCTTACAGTTTTTAAACTTTTTATTGACATATAACAAATTCAGAAAAGTGCACAAATCATAAATGAACAGCTAGTGGAATTTTTAAGAAGGGAGCATACCCATGTAACTGGTTCCCAAATCAAGAAATAAAAAAAAAATTCGTATTCCAGAAACCTCCCTCATACTCATTTCCAAATTATTTCATTTCTCAAAATAACCACTATTGTGATCACCAACACCAAAGATTAGTTTATCTTATTGAAATTTATCTAAACAGACTCATAACCTATTTCCTATTTTGTGTCTAGTTTCATTCACATATTATGTTTGAGATTCACCCATGCTGTTGCATTAGGAATATGTTTTGGTATCATAATCATGTTACTTTCAAAAAATGAGGTGAGAAGGCATTTTAGTTTGCTAAAAGCTGCTGGGAGCAATACACCAGAAAAGGGTTGGCTTTTACATCGGGATTTGTTTAGTTAAAAGCTTACAGTTCTGAGGTCAAGAAAAATGTCCAAATCAAGGCATTCTCTTCCTGAAGGTCAGCTACTGTTGATCCTGGATTCCTGCCATGTGATAAGGCACAATGGCAGCTCTGCCTTCTCCTCCAGGCTCACTTTCTCCCTAAACTCAGCTCTGGGCTATCAGGCACAGGACAGAGCACAACCGCAGCAGCTGCTCATCTCTCCCCTCCTCTCTGAGCCCCAGTGCTAGTTCTGCTCCAGGCTGCTCCCGCTGTTGCTTATCTCTCTCCAGGATTGTTGATTTCAACTTCTGGAGGCTTCTATCACTGCAGCTTTTATCCTATGTCTGCAGCTTTTATTCATCCATTTATACAGGACACCAGTAGAGTATTAAGATCCATCATGGGTCACACTCTACTGAAGCAATCTAATCAAATGGTCTTCAGTGATCTAATCTAATCAAAAGTTCACAATAGGTTCAATTTAAGAACATAATTTTCTGGGGTCCACAAAAGACTAAAGCCAACACAGAAGGGTACTCTCTCTTTCTATTCTATGTTAGAATTTGTTTGATATTTCTTCCTTAAATTCTAGGAATAATTTATTGCCAAAACTACCTGTAACTAAAATATACTTTCATAAAATTTTATATTTCTTCTTATGGATTTAATTTTTTCCTGTGGCATAACACAATTCAGAATTTCTATTAATTTTTCTATCTCTGATAATTTGTGTTTCATGGGTTTTATTAATTTTAACTAAATTATCTAATGTATTAGTAAATCATTTTTATAAAGCTTTTAAATATTTCTAATGCCTGCAAGGGGCTGGGTGTTCATTTCTTCATTACTGATACTGGTAATTGATGTTTTCTCTCCTTTTATAATCAGGAATACTTGATTATATTGGTCTTTTTTCAAGCAACCAACTTTCGGTTTTATTTTTCTGTAGTATAAATTTGTTTATTATTCTGTTATTTTCTATCTTACCTATTTTCTTTTCCTTCTTTTAATTTTCTATTTTTATACCTTTTTAAATTTAATAATTAAATGATCATTTTTAACCTTATTTCCTTTTATAAAATATACATTTAAGCCTATACATTTTACTATGAGTATGTGCACTAACCACGTTTTAGCTTCTGTAAATTGATGCTTTAACATCTATAGTTGGTACTACGTGGCCATGCACCACCTATACTTCTGTTCCTCCTAGATAATTCTGACCCCAGTTGTGGGGACACCACTTTCAAATATAGCCAGCCAATCCCTCTCTGGTGTGCTCCTGCCCCAGCTTGCATGCTTCCCACAGAAATCACAATAAAGACACTTTCTCAGTTCCACTTGCTCTCTCTGCCTTGAGACTGATTCTGTTGTTTTCCCCATTTGTCCCTGCAGGGCATGATGCCCTCTCCCTGATACCCTTTCCCCAGGAAACTATGGGAGTAAGAAATCTTTCAAATTCTTCTGATCTTTCTCTCTTGATCTGTGTCTGGTCTTACCATACCTCACACAAGGTAATAGGAACAAAACACTGTAGCTCTAGCTGCATCTCATAGCTTTTAAAACATAGTGTTCCATCATCCAATTTTAAATATTTTCTAAATTTCTCTTTCATTTCTTCTTTGACCCATAGATTGTTTAGAAGTGTACAGCTATATTTTCAAATATATCTGCTTGTTACTGATCTCTGGCTTAATTCCAATATGGTTGGAGAACACTCTGCAAGACTGCAAACTTCTGAAACTTGTGAAAAAGCGCTTGATGAACTGGCATAGAGCTTATTTCATGTGCCTTTGAAATGAATGAATTCTGCAGTTGCTAGTAGTGTGTTCCACAATTGTCAACTAGTTCATGTTGTGTAGTGTTAAAACTTTCTATTATCTCTACTGATTTTCTGCAGTTTTTTTTTAGCTAAACATAAGTTAAAATTTTCAACATTCACTGTGAATTTCACTTTTTAAAATTTTGGTTTTATTTGTTTTGCTTTATATTATTGTGTATGCAAAAGTAACTCGTGTATTTTCCTCGTAGATTGACTCTTCGTCATCGTGAATTGTCTCGGTATATACAGCAATGGTTTTTGTCTTAAGGCTTATTTTGTCTGATGATAGTATAACTATGCCAGCATTCTTTCAGTTAGTACTTGCCTTTTCTATCTTTATTCATCCTTTCACTTTCAACATTTCCCAGTCCATATATTTATGGTATGTCCTGTATATGAATATACTTGGGGTAACCTTCTTTTATTCAGACTGATAATATTTTTCAATTGGAATATTTTTCAATATATATTTAAAGTGATTATTGATATATTTGGGTGTATCTACTACCTTACTTTTTATTTTTTAATGGACCATCTGTACTTTCTTCCTTTAACTTGTATTTTTCAGTAACCAAATACATGTTATTCCCTTTTCATTCAACCATTAAATTGTTAGTTATACCTAATTTTATTATTTTTATGTTTATTTATTATTGTTACCCTAAAGATTACACCACTGTTTAGGGCCTATTTAATTCTACCATAATTGTCTTTTTTTTTTTTTAATAAAAATATCCCCATAGCATTTATTTTGCTCTGGTAATAATATAAGGGTAATCAAAAACAATATGAACAATCGTTTTATTTTTTTTCTATTTTTTTTATTGATTTTGTAATAATATTACACTAAAAATATATATGTGAGGTCCCATTCAACCCCACCCCCCCACCCCACCTCTCCCCCCCCCCCACCTCTCCCCCCCCCCCAGCAACACTTGTTCCCATCATCATGACACATCCATTGGATTTGGTAAGTACATCTTTGGTCACCTCTGCACCTCATAGTCAATGGTCCACATCATGGCCCATACTCTCCTCCATTCCATCCAGAGGGCCCTGTGAGGATTTACAGTGTCTGGTGATTGCCTCTGAAGCACCATCCAGGGCAGCTCCATGTCCCAAAGACGCCTCCACCTCTCATCTCTTCCTGCCTTTCCCCATACCCATCAGCCACCATGCCCACTTTTCCCAATCCAATGCCACCTCTTCTATGTGGACATTGGATTGGTTGTGTCCATTGCACCTCTATGCCAAGAGGAGGCTCAGATTCCACATGGATGTTGGATGCAATCCTCCCACTTTCAGTTGTAATCACTCTAGGCTCCATGGTGTGGTGGTTGTTCTTCTTCAACTCCATCTTAGCTGAGTGTGATAAGTCCAATAAATCATATTGTATGTGCTGGAGTCTGTTGAGGCTCAGGACCTGGCTATCACATTGTCAGTCCAGAGATTCAAATCCCCTAAATATATCTTAAACCCCGACACTAACTGCACCTCCAGCACATTAGCATGAAAGTCTTATGAAGAGAGATCCCATCTGAGTCCAGATTCGTCACACATAAACACCAGTTCCAAAGAGGGGCCATCTGACCTGGTAGTTAACCCCATCGGCCATGACCATAACTCCCATGGGTCTCTTTAGCCCTCGAAGGAACCGATATCTGGGGGTTGTATCTGCTTTATCTGTCTCTCTGACTCTGCTCAGTTGTGCATGAGGGCAATCCTTCTGCCAGCCTCCAGACTCTTTTTTAGAAACTCGTAGCCATATAAACTCATTTCTCTTTTCCATTTCCCCCTTACTTTAGGTCAAACAGCATTTTAAAGTCATGTTATTTTATTGAACAATCGTTTTAGAACTATACTTACAAGAAAGGACACCTTAAAAAAATTTACTGACTTCTCAATAACTTGTCACTTCATTTCTAGTAGCAGAGTAATACTATCTCTTTTTAGCAATATCTGACCCAGCTCTTTCCTTGACTTTCTTTTAGAATGCCTCTCTTCTGCATCATCTAATACAGGGCCCATGTACTCATCAACACCAGTAACGCACCCCTCTATCCGTATATTTACTTGCTCATAGAGCCACACCTGAATCCGGGACCGCTCTTTTCAGTTTTCTGAAAGCAAGGCCGGTACCTCCGCGAGGATGAGGACCCAGTCGGTGGTCAATAGGGGCTCCCCAAGATCCTGGAAGAGTCCCTTCCGACTCCCTTATTCTCCAGGGGTTTCCTTTGCCTGACCTCTTCCTCCTCCCCCAACGTATAACTCCGACTCTTACTCATTTCCTAATAAGCCGTCTGCTCTCCTGCCGCCACTCGCACTCCTGCCCTGCCCACCTCCCGCCGCGGGGTCTCCACCTCAGGCGCTTCCACCGTCTCAGCAGCCCCGGGGGCTGACGGGAGGTGGAGTCACTCCGCTCCCTCTGAACCCAGCTCTGCTGACTCCTGCGTCCCGGCTTCCGGTCTGAACTTTCTGGTCCCGACACTCTGCTTAGGATACGACGAGCTGCACCATCACCGACTGCGCTTTTTGGCCCTGCCCACGGTAAGCCACGGTGGAAGTTCATAAAGACCGGATAAATCCACGCAACACCTCCGAAAGCAACTTCCGGAATTAAAAACCGGAAGTGGCAGTGTCACATTTTGAAACTACTTATATTTGTTTTATAAATAATATCATTTAGATTTATGCACATAAATACTTTTCAATCCTCTTTATTACTTACTGCATTTTCATGCTTTCATTTGAGATCATTTTCTTTCTACCTGTAGAATTCCCCTAAATTTTTCTTTTCGTTTGGACAATTTATTTTCTTTCTGATGGCATTTTCTTCACTTTAGACGTTGAAGACTGGAAAGTATTTCCTTTGAGCATAAAGTTTTAATGCCTTTTGGCTTCCATCATTTGTGCTGAAAAGTTCTGAGGCAGTGTTCTCCATCCATATCACTTACTACTTAGTGAATACCTTGTTTTGGTAACGCATGGTGGTGATGGTAGCACAGCATGGTGAATGTATTTAATACCACTGAATTTGGAAGGGGCTAAAACGGAAACTTTTAGTTTGTATATATGCTACCAGAATATAAATTTTTTAAAAACATAGACATGTGCAACACAGTAAACCCTAATGAAAAATATGGATTACAGTTAATAGTATCATTATAATAAGATAGTTTTATTAATTGTGGCAATGATGGCACATTAATACAAAGTGCTATTATGGGAAAACTGTGGAGGGAATATATGAGATCATTGTACTTTCTGCATGATTTTTCTGGAACCCTCAACTTTTCTAATTAATAATAATAAAGGAGTAGGGAGATGGATGTGGCTCAAGCAGTTGGGCTCCCATCTACCTTGTAAGAGGTCCAGGGTTCAATGCCCAGGGCCTCCTGGGGAAGACGAGCTGGCCCACACAGAGTTCCGGCCCATGGAGGAGTGCCACCCCGCCTGGGAGTGCCACCCTGTGCAGGGTGCCAGCCAACATGGAGAGCTGATGAAGCAAGATGACGCAACAAAAAGAGACACAGAGGAGAGAGAATAAGAGATGTAGCAGTTAAGGGAGCTGAGGTGGTGCAAGAGAATGAGCGCCTCGCTCCCACTCTGGAAGGTCTCAGGATTGGTTCCCAGAGCTGTCTAATGAGAGTGCAAGCTGACACAGAAGAACACACAGTGAATGGACACAGAGAGCAGACTGGGGGGTGGGGGGGGAGCGAGAGGAAGAAGGGAGAAGTAAATAAATCTTTTAAAAAATTAAAGGAATAAAAGAAAAAAGTGGAGGAGAATGTTGAATTCACTACACCCTTTTGTACACAATATTTAATCCTCAAGTCCTGGCTTCTTTGAATATTTTCACTATGTCTTATATTTATACTCAGTTTTATGGTTATTCTCCATAGATGGATTGATCTGATATAAACTATTCTATCATAGCCAGAAGCAAAAATATATTAACTCTTTGTAAAACTTCAACAGCACTTATCAAAGTTTGAAGCAATATTATGTACTGGGACAAAAATTAGTGTATCTTTTGTTACTTCTCATAATAATGTAGATTCAAATAAATTGGAAGTGGGAAGATCTCTAAACCCAAATTGATAATCAATTTATTTATTATGAATATGGGAGGAGAAATTATAGGATTTGGAATAAAAGAAGTTACTTTTACATCCCTGTGATAAGAGTCACAAGCTCTGGGAACAAGGCCAATCCCAGACATAAACTTTTTGAGTGTTAGTTTTTAACTCAAAAGGGTTAATAAGTGGGATTGAGTCCTTTACATTAAAATACTTTGTAAACTGGAATGCAAGAAATAAATATGGGATAGAACTTCTTGTCATGTCAAATAAATACAAAAAGTTTAAAAGTTGGTCTATGCAAGAAGAAATAGAAAATCTGAAACAAGAGATTGAGTTAGTAATAAAAATTTTCCCTCCAAGTAAATTCCAGACCCAGATGGCTTTACTGGTAAATTTTACAAAAATTTAAAGAAGAATTAGAAACAACTCTTCAGAAACTCTTCCAAATAAAATACAAGAGAAGGGAACACTTCTCCACTCATTCTTTAAGGTATTTCTTACTCTGATGACAAAATCAGGCAAAGATACCACAAAAAAGAAAACTTGAGAACTACCACTTATGAAGATAGACATCAATATCCTCAACAAAACAGTGCACTAAGCCAGACACAAAAGGACAAATACTGTTTGATTGTGCTATTGTGATCTAAATATACTCTGTAAACTCATGGAGTTAATAATTTGAATATAGGTCACCAGAAAATAGAAGAGGGTAGAGAATGGAGAGCTGAGGGTTAATCTGTGCAGAACTGGTAAAAAAGTTGTTTGTCAGTCTTTGGAAATGAATAGATACGGTGAACGCATATCATGATGTTTGTAACTAGCAGTGCATTGTATGGGTATGACAGTGGTTGAAAAGGAAAATCTAAGGTCATGTATATTACAAGATGGAAAGTTAAAAACTGTAACATAGGACACTATACGATAGTAAAACCTCATGGAAAACACCAATATGGGTGATATTGAATATGTAAGACTGTTTTTAAAAATGTAAATACATATATATTAGAGAGAAAGAAAAAGAACAGCAGTTACGTAGTAAGGCAGGCAAGGCATAGAGAGATTGAGAGGTGATGAGTTTTGTTTGTTAACTTGTTTATTATTATTGGAACAGTGAAAGTGGTCTGGGAGTGATTGGGGTGATGAATGCACAAACATGTGATTACACCGAGTACCACTGATTGTACTCCTTGGATGGATTTTTGCTTTGTTACATGTATCAATAAAATTGGGGGAAAATGACAACACTGCACTAAGAAGCTGAGTGCAGCACCATATAAAAATGATTTCACACCATGACCAAGTAGGATTTATACCAGGGATGCAAAGTTGGTTTAAGACTCAAAAATCAAGTCAAGTCATGTAATATACCATTATCAATAGGGTAAAAAAATAACATGATCATCTCAATAGATGTAGAAAAAGCATTTCACAAAACTCAACACCCTTTCATAATAAAAGACACTCAACAAATAGGAATTGAAGGGAAATTCCTCAGCCTGTTAAAGAGCATCTATAAAACCCCACAGCTAATATCATACTTAATGGTGAAAGACTGGATGCTTTCCTTCTAAGATAAGGAAAAAGACAATGACGTTCACTCTCACTACTTTTCTTCAGCATTGTGCTGAAGGTTCTAGCCATGGTCATTATTCAAGAAAAAGAAAGAAAAGGCACAAATTGTAAATGAGACATATAGCTAGCTCAGTTTGCAGATTACATGATATTGCATATAGAAAGTCCCAAGGAACCCACTAAAAACCATTTGACTGAATAAACAAGTTCAGCAAGTTTTCATGATAAAAGCTCAATATATAAAACTTAATTGTAGTTCTATACATTGCAATGATCAATCTGAAAAAGAAATTAAGGAAACAAATTCATTTACAAGAGCATGAAAAAACCACAGGTTAAATTTAACAAAATAGGTGCAAAATGTGTACTCTGAAAACCACAAAAGACTTTGAAAGAGAATTTAAAAGCTCTAAATAAATGAAAGTATATCTTATGTTCATGGATCAAAAAATTTAATATTATTATGATGGTAACACTCCCCAAACTGATCTACAGTTTCAACACAATCCCTATCAGAATGTCATCTTACTTATTTCTAAAAATTGACAAGTTGATTCTAATATGCATATGGTATTGGAAGGGACCCAGAATACTAGAATATCCAAAACAATCTTGAAAGAGAAAGCAGAACAGGAAAACCCACACTTCCTGATTTAAAAACTTCCCAGAAAGCAAAAATAATCATGATCATGTGGTACTGGTATAAGGATAGACAATTGAGAGTTGTGGTGGTTTGACGCTGTGTATGCCTCCCAAAAAATATATTCCTAAATTTAATCCATTCTTGTGGGTGTGAATGCATTTTGAGTAGGACCATTTGATGAGGCTACTTCAGGTAAGGTGTGACCCACCTCAATCAGGATGAGTCTTAATCCTATACTGGAGTCCTTTATAAGAGAATGAAATTGAGACTGACAGAGATAAAGCCACAGGAAGCAAGAAGCTGAAACGGAACCTGAAAGAGACCAGGAGACTCCATCATGTGCCTAGCAGTGTGACAGAGGAATCAAGGGTCCCTAGCAGCCAGCCCCAGAATGCCACAGTCTTCAGGGATAAAGCACTGCATTGATGATAGTTTGATTTGTACTTTTTCCAGTCTCAAAACTATGAGTGAATAAATTCCCATTGTTTAACCTGACCCATTTCATGGTATTTGCTTAAACAGCCTAGGGAACTAAAGCAAGAGTCAAGAAATAAACCCTCACACTTATGGTCAACTATTTTTGGCAAGGGTACAAAAAACATTTAGTGGAGAAATAATAGGATTTTCTACATATTATGCTGGGACACCTGGATAACCACATGCAAAAGAATGAAATTGCACCCCTACCTTATACGGATACAAATATTAACCCCAAATTGATCAAAGATCGAAATGTAATAGTTAAAACTATAATATGTGTCCTCTTAGAAGAAAACATAGGTATAAATCTTTGTCATCTTGGAGTAGGCAAGGTTTCTTAGATATCACACCCAATGCAAATGCAACGAAGAAAAAAATAGATAACTGGATATTGTAAAAACAAAATTTTTAACTGTGTATCAAAGGACACCATCAAGAAAGTAAAAAGACAATCCACAAAGTAGGATATAATATAAAAAAAATATCTGATAAGGGAATTATATCTAGAATATATAAATAGCTCTTAAAGATCAATAATAAAAAGACAAATGACCAATTAAAAGAATGCTCAAAGGATATGAATTAACATTTCACCAAAGAACACATACAAATGTCCAGGAAGCACATGCAAATTGCTCAACACTGTTAGTTATCAAGGAAATGGAAATCAAAACCATAATAAGATACCACCTCATACTTACTAAGATGGGTATAAACAAATATTGAGATAATTACAAATGTTAACAAGGATGTGGGGAAATGAGAACACTCAAACACTGCTGGTCGGAATGTAAAATGGTGCAGCCACTTTGGAAAAAGTCTAGTAGTTCCTCAAAAGGTTAAACAGAATTACCATTTGACCCAGGAATTCTTCTAGATAAATACCCAAGAGAAATGGAATCATGTCCACAAAAACACTTGTGTCAGTATGTTCATAGCAACATTATTCATAATAGAGAGTAGAAATAGTGCAAATGTTATCAACTGATGAATAAACAGAATGTGTTATATATAGTCATATAATAGAATATTATGCAGCAATGAAAAGTACTGATACACGGTATAACATAGACAAACCTTAAAAATGTTAAGTGAACAAAGCAAGTTACAAAAGGCCACATATTAAATGATTCCATTTATATGAAATGTCTGGTATATGCAAATCCATAAAGACAAAATGTAGATTAGTGTTTTCCTAAGGCTGAGGGATAGAGATCAATGATTTGCAGAGTGATACCTAAAAGGCACAGGGTCTCTTTTTGGGGTGATAAAGCTCTAACATTGATTGTATTGATGGTCATGCAACTCTGAGGATATACTGAAAACAACTGAATTGTACATTTTAAATGAATGACATTTATGGCATGTGGATTATATCTCCATAAAGCATTGCAAAAACAAAATACACTCATATGGTACATGTGCTTAGCACCGGGGCTAAGTGCTATAAGCATTTAAAATATATTAGTTCCTTGTTTTTGAGATGTATTGTAAAAGCTATAGAAGGAATACACACACTTATGTATACATATTTTACATACTAGCAAACATATTTCCCACATTACTTAGACCTGAATTTCAGGTTTTATTTTATCTTAACATGTCTAAAATGTCTAAAATTAGGATAGATCTTATAATCAATGTATTATTTAATGTAGATTATCACTTCTTATAAGAACTTATGAGTCATCCTTGAAATTTTAGAAACAAAATAAAGCTGAGGACTGTAATAGAAAATAATTTGTATTACGTAGGTCTAATCTTATTGCAAATTCATGCAAGAGGTTCTGAAATGGTCAAAGAAGACTTCGTGGGGTTTATTTTCAAATAAGTGTTTGAAGAATGGACAGTGTACAGATTGGGGGAAAAAACAAGAAAGCAATTTCAGGCACTTTTTATAGAATTTCTACTCATTCCTTATACTTTCATTACCTTTGTTTCTACTTATGTGCTCCTAATTTTAGCCATACTTGAAACATATATCTCCTCCATAAAAGCATACAAATAAAGAATGAGTTCCATGTTTTTTCTTTCATAAGTCACACATATTTCCAATACAAATATCTGCACATCATTCAAGATAAAGATGATGAAAATATAGCAGTTTTTTTAGCTAAAGGGTGAGGATTCACAAGGACTCTCATAGTTTACTTTTTCCTATGTAAGCAATAATTATTTATAAGAAATCCAAATGCATAAAATTATTTTACATTTTACACAATTTTATATCCCTAGCTACAAAGATGAACATGCCACAAAACAATATAGGATAAGCCCAGGCATTATTTCCTTTAAAGCTAGACAGAATCGTGTAATTGTTGAGAGCTGAGGCTCATTTCAAAACCCAAACTTTTGTCAATTACAATATGTTTAGACTTTGTGCATGTTTAGTAATCTCTTTGAGTCTCAATTTTCTCATCTTAAAGTAAGGATAATAATAATTATATCCAGCTGTGGAAAAATGGATTTGTTTTCATGGTCACCTTATGAACTCAGTATTAAAACTACCCTCATAAAAGACTATTAGACCAAAGCATAGGAAGACTTCAGGAAAATGGATTTTATGGAGAACAAGAAAACTGGAGGAAACAATAAATCTACTTTCTGGTTTCAGATAATAATATGGACTTGATTCTCCTAAGTTTGATTCAGGAATCAGGAGAGTCCCATGACTGTGAACATTTCTTTAAGAGAATGTACATATTATTTGTGTAACTTTCTGAATGACACAGAAGACCAGAGTGTTAAAGGGCTGTGCTTTGTCAAAGATTCTCAGGTCTGGCAGGATACTCCCTTGTTAATAAAGGCTGGGTGACTCCAGTTAGGGGCTCTGGGACACATGGGAACTATGCTGAGATATGCTGGCATCTGGTTCTGCTCTCCCTCAGCATCCATCTCACTTTCCCAAAGATTCTATATCCTTGCCTAATTCAGGATCACAATCTAACCTACAAGGAAGCTTGTGTTAGTACTGGTTTCTTCATAAGACCTCTAACTTCATAGCTGGTTGTCTGCACGCAAGGCTATAGTGCATTTAAAGTACCTGATTTAGAGTAAAGCCCTAAATAAATACTAAATAAGACTACAATGAAGGTAAGGATGCTGATTATGTAATGAACAGACTCATAAATGATGACAGCATTCTATTTTGGTGGATAATCAATAAGACATGATTTGGATGATGTCCCCCTTATCCCTTAAAAATATATCACTGGCATGAAAGAAAAGGGATTTTAACTAGTCGTGGAGCTTCTTGATTTCCTAATTTCATGATGATTTTGAACTAAGATAGTTAAAGTTAATTTGGTAGTCCAGAAATTACCCAAGAAACAGTTTTCCCCTTCTCTTTAACATAAAAATTGAGTTCTGGATATTAAAATAAGTTGGTGTTCTTTAACACTTGACAAGAAATCTGGTCATTTTTGTAATTAAGAGAGATTCTGTGTCAGCAACAATTTTTAAATACAGAAGCAGTTCACTTATTAGTAGATAACCTCACAAGATCATGTAGGGCATATCATTAGAGGAGAGCTAAAAGCCCAAAGAGTGAAAGTATCACATAGGGATGAATTAACTCACCTGCCTCTGTCTCCTCTTGCGTTGCCGTTACCAGTATTGTGGTCATGGGCAAATTACCTAGCCTGCTTGTAAAATTGGTAATGTAAAAGTTAATTCATAAATTTCACAGGAATTATAATTTTCACTATTATAATTGTTATTTAAATACCTTCATTAAAAAGAAAGAATAAAAGTAAAACTAGATTTAGGAAGCCATGGCCTGCTACTCTTCCTTTCTAGCTTCTTCTAAAATTGCCCTTAACTCCTTCTACATTACAGATGCATCTAAATATGAATTGCTACCTAATTAATCCTAACTAATTCACTTACAAATATTTTCTTAAGCATCGACTAGCTTCCAGGACACCAAAGTAAAGCAATGATACAACTTGCTCAGGAATGTTTTTATGGTAAGAGGACATGCAGCAAACATCTGAAAGAAATGAGGTAGTTAGCCAGGCCAATATCAGGTAGAGGCAGAGCAAGTAAAGGCTATGTGAAAGCATGGTGGACATGTTCAAGGATCATCAGCCCTGTGATTCATGTGCCTTAAGTGAAGTGGTCTAAAATGAGCCAAAAGAAGAAGCAGGAGAGCAGATCATGAAAGCCATTGTAAGGACTTTGGCATTTACTCTGAATTAACTGCAGTTTCAAGCAATCACCATTAAAATACTCTGTCATGAAATTGTCTCTCAGTCCTACTCCCTTCATTTATAATATCTGTTCCCAAATAATGAGAACCACAAGCCTACAGAAGACTCCCTTTATAGCATCAAGCACTGACCAACATCCATTTTCAAACTTTCCCTAAGAGAATGTTTCATGGACTCTGGAGTCTGTGTGTGGCCTGTACCTCGACCCCTCCCCATTTTTCTGCTTTGCCTGGCCATATTTGCAGTTCAGCACCAGTGCTTTCATTTTCAGAGTGTTTACATTAACTTGAAGTTGTTAACCTAGTTGTGTTGCAGAATGTTTCAGACAGGGCCAGAGGCTATAAATAAATAACAGTCATTTCAGGTCTGCCTGGCAAAAAAGTGCCTGGATTCTGCTAAGCCCCCAGAGACTGGCTGCTGCAGTGCTGAACACCTGAAATAGGGCTAAAAACAGGTAATCCCAAGGAATACTAAGCAGATGCACGCCATGTGACACAGTTATGTCCCCCATCAACAGACATTTCCTGATTGCTACGGAGACCAGTAAATATACTCCTCTGTCATACCCTCTTAGAATAAACCACAGCTAACTTGAGCCCAGTTATTCCATATTACCAAGCAGATTACTTGTCCTTCTTTGAACTTTAAAGCTGAATGGCCAAAACAAAGTCTTCCAAGGACATTTTTTTAAAATGTATGCTGCCATCTAGAATAATGGGTCCCCAAATTTTGAAGTAGGAAGACCTATTATTTTCCTTTAAAAAAATTATTTTTATTTATTTTTAAAAGAAACATAGATCACACAAAATGTTACCTTAAAAAGTTACAGGAGATTCTCATATGCCCCACTCCCCACACCCCAATGCTTTCCCACTTCAACAACTTCTTTCATTAGTGTAGTATATTTATTGCATTTGATGAATACATTTTGGAGCACTGTTACACAGCATGTATTATAGATTATAGTTTACACTCTCTCCCAGTCCATTTAGTGGGTTATGGCAGGATATATATAATGTCCTGCATCTCTCCCTGCAATATCATCCAGGACAATTCCAAGTCCCAAAAATGCCCACCTAACATACCTCCTTTCCTCTCTCCCTGCCTTCAGCAACTCCAGTGGCCACTGTCTCCACATCAATGATAAAATTTCTTCCATTGCTAAAGTCACAATAATTCTATAATAGAATAGCAGTAAGTCCACCCTAGTTCATATTTTATTCCCCAGTCCTGAACTCAGGGATGGTGATGCCCACTCCATCTCTTAATTGAGAAGGGGCTTCAATCCCACATGGCTGATGGATGGGACTCTCCTGCTTCCAGTTGTAGGCTCTCTTGGTTCCTTTGTATGGCAGTTGTCCTTAACTCACCTCCTTCTTAGCTGACCTGGGTAAGTTCAACAAACTGGAGAGTAGGTGTTGCAACTCCACTGAGGCTCAGGGTCCTGCTGGCCCATGAATGCCCACAGATTCAAGTCTGCTGGACATATACCAACCCCAGCACCAATGACAGGTTCAATAAAAGGGGCAGAAGAGGCTTGTGTAGAGAAGTCACATCTGAGTCCAACTCCTTCATACTCAGGAGCACAAATTCCAAAGTAGGGCTCACTGGCAAGGTACCAAACTCCAGAGCCATCTGCCATGACTGTAGGACCTGGGTGTCTCCAAAGCCCTCAGGAGCACCACTCCCTTGGGTTGCATCTACATTAGCTGTCTATGAGATCCTTCTGAGATGTGCATAAGCATGACCCCTCTGATGACCCCTGACTCATTTTGAAGTCTCTTAGCCATATAAACTTATTTGTCTTTACCATTTCCCCCTTGTATTCAAGTTCTTTTTCCAGTTGCATCACCAGCTGATGTTTGGTAATATCCCTCAGTGCCAGGGAGGCTCATTCCTGGGAATCATGTCCCATGCTGTGGGGAAGGTAATGCATTTATATGCTGAGTTCGGCTTAGAGAGTGACCAAATTTGAGCAACGTGGAGGCTCTCAGGAGGTAATCCTAGGCACCCTGCAACAGTAGGCCAAATGGAAATTTTAAGTGCAATAGACTCATAAGCATAATCATCAGTATCAAGGGCCCATCATTGGACCATCTCTCTTCACTGGTCATTGCCCTTGCACTTGGGGGATTATTGTTGTTCCATTGGTAAATGCAGAGAGCCCCCGCAGGATGGGAACCCAGCACTCCCTCAGTTGTGTGAATCTCTCTACCCACTGTGTCAATACCCTATGAACATCTGAACGTATCAGTATACTCTATATATGTGCCCAGGTGAACTCCCTCCCATGCATCCCCCCATCAATGAAACCCGACACCAATGCTCCTCCCTGCCCTAGTTGAACTCCACCCTGATCCAAAATTTCTTCAAAAATGAAGCCGAATATATTGCCAAATTCAATTCATAGGAAAATGAAGTAATAATGATAGGTTTAAACATTAGAAATAAAACACTTAACAATTTAGGAAAACTAAAATAAGGTAATAAATTGGGGGGTATTAAATGAAAAATATTATTAAATTTTTTTTTTTACTTTTTGCATTTCATCACTAATAGGTGTCCTTTATGTACAGTGGCAAGGCAGTCTCCTCCATTTCTTCCTCAGTGTCTTATCTCTTTTTTTTTTTTTAATGTCTTCAGAGAAGTTTTAGGTTAAGTCACATACAGAACATAGGGGCCTCCCATATACCCAACATCTTCCTCCTTCTCCTCCTTCCTCACCAATGATCTTTTCACATGTGGATGTTACATTTGCTACAACTGACATAAATATTGAAACATAGCTACTAACTATGGTCAGTAGTTTACTTTATGGTTTCCATTTTAGACGATACACTTTTATCAATTTCTGGGAAATTTAACATGGTTTGTATCCATCATTGCATGATCATGCAGAACACTTCCCTTGCCCCCTAATTACCCACTTTTCCATCTATTCTATTCCTCCTTTCCCCTCCCCTCAGGGCCCAAAGTAACAACCAGGCTTCACTGCTTGAAGGACAAGATTCATAGAATTGGCAACAATGCTGAGGACTTGACACACTAGTATATCCTCTCCTATTAGCCATCCATGCTCTTGAGAGACACCGTGAACATTGGGCATCCCCAGAAAGGGAGTACAACACCTTCCCATGCATATGGGTCTCACCCACTGATATAAGATACTATGACAAGATGAGTTTTCATACACTCCCCAGAAGCCTGCCCCAGGTGTGCCCTGTGCCAAATGGCCCCCATCCAGCACTCTAAACCAGTAACCTTTCCTTATTATATTGCCAAAAGGGTTTCTCAATATTATAGTTTAAACCTCATACCCACCAAAACCCCGTGTTCATCTGCTCCTTCTCCCAACACTCCATCCAGTTCTAAGGACCATCCAAACCATCCTCTTAACCCTAGCCCCATCAGGCTTGCACTGCCCAACCCAATTGCATCCCTATACCCTTGTCATATCTCTTCACTGCACAACTACTCCCTTCCACCTTATCGTAGATTTTGTCCTTGTGGCCGTTGGCACACAACGTTCTTTTCACTTTCTCTTTCCTGTAAGCCTATATTCCAGATTCTAGGTCTCTGAGATAGCTTGATTTGCTTAACTTGTATCAGAGAGGTCAGGTAGAATTTGTCCTCCAATGCCTACCTTGCTTTAGTCAACAATAAGATTCATTTATATCATCCCCTGTGTTAGTACCACATTTTGTTTATCCATTCATCTATTGATGGGCATTAGGTTGATACCAACTTTTGGCAATAGTGAATCATGCTGCTATGAACACTGGTGTGCCTATATCTGTTCATGTACTTGTTTTCAGTTCTTCTGGCAGTGGAATTGCTGGGTCATATAGCAAATCTATTTTAGTTTTTAAGGAAGCACCAAAATGTCCTCCACAATGGCTGAACCATTCTACATTCACACCAGCAGTGGATGAGGGTTCCCATTCCTCCACATCCTCTCCAGCACTTGTAGCTCTCTGTTTTTATAATAACCATCAGTCTAACGGGTATAAGATGGTATCCCATTGTAGTTTTGAGTGGCATTTCCCTAATAGCTAGTGATGATGAGCATCTTTTCATGTGCTTTTTAGCCATTTGTATTTCTTCTTTGGAGAAGTATATGTTCAAATCACTTGTCCATTTTTCAAATGGGTTGTCTTTTTATTTTCAAGATATAGGATTTTTTAATGTATGCTGGTTATAAGGCTCTTATCAGATAAATGGTTACCAAATATTTTCTCCCATTGGGTAGGCTATCTTTTCACTTCCTTGCCAAACTCCTTTGAGGTGCTAAAGGTGTTAATTTTGAGGAGGTCTCATTTTTCTATTTTTTCTTTCACTGCTTGTGCTTTGGGTGTGAAGTTCATAAAGCCATTTCCTATTACAAATTCCTGTAGATGCTTCCCTACATTATCTTCCAAGGTCTTTATGATCTTGGATCTTCTTTTTAGATTTTTATCCATCTTGAGTTGATTTTTGTATAATGTGTGCTTTGGTATTCCTCTCTTATTCTTTTGCATTTGGATATCCAGTTCTCCAAACACCATTTGTTGAAGAGGCCATTCTCTCCCAGTTGAGTGGGCTTGGTGACCTTGTCGAATATCAGATGACTGTATATGCAAGGATCTGTATCAGAACTCTCAATTTGGTTCCATTGGTTGATATATCTATCCTTGTGCCAATATCATGCAGTTTTGACCACTGTAGCTTTGTAGTGTGTTTAAAAATCAGGTAGTGTGATTCCTCTGATTTCATTTTTCTTTCACAATATGTCTTTGGCTATTCAGGGCCTCTTGTACTTCCAAATAAATTTCATAGTTACTTTTTCCAGTTCAGTAAAAAGTGCTGTGTTGATTTTTATTGGGATCACATTAAATCTGTAGATTAGTTTGGGTAGGATAGACATCTAATGATATTTAGTCTTCCTATCCATGAACAGGGAATATTCTTCCATTCCGTTAAGTCTTCTTCAATTTCCTTTAATAGTGTTGTACAGCTTTCTGTGTATTAGTCATTTACATCTTTAGTTAAATTTATTCCTAGGTATTTGATTTTTTAAGTTACAATTAGAAATGGTATTTTTTTTTCTTGATTTCCCCTCAGATTGCTCACTATTGGTGTAGAGAAATGATAGTGATTTTTGTACATTGATCTTATAGCCTGTGACATTACTGAACTCATGTTTAAGTTCTAGAAGCTTTGTTGTAGATTTCTCAGGGCTTTCTACATACAGGATCATGTCATCTGCAAATAGTGAAATGTTGATTTCTTTCTTTCCAATTTGGCTGCCTTTTATATCTTTTTCTTCCTTCAGTGTTCAAACAAGTATTTCTAAAACAATGTTCAACAGGAGAAGTGATAATGGGCATCCTTGTCTTGTTGCCAATCTTAGAGGAAAAGCTTTTAGGATTTCACCATTTTATATAATGTTAGCTGTGGGTTTTTCATATGTATCCTTTTATCATGTTCAGAAAGTTTCCTTCTATTCTATCTTTAGTAGTGTTTTTATCAGGAATGGGTGCTGTATTTTGTCAAATGCTTTCTCTGCATCTATAGAGGTGATCATGTGATTTTTTTTCTTTCAATCTGTTAATGGGTGTATTACATTGATTTTCTTATGTTGAACCATCCTTGCATACCAGGGATGGAACCCACTTGGTCTCGGTGTATCTTTTATTTGATGTGTTGTTTAATATGATAGCAAGTATTTTGTTGAGTATTTTAGCATCTAGGTTCATTGGAGAGATGGGTCTGTACTTTTCCTATCTTGTGGCATCTTTATTTAACTTTGGTATTAGAGTAATGTTGGCATTATAGAATGATTTAGGCAATGTTCCTTCTATTTCAACTTTTGGAAGATTTTAAGCAAGATTGGTGTTAGTTCTTTCTGCAAGGTTAGGTAGAATTCACCTGTGAAGCCATTGGTCCTGGGCACTTTTTAGTTGGGAGGTTTTTAATGACTGATTCTATCTCTTTACTTGTGATTGGCCTGTTGAGAGAACCAGTTTCTTCTTTCATCAATGTAGGCTGCTTGAGTGTTCTAGGAATTTGTCCATTTCCTCTAAATTGTCCTTGTTGGCATATAATTTTTCAAAGTACCCTCTTATGATACTCTTTATGTCTGTGGGGTCAGTAGAGACATCCCCTTCCTTATTTCTGATTTTTTGTATTTGCCTCTTTTCTCTTTTTCCCTTTGTTAGTCAAGAGTTTGTCAATTTCATTGATCTTCTCAAAGAACCAGCTCTTGTTTTTTTTAAAAAAATTTACACTGCTTTGATATCTTATTTTCTATTTCATTTAGTTCTGCTCTGATTTTTAATTTCTTTCTTTCTTCTTCCTTTGGGGTTAGTTTGTTGTTATTTTCCTAATTCCTCCAAGTATGTGGTTAGGTCTTCAAATTTAGCTCTTTCTTTTTTTAGATACATGAATTGATGGCTATGAATTTCCATCTCAGTAGAGCTTTTGCTGCATCCCAGAAGTTTTGATATGTTGTGTTGTCATTTTCATTTCAAGATAATTAGTGATTTCTTTTGAGATTTCCTCCTTGGCCCACTGTTTGCTTAACAGTGTGATGCTTAACTTCCATATCTTTGTGACTAATCTGGTTCTCTGGCCCTTGCAGATTTCCAGCTTCATTCCATTGTGGTCAGAGAATTTACCTTGTATGATTTCAATCTTTCTGAGTTCATTGAGAATTTCTCTGTGGCCTATCATGTGGTCTATCTTGGAGAATGATCTCATGTACACTTGAGAAGAAATTTATATCCTGTACTGTATTTGGGTGTAGTGTTCTGTATATGTCTTTTAGGTCCAGATCATTCAGAGTCTTTGTTTCTTTATTGATTCTCTGTCAAGATGTTCTGTCTAATGGTGATAATCATGTATTAAAGTCCCACACTATAATTGTAGAGGCATCTCTTTCTCCACTTAATTTTTCCAGTGTTTGCCTCATATATTTTGAGGCTCCCTGCTTAGGTGCATAAATGTTTATGATTGTTCTTTCATTTGAAAGATTACCACTTTTACTAATATGTACTGTCCATCTTTGTATCTTACAATACTTTTGCATTTAAAGTCTATTTTGTCCAATATTAGTATAGCTACTCCCACTCTTTTTTGGTAATTGTTGCAAGATAGTTTTCCAGTCATTTCCTTCAACTGCTGTGAATTCCTGGATCTTGGGTGGGTTTCTCTTAGACAGAATCTAGATGGGTCATATTTCCTTATCCATTCTGCCAATCTGTGTCTCTTGACTGGTGAGTTTAATCCATTAACATTCAATGTTATTATTCTCAAGGAATTACTAATTAGCCATATTTTCTTTGGGTTTATGTATGTCAGATGTTGATTTTATTTCTTTTTGTCTTTTCAGTTTCTCTTACAATCTCCTCCAACTCTCTCTCTCTCCTGTTTTTTCCTTTCAGCCTGCAGAATTCCCTTTAGTATTTCTTGAAGGGCAGGTTTCTTAATGGCATACTCTCTTAGTTTCTATTTATCTGTGAATATTGATATCTTCATCATTTTTGAATGCCAGCTTTGTTGAATAGAGAATTCTTGCACTTAATCTTATTGCCCTTCCCTTGTATGTGATGGTTCTGTTTTCCCTTCCTTCCTTCAGCATTTTCTCTGTTTTTAGCATTGGAGAGTTTGACAAGTATATGTCTTTGAGGAGGCCTGTTAGGATTTATACTGCTTGGGGTGCACTGCACTTTCTGAACATGTATATCCATCTCCCTCAATAGGGTTAGGAAGTTTTCAGCCATCATTTCCTCCAAACCCATTCTGCCAAACCTTTTCTTCTCCTTCTCAGTTGCCTATAATGTGAATATTTGTGCATTTTGTGTTGTCATTCAAATCCTTAAGTCCTTGCTGGATTTTTTCTCTCTTTGTATCTATCTGTTCTATTATCTGTCTTATTTTAGATGCAGTGTCTTTCACGTCACTAATTATTTTCTCTGCTTGTTCAAATCTGCTGTAATTTGCTGAGTGTTTTTTTTTTTATTTCTTGGATTGTGCCATTTGTCGCCATATTTGTTATCTTTTTATGTGTATTTACAATTTCTTCAGTATACTCTCCCAAGGTTTTCTTAATATTTAATCCCTTCCTTCACTTCATTAAGTTGGCCCATGATATTTGTTTGGACATCTTTGATTTGTTCAATTTTCTGCTTCTCTTCTTGGTTTTTAGTTTGTTCTCCGGACTGGACCACGTCTTCCTGTTTCTTGGTATTGTTTGTAATTTTTTTTGTTCTTGTCTGGTCATCTTTCATCTTTATGGGTTTATTCAATTGTCTATCTTCTCCCTCTAGTCTCGGGTTTTATTTAGTTGTTGTTTTTGTGTAAAGTGTTAATTTTCTCTTTGACACTTTGTTCTTCTTATTCTGTTTCCTTGTTGTCTATGTTCCCTTCAAGGAAAAAGATTATGGCCAGAGAAAGCAGAAGAGGTAAGAAAAAGGATAATAGTAATAATAATAGTAAAAGATTGCAGAGGAACTGCATAAGACCTAGGAAAATGAATATTTAACTCATGTAAGCAGTGTAGAGTAATAGGAATAAAAAAGTGAAGTACCTACAATGAAATGGGAACCTGAATATGGAAAAGTATATAGAATGAATTAGAAGGCCAGAGTGATGAGAGAGAGAAAAGAAAGGACAAAAAGAAAAAGAATTAATAAAAGATAGAAAACAGAATCGAAGGGTTAGAAATTTAAGAAATAGAAAAATTGGGGACTAAACAAAGAGAGGTAGAATGTAAGTTGAACAACAGAAAGCAGAAGATAGACAGATGTAGGAGGAAAAAGGGCATTGGTAGCCAAAATCAGTATACGCAGAAAAGAGAAAATTGAGGAAGAGGAAACACAGCAAACAAGAAACAAGCCAGTGGCACATAATTAAAAAAAGAGAAAAAAAGGGGAGGAGGGAGAAAGAGGAAAGAAAGACAAGAAAACAAAATGACAAATCGACAAGCAAGCAGTCAAACAAACACTAAGGCAAAACAGCCTTCCCCCTTAAACCCCTGTGGAGCTTCTCAGGCTGTTGGTGTTTATCAATTACCCTGCAGCCTTCCCACTGCAGATTTTGAAGTGGGTTTAAGCAAGTAAACTAAGTTAAATTATAAAACAAAAGTAACCCTTTTTTATTTTTAGGAAAAATAAGAGACCCAAAAGAAGCTAATATAGGAATAATGTCTATGTTTTCCTATCCTAAAGTATAAGCTGGATGTTTAATATTCTTGTGGGTTACCACCAAGAGGAGTCAGGAATCCAACGAGGGATTGTGCATATTTAAGGCAGAACCTTCTCCACTGAGCTAAATTTCCTTGTTGGGTAGATTAGCTCTTCAGAAAGCTATCTAGTCCCTTTCCCTCAGGCAGGTTTAACTCTTTGCAATTGGATGAATTCCTGCTGATTAGGAATCTGTCCTTGCCCCCTTTCTTTCTTATGGCTTTCTCTCCCAGGACAGAGGATGCAATAGCCTGTATGAGAGTTCCCTTTTGAAATTTAAATGAGACTGATGATTTAACTCACCGCAGAAAAAATGACTCTCAACCATCTTCAATAGCACCCACTCCTCACAGGGAACCCTAAATATGCTCTTAGAAGTTTATTAAGCCCTTCCTACTGTCCCCCTCCCTTATGGGAGTTGAAATTTTGGTATTTTTAACCTCCTGACTAGTTAATTGCCCTACTCAGCTTTCTGGTTTTTTCCCAAACCAATTTTCCTTATTCCAGGGCAGTTAGGTAAATCAGGCTGCCTCAGCAGATCTGCCTCTCCCCTCTCCCTGGTGTCACCTTGAGCCAGCTGGTGTGTTTCTCAAAGCTCAAAAAAGGGGGTCCAGGCAATTGAACCTGCAAAGGGGAAACCTCTCTCCACCCTTCACCATACCCCTCCCACTCTCAGAGTATGCCTCCTCAGGCTGGGTGACCAGTGAGAGTTGCGGCTCGATGCAGAGTCCTGGCCTGAGCATGGGGCTTAGCTGTCCCACAGTTCCAGCCTCAAGGGCCAGAAACTTAGGGTTTTACCCTGAGCAATCAATCTTTCTGTTGCACACTCTCCAGATTGATGTCCTGAAGCCTACTGCTTTGTGGGTTCCCAAAACAGCTCACTTGGGCAGGATTTTGCCCCCACTCACCCATTTTTTTGTGAGAGATGATGAGTATGTGCTTACCCCAATGCCATCTTGCCCCTCCCTGTGGAAGGCCTATATATTTTTTTAATGTATAACTATCTCCTTTCTCCTAGCAATACGAAGTTGGACTAGATAATTAATCTGTGTCTTGTTTTCTCCACTTGTAAAATGGTGTTGAAATTAGCTGTCTCATAGAGTTAATGAGAATTTAAATAACATAGTACATATAAATGCATAGAAAAGTATCTGACTTATTGAAAACAGTCAATATACATTAGTCATGAAAACTTATCAATTGTTATCACTTGACTGTTTTCCTCACATTTATTAGGTGTTATACTTTTAAGCAGCTATCTAAGGGGAAATGTCATAACCAAGTTAAAATGAATTCAGTAACACTTAAAGCACATTCATTAACAATTAGGGAATTGTTTATACTCGCAACATAGGAAATATATGTCCTGCAGACAAGGCTATGGAATCAGGCATGCCTCAGGAAGAGGTGGCCACCAGTTTGGTATGCTGAAGTTCAGGGGTCAGACTACATCCATCATCGAACTCTTGGTCATTTACTTCTCTAGTGTACAATAAAAATTACTGTTCAGAATTATGATACCCTACCCATAGAAGAATGTCATTTACCAAAGAATGTAATTAAAAATTACATTAGTGCATTTTAAGAAAAAGTTGGAGAAAATTTGAAATTGAAACTCTTTAATAACAAAAATGTAAACAAACAAAATGGCCTTCTGATTCATTTTCAGAAAATTCACTTTAATGAAGCACCTACGAAACCTAACTGTCTTTTGTTTGGTCTAAATACTTATTTCTTGCAACTTCATCTTTTGACAAAATATCACCTAACAGAGCCTAAATGCAATGGGAAATATATAAAGATATAGAATTCTCTTCTCTGGTAGATTTTTTTATTCCCTTATAACAAAATCTCGAAAAATAACATCTATAACATGTGGTCCAATTATTAGTTTATAAATCAACTTCACATAAAAATAAAAGTAAACATTTATTTTGAATTTCCTAAATATTTATTAGGTATTAATGTAGGAGGGAAATTAGAGGAGATAAAGAGCTAAATATGTTACTCAATCCAAGAAATTACATTACTTACTGTCAAATTTGGCAAAGTATGAATTAATTACTAGGTAACCGTTGCCTTGACCTAGTTTAACTTTATGATTTGGACTTAACTTTACATGGTAGTAGAGAATTGCTATATTAAAGGTTGTAAAGAAACAAAATATAATATCTTGGGGAAAAAGAAAAGGGGGTAAAGAATACTATTTAAAGTAGTAGTAATGAACCTATCCATCCTTATAAATATTCCCTTTGTGCCATTTTCACATTTGCCTTAATCTTAGGAACATACAAAATTCCTTAAAGGTGCAAAATCAAATGCTATCGTGACATGTGATTACCAAGAATAATTTTGTCTTCTGAATAAAAAACATATTACAGTTAATCTTATCCAGAATATGGATCAAAATGTTGATTTTTTTTCTTCCCTAAATTGGCTGGTGACACCTATTTAAAGTCCCTGCCTTTGTTCTCTTGCGTGACTTGGAGTTAACATTCCCCCAGCTGCTATTTGCGGACTAAAGTTAGACTAGGGATGTTCAACCCAGGTCTCAGCTCTGAGAAAGTCTTGATTGTATGGGTTAATTATCTCTCATCTCACCTCTCACTAACACTCACACAATTAAATACAAATATGAATGAGGAAAAAGTAGTTTTGTTCCCACACAAGTGTTTGCTTTTAGCTTAAGGCACTTTCCAGATAACTGGCTGCCATGGTGGCAGGCACTTTGGACAAAGAATGTCAGAGTCAGTAAATATCATTAAAAATGACTAATTAACCATCAGATAGGAAGCTGCTATTTTCATGCTCAGGTGAGAATCACAATTCTCCTTCCAGATTTCATATACCTGCACATAAAATGGAGGAGAGGAATAAACATAGGGTAAAAGTTTCTACCAAAAACTCTCAATAGAATTTTCTTTTGTTGTTTTTTCTAGCACTGATTAAGACTCTATTTCAAAATCATAGTAGTCTACAAAATTTGCTTGCTCCTCGTGGTTACCTGAATGCCAGTTATTGCTGCCTTTCTAGAATATCCATGCAAAGCCATCCTTTCATGGGTCAGTTATTTGTGATGTATATGAAAGCATGTTGTATTAGTACTTTAGTCATAATTTGATTCTGCAAATTTCCTCACCATTTCAAAGCTTATGATTGTATTTCCAGAGAAACATTTCTAAGCACAAGGTCACAGAGCCACTACCAGTTTCAGTTTAACCTGCCTCTTCAATGGACTACTTAAACTGACAGCTCTAATTGTCCACTAGTGGACACATTTATGCATTGAAATGTCTAGTTACATTGTTCCAAACCAAAGGATAAACTGACTTCAATAATGAGGTCTGAATTTAGAGGCTAACTGCATCTCATCCTTTAACCTTTAAAATGAGCCACCCTTATAATTTAGCAGAATCCTCTGCACATTTGTCTAAAATCAAGAGTTCTAAATGGATGAAAAGAAAAAGAAGAGGATATTTTATGTGACTGGAAGTGCCAAAGCAATGACCTCCCCTGGTCTTCAATTTCAACAGGGTTATGAAATCTATGTGCATATTGTGTACTTGCTGGATTTATAATTTGTTCATTGCCCACTGCTCTCATTTGCATAAAAAAGAATAGAAAGATCAATACGTTTTTGTTAAAGTGTCTGAATTTCAGTTCCAGAAAGCACTGTTTAATGGGTATGTTTTCTATCAGAAAACAATTCCATAGTATTGTCTGGCTTCAGAAAAATCTGAGTTTTCACCTTAATCCTAAGAAGTCAAATGACCTGAGGCAAACTTCCATCTTTCTTTCAATAATATTAACTTCTTTAGTGTAAAGCATATTTTGCAACCCACTAAGTTACTATCAGTGTCTAGGTTATGCTTAATAGACAATTACTAAATGCTGGTATGTTGTCATATCATTTGGTTACTTTGTAGAAGGCTGAGCAGAAATGAAATTATGAATATTTATTTTTGCAGACACTGCCCCCAAGAGGTAATAACCATATACCTACTGGGCATAAGAAAACAATGAAAATGTATCCTCAAAGAAAGATGAAACCATATGTAAATGCCAGATATTATTACTTGTTTAGATTTACCTGGCACTTGTCTAGCCTGCTATACAAAAGAAATAGTAACTCATAACTCATGAGTTTTACTCTGATTCCTGGACTGACTCTCAATTATATATTTTCTCACTCATTCTGATTTTGTTTCCAAATACAACACCACTTTCAATTGGTTAATATTGGTAAAAGATAACAGAATCAAGGAAAGTAAAATAAATATGGCTATTTATGCCTACTTGATGGGCTGTTAATTAAACAGACCATTTCATTTATACCATTTTGCCTATTTGACTGGACCATAGAAGGTTATCCCCCTTTACCAATCAGAACTACTCCATTAAAAGTCGAGGACAGTCTTTACTCCACAGGTAATTAGGAAGCCATTGGGATTTGAAGGAAGCATTTGAATGGTTGACTATTTATCACTAATAGATTTAATAATAATCTGCTGACCTCTGTAAGAAAAGATGTCTTATTTTTCTTCTCCCACAATAAGCAGACTATATTTGACATGCTTGTTTGATACGCAATTTCTGGGACTACCAGAGATTCTTATTAAGCAGGTTGTCTTTGTGACTCCTACATCTGCATTTTTAACAGCACTTCCAGGATTTATAGAAAGAGTTCGGCAGACCACACTTTGGAGTAAAATCCCAAGGATAGAGTGGGTGGATCCATTTATAATGCCTCCCATAGTTTCTGTTGAAACATACACCTGGGATACATTGGCTGCGGTGTACTTGGAATCATGAAATGGTGTAATATTAAGGAGTCAATTCTGGGAATAAAAGCCATAAATCTGGCACTGTTAATGGCAACAACAGGTTGCCATGGTGACAGCAACTATGGTTAAAGTGCCTCACATAGTGAGTAGATTTTATTAAAAATGATGAATTTACCATGAAAAGGAAATTTACCAAAATAGCTATAATTCATGGGCAAGGTTGTGTAATAGAAGAAATAAAGAAGAAAAAACTACCCTTAAATATGTCAGATCTCAGTCTGTATTTTTTTAGAAATCCTTATAAATACAAAGAGACATCTGAATTTTGATGTTGGAACTTAAACCATTCATTTGGCTACTTTCAATTATGGTGTTACTAACAATGATTAGATTATTAAAATTCCAGGAGTTATTGTAATTTTTAAAAATCATATTAAGAAATGCTGATGATAAGGAATGCATGGATAAAATATATCCCCAAGCCACAGAATATTTTAAGATTACAATTCTCCTCCTTTGTCTTTCATTAGAATGAAGACATTTATTCCACTCAAAAATCTTTAAATCACCTTCATGACACGTTGTTATTCTTGGACTACTCTTCTTTTTTTCTATGTAAGGTCCAATGACTGTAAATAAAAAACCATCAAATAGAATCATACTCTCAGACAATAATTTCCTGGATACTTGTATATTTTAAGATGTCTTAGAATATGTGAAAACCCCCCTTTCCTAGTCTGACCTGTTTCAACAGAAGTCTAGGAAAGTCTTTCATAATGTTTCAGTTTCTTTGGCTGCTTAAGCAAATACCATGCAACAGATTGGATTAAACAATGGGAATTTATTAGCTCACAGTTTTGAGGCTAGGAAAAGTCCAAATCAAGGGGTCATCAGACAATGGTTTCCTTCTGAAGATGGGAATTCTGGGGATGGCTGCCAGTGATCCTTGGCCCTGGACTTCTCTCATAGCACAGGGCTATCTCTCTGGACCTCTCTTTCTCTTCCCGGTTCCATTAACCATCAGCTCTTGATATCTCTCTGTCTGAATTTCAATTTACTTATAAAAGACTCCAGGAATAGGATTAAGACCCATACTGAGTGAGTTGAGCCACTCAAGATGTTATTTTAACTGAAGTAACATCTTGAAAAGATCATATTTCCAATGGGTCCACACATAGATGAATGGATTAAGAACATTTTTCTGGGGTACATAGTGCCAAGCCATACTCACATAACATAGGTGATTAAGAAACCATTGGAGCTGAAGTCTGTTGAAGCTCAGAGCCTGGCTATCACATGGTCAGTCCAGAGATTCAGGTCCCTGGGTATACACTAAACCCCAGAACCAACTACAGATCCAGTAAAAGTAACAGGAGAGACTTGTGGACAAAGATCACATCAGAGTCCAGCTCCATCACACAGAAACATGAACTCCAAAATAGGGCCAACTGACATGGCACTGAACTCCATCTGCCATCACCATAGAACCTGTGGGTCTCTGTAGCCCTCAGAAGAACCAATGCCTGGGGTTGTATCTACTCTATCTGTCTCTGGGATTCTGCTGAGATGTGCATAAGGGCAACCCCTGTAAGAACCTCCCAGCTCTTTTTGGAGATCATAGCCATATAAACTCATTTGTCCTTTCCATTTCCCCCTTTTATCCAGGTCAAAAAACAATTTTTAACTCCTGGTATTATGTGTAGACTGAGATATTCTGCTGGTCCGAGTTGACCCTTTTATTCAAGGTCATTTTCTATTTACATCATCAGCTGGTACTTGGTAGTAATCCATCAGCACCAGGGAGGCTCATTCCTGGGAGTCATGTCCCATGCTGGGGAGAAGGCAATACATTTACCTGCTGAGTTTGGCTTCAAGAATGACCACGTTTGAGCAACACGCAGGCTCTCAGGAGGTAACTCTTAGGTACCCTGCAGCTCTAGGCCTTGTTCTTATTTCAGGTGCACAGGATTACAAACATAGTCATCAGTATCAAGGGCTCATTGTTGGACCTTCCTTCTTTTTTGGTCTTTGCCATTGCACTTGGGGGATTGTTGCCATTCCTTTAGGGACTGTGATAGAGCTCCTCTAGCTAGGAACTCAGCACTCCCTCAGTTGTTGCTTTTAATTTCCACCATGAAAATATCCAAACATTTTTATGTACCCAGGATACATGCCCTGTAGAACTCCCTGCCAACCATGTGTCCCCTGTCAATAACATCCCACACCAGTATTCCTCCCTTGCCATTGTTGAAACTCTCTGTGATCCAAAACTTCTTCAAAAAGGAAGCCCAATATATTGCCAGGTTCCATTAATAGTAAAATGGAATATAGTGATGACTTTAAAGGTTAGATATAGAATACATATTAATTTAGAAAAATTAAGGTAAAAATAAATAGGGGTATCAAAAAACTTAAAAATGCAAAAGCTTTGTTTTTGATGTTTTGCCTTCCATCACTGCAGTAAATGTTGCCCTGTATGCAAATTGGCAAGACAACTTCTTCCACATTTTCCTCAGTGTTACATCCTTTCTTTTTCTTTCTTTTTTCCCAATTATTAAGCCTGTCTTCCCAAAAGTTTTAGATCACAGTAATTCATATATACAATATACAGTACTTTCACATATCCAACATAAAATCCTTTTCCCTTCCACAGCAATAATCTTTTTACATGTTCATACTATATTTACTGAAACTGATGTAAAGATATTGAGACAATAGCTTTCAAACAAGGTAACATTTGGGTTTACATTGTGGTTTATATTTTAGACTACACAATTTTCTAAATTTTTAGTTATCTTATATTTTACATTATGATTTACATTTTAGCCTATCAGCCCCTATATATTTTTGGTGTAATTTAACATGTCATATCCATCCTTGTAACACTTCTATTGCCCACACAGTTACATTGATTCCATCTATTCAATACCTCTTTCCCCCTCCCCTCAGGGTCCATGGTGACAGTCAGTCTTCATTGCTTGAAGGGCCATGTTCAGAGATACTTGCAACAATGTTGAGGGCTTGACATGCTCAATTGCCCTAATGCATTGGGAGTCATCATTTCTCTCGAGAGATACAATTCCCTCTATTTGAGAACATCAGTCTTCCCCAGGATGTGGGTATACCTTCACTCTCATTATATGGGTCTCTATCCAATGATATAACCCACTATGGCAAACTGAGCACTCACACACTCCCTACAGTAACTTTATTTTTTTTTTTATTTTAAATTTTTTTATTTTTTATTGACTTTGTAATAATATTACATTAAAAATATATATGTGAGGTCCCATTCAACCCCACCCCCCCACCCCCCCTCTCCCCCCCCCCAACAACACCCGTTCCCATCATCATGACACATCCATTGGATTTGGTAAGTACATCTTTGGGCACCTCTGCACCTCATATACATTGGTTCACATCATGGCCCATACTCTCCTCTATTCCATCATGTAGGCCCTGTGAGGATTTACAATGTCCGGTGATTACCTCTGAAGCACCATCCAGGGCAGCTCCATGTCCCGAAGACGCCTCCACCTCTCATCTCTTCCTGCCTTTCCCCATACCCTTTGTCCATTATGTCCACTTTTCCCAATCCAATGCCACCTCTTCTATGTGGACACTGGATTGGTTGTGTCCATTGCACCTTTATGTCAAGAGGAGGCTCAGATTCCACCTGGATGCTGGATGCAATCCTCCCATTTTCAGTTGTAATCACTCTAGGCTCCATGGTGTGGTGGTTGTCCTTCTTCACCTCCATCTTAGCTGAGTGTGGTAAGTCCAATAAATCAGATTGTAGGTGCTGGAGTCTGTTGAGGCTCAGGATCTGGCTATCACATTGTCAGTCCAGAGATTCAAATCCCCTAAATATATCTTAAACCCCAACATTAACTGCACCTCCAGCACATTAGCATGAAAGTCTTATGAAGGGAGATCCCATCTGAGTCCAGATTTATCACACATAAACACCATTTCCAAAGAGGGGCCATCTGCCCTGGTAGTTAACCCCATCGGCCATGACCATAACTCCCATGGGTCTCTTTAGCCCTCAAAGGAACCAATATCTGGGGGTTGTATCTGCTTTATCTGTCTCTCTGACTCTGCTCAGTTGTGCATGAGGGCAAACCTTCTGCCAGCCTCCAGACTCTTTTTTAGAAACTCGTAGCCATATAAACTCATTTCTCCTTTCCATTTCCCCCTTACTTTAGGTCAAACAGCATTTTAAAGTCATGGTATTTTATGTAGACATGGATATTCTGCTGATCCGCATTGAACCTTCCGTATAGGGTCATTTTCCAGTTGCATCATCAGTTGGTAGTTGATAGTGGTCCCTCGTTGCCAGGGAGGCTCATCCCCGGGTGTCATGTCCCACGCTGGGGGGAAGGCATTGCATTTACATGCTGAGTTTGGCTTCGAGACTGGCCACATTTGAGTAACATGAAGGCTGACAGAAGGAAATTCCCAGGCACAAAGTTGCTCTAGGCCTTGTTATTATTTTGGGTTTATCAGCTCACAAGCATAGTCATTAGTATCAGGGGCTCACTGTTGAACCCTCACTCCCTCCCGGTCCCCACCACTGTACCTGGGAGACTGTCGCTGCTCCCCTAGGGACCACGACAGAGCACCACTGGCCAGGAACCCAGTACCCCCCCTACTGTGGTTTTTAATAGTTGCCACTATGAGTATATCCAAACATTACCATGCACCCTGGACATATGTTCTGTACAGCTCCCTGTCAGTCATATATCACCTGTCATTGGTATCCCATACCAGTATCCCTCCATTGCCATTGTTGAAACACTCTGTGATCCAGAACTCCCCGAAATTTGAAGCCCAATATAATGTCATGGTCCCTTACTAGGGAATGGCATATAGCGATGAGTTTAAAGGATAGATAAAGAACTTGGATAAAGTTAGATAAAGAACTTAGATAAAGAATGTTGACTTGAAAAAATTCCACATCCTATTTCCCCCCCCCCCCCCTAATTATTCAGCTTTTCTTCACAGGAGTCCTAGACCACAGCAATGTATATATATAATATACAGCACTCCCACACATCCACCAGAAAACCTTTTCCCTTCCACAGTGATACTCTTACGCCCTATTCATATCATATTTACTTAAAGTGATGTACAGAGTCTGAGACATTAGCTTTCTAACAAGGTGACATCTGTGTTTACATTATGGTGCATACTTTAGGATACACAGTTCTTTACATTTTTAGTTATCCTATGTTTTACATTATGGTTTACATTATCAGTCTGTCATCTCCTATATGTTATGGTGTAATATTACATGTTTTATATCCATCCTTGTGTACTCTCAAGAAACTCCTCTCTTACCCCCCATTTACTTTGGTTCCACACATTTAACGTCCATTTTCCCTTCCACCTTGGTGCCCTCAGTGATAGCCAACCTCCGTTTCCTGAGGAGCCACTTCCAGAGATAGATGGAATAGTGTTCAGGGCCTAACTTGCTCAACTGCCCCAATGCCCTGGGAGCCACCCTTTCTCTCGAGGGATACAGTTCCCTCTATTGGATGGCATTAGTCCTCCCCAGGATGTGGGTCCACCCCCACTCTCACTACTTGGGTTTCTACCCCATGGTGTCACCCACTCTGGCAGAATGAGCATTTAGGCATTCCCCAGGAGCCCGTCCTGCATCAGACCCTCCCCTCCGAGCATTCTAAACAGGTAACCCTCTTTATTATATTTTGATATGATTTTCTCGGCATTTTACTCTCCACCAACACCTGACCCTCTCCTGGTTCGTATGCTACCCCTCCCTCCCCCCACTTTTGGGCAACGTTACCCACCCGTCCCTCCCCAGCCACCCTCAAACCCGCAAAGCCCCAAGCAAAGGCAACCCCTTGCCCCCCTTTTATCTCTTCTTTGTGTTCATACTTACCACCATCTCGTCTTAAATTCCACCCCTGCAGACATCAGCTCATATCCTTCCTCCACCCTCCGATTTCCTGCAAGCCTATCGTTCAGTCTCTTGCTATCTAGGGCAGCTTGTTTATTTCATATCATTGAGGTCATGTAGTATTTGTCCTTCAATGTCTGGGTTGCTTCACTCAACATAAGGTTCTCAAGATTCATCCATGTTATCACATGTGTTTGTAGTGTGTTTGTTCTTACAGCCGAGTAGTATTCCATTGTGTGTATATACCACATTTTATTGATCCACTCGTCTGTTGATGGGCATTTGGGTTGATTCCAACTTTTGGCAATAGTGAACAATGCTGCTATGAACATTGGTGTACATATATTGGTTTGTGTTCTTGTTTTCAGTTCTGCTGGGTATATTCCCAGCAGTGGTATTGCTGGGTCATATGGCAAATCTATGGCTAGTTTTTTGAGAAACCGCCATACTGTTCTCCAGAATGGTTGGATCCTTCTGCATTCCCACCAGCAGTGGATGAGTGTTCCCCTTCCTTCACATCCTCTCCAGCACTTGCATTCTTCTGTTTTTTTCATAGCTGCCAATCTTATGGGTGTAAGATGGTATCTCATTGTGGTTTTGATTTGCATTTCCCTGATAGCTAGAGATTTGGAACATTTTTTCATGTGCTTTCTTGCCATTTGTATTTCTTCTTCGGAGAAGTGTCTGTTTAAGTCTTTTTCCCATTTTTTAAATGGATTGTTTATCTTTTTATTTTCAAGATGTAGGAGTTCTTTATATATGCAAGTTATAAGTTTCTTATCAGATATATGATTGCCAAATATTTTCTCCCACTGTGTGGGCTCCCTTTTTACTTTCTTGACAAACTCCTTTGAGGTGCAGAAGGCTTTAATTTTGAGGAAGTCCCATTTATCTATTAGTTCTTTTGCTGCTCGTGCTTTTGGTGAGATATTCATAAATCCATTACCTATTACAAGGTCCTGTAGATGTTTCCCTACACTGCTTTCTAAGGTTTTTATGGTCTTGGCTCTTATATTTAGGTCTTTGATCCATCTTGAGTTGATCTTTGTATAAGGTGTGAGATGGTAATCCTCTTTCATTCTTCTACATATGGCTATCCAGTTCTCCAGACACCATTTGTTGAATAGGCCACTCTCTCCCAGTTGAGAGGGTTTGGTGGCTTTATCGAATATTATGTGGTTGTATATGTGAGGTTCTATATCAGAGCTTTCAATTCGATTCCATTGGTCTATATGTCTCTCCTTATGCCAATACCATGCTGTTTTCACCACCGTAGCTTTATAGTATGTTTTGAAGTCAGGTAGTGTGATTCCTCCAATTTCGTTTTTCTTTTTCAGTATGTCTTTGGCTATTCGGGGTCTCTTTCCTTTCCAAATAAATTTCATAGTTAGTTTTTCTAGTTCCTTAAAGAAGGCTGCATTGATTTTTATTGGGATTGCATTGAATGTGTAGATCAATTTTGGTAGGATAGACATCTTAATAATGTTCAGTCTTCCTATCCATGAACAAGGAATAGTCTTCCATTTATTTAGGTCTTCTTTGATTTCCTTGAACAATCTTGTATAGTTCTCAGTGTATAAGTTCTTTACCTCTTTAGTTAAATTTATTCCTAAGTATTTGATTTTTTTATTTACTATTGTGAATGGTATTTGTTTCTTGATTTCCTCCTGATCTTGCTCATTATTGGTGTACAGAAATGCTACTGATTTTTGCGCATTGATCTTATAACCTGCGACTTTACTAAACTCATTTATGAGTTCTAGAATCTTCGTTGTAGATCTCTCAGGGTTTTCTATGTATAGGATCATGTCATCTGCAAATAATGAAATTTTGACTTCTTCCTTTCCAATTTGAATGCCTTTTATTTCTGGTTCTTGCCTCAGTGCTCGAGCAAGTACTTCTAAGACAATGTTAAATAGGAGCGGCAACAGTGGGCATCCTTGTCTTGTTCCTGAGTTTAGAGGGAAGGAGTCTAGGATTTCTCCATTGTAAACAATATTGGCTTTAGGTTTTTCATATATACTCTTTATCATGTTCAAAAAATTTCCTTGTATTCCAATCATTTGGAGTGTTTTTATCAAGAAAGGGTGCTGTATTTTGTCAAATGCTTTTTCTGCATCAATAGATATAATCATGTGATTTTTTTCCTTCAATCTGTTTATATAGTGTATTACGTTGATTGATTTTCTTATGTTGAACCATCCTTGCATACCTGGGATGAATCCCACTTGGTCGTGGTGTATAATTCGTTTAATGTGTTGTTGAATACGATTAGCAAGTATTTTGTTAAGTATTTTTGCGTCTAGGTTCATTAGAGAAATTGGTCTGTAATTTTCCTTTCTTGTGATGTCTTTGTTTGGCTTTGGTACTAGGGTAATGTTGGCATCATAGAAGGAGTTGGGTAATGTTCTTTCTGTTTCGATGGTTTGGAATAGTTTCAGCAGGATTGGTGTCAGTTCTTTCCGGAATGTTTTATAGAATTCACCTGTGAAGCCATCTGGCCCTGGGCTCTTCTTAGTTGGGAGATTTTTAATAACTGATTCTATCTCTCTGCTTGTGATTGGTTTGTTAAGATCATCAATTTCTTCTTTTGTCAATATGGGCTGTTTATGTGTTTCTAGGAATTTGTCCATTTCCTCTAGATTGTCATTTTTGTTGGAATATAGTTTTTCAAAATATCCTCTTATGATAGTCTTTATTTCTGTGGGGTCAGTGGTGATATCGCCTTTCTCATTTCTTATTTTGTGTATTTGCATCTTCTCTCTTTTTTTCTTTGTTAGTGTTGCTAAAGGTTTGTCAATTTTGTTAATCTTCTCAAAAAACCAGCTCTTGGTCTTGTTTATCTGTTCAAGTGCTTTCTTATTTTCTATTTCATTTAGTTCTGCTCTTATCTTTGTTATTTCCTTCCTTCTTCTTCCTGTTGGGTTACTTTGTTGTTGTTTTTCTAATTCCTTCAAATGTGCAGTTAGTTCTTCAATTTTTGCTCTTTCTTCTTTTTTGATATATGAATTTATGGCTATAAACTTCCCTCTCAGTACTGCTTTTGCTGCATCCCATAAATTTTGGTATGTTGTGTTATCATTATCATTTGTTTCAAGGTAGTCATTGATTTCTTTTGAGATTTCCTCTTTGACCCACTGTTTTTCTAAGAGTGTGTTGTTTAATTTCCAAATCGTGGTGTGAAATCTGGGCTTCTTTCCCTTGCAAATCTCCAGCTTGACTCCACTGTGGTCAGAGATAATGTTTTGTATGATTTCAATCTTTCTGAATTCGTTCAGCCTTTCTTTGTGGCCTAGCATATGATCTATCTTGGAGAATGATCCATGTGCGCTTGAGAAAAATGTATATCCTGCTGTGTTTGGGTGTAGCGATCTATATATGTCTATTAGATCGAGCTCCTCTAATATACTATTCAGATGTTTTGTTTCTTTGGTGATTCTCTTTTGAGATGTTCTGTCCAGAGTTGATAGTGGTGTATTAAAATCCCCCACTATAATTGTAGATGTATCTATTCTTTCACTTAGTTTTTCCAGCGTTTGCCTGACGTATTTAGAGGCACCCTTGTTAGGGGCATAGATATTTATGATTGTTCGATCTTCTTGACAGATTTTCCCTTTGACTAAAATGTAGTATCCTTCTTTGTCTCTCACAATTGTTTCACATTTAAAGTCTATTTTGTCTGATATTAATATAGCTACTCCTGCCTTTTTTTGGTTATTGTTAGCTTGTATGATTGTTTTCCAGCCTTTCACTTTCAATCTCCATGCGTCTCTGGGTCTAAGATGTGTCTCTTGTAGACAGCATACGGATGGGTCATATTTCCTTATCCAGTGTCCCAGTCTGAATCTTTTGATAGGTGAGTTTAATCCATTGACATTCAGTGTTATTACTATCAAGGAATTATTTGTGTTAGCCATATTTTGATTGGATTTGTGTTTGTCATATTTTGTTTGTATATTTTTTTTTGTCTTTTTTGTTGTTGTTGTTGGTCTTATACTCTCCTCCAACTTTGCCTTTCCTGTTTTTTCCTTTCTTCCTGCAGAACTCCCTTTAGAATTTCTTGAAGGGGAGGTTTCTTGTTGGTATACTCTTTCAGTTTCTGTTTGTCTGCGAATATTTTGAACTCTCCATCATGTTTGAATGCTAGTTTAGCTGGGTAGAGTATTCTTGGTTGGAAATTTTTTTCCTTTAGTACCTTGACTATATCATACCACTGTCTTCTTGCCTCCATGGTTTCAGAAGAGAAATCAGCACTTAATCTAATTGAGCTTCCCTTGTATGTGATGGTTTTCTTTTCTCTTGCTGCTTTTAGGATCTTCTCTTTGTCTTGAGCATTGGATAATTTGACAAGTATATGTCTTGGGGTGGGCCTGTTGGGGTTTATGACTTGTGGAGTGTGCTGTGCTTCTTGGATATGTACATCTGTCTCTTTCAGTAGATTTGGGAAGTTTTCAGCCATTATTTCCTGCAACACTCTTTCTGACCCCTTTCCCTTCTCTTCACCTTCTGGAATGCCTATAATACGTATGTTTGAGCGTTTTGCATTGTCATTCAGGTCCCTAAATCCTAATTGGATTTTTTCTATCTTCTTATTGACCCCTTCTACTATCTGTTTGATTTCTGATGTACTGTCTTCCACATCACTAATTCTCTGCTCTGTCTCTTCTAGTCTGCTGATATTTGCTGCAAGTGTATTTTTGATTTCTTGAACTGTGGTGTTCATTCCCATCATATCTGTTACGTTTTTGCGTATGTCTGCAATTTCCCCTCCAAGTGATGTCTTCATGTTGTTAACCTCTTTCATTACTGCATCAAATTTGTCGGTGATAAATGTTCTGAGATCTTTCATTGCTTGTGCCAAGTTTTGCTCCCCTTCGTGATTATTGGTTTGTTGATTGGATTCAGCCATGTTTTCCTGATTATTGGTTTGGTTCGTAGATTTTTGTTGCTTTCTGGTCATCTCTTTATTTTGACGAATTTAATCAGTTCCTTAGCTTCTTTGTCTGCTCTTGGAGGTTAATTAGTTGTTATTTTTGCACAGGTGTTATATCTTCTCTTTGTCACTTTTTTCTTCTTATTCTAGTTACTTGTTGTTGGTTAAGTTCACTTTAGAGGAAAGTATTAGTGTGGGGAAAGGCAATTGTGTAAGCAAGGGAAAAGTGTAAAGTTGTATTGGTGATGTATGTTAATAAAGCAGGAATATGAGATCTGGAAGGATGGAGGTTAGATTCATGTAGATTGTATAGAGTTATAGCTGTAGGTAGAGTACCTTTTATGAAGTTGATGACTGAATTTGGGAGGAATATGGTATGAACTACACAGCTATTGTTTTCATGAGAGAGGGAAAAAGAAAAGAAAGGTAATAGTTTCAAGAGTGGATAATAGACAGAAAACAGAACAAAGGTATTAGAAATTAAGAGTTAGACACTTTGTGGATCAAAGAACGGGAGGTGGGGGGTGGAATATAGGAGAGACAGTAGATGATAGTGGATATCAAGATGCAGGGGAAGGGGGATAGTGTAGGTAGCCTAAATCAGTTCACACAGAAATGAGGCAGTGGAGGATGGGAAAACCCAGCAAATGTGAGGTGTTCCCTGTAGCACCTATTGTATACTTGAATTAAAGTAAAAATAAGTGGAAGATGAGGGATAAGAGGGAAAGAGAAAACCGAAAAAAAAAAAACTAATTATAATAAAGAAAAAAGAAAGGCAAGAAGAAAGGAAGAAACAAAAAGAGGATGGGCAAACGGTGGGGAACGGATAGGGAGAAGAGAGATACAGGTACACACGTGTCACAATTGCAACACTATCTAAAACAACATCTTCCCCCCGCTTTGCCCTAAAACCCCCCCGTCTGTCTGCCCAAATGGGTCTGCAAGCACCTCCCTTCCCACAAACCCCCAATAGGCCGCCCAGGGCCCACGAACTCCCCAGTACTGCAGATGCTCAAAAAAAAAAAAAAAATTAAGTAAAATTAAAAAAAACAAAAACAAAAACAAAAAACGAACAAACAAACAAACAAACAAACAAAAAAAAACAGAAACCCCTCCGCAGGCCCGGCTCCGCCCGCCGCGGAGGCTTGGACCGGCTCTGCCCGGCTCCTCACACCGCCTTGGCCTGGCCTGACTCCGCCCAGCTCCGCTCGCTACAGCGGCCCAGCCGGCTCCGGCGTCCACCTCCCGCCACCGCGCCCTGGACCGGCCCCGCCCGGCTCCAAACGCTACCGCGGCCCACAGCCGGGGCCTGCCCGGCCCCGCCCGGCTCCAAGCGCTACCGCGGCCCGCAGCCGGGGCCTGCACCGGCCCCGCCCGGCTCCAAGCGCTACCGCGGCCCGCAGCCGGGGCCTGCACCGGCCCCGCCCGGCTCCAAGCGCTACCGCGGCCCGCAGCCGGGGCCTGCACCGGCCCCGCCCGGCTCCAAACGCTACCGCGGCCCGCAGCCGGGGCCTGAACCGGCCCCGCCCGGCTCCAAACGCTACCGCGGCCCGGCTCGGCCTGGCTCGGCCCCGCCCGGCCCCGCTCACCGCCGGCGCAGCGCAGCCCAGCTCCGGCGTCCGCCGCTGCGGCCCGGCCTGGCTCAGCCCCACCGAGCGGGGCTAGATGCCTCGTCTCCGCCTACCCAAGAAGGGAATCCTCTACAGGTAGCTGGGATCTCCGTGTATATTTCACAGACGAATCCTCTCTGTTACCTTCCCTCCAAATCGATGTCCAGACACCTCCGGACCAGCAAAAATCCCGAAACAATCCGGTCCCAAAGAGTCTCCAACGCCGCCCAGCCGATTCCCTGCAGAAGACTCTAACAGGGATGTTCACTCAGCCGCCATCTTGCCCCCTCTCGTACAGTAACTTTAAATACTATTTTCCTTCCTCATCTCTTAAAATTCTTTGTCCCCATCATGACAATTGTAATATATTTTCTTCTATTCTAATTTGGTCAGTGAGTTTTCTAAAGTCAGGTTCAATTTCTACTTGATTTAGCAATCCCCACAAGTGCATCTAGAATGTTACATTAGGTAGCATAGGTGTTCAATAACTGAACACAATCATTTCAAACCCCTATCATTGATTAGAGGCATTTAATAAATGCCCATTCTGAATTTTTAAAAACTTTTCCTTAGCTGTCTAAAGCAATTTATTAGTCATCATTATGTTAAGAGAATCTATGAAATATTAGTTTCTATCCACGTTTCAAAAATTTATACTGTGATAATTCTCATTGCTTATGACCTCTGCTTCTGGAATGAATTAAATAATTTGATTAATTATTTCAGTTTTAATTTGAAATAAGACAATATAAGAGTGAAACAAATCTCTGTTTCCAATGTTTCAGAATAAAATATTGTTTTTCTAGGAGCATGGTACCATAGTATAGTAAGATATATTGCATGCCTAGTCTCTTCTTCCTTGAGATGTCCTTATCTTCTGGCTCATTCCCACAATATTACAGCTGATTACACATGTATTTGTTGGATATACTATTAATGATGATTTTACTCATATAGAACTTGTTATATTTTAATCTATATTCTCTCGATTAAGTAACTAATGATTTAATTGTGAAGTTCTGTTTTCAATATTATAGAGGTTTTATGTTATCTGTGGGAAAGGACATAAGTGTGGAAGCAATATGCAGACACCCAAGGGCCAAAGGAATAAGAGTCTGTCTTAAGGGAATCCCATCCCTTGGCTTGAATTTTTATGAATTGAAGGCATAACTCCTTATACTTACTCTCAACCAAAATCTATAGTTTATCAGTTCCCTCACAAGACTCATCACAAAACATTTGCAATAAGATGCAAGATGGCAGAATAGAAAATGACAGGCTGCTACTCCAAAAACTGCAGGAAGGTAGGCACTTTTACCTAGTAGAAGGAAAGTCATGGAATCATGGGAACAATTGGAGATTAAACTAGCAAGTGGGCCCAGATGGCCAGGCTAAAGGGAAGGTGAAGAACATAGGTGACTCAAACCAGCAGACAGATGGCTCATAATGCCAAGGAAGCTAGAGGTTTACTGGCTGGAAGACCAGTGCTCAGCAAATCAAAGAGTGAAGGAAGCCCTCAGGCAGCCAAGGAAGCATCCGGTTACACAGCAGTCTCCTGAAGTGGGGGAGCTGCCAGGCAAAGAGTTTGGGACCAGCAGTCAGCCAACTCGGGGAGGGATGTAGGAGGTAGGATAGGCAGTCCAGAGGGGGGCAAAAGGAGGAAAGACACAACCTGGCCAGAGCCGAATGGCTCCAGGGAGAGGGAAAGGTTGTCATACCTATCCGTCCTGGAAGAGAGAGAAACTGGGTGAGTGAGAGGGTGGACTGACAGGCACCTAACAGTCCTGGAGAGAGTGAAGCCAGGGATGGCAACCAACAAACCAACAGAAGTCAAACTAGCCTGAGGGAAAATCACAGCACACACCAAACTGTATAAATCTTAATAGGCCTGCCTCAAGACATGTATTTGTCAAATTGCCCAATGCTCAAGACAAAGATAGAATATTGAAAGCAGCAAGAGAAAGGAGATCCATCACATACAATGGAAGCTTGATGAGATTAAGTGTTGATTTCTCATCTAAAACCATGGAAGCATGAAATGGTATGGCATAGTTAAAGTCCTAAAAGAAAAAGCTTCTAGCCAACAGTTCTCTATTTTGCAAAGTGGGCATTCAAAAATGAGAGATATTTCCAAATATTCACAGATAAAAAATAAGAGAGCTTGTCTATAAGAAATACGCCCTTCAAACAATACTAAAGGGTGCTCAGCTGGTTGAATGGGAAAAGAAAAAGAGGAGATAGAGAGTTGATGAGAGTGTAAGAACAAACCAAAAGATAAAAAGAGAAATAAAAGCATCACATGGCATACATAAAATTAATGAAATATGGTGAATGTAAGTAATTCCTTGGCAGTAGTGACTTTTAATATAATGATTAAACTCTCCAATAAAGAGCCACAGATTGGCAGAATGGATAAGGAAATAGGCCCCATCTATATGCTGTTTATAAGAAACCCATCTTAGACTCAAGGACTTGAGGGGGCAGAAAGTGAATGGTTAGAAAACAATTTTAAAAGCAAACAATAACCAAAAAAGGGTGAGAGTAGCTATATTAATACCAGACATAATAGACTTTAAATGCAAGACTATTGTAAGAAAAAAGGACACTATATGTTAATAAAAGGGGTGCTCTATCAAGAAGAAAAAAGAATCACAAACATTTATGCACCTAATGAGGGCACCTTAAAAGACATGAGGCAAACATTGATAAAAGCAAGTGGAGAAATACATGCCTCTACAATTACAGTGTGGATCTTTAATACACCATTAATACCATTAGACAGACCATCTCAACAGAGGATCAGTAAGAAACAGAGACCTTGAATATTACATTAGAGGAGCTGGACCTAATAGACATATACAGAACATTACACCCCAATACAGTTGGACAGACATTCTTCTTGAGTGTACATGGATCATTGTTCAGGATAAACCCCATGTTTGGCCATAGAACAACATTCAGTGTATTCAGAAAGATTTAAATTATACAAATAACTTCTCTGACCTCAAGGGAATGAATCAGTAAGGGGCAGAGAAGCAGATTAGTCACAAAGATAGGGAAGTAAAAAACACACTCTTCAACAATCTGTTGGAAAAGGACGAAACTGCAAAAGAAATAAGAAACCATCTTGTGATGATTGAAAATTACAACACAAAGTATCAAAACCTGAGGGATGCAGCACGAGCTGTACAGAGAGGAAAATTCATAGACATAGATGCCTATATTAAAAAAGACCAAAGAGATAAAATGAAAGTCCTAACTGCACACTTGGAGGAATTAGAAAAGAATAAAAACTAACTGCAAAGCAAGTAGAAAGAAGGATATAACATAGATTAGTGCAGAGCTAAATGAAATAGAAAAGAAAGTGCTAGAAAAAATAAGCAAAACCAAAAGCTGGTTCATCGAGAAGATTAATAAAGTGGACAAACCCTTAGCTGGACTAGCAAAGAAAGAAAAGGAGAGATGTAGATAAATAAAATAAGAAATGAGGAAGGGGATATGATCACCAACCCCATAGAAATAGAGTATCATAAGAGGATACCTTCAAAAATTGTATGCCAATAACATGGATAATTTTGAGGAAAGGAAAAACTTCCTGGACACACACAAGCAGCCTACATTGACAAAAGGAGAAATTGATGAACTCAACAAACCGATCACAAGTAACAAGATAGAATCAGTCATGAAAAACCACTCAATAAGAAGAAGAGTCTAGGACCCCATGGGTTCACAGGTGAATTATACCAAACATCAGTAAAGAACTAACACCAAAAAAAGACATGGAGGTAACATTGCCTAACTCAATCTAGGATGTCAACATCACCCTAATAACAAGCCAAACAAAGATGCCAAGAGAAAGGAAAACTATAGACCAGTCTCTCCAATGAGTTTAGATGCTAATGTCCTCAACAAAATACTTGCTAAACATATTTAACTGCACATCAAGTGAATTATACTATATGACATAGTGGATTTCATCCCTGGTAATGTAAGGATGTCTCAACATAAGAATCAATCAATGGAATACACCATATAAACAGACTGAAAAAAAAATCACATGATCATCTTAAAAGATGCAGAAAAAGCATTTCACAAAATAAAGAATCTTTTTATGATAAAAACAGAATGAAAGGTACGAACAGAAGGAAGCTTTCTTAACACAATAAAGGGTATATATATATATATATATATAAGACATCTAACATCATATTCAAAGGTGAAC
This sequence comes from Dasypus novemcinctus, assembly GCF_030445035.2. Classification (NCBI taxonomy): domain Eukaryota; kingdom Metazoa; phylum Chordata; class Mammalia; order Cingulata; family Dasypodidae; genus Dasypus; species Dasypus novemcinctus. The sequence continues at coordinate 15,165,132 of NC_080702.1, read as the reverse complement.
TCCTAAAATCTTTCCCTCTAACATCTGGAAAAAAAAATAAGGATGCACACTGTCACTGCTCTTATTTAACACTGTTAGAAATACTTGCTCAAGCACTTAGGTAAGAAAAATATGTAAAAGTCATCCAAACAGGAAAGGAAGAAGTAAAAATTTCCCTATTTACAAATGTCATGATTGTTTATATTGAAAGCCCAGGGAAATCTACAATAAATGAGTTCAGTAAAGTAGCAGGTTATATGATTAATGTAGTAAGTAGCATTTTCACACACCAATAACGAGCAATCTGAGGAGGAAATTTTTAAAAATCTCATTTATAATAGCAATTAAAAGAATCAAATAAATAGGGATAAATTTATCTAAAGATGTAACAGACTTATATGCAGAAAACTACACAGCACTGTTAAAGGAAATCAAAGAAGGCATTTAAAAAAATGGAAGAATATTCCCTGTTCCTGGAGAGGAAGACTAAACATCATTAAGATGTCTATCTTATGCAAAATGATTTACAGATTAAACACTATTGCAGTAAAATTTACCACAGAGTTTTTTAACTGAATTGGGAAAGCAAACTTTGAAATTTATTTGGAAAGGCAAGGGGATCCAAATAACCAAAGACATATTGAAAAAAAATAAAATAAAATCAGAGGAATCACTTTAAAACATACTAACAGGCAACAGAGGTCAAAACTGCACAGCATTGACACAAGGATAGTCATACTGACCAATGGCATCTAATTGAGAGTTCTGATATAGATCCTCACATACACTGTCAGCTGATATTGGACAAGCCGAGCAAGCATACTAAACTAGGTAAGAATGGCCTCTTTGACAAATGCAGCTGGGAGAACTGGATATCCAGAACCAAAAGATTGAGAAAGGAACACCATCTCACAATTCATACAATAATTAACTCAAGTTGAATAAAAGATTGAAATATAAGAATGAGAACATAAATCTCTTGAAAGATAATGTAGGGAATCATCTACAAGATCAAATTTAGGAAATGGTTTCATGAACTTTATACACAAAGCATTATCAATAAATGAAAAAAAAATTGGACTTCTTTAAAATTAAATGTTTTGCACCTCTAAGTAGTTTGTCAAGAAAGTGAAAAGGCAGCATACTCCATGGAAGAAAATATTTGGTAACCATATATCTGATGGAGGTCTAATATCAGCATATATAAAAAACCCTACACCTCAAAAATAAAAAGACAGAAAAGCTATTTAAAAATAGGTAAGTGATTTGAATACACACTTCTAAAGAAGAAATTATAATTGCTAAAAGCACATAAAAAGATGCTCAAAATCACTAGCTATTAGGGAAATGAAAATAAAAACTACAAGGAGATATCATCTTACACCCATTAGACTGGTGGTTATTTAAAAAAACGGAGAACTACAAGTGTTGGGGAAGGTGTTGAGGAATGAGAACAGTTATCCACTTCTAGTGGAAATGTAGAATGTTGCAGCCATCATGGAGGACAGTTTGGCAGTTCCACAGGAAAAATACTATAGAACTGCCATATGATCCAGTATCCCACTGCTGGGTATATACCCAAAAGAATTAAAGCAGGAACAAGAAGAGTTAAAGGCACACCAATGTTCAAAGCAGCATTATTCACTTTTGCCAAAAGTTGGAAACTAACACAAATGTCAATCAACAGATGAAGGGATTAGCAAATATTGGTATATACATACAGTGGTATATTACTCAGCTGTAAGAAGGAATGCAGTGTTAACACACAGAATTACATGGATGAATCTTGAAGACCTTATAATGAGTGAAACAAGCCAGTCACTGAAAGACAAATATTACATGACATCACTGATATGAATTAAGGCATTTGAGCTGACTCACAGAGATAGAGTCTGGAAAATAGGTATCAGGAGATAGAAAGGGAGAATAAGTTTGTGAGCCAATGCCCAGATGGGCAAAATTTATGGTAATGTGGAAAGCTATTGTGCAGTGGATGGGCATGAAAGTGGTATAGTGGTACAGTGATATTGGGTAGGGAGGTGCTAGAGTTTGAGGGAGTTACTGTGGGAAGGTGGGTTGGGTTGTCCATCAAACTGAGAGGAGAGTTAGGGGAGGGAACAGGTGATCTCTGGGGATTTGTGGGTATATGGTTGAAACTACATTGGGAATATTCTTTTGGGAAATATTGCAGGGAAGGATTACTGGTTTAGGTTGGGGATGTGTGTGGCATGCAGGACTGGGCACCCCTGGGGCAGGCTATTAGGGAGTATGTGAAAGTTTACCGTGTCAGAGTTTGCTGTATCTCTGTGTGGAGGCCCACAGAGTGAGTGGGAATTTGTTGGATTCCCATTCTGAGGAGTCCTTCTATGTTCTCAAATAATGGGGCTGGATTTTAATAGGAGCATAGGCAGTGCCTACTGGGGAAAGATGGGCCAGTAGGTCAAGCCCTCAAAGTTGTTGCAAGTAGTAATGAAGTTGGTGGTTGTCATGGGTTTTGAGGGGAGGGAGAGGAAGAAATAATTGTATGGGAACATGTGGACTTGAGTGTTGACGGAATTGTTCAACATGATCTCACAATGATGGATACAGGCCATGTTAGGTGGAGTGAACCTCATCATCCCAGGGTCCACAGATGGAGGAATAAAATATGACTAGAGTGGACTTACTGATATTCTACTATAGAACTATTGTGACTCTAACAATGAAAGAAATTGTATCATTGATGTGGAGACAGTGGTCACAGTAGTTGCTGAGGGCAGGGAGAGGGAAGAAGAGAAATGATATGCAGACATTATCAGGACTTGGTGTTTCCTAAATGATAGTACAGGGACAGATATTGGACATTATATATCCTGCCATAACCCACTGAATGGACTGGGGGAGAGTGTCAACTGCAATGTAAATTATAATCCATGCAGTACAACAGTGCTCCAAAATGTACTCACCAAATGCAATGTGTTGGAAACTGAGGCACAGTGGCCTCTCAAGGAGAGACGTGCTGTCTCCATGTTGGTGCTGTCTCCATGACTATGCTTGCAACCTAAGGAATGCGGCGATTGGGAGTTCCCCCTGCAAATGGGTTGAAGCTGTTAAAGGCTGAAAGAAAAGATGAGCTCATACCTTTTGTACTGTATAGAACACTTAGACTTTGTACCTTGAGATAAGATTTTTTTAAATTCCTTAGACTATGGGTAATGCTGATAGTTAATACTGTTGCTCCTTAATGTCACGTACGCTTTGTTAATGCTAATGTTTATGCTTAATGTCACATAGGCTAGTGTTTGTGTGTATAAGCATGTACAGTCGGGCATATAAGAGCCCCTTGTAATCAATAAAGTTGTCTGAGGAGTCATTACTCGCAAACCCGCTGATCCCAGCTCTCCTTCTTTCTCCCTGTTTCTTTCTCCCTTTTCTCTTTTTTTCATTCCCGATACCCTTCAGGTCCAAATCTCCAACAGCAATGAATATGCCACAACAATGAAAGAGGTAGTTGATGTGGGAGGAGTGTGGGAGTAGGGTGTGGGATGTAGGGGAACCTCATATTTTTTAATGTAAAAGTTTTTGTGATCTCTGTTTTTTTAAAAAAAGATAGTGAAAAAATTAAATTTAAAAAATTATAAAAGTGCATGTTCCAAAATGTAAACCATAATAGAATCATTGACCACGGTTCAAACAATGTTTCAATATTTGTACATAAGTTGTAACAAATGTACCACCCCCCTGTAAAATGTTATTAATAGGGGAAAGGGGAAAACAGCTGTAAGTGAATCCCCTACAATCTGTATGTGACTTTTCTGTAACCTAAATGTTCTTTGAAGACCATATGAAAAAAATAAGACGGCAGGGGAATAAACAGAAAAAACTGTTACCGCACATACAAAACAACATATCTTAGAGTGATGAAAGACATAATGTCAAGAAGTTATTTTAATTTTATGTTTTTATTTATTTTTATTAGTCAGTAATGTTTTTAAAAATTATTTGCATTTTATTTGTTATTTTTAAAACTATCATAATTCTTTTTTGTGTTAATTTCATTTGGTTATTTTGCTGGCTTCATTTTTTTAAGATTTATTTTATTCCATTATTTATTCCTCTCCCCTTGTTGTTTCTGTGCTTGGGATTTGCTCTCTCTGTCCATTTGCTGTGTGCTCTCTGTATTTGCTAGTCTGCTCTTTAGGAGGCACTGGAAAGTGATCATGGAACTTCTGATGTGGGAAAGAGGCATTCAATTACTTGAGCCACCTCAGTTACCTGGTTTGTTGTGTATCTCATTATCTTTCCTCTGGGTCTCTTTGTTGCATCTTCTTCCTGCATTAGCTCACCATGCCTGCCTGTCATGCCAGTTTGCCATGGAGGCCATAGGAACCAAACCTGGGACCTCCCATGTCATAGATGGAAGCTCAATCCCTTGAGGCAAATCTTCTTCCCTGCTGCCTTCATATTTGAAGAAGTTTTTGGATCACAGAGGAGTTACAAATGTTGCAGGGGAGGATCATTATTGTAAGTTGTCAATGACAGGGGATGCATGGGAAGATGGTCACCTGGGGCATACTTATAAGGCATATGAATGTGTTCAAGTGTTCATGGAGCATTGTCACGATGGGTGGAGATTTGCATAGTAAAAATATTGATTTCTCACCCTGGGGAACTCTGCCACATTCTTTAATTGGACAGCAGGAATCCCATGAATCCAGGAGCAGTAACTATTGAAGGAGGATGGACCATTGATAGGCTCTTGATATTGATGACTCTACTTATGAACCTTTACTTTTGAAATTGAAATTATGCCTAGTATCATTGGGTGTCTAAGAGTTACCTCCTGAGATTCTCCTTGTTGCTCAAATATGGCCACTCTATAAGCCAAACTCAGCATATAAATGCATTACATTTCCCCTGATGTGGGACATGACTTCTGGGGATGAGCCTCCCTGTCTCCTGCAAGCTCCATGATGTTAACACAAAGGGACTCAGGTATATGCTGCACAAAAAATAGATTTGTGCCACATGTGAGGAAGCTTGGGCATAAGAATCCCCCAAATTTTAACTCTGTTACTATCAAGTTTGCAATACTTTTTCCTCAGCAGAAGGATTTACCTATATTACAGTCATCAGGTAATTATAATGACATGTGCCCCAGAAATATAAATTAATACCCTCTTGAAGGCTGTCTTGCAGTACAAGATCTTTAAGAGGTTGTTGATGTGGGAGGAGTAGGGTATATGGGGACCTCATATTTTTTGAATGAGGAAAGAAAGAAGAGAGAGAGAGAAAAGAAAAGAAAAGAAAAGAAAAGAAAAGAAAAGAAATTTATTTTGGAATAAAGCTGATACAGGATGTTAGAAATTTGAGGTACCCACTGAGAAATATATCCCAATAGGGACACCTTTCACTTTAAAAGATGGGAAAAATCAATCCCATGACCAAAAATTTTTGAGGATTTTTTTCTTTAAGTTTCATCTTTCTGGTGTGGCAAATGGGATTGCTAAAAATTAAGATGATAGGTAGAAATAGTAAGAACAAACAGCTCCAAGGATGGGGAGATGTTAATCTATATGACAAAATAGCAAGTGAGAGCAAATGAAATCAAATTATGATTCACTTTCAGAATACACTGAGTTTTCAGTTGTTTTTGGAAAAACATCAATCCATACTCCTACTGAATAAAAAATCAATTCTTGATGAATGGCTGATTGAAATTTTAAAAACTAATAATGAAATATTTATTAGAAAACAAAGGAGAACATTTTTGTGGTCTTAGAGCAAGAAAATATTTACACAGGAACAAATCAATTAGAGGGGTAAAGGCAGATTAGATTGTGGTTGAATTAAGAGTTAATCAGAGAGAGAGAAAGAGATGTGGGGACAGGGACGTTAAGCACTTGTTTTCAGAATTCATAAAGAATGTTTACAAACCGATAAGAGAATGACAGACAATTTAATCAAGAAAAAATGAACAGAGTAAATGAACAGGTGTTTCCCAAAACGAGTCAGAAAATGGCTGATAAACATGTGAAAACATGTTCAACTCCTTTAGTGAACCATTACCTCTTAGCATGACACAACAACCAGAAGGCTAAAACGAAAATGGAAAAAAAAATCATATATGAGCAATGATGTGGTTAAATAAGAAATATCATACACTGATAGTTGGTGTGAAAATTCTTACAAAATTATAGTAAAACAGTTTGGCAGCATCATCTGTTGGAAAGGATGTAAACATAATGAATAATTTCAGCAATACACATATATGCAACAAAAATTCATACATTTCACCAAAACACAAATTCTGCCATTTGAATACCTACACTAATGATCATAGCTCCATAGTGAAAATTACATGCACATAAACAATGGAATTATATTAAATATTTGATAATGACACAATGGGATCTTATACAACAATGCTAATGAATGATCCACAATAACTTGTAACTGTACAGATCAAGATACAAACAACATATGGAATGGAAACTCAACATACAAAGGTTTTATTGCTAAATGATTCCATTTAAATAAAGCAAAACACAGAAGGAACTGTTCAATGGTATTAGCGGTCAGACTACTGTTACCAACGTGGATAGTGGCATGGAGGAAACATAAGAGGATACTACAGCATATCAATATTCTGACTTTTGAGTGGTGTGACAGTTTGCAATCATTTCTATGAATCCCAGAAAGAGAAATATTATGTTTGTAAACTATTCTATTTTTCTGGATGTATTACCCTTTGATTATATTAGATTCATTTGAGGGACCCTTAATTAATTTACCTCTTAAGAGTAGGTTTTTGATTTTACCATGTGAGAAAAGCTTGACTCAGGTTGAGACCCTGACTCCTGGTGGGCTGATATAAATTGACACTCAAGAAGAAACACTGGGAAGAGAGAGAGCTCTGTCAAAGTTTATCCTGGGGCCACAGGGAGAGATGAGCATTTCATCTGATAATTTGCAGCTGACCTTGGGAAGAGAGCCATACAGCTGAAACTGATATAGAAGGCCCAGAAATAAATGAGCTCTATGTTGAGAGAGAGAGGAAGCCCTGAGAGACAGGCCTTATGCCAGCCTGCAGCTGAGAGAGATGAAGTCCAGAGGGGAAGACTGGACCCTTGGAGAGATCAGTGACCAGCTTGCTTCAACACTTGGCAACTGACTTTGGTGGGAAATCAACCTTGAGTTGAACTCTTTAGGGCCTTGTGACAGTAAGCTTTTACCCCAAGTAAATACCTTTTACAAAAACCAAAAGATTTCTGGTATTTCGCATTGACACTCCATTGGCAGACTAATACAATTGGTTTGCTCAAGTTTTGGAAGTTCATCGAGTTCTCCATGTAACATCAGTACATACATCTTATACATAGTCTTAAATACATATAAGCAATGTAAAAAGTTGGTAGAAGGTAACTACAGGCGCAACTTAGAGATTTTGTGGGTTTGATTCCAGACCACCACAATAAAATTAATATCACAATACAGTGATCAAACAAATTTTTTGGTTACCCAGGGATTATAAACTATGTTTATCCTGTACTATAGTCTATGAAGTGTGCAATAACCTTATGTCTAAAAAAATGTACATACCTTAATTTAAAAACTCTTTATTGCTAAAACAAATGCTCACCATCATCTGATTCTTCAACAAGTCAATCTTTTTCCTGGTTGAAGGCCTTTCCTATATGTAAATGGCTGCTGAATGTTAATAGTGGAGGTTGCTGAAGTTTGGATTGGCTATAACAATTTATTAAAATAAGACAATTGGACACAGAGAGCAGACAACTGGGGGGAGGGGAGAGAAATAAAAAATAAATCTTAAAAAAAAATTACTTTTGCCACATTGATTGACGTTTTCACAACAGATTTTTCTGTAGTATGCATGCTGTATGATAGCATTTTACATCCAGTAGACATTATTTCAAAATTGGAATCAATCCTTTCAAACCCTGTTGCTACTTTATCAGTGAAGTTGGTATAATCCTCTAAATCTCTTGTTGTCATTTCAGTAATGTTCACAGCATCTTCACCAGAAAATAATTCCATCTCAAGAAACCTCTTTCTTTCCTCACACATAAAAAGCAACTCCTTATCCATTCAAGTTTTAATATGAAATTGCATGTTTAATTCTAGTAATCTTACTATTTCCATATCTGCTGTGACATCCTTCCTTAATATCTTCAATGCCTCAAAGTCATCCATGATGGTTGGATGACTTTTGATGTTGATATTCTGATCTCCTCCCATGATCCATGTTTGTTCTTCGTGGCATTCAAAATAAGTAATCCTTTCCAGAAAGTTTTCAATTTACTTTTCCCTGATCCATATGAGGAATCTGTTTATGGCAGTTATGGCTTACAAAATCTATTTCTTCAATAATAACCCTTGAAAATCAAAATGAACTCCTTGATATATACACTGCAAATGGATGTTTTGGCAAAGTCATGAATTTCATTGCACATGCTCATCAGTGCTCTTGGGTGAGCAGGTGTGTTGTCAATGAGCTGTGATATTTAGAATGGATTTTTTAATTCTGAGCAGTAGTCTCAACAGTGGGCTTAAAATATTCAGTGAATCATGTTATAAACAGATTTGCTGTCAGCCAGGCTTTGTTATTCCATTTATAGAGCACAGGTAGAATAGTTTTAGAATAATTCTTAAGGGCCCTAAGATTTTCAGTGTGGTAAATGGCACTGGCTTCAACTTAAAGTCAGCAGCTGTATTTTCACCTAATATTAGAGTCAGCCTGTGCTTTCAAGCATTAAGTCAAATCAAGTTGCCTTCTCTTCTTCAGCAATGAAAGTCCTACATGGAAATTTCTTCCAATAGAAGGTTGTTTCCTCTACATAAAAAATCCTTCAATCTGCACTTAGCTACATATTCTGGATAACTGGCTGCAGCATTTATTTCAGCACCTGCTGCTTCACATTGCACTTTTATGTTTTGGAAGTGACTTATTTCCTTAGATCTCATGCAGTGACCTATGCTAACTTAAGTTTTTCTTTTTCAGCTTCTGTGTTCCTTTCAGCCTCCATAGAATTGCAGAGAGCTGGTCCTTGCTCCAGATTAGACTTTGGCTTCAATGGAATGTTGTGATTGGTTTGATCACTATAATTTTCTTTACATCAGCAATATGGGTTTTACGTTTTCTTATCATTTGGGTGCCTATTGGTGTAGTACTTTTAATTTCCTTCAAGAACTTTTCCTTTACTTTCACCACTTGGCTAACTTGGCACAAGAGGCCAAACTTTTGGCCTTACTCGGCTTTCAACATGCCTTCCTCATTAAGCTTAATAATTTCAAGGCTTGATTTAAAGTAAGAGATGTGCAATTCTTCATTTGACCACATAGAGGTCATTACAGGGTTACTAATTGGCCCGATTTCAATATAGTTGTATCGGGGAACAGTTGTCCAGTGGAGCAGTCAGATCATGCATTTATAAAATTTGCCATCTTATGTGATCATGTTGTTCCCCAAAACAATTACAACAGTGGTGCCAAAAAACACAGATAACCTAACATACATAATAATAAAGTAAACATTTGAAATATTAGTATAATTAGCAAAGTATGACACAGAGACAGAAACAAGTACATGCTTTTGGAAAAATGGTGCTGATGGACTTGCTGCTAACCTTCTATTTGTGAAAAAATGCAATATCTGCAAAATGCAATGAGGCAAAGTACAATAAAACAAATTTAACTTGTAGATTAGTGGGCCCTTGTCTTCATATTTTCAGTAATGCAGTTGAACATATTGGATAACTTTACCCTCTGATTAATTTTGAAAAATATGCTTTAATGTCTAGGTTATAAACTAAGAGAAACGGAGTGAGTATACAACTTCCAAAGAAAAGAGGCAATATCCAGAATTTAAAAAATAGAAGATACAAAAAATAAAAACTAAGTGCGATGTAATGAAGATCATGCATCAAGTTGGTACATACAATCCCAAATATATGCATCATTATATTGATCATAATTATATTATTGCTATTAATATCAAACAATGCATATATTAAATTGGATATTTTTAAAGAGCTATTACTAATACATAGTTAAAGTAGAAAAGTTTTTACCTCATTTTCATTACATTTCATGTCATCATATCATTTTAATCAATTAAACAAGTAGCATAACAGAAAATTAGGAAAATTAAAAAGTTTCTCATTAGTTCAGTTAATTAACTATTTCAGTATATATACATGCACATATTTATAATTTTAACAAAGTAACAAGCCTGGTGCTATAAATCATCAGCTTAAATATATTTCACAGTTAAACAAAATTTGTTATTATTTTAATTCCTCAATTTATACTTTTTCAATATTACTGCATATCAAACATAGTCTAGTTTTATATATATGCACATACATATGTACAAGGTAATGTTAATATATGTATATATGTAAATATAAATTATGTGTCTTGTGGGAGCTAAAATGTGTTTCTCTATATTTTGGCATATTATTCAATGTATATTCATTAGGACAAACTGATGCTGCTGTTTAAAATTTTTATGAATTTACAACTTTACATCTGCTTTATAATGTAAATATATAGAAAGCTATAAGAAAATGTTTCTTAAAGTTGAGGAAACATTATTAGGATACTTCAGAATCCAATAAGTTATTAACTCCACATTATGAACAAAAAATGGACACACGCTTTTCTTCTTTCAAATGGCTATTCCTCTACTGCTCCAAGGTTAACGAAAGTCTCAACTTAAATCTTATGCCCTCAACTTAAAGAAATAAGGGTGCTCTCCCCAAAATTTTTCTTGACAAAATCCCCAGTAGAAATGTTCACATACCAAACAAACAAACAAACAAACAAAACACACACACACACTTCCATCTACAGTACAAAAATCTATTAAATTTTCTACCAGTTAACCAGATTTTTTCAGATTCTCAAACACTCTCTAAAAAAAGCAAAAATATCTTTTTCACATTCTTGTTTGATCTACTTCAGTTCTAAGTGGACATTTCTACACTATAATATTTTAAATATACCAATCTCTTTTTAGCAGCATATTTCAAATGACTACCATCTCTCTAAGTAGAAAAATTATAACTTGTCCCCAATGATTCTACTCTCTGATTCTGAATCTGTATTCAGTTTTCCCAACATGCTACTTCATTATTCCATGGGGATGTTTTCTTTTAAATATTCTGAATCACCACCCACCCCACACACAATCTCTTCCTTTATTATGTAACTTTTGCAACAATTTCATGTGTAGTGAATTTTTGGAAGAATATACTATATCAGGTAAAAACTTACATACTCCAAGATGTACTTTAATAGTAATTGCATAATATTTCAACTGTTATCATTTACTGTTAATTCTTGTGGCAAGTGCAGCTTTCCCTGCACTTGAAGTGTGACTTTTCATAATAGTTCTTATGATAGACTAGAAGATGTGTAAATCAAAAATGAACATTGTGACAGAGGTTGGGGCAAGATGGTGGCTGAGTGAGCTTTCCTGGTAATGTCTCTGCGGGGGGCGGCTGGGCAGCGTTGAAGGCTCTTTGGGACCGCGCTGTTTCGGGGATTTTTGCTGGTTGGAAGGTGTCTGGAGGTCGATTTGGTGGGAAGGTAACAGAGAGGATACGTCTATAATATATAAACGGAGGTCCCAGCTGGGCGCGGAAAGTTCCCTCCTTGGGTGGGCGGAGCCGCGGTATCGGGCGCTGCTGCAGCTCGGGGAGCCGCCGGGGCCAGGGTTTTTTTTTCCTTTTTTTTTGGAGGCTCTGTGGTGCTGAGGAATTTGCGGGTACTGGGTGGACTGGTGAGGGGTTGATGGGACAGGACTCCTTTGCAGATTGATTTGGGGAGACAGACGGTGTTTTGTTGTGAAGGGGGGGACGTTTTGGTTGTGGACAGGGGTGGTAGCCCTTCCGCCTGGAGCCCCATCCCCACAGGTCCGGCTGCCGATCTGCAATGGAATTGGATTTTTTGCAATAAGGGGACACAATTGGGAGATTGTTGTAGGGTACAGTGAGGGAGGGGGACACATCTGGAAGCCGATTGGGGAATATTTTGTGAAGTTTGGGGCTTCCGGTCTTGGAGTCTGTTTTCGGCGTTTCCAGCTGAAGCCCAGCCCACCCGGCGGGGCTTGGGATCTGGGTCATTGAACTGGCTGTGGTGTAGAGGTGCCCTCAAGTGGTCGTTGCGTGAAAGCACAGGGAGGGAGCTGTCCAAAGGCTGAAACCCTGAGGAGTAGGTGAATTGCAGGGTTCAGACATTAAATATAGAGTTTGTGGATCTGGCTTCCCCCATGGGGCTGGCACCCAGCTACAGGGATCCCTGAGGGCTGTGTTGCACTGCGGGGCTCCTAAGCTTCCTGTTGACCAGATTTGAGGTTGCCAGGTCTGGGTCCCCTGGACTCTGGTGGTCCACACCCCAGACTCACACCTCTTGAGTCTTCAGTGTCTCAGACTTGCCACCCCTGAATCCATCATGCCCTGGGGTCTACCTGGGGTCCTTGAGTGCCCTGGACCTTAACGTTTGCATTTTATCTTTATTGGTTCATATTGTTTTGTTTTTATTTTCATTTTATCTTATTTTTTTACTGTTTTTGATGCCCTGATTGCTAATATTGCATTATCCCCTAGTCTTTTCTCCTAGCGTGTCCCCCAAAGTCCTTTTTTTATACAGTTATTTAGGGTTTTTTTCATTGTTGTTTTAGATAGTGTTGCAATTGTGGCTCGTGTATACCTGTATTTCTCTTCCCCCTACCTGTTCCCCACCGTTTGCCCATCCTCTTTTTCTTTCTTCCTTTCTTCTCGTCTTTCTTTTTTTCTTTATTATTATTAGTTTTTCCTTTTCAGTTTTCTCTCTCCCTCTTGTCCCTCATTTTCCACTTATTTTATTTTAATTCAAGTATACAATAGGTGCTACAGGGAACATCTCACATTTGCTGGAATTTCCCATCCTCCACTGCCTCATTTCTGTGTGAACTGATTTAGGCTAACCACACTATCCCCCTTCCCCTGCATCTTGATATCCGCTATCATCTACTATCTCTCCTATATTCCACCCCCCACCTCCCGTTCTTTGATCCACAAAGTGTCTAACTCTTAATTTCTAATACCTTTGTTTTGTTTTCTGTCTGGTATCCACTCTTGAAACTATTACCTTTCTTTTCTTTTTCCCTCTCTCACGAAAACAATAGCTTTGTAGCTCATACCATATTCCTCCCATATTCAGTCATCTACCTCATAATAGGTACTCTACCTACAACTATAAATCTACACAATCTACATGAATCTAACCTCCATCCTCCCAGATCTCATATTCTTGCTTTGTTAACATATATCACCAATACTACTCTACACTTTTTCCTTGCTTACACAACTGCCTTTCCCCGGCACTAATACTTTCCTTTAAAGTGAACTTAACCAGCAACAAGAAATTAGAATAAGAAGAACAAAGTGACAAAAAGAAGATATAACACTTACACAAAAATAACAGCTAATTAATCTCCAAGACTAGACAAAGAAGCTAAGGAACTCATAAAACCCGTCAAGATAAAAGGATGACCAGAAAGCAACAAAAATCGACAAACCAAATCAGTAATCAGGAAAACATGGCTGAATGCAATCAACAAACTAAAAATCAGGAAGGGGAGCAGAACTTCACACAAGCAATGAAAGATCTCAGAACATTTATCACCAACAAATTTGATGAAGTAATGAAAGAGGTTAACAACATGAAAACAACACTGGGAGGGGAAATTGCAGACATACGCAAAAACATAACAGACATGATGGGAATGAACACCACAGTTCAAGAAATCAAAAATAATACACTTGCAGCAAATATCAACAGACTAGAAGAGGCAGAGCAGAGAATTAGTGATGTGGAAGACAGTACATCAGAAATCAAACAGATAGTAGAAGGGGTCGATAAAAAGATAGAAAAAATCCAGCTAGGACTTAGGGACATGAATGACAATGCAAAACGCTCAAATATACATATTATAGGTATTCCAGAAGGAAAAGAGAAGGGAAAGGGGTCAGAAGGAGTGTTGCAGGAAATAATGGCTGAAAACTTCCCAAATCTACTGAAAGAGACAGACGTACATATCCAAGAAGCACAGCGCACTCCACTAGTCATGAACCCCAACAGGCCCACCCCAAGACATATACTCATCAAATTATCCAATGCTCAACACAAAGAGAAAATCCTAAAAGCAGCAAGAGAAAAGAAAACCATCACATACAAGGGAAGCTCCATAAGATTAAGTGCTGATTTCTCATCTGAAACCATGGAGGCAAGGAGGCAGTGGTATGATATAGTCAAGGTACTAAAGGAAAAAAATTTCCAACCAAGAATACTCTATCCAGCTAAACTAACATTCAAACATGATGGAGAGTTCAAAATATTTGCAGATAAACAGAAACTGAAAGAGTATACCAACAAGAAACCTCCCCTTCAAGAAGTTCTAAAGGGAGTTCTGCAGGAAGAAAGGAAAAAACAAAACAGGCAGAGTTGGAGGAGAGTATAAGAGCAAGAAAAAAAGACAAACTAGACGGGGAAAAAAATACAAACAAAATATGACAAGCACAAATCCAATAAAAATATGGCTAACATGAATAATTCCTTGAAAGTAATAACACTGAATGTCAACGGATTAAACTCACCTATCAAAAGATTCAGACTGGGACACTGGATAAGGAAATATGACCCTTCTGTATGCTGTCTACAAGAGACACATCTTAGACCCAGAGACGCATGGAGATTGATAGTGAATGGCTGGAAAACAATCATACAAGCAAACAATAACCAAAAAAAGGCAGGAGTAGCTATATTAATACCAGACAAAATAGACTTTAAATGTGAAACAATTGTGAGAGACAAAGAAGGATACTACATTTTAGTGAAAGGGAAAATCTGTTAAGAAGATCGAACAATCATAAATATTTATGCTCCTAACAAGGGTGCCTCTAAGTACATGAGACAAACACTGGAAAAACTAAGTGAAACAATAGATGCATCTACAATCATAGTGGGGAATTTTAATACACCACTATCTACCTTGGACAGAACATCTCAAAAGAGAATCACTAAAGAAACAAAACATTTGAACAGTATATTATAGGAGCTGGAACTAATAGACATATATAGATCATTACACCCAAACACAGCAGGATATACATTCTTCTCAAGTGCACATGGATCATTCTCCAAGATAGACCATATGCTAGGCCACAAAGAAAGGCTGAATGAATTCAGAAAGATTGAAATCATACAAAACAATATCTCTGACCACAGTGGAGTCAAGCTGGAAATTTGCAAGGGACAGAGGCCCAGGTTTCACACCATGATTTGGAAATTAAACAGCACACTCTTAGAAAAACAGTGGGTCAAAGAGGAAATCTCAAAAGAAATCAATGACTACCTTGAAACAAATGATAATGATAACACAACATACCAAAATTTATGGGATACAGCAAAAGCAGTACTGAGAGGGAAATTTATAGCCATAAATTCATATATCAAAAAAGAAGAAAGAGCAAAAATTGAAGAATTAACTGCACATTTGAAGGAATTAGAAAAACAACAACAAAGTGACCCAACAGGAAGAAACAGGAAGGAAATAACAAAGATAAGAGCAGAACTAAATGAAATAGAAAATAAGAAAGTACTTGAAAAGATAAACAAGACCAAGAGCTGGTTTTTTGAGAAGATCAACAAAATTGACAAACCTTTAGGAGACAAACAAAGAAAAAAAGAGAGAAGATGCAAATACACAAAATAAGAAATGAGAAAGGCGATATCACCACTGACCCCACAGAAATAAAGACTATCATAAGAGGATACTTTGAAAAACTATATTCCAACAAAAATGACAATTTAGAGGAAATGGACAAATTCCTAGAAACACATAAGCAGCCCATGTTGTCTAAAGAAGAAATTGATGATCTCAACAAACCAATCACAAGCAGAGAGATAGAATCAGTCATTAAAAATCTCCCAACTAAGAAGAACCCAGGGCCAGACGGCTTCACAGGTGAATTCTACAAAACATTCCAGAAAGAACTAACAGCAATCCTGCTGAAACTATTCCAAAAAATCGAAACAGATGGAACATTGCCAAACTCCTTCTATGACGCCTACATTACCCTAGTACCAAAGCCAAACAAAGACACCACAAAAAAGGAAAATTGCACATCAATTTCTCTAATGAACCTAGATGCAAAAATACTTAACAAAATACTTGCTAATCGTATTCAACAACACATTAAACGAATTATACACCACGACCAAGTGGGATTTATTCCAGGTATGCAAGGATGGTTCAACATAAGAAAATCAACGTAATACACCATATAAACAGATTGAAGGAAAATAATCACATGATTATATCTATAGATGCAGAAAAAGCATTTGACAAAATACAGCACCCTTTCTTGATAAAAACACTCCAAAAGATTGGAATACAAGGAAATTTTTTGAACATGATAAAGAGTATATATGAAAAACCTACAGCCGACATTGTTTACAATGGAGAAATCCTAAAATCCTTCCCTCTAAACTCAGGAACAAGACAAGGATGCCCATTGTCTCCGCTCCTATTTAACATTGTCTTAGAAGTACTTGCTCGAGCGCTGAGGCAAGAACCAGATATAAAAAGCATTCAAATTGGAAAGGAAGAAGTCAAAATTTCATTATTTGCAGATGACATGATCCTATACATAGAAAACCCTGAGAGATCTACAACAAAGCTTCTAGAACTCATAAATGAGTTTAGTAAAGTTGCAGGTTATAAGATCAATGCGCAAAAATCAGTAGCATTTCTGTACACCAATAATGAGCAAGATCAGGAGGAAATCAAGAAACAAATACCATTCACAATAGAAAATAAAAAAATCAAATACTTAGGAATAAATTTAACTACAGAGGTAAAAAAACTTATACACTGAGAACTATACAAGACTGTTCAAGGAAATTAAAGAAGACCTAAATAAATGGAAGAATATTCCTTCTTCATGGATAGGAAGACTGAATATTATCAAGATGTCTATCCTACCAAAATTGATCTACACATTCAATGCAATCCCAATAAAAATCAACACAGCCTTCTTTAAGGAACTGGAAAAACTATGAAATTTATTTGAAAAGGAAAGAGACCCCGAATAGCCAAAGACATACTGAAAAAGAAAAACGAAATTGGAGGAATCACACTACCTGACTTCAAAACATACTACAAAGCTACAGTAGTGAAAACAGCATGGTATTGGCATAAGGAGAGACACACAGACCAATGGAATCGAATTGAAAGCTCTGATATAGAACCTTGTGGTTGCCTCGGCCAGCGGGGCATGGGACAGGGGCTTGTGGTTGTGTGGAGAATGGTGAGACAGGAGACGCGAGGAATGACAGCGAGACAGGGTGAGGATCAAGCTGTAAAATTTTATTGTGAGAACAAAGCATTCATACTCTTGGGAAGGGGAGGGGTGGTGGGTGAGGGGGTAGGGGCTGGGGATTGGTAGCTGCTGTTGCTAGGGTGGAGGGCAGACTTCAGTTTCACGCCTTGCACCTGTGTATTGCCTTATCAGCCTGGGCAGTGGTGGAACGGAGAACAAAGGAGTGGGGAGGAAGAATAAGGAAGTGGGCTCCGCTCTGGCGGCCATGCTGCTGGCATTGCAGAACTCAGTGTATACTCGTATTGACTGCTCCCAACATCTCCTCCCTTTTTCTTTTATTTGCACTGTTTTTCTCGTATGGCTAGCTGAGGGAAGTAGAGGCCTCATTCCCCTGATGTAGACGGCTCTGGTTTTTAGGGAAGGGGCTTTATTGAGTGCGCAGCAAAGGCAAATGAGGGGTGACTGTGCCTGTCTTAGGTCGGAACCACACCCGGTGAGCTGTTTCAGCTCACTCACACACGTGACCAGTCTTACCCGTCATCAGGAGGCATGGCAGCAAAAGGCCATGTCCCTGTCTTAGGTTGACTGTTAGGTTGGTTCAGTTGCCCGTCACTGGCTAGCCAGCCCAGTTCCCTGAGCAGTCAGAATGCTATTGACGCATCCCGCCTGTCTATGCAGGCCGAATATGGTCAAGGCACCTTGCCTAGTGGCCTTTGCGAACAGAGCGGACCCCTGTATCAATGAGGCGTGCTTCTCAGAGAACAGCTAGGTTGTGCTTACCTCTGTCTCCTGCAGTGCTGTGCCTTGCACTTAGCAGCTTATTGGCGGGGGGAGTTGATTTCATAGGGGAGGCAGTCTGGATGGTCCATAGATATACCCTGATCCCCAAGGTGGAGCCGGTGGTAATGCACCTGAATGGGCCTGCCAAGAGTGGAGTCGATTTTGTCTTTGACTAGCTGAAAAATTCTTATTACCCAAGGTCCGAAAGACAGTATGAGAAGTATGGTTATTAATGGGCCTAGTATGGGGAGGATGTAAGGAAGGATTCCATTAAATCCCCAGGAGAAGTTTCCCTGGGCTTCCCTCTCTCTTTTATGCTTTGCTAGTCCCTCTTTGACCTGGGCCATATTGTCTCTAATAAGGCCAGAGTGGTTAACATAAAAGCAGCATTCTTCTGCTAGGGCTGCGCAAAGTCCCCCTTCTTTAAGGAAGAGGAGGTCTAAGCCTCTGCGATTTTGGAGGACTTCGGATAATGAGTTTAGGGAGTTTTCTAAATGGGAAATGGAGCTTTCGAGGCGGGCTATGTTTTCATCGATGGCTCTCCTGATAGAGGAAAAGGAAGTTTGTTGTGTGGTGAGGGCTGCAATCCCAGTACCAGCTGCAGCGAGACCTAGAAGTGAAGCAATTGTAATGGCGGTGATAACTTCTCTCTTCTGTACGTAGGCTGGTAGAAGGTGATGCTGCCAGGAGTCAAAGAATTGGTTATCATTGTGAAAATAAATGCGGGGGCGTATAATAGCGAGCATGCAGGTTTCACGGGTGGTGTTGAGGGCTTGGACGCTAAGACATGGGGTGAGGCCGGTGGAGGAACACAGCCATTTTGTATTATTATGGGGTATTAAGAATGTTGCACTTGAAGACTTTTAACTTTATTTTGAACAATGCCAGACTTGTTGGCATAAAAGCAGCACTGTTCCTGCAGAGCTAGATATTCTTCTTCCATGTTCTGCTGTAAGCAGCTTTAACCCTCTTCTGTAACACTACCTCAGCTAGAGAGTTTATTTGATCTTGAATATCTTGTATAGTGCTCGACAAAGCCTGGACATCATCAATTAATTGCTTAGATAATTTTGTATATTGGGTAAGAGAAAGAGTCCTAACCCCGCAGTACCAGTGGCTAGGGCTCCAGAAATGCCTAAGGTAACAAAAAGTGGAATAAGTTGCACAGCTCTTCTAGAGTGGCCGGCAATGTAGTCCATGCTGGGGATAGGTACAGGTTTAGTTCCAATAATAACACTGACATCGGGGAGGAGGATGACTGGGAGGGCAGTATCCCTTCCTGCAATTCTCGTATTTTAACATTTTGCTCAACAATACCAGATTTATTTATATAGTAGCAACATTCTTCCTGGAGAAAAGGCAGGTTCCCCCTTTTTCAGCTGTAAGTCAAGGGCCTTGTGGTTTTGTAAAGAAACTTGGGTGAGGGATGTTAGTTGCTGCTGCATAGAGTTAAGAGACTGCGCACTGGATTCTATTCTAATTTGTCATTGTTGTTCAAAGTATTGCAAGCTGATGAGGCCATGACCAAGAGCACCACGTGCTGTGGCAGCTGCAGCGACTGAACCTGTGAGGCTAATTTTTTACCAATATAGGGTGGAAGGCAGCTCTCTTTGACACAGATGGGGATAGTAAAATTTTTTAGTTTGCCTTCTCCATAGTATGTTAGTTGTGGGGTAATGGCTACTAGGATGTAAGGCCTCATTTTTATAGAATAGTACATTTTTGGGTTATAGTAATTTTCCAACCACAAACACATAAGGATTTCTTACAAATGCCTGAAGATGAATTTGATTTAAATGCAGATATTGACTAGTCTTACTATTATTCCCAATCCATTCTATAGTAGGAGCTATTCCTAGAAAAACTTTCCACAGATACTTCTGCTTGCGTATAGATGTGATATTACACCATGGAGAAGGGATTCATTTCCCCTTCTGTTTCCAAACACTATTATTTTTAGTAAAAATTATTTTTTGTTGTCCTTTACTATTTAGACCGTGCCAAATAAATCTGTCATTATATTCAATGGGACTCCCCATAGGGGCACTTTCCCACACTATTCCATAGGAATCATTAAAAAATGACAGATTTTCTTCTTATATGGCATTTTTGCCATCCTTCTTTATCCCTACTGTCTTTTTGCGGACAATCGTAAATAGGATTTTTAGTCATGATTAAATCGTAAGAGGGAAATAAAGTCACAATAAACTGAGTATTATTATTTTTGAAGATAGCTATGGCCCGATTTTTAACATACATACAGGAAGGATGATTACCAATGCATAAGCGTTGATAATCAAATGGTAATATGAGATTATCGATTCTTTTTCTTAATAGGGTTTAATTGGCAATCGATTATCAATTGGTATAGGGAATATATGGGTTTTATTCAGATACATATGAAAGAATGGACTTTTCCAGGTTAACACTCTAAGTAATGGGGGGTTAGGTACATAGGCCTAAGAAGTGTAATTGCTGGCAGCTTCCTTATTACTTACGATCACCATCATCAGAAGTTGTAGACAACTCCATCTCTTCATTCTGGAGCTTAATCCTTTTCGCAGATAACTAAATTTGTTCTCCATTTTCTGAAATGATAAGAGCATAGCCTTACCCCCTTACTTTAATCCTGCCTTTTTTTCCATTTATTGCTTAAAATATCTTTCTAGAATATTGGTTGATCTTCATTTCCTGTGCCTACTGTAGATGTTTGACATTTTCTAAGTGACATTCCACAGGTGTTAATGAATTATAAACATTAAGAGAATGTAAAGTAAATAAAGCTTTTGCTAATTAATCTTTTGGTGTCATAATACCATTATCTCCCCGTTTTTGTTTTAAAATCATAGTTTTTAGAGTATGATGGCTGCATTTAACTATGGCTTGACTTGTAGGATTATAAGGAATGCCGGTAACATGTTCAATACCATATTTTAAACAGAAAGATTTGAAGGATTTACTAATGTAAGAAGGTTTATTATTAGTTTTAATTTTCAGAGGGCATCCCATTACAGCAAAAGCAGACCAGAGGTGTGAGTGAACATGATGAAACTGTTCCCCACTTTGAGCAGTAGCCCACATAAAATGAGAATAAGTGTCAATATAAACGTGAACAGATTGTAGTTTACTAAGGGATGGTATGTGAGTAACATCCATCTACCTTAATTGATTAGGAGCCAGGCCTCTGGGATTAGTCCCAGCCTGAAAAGACACTGTAGTTAAGGGTCCACAGGTGGGACAGGTACAGATAATTCCTTGTGCCTGTAGTCTTGTTAACTTTTGATATTTATTTCACAGGCCTTTAGCATTAATATGAGTTAAAGCATGGCAATTACGAGCACTTTGTAAACACCCTACCAATAAATCAGCTCGAGCATTATTTGATGTCATAGGACTAGGCAAAGAGGCATGAGAGATATATGAATAATGTAAATAGATTTTAACCTAATGAGATGTTGCAAGTCAGCGCAAAGTTGAGATAACTCATCAGTAGCAAAGATATGAGCTGTTTCAATATGCTTGACAGTAAGGCATACATATTCAGAATCAGAGACAATATTCAAGGGCTCTTAAAACATTTGTAAAACTTTAATGATGGCTCAAAGCTCTGTGCATTGAGCAGATGAATAAGGAGTTGGCTAAACCTGTTCTTTTTGAAAAGTAACGTATGCTGCCCTTCTATTACTATTACTATCAGTAAATACTGTACAGGATGGTTGGGCTATGCACACAGCCCTGAAAAGCACCACACAAGTTCATTGTTGGGTTTTTTACAGATAGAGGAATGCAGCCGGCTTGATTTGTCTAAGACGACACTAAAGAAAGTCCCAGCAAGTTTCAAAACAAAGTGATAGCCATACAGCTGGACTTTAACTTTTTGCAACAAACTAGCAGTATTTGGGATTGCTGCACACCAGTGTTGTTACTTTAATCTATGATAAGAGGTTGTTTCCATGACACATACTCTTCCATAATAATCAAAACCACAATCGACCACATTGTACCCCCCCTTTTTTTTTGATATTATGCTGAAATATTGGTAACTTTACACACTCTCAAGCATCCATAGAAAACTTTCACTCAGACAACTTTAATTAAGAGAGGGTTAAAGGAAAGAAAAAACTTGTTAATATTATAACACTTTAAAACACCCTCTATTTGACTTAAAACATATCAAATGAACTTAATTATTACTTTAATTTTTCTTTCAAGGTAAAAGAACAAATCTCTTATAATTAGTTTGGAATAAAAGGCTACTGCCCAGGATTAGGTTTTGAGAAAGCAGTTTTGAACGTTATGTTCCTTTAAGAGATAAAGCTTTTCTTCTTGGAATACCTAGGAAATGATAAGCACAAGAAACACAAGACAGACTTTCTTTGTATACTGACTGAGGATAAGAACTTTTACTAAAACACATTAATGGTGAGAGGCCTTGAGAAAGAACAAAAATTTTTAACTTTGCATCAGCATACTACCCGACATTAAAGCCTGTAAAATTTTATAGATAGACCCATTAAATTTTATTTAACTTTAACTGTAAAAATTCCTTTTCCACCAACTTTCTGCAGTTTCAGCATTCACTCAGGTTTCATCCTATATTCTACTCTTTCCAATAATTAATCATTTTATTTCAGGACAAAATCATTTTCTGTTTCTTAAATAATAAAAACAAATTCTATATAGCCTACATACAAAGTTATTAAGCAAACTTCTTATAATACTATGAACACTAAACAAGCTTGTTGAAATAATGAACTTTTCTTTAAATATTTAGTAGCATGCAATATTAGAAATAGTTCCCTAGAAGCAAGTTGGCAGGGGAGGCTGGTTGCTGCCAATCTTTCCTGTTATAAAATTACCTTTTATTATTATCATCATCAATTCAGTTTTATATATATTTAAGAATGACCTTTTGGAATTAGGCATCTAATACCTTAATGTAAACAATGCTTTATTAAACATTTTATTTATAACCATATAGACTATTGAAGACAAATTTTCTTTACAGAACACATTCCATTACTTAAAGTTATCACAATACCTTTTACAGCTTGCCACATGCAAATTAAGTTTCAAGAGTTTATGAAAAATTAGCCATTCTACTTTAGGACAAAATACCCCTTTTTTTCAAAACTTATTACATTTCAGTTAGCATTTTCACAAACTTTTAACCAAATGTTCATTTAAGTTTTGCATCCTTCATATTATCCTGTGAAGAAAGATAAGTTATTTATTTCAATCTAGGCAAGAACCTTTTTTATGAAAAGGCATAGTAATTTTGTTAATTAAGACTCACAATTTTTATTATTGTAGATATCTTATTAACACTTAAACTTATGTATTAATATAATAAACTTAAGTATTAATATAAGTGCTTATTTAATTTTTGGCCATTTGAATAGAGCTCTTTTAAAAATTTCTAGCAATTTATATTTACCATCTGGAGGTATCACAATATATATTGACATTGAATGAACAGACAGAAAAACACAGAATAATTACAACACATTAACAGAAACATACAATTTATTTACAATCTACTCATAATTCTTTACTTTCTTGGTATAGCTGCTTTTAAATCTTCTGTTATATAGCACATCTTAGATTGTACCTTTCAAGATTTCTTCTGGAATTCATGTTGCCTGTAATATGCAAGCTTGTGCTTGGAAACATTTTTATTAGTTATCAGCAATCAGTTAAAATAACTTGAGCAGCAGTTAGGCAGACTATTAGCACACATTTTTGGATAATTACTGTTAAGACTATATTGAGACTTGAAGTTCTGGAGATAATTATTGATTTAAAACTGAAAATTCCTTTTAGACCTTGATAAAAATTTTGTACTCATTTTATTATCTTGGTTAAATTAAGCCCAATCAGAATTAGCATGGAAATAAAACAAAACACAAATGTTGCTACGTTTTTCTCTCATACCAGTGGATTAAATCACTAGCCCAGAGCTACATTGTTATGTAGATAGTAGGGAGCCCTACGAGTTGTGAAAGGGGTGAGCTTTTGCTGGAACAGAGTTGATTGCCTTATAAGCTTGTTTGGATTTTGGGGCTTGTGGCTGGCCTTGTTGATAGGCGGGGCCAATTTCAGAACAAAGCCTGAAGTAACTAGACAAGTTCTCCTACTTTCTATAAGATCTAACTGCGTCCTGATAAGCCACATTTGCATTTACAAAGGCAATTTGCTTAACAAAGTCTGTTTCTGTGTTGGTATCGCCAAACAGTTTTTCTGCAGCTGTGCACAATTTGACTACAAACTTTGAAAAGGGTTATTCTGGCCCCTGCTTAATATTAGTGAGAGAGGAGGCAATAGGGATTAGGAACTCGTTTTCGAAAGAGATGAGGCTAACGGGTGAATGAGAATGTTCAGGGTTATTCTCTTTTGTACTTTCCCCACCCCGGTTTCTATTTTCCTTGTCTCAGCCACTGCAACATGAGGCAGGGTGGGAAGGTGATTGTGATTTAAGGATAGTTTTTCCTTCCAGGACAGTTTTTCCTTCCATAATAATATTTTTAATATCAGGGGGTTTATCGTCAAAGGAAATTAAGCTAAACGGTGAGTCTGGGCGTGAGTGATGGGGTTGCGAGTGATGTTCAGACCTCTTACTGCAACCCGAAGGGGGTTGAGAACTTAATTTTAAAGCAGTCTCCCCTTCTGTAACTAAATTCTTTATATTTAGTTGGGGGGTGATTCCTAGTACATCTTGTACTAGCCGCCAGTAGCTAAAGGCGGTGACGGGGACCCTTTGAGGTCTAAAAGTTTTGTAATAATCAGTTAAACAATTGCCTACTCTGTTCCAACATTTTTCATCTATTGTGCCCTCCTCGGGAAACCATGGACAGGTTTGATAACAAACTTAAAGAACTCAGTTAAACTTTTCTTTTTAACCTTAACTCCTCATGTCTTGAGTGCCTCCTTTACTTGGCAAAGAAATAATGAGTGTGAGGATTTTGCTTGTCCCATGATTACAAAGAAGTGAAGCGAAATAGAGTATTTCACTTACCCGCTTGGCTACCGCCAATGATTGAAGAATTTATGGGTTGGTGCAGAGCTGTTCCCTTTCCGCCGCTGGGAGCCTTTCATCGGCTGATGTGCTGGGAGTACTCCCTTCCTGGGTGAAGCGATGTTCTATTCTAGATTACAGGGAATCGTTGGGCCCCACGCTGGGCGCCAAACTGCCCCGGCCTGCGGGACAGCAACGGAGACCCAAAACCTGCCGAGAAAGAATGGTGGGAAAAGAGACACAAAGAATGACAGCAAGAGAGGGTTCTGATCAAACTGCAACTTTATTAAAGGGGGCAAAGTACATATACCCTCGGGTGGGGGAGGAGCGGGGAGTGAGGTAGTAGAGGCTAAGGATTGGTTGTTGCTGTTGCAGGGGTGGGAGGCAGACCTTAGTTTTGTGCCTTGCGCCTGCGCACTATCTTATCAGCCTGGGCAGTGGCAGGAAGACAGAGAACAAAGAACTGAGGGGGGAGAAGAATGAGGAAGTAACAGGGCAGATTTGAGTTCTGCCATGATTTGGGACCCGCCATGTTGTGGTGAACTAATTACAGCTTACTCAAATAGGAAAGTTGGCTCCACTCCGGTGGCCGTGCTACTGGCTCTGCTAAATTCGGTGTGTGCTCATTTTTACTGCCCCCAACACTGCTATGATAATTATTCATCATTCTCCTTCCCAAGTCTGGTGTCTCTGGGTGAAGCTGACCCAGAGAGTGAGATTGAGCCTTGGAAGACCTCTAGTCAGATGCTAAGCACAAGCTCTGGCCTTGGAGCAGAATCTTACAAGGACCCCAGGCACCTAAAGATTGGAGATTACACTCTCCTCAACACAGAGCACTGACTGCAGTATCAATAGAGGATCATGTGCATAAAGTACGTTGAGATTTTCAAAGAAGGAAAAGTAGAAAACATTTTGTCCCCTTTAAAAGAATAAAAAGAAAGGAACACAGTTCTTTGCATTCTAGGTAGAAAGTCATATAGTTTATGAAAAATGAAGGTCTGCAGTTTGCCTAAGAAATGACAGTAAGAACTGGGTCCCAGGCCCTCATTCTTTCTGGGTCAATTCAGAGTCAAGAGAAGGATGTCCTTAGCTGGGCCCACAATCTCAGGATATCACTCTCTCCCCCAAGTCTGCCATCCCATGAATCCCACAAATCACTCGCCTGCCATGCTCCACCACCTGCTCTTCCACTCCAATACAACATATGCATCTTATACTGACTCAGTCTGACTTGCTTCCTTTTCTATTGAACACTGGCCCAGAGAGCTCAACTCCACAGTTTCCCTTTGGATTAGAGCCTTCTGTTCTAACAATATCAGGTCTGGAGGACTCAGGTTTGCTCATTTCAGCCTTCTCCTGGAGGCAGTTACCTGACAAGAGCTTGTCTTTTCCACGTTCCCACACTGTGCTCCATAAAGTGTGTCTTTTCATCTTTCACAGGCCTCATCCTGGGCATACCACGAATGCTGTCATAAGGCATCAAGTGGCTTCTTTGGCCTTCACCATTTTCTTCAGGAGCCCCTTGATAGAACAAGGATAGTGGTTGTCCAGGTGGTGTTAGAAAAAGAAAAGGAGGAAGAAGTATTTCCAAGAAAATGCAGATGGAAATGTGGACTCAATTCTGAAAAAACTGTAGATTTGCCTGATATTGATGGGGACTTCCCAGGGCCCCCTCCCTTCCTGAGCACTGGCGATCAACCAGAGCAGTTGTATGAGGAAACCATCAAGGCTGGGGAGACCATTGTCTTCAGACCCAAATCAGGAGATTCCCCATGGGCCAGTGATTTTGCAGATTCCCAATTTATCGATGAATTGTTCAATATAAGGAATATATCACCTGGTGAATGCCCCACAATACTGAACCTAATGGGGGAGCAGGATGTAGGGAAATCACCTCTGAAAGTTTATCCTGATAGTGAGCCAAAGCTCCAACTGGAGGGAGAGCCACAGAGCCAGTCTCCTCCTGGCTGTGCTGCTGAAGGGTTCCCCAATTCATCTAGTTTGTCTTCTGAGGACTATGAGCCCTGGTTCCCAAATGTGTGTAGAGGAAACATGGCCAATTCCCAGGGCCCCTATATCCACCTAGAGGACAGAGGGAGCAACCTGGGCCTGCAGGAGCAAAGGGATTCTAAGGTTAAGACCTCTTGGATGGTTGAAGATGCCAGTTTAAACCTAAATTCAGGAAAAGTGGACCCCGAGGATTTCCCATTGGAAGAATACCCAGAAAGAGAGTCAGGGTCAGGACCCTCCCTTGATATAGAGATGATGGACGACCATTCTCAGGATGGGGGATCAACAGAGTGTCTGATGCCCCAATTCTTGCCCCAAAGGGGACAGGGACCTCAAGAAAGCAAACATCGGAAGAGGGTTAGCCATATGCTACAGTGGATTTGTCTAGGGAGAAAAAGAAATAGCCACCAAGCTGCACTGAAATCAACTAGGTCAGTGTTAGTCTCCCAGCAACTGCATCCAAGCCGTAGTTCTACCATTCCACCCATGGAGTTGATGACTCCCATCAGGGCCCACCAGCATGTACCAAGAGTGCAAGGTCCCCGAGACCACCGTCACCACTTCCCCTTGCTATGCTTCATGTCCTGTGTCTCCCCCACCGAATCATAAATCTTCTTCCCCGCCCCCAGTGACATACCACATTTTCTGTTCTAACTTAAAAAAAAAAATCTTTAAAAATATATTTCTTTGTTCAAATAAGAGTGTCGTGTCTGTCTGCCACATTTGGGTTGAGGTTTAAGGTATTCCAATAGCTTGAGCTTAAATAAAGTAGTTTTAACACCTATCAGGTGCCTGTTTTGGCCTTTAAAAGAAGCCCATGTTCATGGAAGGAATTTAATACTGACATTGCACATCCACTGCCACCAGGCAGTTCATTTTCATGTGCTCAGATATCTTACATTTAAAATATGTTTTCCTTACCTTTTCATTTTAAAAATTTCAAAAAGCATCCATTAAAATTTCTATGAATCTATAAAGTTCATAGAGATCCAATCCCAGTCCTGCCTCAGGAAGTTCCTCCCTATCCTCCCATTCTTCAGAAGGATGAGATGGATGGGGATACACAGGTTTACTAGAAACAGAAATTGCCATCCAGGAAGATGGGAGACCTGCAGCATCACATATCTCCAATGTGAGAAGGGGAAGTCTGGGGCTGCCTCAGTGCTGAGATCAGAAAGGTGGAAGTAATCTATGTCTATCTATTTATTGTGAGAAAAGAAGACACCTTCACCCAAGTCTCCTTTCTTTACTGATGAAGATGGGGGAGAAGGCCCTGCTTTCCACTTTTTTTTGTTTAGCCTTAATGAAATGGAAAACATTCCACCACTTGTAATTCTTCTACCCCTGAACACACTCTAGAGCTATTGTATCTATGTGCGTACACAGGGAACAGCCAGGGAGTCTACTGTGGGACTTGTTTTCCTCTCAGCCCCAATGAAAAGTTCAATGATCGTGTAACCTCTCTCAAGCCCAGAGTCTGGGCAGGCAGGTCCATGAATGGTGATAACTGCACACACAGGTGTGGTGACCTTGGCTATTGACTGCTGCACACGGTAGCCCTAGGTAGTGGGTTGTGGGGACACAGAGAAATTTCCTTTCTCTGTTCTTTTTTCCTCTAAATGAAAGGGTATGTGATAGAAGGGAGTGGTTCAGAGGAATGAGCCTTTCAAATTGGGTTGAGAAGAGGAGAGGCTATTTATAAGCTTGGCCAAGACATCTCTTCACATATTCAAATGGTTCACAGGTTTGTTTATGGCCATACGATGAGAACTGGATTCAAAAGTGGAAATATGAAAACTGACCTCAGGCCTGGGTCAGGTGTCCCCACTGTCCCCTCAGCACAAGTCAACCCAGTTGTAGAGGAGTTCAGGGATGGGAACACTTTCTGAAACATTGTGGCTTTTATCATTTCACAAAATATATACTGTATTTGGTGGGGGGGTTGTGTATGATGTGCTCTGGGATGGATGGTGTAAAGTTGAAGAACAGACTATTAGCTTAGGGCAGTGAGTTTTAATTTAAATTTTAAAAAGTATTATTTTGGGGATGTGTAGGTGCAGATGTGAGATATTAAAACACTGTATAGTGTGGACTTAGTAAGGGGTCTGTGGTTTTCCCCTGACTGGCAAAGTGGTTCATGGAACCCCTGGCTTAGGGGATGTTTGAACTGGGTAATGATATCACCCATTGGGTGTACTCTATCTGGAGGGGAATTCCATCCCTATCAAGTCTTTGCCAGGATATGGCTTGATGACTTTTATTGTGGGTAAAGGAATTACTCAGTCATTCATCCTGGAAATGTTCACATTGCCCAAGGGAAAATGTGGCAGAGTGAGGAAAAATGTGGGTATGGTGGAAATCGAGGAAAGAGAATGAAGAATCCAAAAGAGCATTGAGATGTTAGAAGAAGGAGGCAGGTCCCTAATCTCCTAATCAAGGCTCTCCCCTTGTGATCTTGATGAGTACAGGGGAGTCATGACATATTTTTCCCAGGGCCAGCCTCAGCTCATGTCCACATGTGGGTCCTATAGCTTTTCCTCTGGGTACAGTGGTTCTGGGACTTACCTTGGCACCAAAGTAGCCAGGTCTCCATCTGTTTCATCTCCATGTCACCTGTGCTAAAGACATTAAAAGGCCAATTGGAGTTGCTGCTGGCAAAGAAGTTATGAAAGGGGTGGGAACCGCTAAAGAGGCAAATGTTTTGTGGGAAGGTCCCCATGAGTGGTTATGAGAGAAGCCACCAGACCTCCCTAACTTATCAGTGCTAAATTTTATGGTGATAGGTTGGCAAATTAGAGGCTAATGGGGTACATCCTGGCTTCACCCCAATGCCTCCACATGTCCCAGCTCCTGAAACATAAGCCTAGAAAAGTTGTTTATTCTAATAATTGAGTTTTATCTTATTTTTTGTTTCTAAAGCCCCCATGGGATCTAATCTAAGAAATCTAGAGGCTTGCCTCCTGAGTTTGTGACCTTGCCTTGGCTTTCCTGCCTTTTACTACAGACCCTCCTCTACTGGGGCCCTGTGTTATTTCCATTCCTAATTCCTGTACAAACTCTGGAGCTCTGTTACTAATAACAAAAATTATGATCGACTCATTACTGTTTTCTGAGTTCCTAATATATTGGGTTAGCAAGTAGTGGAAGAGGATTCCAGAGTCTGGATTCTCAAATGCAACCTCTGGCTATGATGTCTCAACATCCATGCTTTCTATTTTCTAGATAAAAAAGGAAAGGACAATAGCACATAATAAGCACCTGCTCTATTGTATGTACATGAAGTTTGAGAAAACTTTTCTTAACCACTGGATCACATGAATCCAAATTATTGGTTATTTAAAAATGTGAGGAACTGTATAATTTTCAGTAATTCAAAAATGATCTGAAACATAGATTAATATTAATCTAGCTAAAATGTTGCTTTCATACAGATACAATGATGGTTTTGTCTAAAAGCAGTGATAAACTGTTACTTTAGTCACTTTTCCAGATTAACATTATGGAGAATCATTTCCCCATCTAAAATAACTTGGCCATACAAGTGTCACACTCAAGAATCCTGTGCAATCAACTTTCTAGATCCCACTTCAAGGCTGTCACACTGCTGCCTGTGCTTTTAAATTGCCATAAACAGGGGCGGGGCAAGATGGGGGCTGAGTGAGCTCACCTGATAATATCTCATGCATAGAAGCAGTTGGGCAGCGTTGGAGGCTCTTCGGGACTGGGGTGTTTTGGGATTTTTGCAGGATGGGAGGTGTCTGGACGTCGATTTGGTGGGAAGGTAACAGAGAAAATATGTCTATAAAATATACACGGATGTCCCGGCTCCGCGCAGAAATCTCCCTCCTTGGGTGGGCGGAGCTGCAGTGTTTTTGTTTTTTGTTTTTGGAGGCTCTGCGGTACTGGGGAATTCATAAGCCCCGGGCGGTCTGTTGGGGGGTTGATAGGACAGGAGGAGCTTGCAGAACGATTTGGGGAGACAAACGGGAGTTTTATTGTGAAGCGGGGGAATTTTTGATTGCGGACACAAACAGTAGTGCTTCCGCCTGGAGCCCCGCCCTCCCCCAGACCTGGCTGCCGATCTGCAGTGGACTTGGGTTGATAGCAATAAAGAGACACCACCGGGTCTGGCAGGGTGGGAGAAGTTTGGAAGCTGATTAGGGGAATATTTTGTGAAGTGTGGAAATTTTGGGTTTGGACTCTGTTGTTAGCATTTCTGGCTGGAGCCCCACCCCCGGGCCTGGCTATTGATCTGCATCATTAAATTGGCTGCAGTCTAGAGGTGCCCCCAGGTGGCCATTCCAGGGGATCACAGGGTGGGAGGGGTCCTGAAGTCAATTGGTGATACATCCACAGAATAGACCCCAGTGAGTGAGTGAAATGGGGGGTACAGAACACAGGATAGAGCTTGCAGATGTGACCTCACCCATAGGACTGGCACCCAGCTGTGGGGATCCCTGAAGGCTGTGATGCACTGCGGTGCTCCCAGGGTCCCTGTTAACCGGACTTGAGGTTGCCAGGTCTGAGTCCCCTAAACCCCGGTGGCCCACACCCCAGAGACTCACACCTCTTGAGTCTTCAATATCTCAGATTTCCATCCCTGACTGCATCATGCCCTGAGGTCCATCTGAGGTCCTTGAATGTCCTAGCCCTCAGCATTTGCGTTTTTTCTTTTTTGTTTTGTTTGTTCTGTTTTTATTTTTATTCTATTTTTTTATTTTTTTATTTTTTTAATGTTCTGATTGCTAACATTTCATTATCCCCTAGTCTTTTCTCCCAGTGTATCCCCCAAAATCTTTATTTTCAGTTATTTAGGTTTTTTTTATTGGTATTGTGGCTGTGGTGGTTGGTGTATATCTTTTTTCTCTTTTCCCTATCTGTTCCCCGTCCTTTACCCACCCCCTTTTTCTTTCTTCCTTTCTTCTATTTTTTCTCTCTCTCTTGTCCCTCATCTTCTTCTTATTTTATTTTATCTTAACTATATAATAGGTGCTACAGGGAACACCTCACATTTGCTGGGTTTCCTCATCCTCCACTGCCTCATTTCTGTGTGAACAGATTTTGGCTATCTACACTATCCCTTTTCCCCTACATCTTGATAGCCTCCATCATCTACTGTCTCTCCTATATTCCACCTCCTTTTCTTTGATCCACAAAGTGTCTAACTCTTAATTTCTAATACCTTTGTTTTGTTTTCTGTTATCCATTCTTGAAACAATTGCCTTTCTTTTCTCTTTCCCTCTCTCACGAAAAAAGTAGCTTTTTAATTCATACCATATTCCTCCCATATTCAGTCAACTACTTCATTATAGGTACTCTACCGACTACTATAACTCTGCACAATTTATATGAATCTAACCTCCATCCTCCCAGATCTCATATTGTTGCTTTGTTAATATATATCACCAATACTACTTTACACTTTTTCCTTGCTTACATAGTGGCCTTTCCCCAGCACTAATACTTTCCTTTAAAGTGAACGCAACCAGCAATAACAAATTAGAATAAGAAGAACAAAGTGACAAAGAGAAGATATAACACTCATGCAAAAACAAAAGCTAATTAATCTCCAAGACTAGACAAAGAAGCTAAGGAACTGATTAAACCCATCAAGATAAAATGATAACCAGACAGCAACAAAAAACTACAAACCAAACCAGTAATCAGGAAAACATGGCTGGATCCAATGAACAAACTAAAAATCAGGAAGGGGAGCAGAAATTTGCACAAGCAATGAAAGATCTCAGAATATTTATCACCGACAAATTTAATGAAGTAAAGGAAGAGGTTAACAACATGAAGACAACACTTGGAGGGGAAATTGCAGACATACACAAAAAGATAACAGATATGATGGGACTGAACACCACACTTCAAGAAATCAAAACTACACTTGCAGCAAATATCAGCAGACTAGAAGAGACAGAGCACAGAATTTGTGATGTTGAAGACAGTACATCAGAAATCAAACAGATAGTAGAATTAGTCGATAAAAAGATAGAAAAAATCCAGCTAGGATTTAGGGACCTGAATGACAATGCAAACCACTCAAACATATATATTATATTTCCCTTCCAGAAGGAAAAGAGAAGGGAAAGGGGTCAGAAGGAGTGTTGCAGGAAATAATGGCTGAAAACTTCCCAAATCTACTGAAAGAGACAGATGTACATACCCAAGAAGCACAGTGCACCCCACTGGTCATAAACCCCAACAGGACCACCCCAAGACATATACTTGTCAAATTATCGAATGCACAAGACAAAGAGAAAATTCTAAAAGCAGCAAGAGAAAAGAAAAACATCACATAAAAGGGAAGCTCCGTAAGATTAAGTGCTGATTTCTCATCTGAAACCATGGAGGCAAGGAGGCAGTGGTATGATATAGTCAAGGTACTAAAGAAAAAAAATTTCCAACCAAAAATACTCTACCCAGCTAAACTAGCATTCAAAAATGATGGAGAGTTGAAAATATTCACAGATAAACAGAAACTGAAAGAGTATGCCAACAAGAAAACTCCCCTTCAAGAAATTCTAAAGGGAGTTCTGCAGGAAGAAAGGGAAAAAAAGGACAGGCAGAGTTGGAGACTGTAAGAGCAACAAAAAAGACAAAAATAGAAGGAAAAAAATGCAAACAAAATATGACAAACACAACTCCAATCAATATATGGCTAACACAAATAATTCCTTGAAAGTAATAACACTGAATGTTAACGAATTAAACTCACCTATCAAAAGATTCAGACTGGGACATTGGATAAGGAAATATGATCCATCTATATGCTGTCTAGAAGAGACACATCTTAGACCCAGAGAGTCATGGAGGTTGAAAGTGAATGGCTGAAAACAATCATACAAGCAAACAATAACCAAAAAAAGGCAGGAGTAGCTATATTAATATCACACAAAATAGACTTTAAATGCAAAATAATTGTGAGAGACCAAGAAGGATACTACATTTTAATGAAAGAGACCATCTGTCAAGAAGATCAAACAATCAAAAATATTTATGCTCCTAACAAGGGCGCCTCTAAATACATAAGGCAAACACTGGAAAAACTAAGTGAAAATATAGATGCATCTACAATTATAGTGGGGGATTTTAATACACCACTATCAATTCTTGACAGAATATCTCAAAAGAGAATCACTAAAGAAGCAAAACATTTGAATAGTATATTAGAGGAGCTGGATCTAATGGACATATATAGATAATTACACCCAAACACAGCAGGATATCCATTTTTCTCAAGCGCACATGGATCATTCTCCAAGACAGACCATATGCTAGGCCATAAAGAAAGGCTTAATGAATTCAGAAAGATCGAAATCATACAAAACAATATCTCTGACCACAGTGGAGTCAAGCTGGAAATTTGAAAGGGACAGAGGCCCAAATTTCATACCACAATTTGGAAATTAAACAGCACACACTTAGGAAAATAGTGGGTCAAAGAAGAAATCTCAAAAGAAATCAATGACTACCTTGAAACAAATGATAATTATAACACAACGTACCAAAATTTATGGGATGCAGCAAAAGCAGTACTGAGAGGGAAATTTATAGCCATAAATTCATATATCAAAAAAGAAGAGCAAAAATTGAAGAACTAACTGCACATTTCAAGGAATTAGAAAAACAACAACAAAGTAACCCAACAGGAAGAAGAAGGAAGGAAATAACAAAGATAAGAGCAGAACTAAATGAAATAGAAAATAAGAAAGCACTTGAAAAAATAAACAACACCAAGAGCTGGTTTTTTGAGAAGATCAACAAAATTGACAAACCTTTAGTGAGACTAACAAAGAAAAAAAGAGAGAAGATGCAAATACACAAAATAAGAAATGAGAAAGGCGATATCACCACTGACCCCACAGAAATAAAGACTATCATAAGAGGACACTTTGAAAACCTATATTCCAACAAAAATGACAATTCAGAGGAAATGGACAAATTCCTAGAAACATATAAGCAGCCCATATTGATGAAAGAAGAAATTGATGATCTTAACAAACCAATCACAAGCAAAGAGAAAGAAGCAGTCATTAAAAACCTCCCAACTAAGAAGAGCCCAGGGCCAGACGGCTTCACAGGTGAATTCTACAAAACATTCCGGAAAGAACTAACAGCAATCCTGCTGAAACTCTTCCAAAAAATCGAATCAGAAGGAATATTGCCTAACTCCTTCTATGATGCCAACATTACCCTAGTACCAAAGCCAAACAAAGACACCACAAGAAAGGAAAATTACAGACCAATTTCTCTAATGAACCTAGATGCAAAAATACTGAACAAAATACTTGCTAATCGTATTCAACAACACATTAAATGAATTATACACCACGACCAAGTGGGATTTATTCCAGGTATGTGAGGATGGTTCAACATAAGAAAATCAATCAATGTAATACACCATATCAACAGAATGAAGGAAAAAAATCACATGATTATATCTAGAGATGCAGAAAAAAGCATTTGACCATATACAGCACACTTTCTTGATAAAAACACTCCAAAAGATTGGAATACAAGGAAATTTTTTGAACATGAGAAAGAGTATATATGAAAAACCTACAGCAAACATTCTTTACAATGGAGAAATCATAAAACCCTTCCCTCTAAACTCAAGAACAAGACAAGTATGCCCATTGTCTCCCCTTCTATTTAACATTGTCTTAGAAGTACCTGCTCAAGCACTGAGGCAAAAACCAGATATAAAAGGCATTCAAATTGGAAAGGAAGAAGTCAAAATTTCATTATTTGCAGAAGACATGCTCCTATACATAGAAAACCCTGAGAGATCTACAACAAAGCTTCTAGAACTCATAAATGAGTTTAGTAAAGTCACAGGTTATAAGATCAATGCGCAAAATCAGTAGCATTTCTGTACACTAATAATGAGCAAGATCAGGAGGAAATCAAGAAACAAATACAATTCACAATAGTAAATAAAAAAATCAAATACTTAGGAATAAATTTAACTAAATAGGTAAAAACCTTATACACCAAGAACTATACAAGACTGTTCAAGGAAATCAAAGAAGACCTAAATAAATGGAAGAATATTCCTTGCTCATGGATAGGAAGACTGAATATTATTAAGATGTCTATCCTACCAAAACTGATCTACACATTCAATGCAATCCCAATAAAAATCAACATAGCCTTCTTTAAGGAACTAGAAAAACTAACTGTGAAATTTATTTGGAAAGGAAAGAGGCCCCGAATAACCAAAGACATATTGAAAAAGAAAAACAAAATAGGAGGAATCACACTTCCTGACTTCAAAACATACTACAAAGCTACAGTAGTGAAAACAGCATGGTATTGGCATAAGGACAGACACACAGACCAATGGAATCGAATTGAAAGTGCTGATATAGGACCTCATATATATAGCCATATAATATTTGATAAAGCCTCCAAACCCTCTCAACTGGGAGAGAATGGCCTATTCAACAAATGGTGCCTGGAGAACTGGATAGCCATATGTAGAAGAATGAAAGAGGATTACCATCTCACACCTTATACAAAGATCAACTCAAGATGGATCAAAGACCTAAATATAAGAGCCAAAACCATAAATATCTTGGAAAGCAGTGTAGGGAAACATCTACAGGACCTTGTAATAGGAAATGGATTCAGGAATATCACACCAAAAGCACGAGCAGCAAAAGAACAAATACATAAATGGGACTTCCTCAAAATTAAAGCCTTCTGCACCTCAAAGGAGTTTGTCAAGAAAGTAAAATGGGAACCCACACAATGGGAGAAAATATTTGGCAACCATATATCTGATAACAGACTTATAACTTGCATATATAAAGAACTCCTATATCTTGAAAATCAAAAGATAAACAACCTATTTTAAAAATGGGAAAAAGATTTAAACAGACACTTCTCCAAAGAAGACATACAAATGGCTAAAAAGCACATGAAAAAATGCTCCAAATCTCTAGCTATCAGGGAAATGCAAATCAAAACTACAATGAGATACCATCTTACTCCCATAAGATTGGCAGCTATGAAAAAACAGAAGAATACAAATGCTGGAGAGGATGTGAAGAAAGGGGAAAACTCATCCACTGCTGGTCGGAATATAGAAGGATTCAACCATTCTGGAAGACAGTTTGGCGGTTCCTCGAAAAACTAACCATAGATTTGCCATATGACCCAGCAATACCACTGCTGGATATATACCCAGCAGAACTGAAAACAAGGACAGAAACCGATATATGTACAACAATGTTCATAGCAGCATTGCTCACTATCGCCAAAAGTTGGAATCAACCCAAATGCCGATCAACATATGAGTGGATCAATAAAATGTGGTATATACATACAATGGAATACTACTTGGCTTTAAAAAAAAAATACACTAAAAACACACGTGATAACATGGATGAATCTTGAGAACCTTATGTTGAGTGAAGCAACCCAGGCATTGAAGTAAAAACACTACATGACCTCAATGATATGAAATAAGCAACCTGCCTCAGAGAGCTAGATACTGCAACATAGGCTTACAAGAAATCGGGGGGTGGAGGAAGGATGTGAGCCGACGTCTGCAGGGGTGGAATCTATGATGAGCTGGTGGTAGGTATGAGCACAAAGAAGAGATAAAATGGGGACAAGGGGTTGCCTTTGGGTGGGGCTTTGCGGGTTTGAGGGGGGCTGGGGATGGGTGGATGGGTAATATTTCCCAAAAATTTGGGGGCAGAGAGGGGCAACATATGAACATAGGAGAATGTCATGTGGTGGTTGAGAGAAAAATGCTGAGAAAATCGTATCAAAATATAATTAGGAGGGTTACCTGTTTAGGATGCTTGGAGGGGATGGTCTGATGCGGGACAGACTCCTGGGGAATGTCTGAATGCTCATTTTGCCAGGGTGGGTTGTACCATTGGGTAGAGACCCTAGTAGTGAGAGTTGGGGTGGACCCACATCCTGGGGAGGACTAATGCCATCAAATAGAACTGTATCTCTCGAGAGAAAGGGTGGCTCCCAGGGCACAAGGGCAGTTGAGCAAGTCAGGCCCTGAACACTGTTGCAAGTATCTCTGGACGTGGCTCCTCAGGAAATGGAGACTGGCTGTCACTGTGGGCCCCAAGGGGAGAGGAAAATGGATGTTGAATGGATGGAACCAAGGTAAATGTGGGGGCAAGAGAGGAGTTTTGCAAGAGTATATGAGGATGAATATAAAACATGTCATATTACACCAAAAACATATAGGGGATGACAGACTAATAATGTAAACCATAATGTAAAACATAGGATAACTAGAAAATTTAGAAAACTGTATATCCTCAAGTATGGACCACATTGTAAGCACAGATGTCACCTTGTTTGAAAGCTATTGTTTTGGAGTCTGTACATCAGTTTCAGTAAATATGATATGAATAAGTTAAAAGATTATCGCTGTGGAAGGGAACAGGTTTTATGGTGGATGTGTGGGAGTACTGTATATTGTATATATGAATTACTGTGATCTGAGACTCTTGTGAAGAGAAGCTCAATAATTAGGAAAAAATAAAAGAAAAAGATAGGATGTAGAATTTTTCCAAATCAATACATACTCTAGATCTAACCTTTAAACTCATCGCTATATTCCATTTTACTAGTAAGGGAACCTGACATTATATTGGGCTGCAATTTACAGGAAGTTTTGGATCACAGAGTGGTTCAACAATGGCAGCGGAGGAATATGGGTATGGGATGTTATTGACAGGTGATATATGGTTGACAGGGAGTTATACAGGGCATATATCCAGGGTGCATGGTAATATTTGGATATACTCATAGTGGAAACAATTAAAAACAACAGCTGGGGGGGTACTGGGTTCCTGGCTGGGGGTGCTCTGTCATGGTCCCTAGGGGAGCAGCAGCAGTCCCCAGGTGCAATGGTAAGGACCAGGAAGGAATGAGGGTCCAACAGTGGGCTACTGATACTAATGACTATGCTTGTGAGCCTATATGCCTGAAATAAGAACAAGGCCTAAAGCAGCAATGTGCCTGGGAGTTTCCTCCTGACAGCCTCCATGTTAGTCAAATGTGGCCAGTCTCGAAGCCAAACTCAGCATGTAGATGCAGTGCATTTCCCCCAGTGTGGGACATGACACCCAGGGATGAGCATCCCTGGCACCGAGGGATCACTACCAAATACCAGCTGAAGATGCAACTAGAAAATGAGCTTGAATTAAAGGTTCATCACGGATCAGCAGAATATCCCTGTCTACAAATAATAACATGACTTTAAAATGCTGTTCGACCTAATGTAAGGGGGAAATGGAAAAGAGAAATGAGTTTATATGGCTATAAGTCTCTAAGAAAGAGTCTGGAGGTTGTCAGGATTGCACACCTGAGCAGAGTCTTAGAGACAGATAAAGTAGATACAACCCCAGGTATTGGTTCTTTTGAGGGCTAAAGAGACCCACGGGTTCTATGGTCATGGCAGATGGGGTTCACTGCCATGTCAGGTGGCCCTTCTTTGGAGCTGGTGTTTCTGCATAATGGAACTGGACTCAGATGGGATCTCTTCACAAGACTTTCATGCTACTTTACTGGAATTGTAGTTGGTGTTGGGGCTTAAGATATATTTAGGGGATTTGAATCTCTGGACTGACAATATGATAGCCAGGCCCTGAGCCTCAACAGACTTCAGCTCCTACACTCTGATTTATTGGACTTACCCCACTCAGCTAACATGGAGTTGAAGAATGTCAACCACCATACCATGGAGCCTAGAGTGCCTACAACTGAAAGCAGGACTGCATCCAGTATCCATGTGGAATCTAAGCCCCCTCTTGACATAGATGTGCAATGGACACAACCAATCCAATGTCCACAGAGAAAATGTGGCATTGGTGTGGGAAGGGTGACCATGGTGGCTGCTGGGTGTGGGGAATGGGAGGAAGAGATGAGATGTGGAGGCGTTTTCGGGACTTGGAGTTGTCCTGGGTGGTGCTTCACGGACAATTATGGGACATTGTAGATTCACCCAGGTCCCACTGGATGGAATGTGGGAGAGTGTGGGCTATGATGTGGACCATTAACTATGAGGTGCAGCCATTCCCAGAGATGTACTTACCAAATGCAATGGATGTGTCATGATGATGGGAGAGAGTGTTGCTGTGGGGGGAGTGGGGGGTGGGGGCAGTGGGGTTGAATGGGACTTCATATTTTTTGAGTGTAATATTTTTTAAAAAATGAATTAAAAAATAATAAATTGCCATAAGCAGATTGTACTTAATTATTAGCAATTAATATTCCACTATCTGTACACATAAAAGCAGAAATCTCCTTCTGTGTCAGAGATTCTTTCAGAATCAGTTCTTATACTGAGAAGCATTTTGAAGTTT
Organism: Dasypus novemcinctus; assembly: GCF_030445035.2. Taxonomy (NCBI): domain Eukaryota; kingdom Metazoa; phylum Chordata; class Mammalia; order Cingulata; family Dasypodidae; genus Dasypus; species Dasypus novemcinctus. The sequence continues at coordinate 15,124,624 of NC_080702.1, read as the reverse complement.
GATGTAATCTATAAAAGAGTAATTTTAAAAATAAAAGTAGAGTCATAGGTATAAAAAATTGGATTTTTTCATTGGAAATGAATGGGTAAATTTTATGTAACCCAAATGACAATATATACATTTCTATATCTCTCTCTTTACTCTTTGATCATACAGACCTATATTACTGTGGCTTAAAAATGGGAGTGAATAGGCATAGGGAATTGGAATAAGATTAATTGGGTTATAACTTGCAATGTAAGTCCTAGGGAAAATTTCAGAATCCAGAGGTAAGTACATCATTGTGAAAACAAGGCAGACTGAGAATTTTAGAATTGGGGGTAGTCAGCATCACTGCCACACAGGGAACGTAATATTCAAAACAAAGCAGGATAGTGGGGAATTTTCAAAGACCTTTCCCATCAGGAAGCATCAAGGCAGATTGGCCATAGAAAGAGACCTGTGATGGCAGAGGGGTCATGAAAGGCTGCAAGATGGGCTGCAACTAGACCACTGATTACTTCACTGGTGGTGGAGAGGTCCTCCAGGCAAGGGACACCTCTATGGGGAAAACTCTGAGGTGAGAATTAAGGCAGTATTTTTGGAACAACCCGGAAGTAAGACATACTGAATTAGTTTATTTAATAGAAGTAGGAAGATTACTAAGGTAGAAAATGTTTAATATGAGTGGGAAGATTACTGTTTTAGGAACTGACAAGCAGTAGTAGGGGCTCCTGCTCTGTTATTGTCTCTGAGAAATTGAACCAGTGACTGAATGTACTTCTGCATCATTTCTCCATGGATGAGAAGGTGATATTAGTTGTATGAACTTCAAGATGCTGCTCTGAAATTCAATCCAAACATAATCCCAGTTATTCTTTATATACAGAGTCAAGTATAGGCAGAAGACTCAAAATAACAGTTTTCAGGAGGCATTGGTAAACAGAGGAGAGGCCAGAAAAACAAAGACATCTTGAATATGGTGGTGTGAGGACAGGAAGCATGAAAAGAATGGACAGATATAATTGATGGAACAAAACCACATGCTCTTTCATTTCTAAGTGCTATATTCCATGGGTAATTCCTATTTCTTCCAACATTAGATGAAGAATAAAATATTTAGAAAATTTACTAGGTTTTCTTGCCTTGGTATTCCTATGTTACTAAAGTTAGCAATTTTTCATTACTTTTTATCCATTTATGTGTTTATATTCAGTTCTACATGACAACTCAAAAGCCACCTAATCTGAGTGGCCTTGCCAGACCACCCTTTCCTGCATAGGGCATCCGTTGTCATTCTATGGCCTTCTCCTCTGCATTTTTTTGCTTCATAAATCAGGGCACCAACTGAAAGATAAATATAAACTCTAAATACTAATTCACTAAAATGTTAACTTTAAGGGCCAAAATTAAAATTAAAATTGGTGACTTGAACATTTAAAATATATTTTTAAAGATTTATTTATTTATCCTCCCTCCCCTCCCCCTTCCTCCCCTCCCCCTTCCCTCCCCCTCTCCCTCCCCACCCCACCCTGCTATTTTTGCTGCCTGTCCATTCACTGTATGATCTTCTGTATCTATTTCTCTTTTTGTCTTCTTTTCTCATTTCTTCTCTAGGATTCAATCCTGGGGACCTCTGATGTGGAGGGAGTTTCCCTGAGTCTCCCTGTCAGCTGCACCACCTCAGTTCCTGGTCTCTGTTGCTCTTCACCTTGACCCTCCCCTTCATCTCTCTTTTGTTGCATCATCATCTTGCTACATGACTCACTTGCATGGGCACTGGCTCATTTTCTGGACACTCAGCTCACCGCATGGGCACTGACTCGCCCCACAGGCACTGGCTCACCACACAGATACTCGTGCAGGCACTTGGCTTGTCATGCATGCACTCAGCTTGCTGTGCAGGCACGTGCATGGTAACGTGTGTGGGCACTCAGCTTGCTGTGCAGACACTGGCTCACCACGCAGGCATGCTTTCTCTTTGTTTGCACCAGGAGGCCCCAGGGATGGAAGCCAGGTCCTCCCATACGGTAAGGCAGAAGCCCTATCACTTGAGTCACATCGGCTTCTCTCAAAATATGTTTTAATGAATTGAAGCATGTAAAATGTTCCTATGTTAATAAAGAAGAAAATTTCCTCCAATTAATGTCCTGAACAGGAAATATTAAAAAACAAACATGCACTAGAGACTGAAAGATTGTGCTTTTTGACACTCTCCTCACTTTTTGTGGATGATAAGTTAAGATTTTGCTATCATGTGGAACAAAACTGCCTGAAATCACATATTTTTCTTTCCTTTTTTGAGTTGGTATTAGCTGTGTACTTGCCTATCCAGTTTTCCACTCTCTTGACTTTGTTTTGCTTATAAAATCTTAATGTGCTTCTCTGCAGTGTTCCCAGGTGTAATTTGATGCAGTCTCCAGTTTTGCTTATTTTTCATACAGAATAAATAATTTTATCTTCATGGTCTGTATCTCTCCCTTCCTTTTTCTCTCCAGTTCTATCTCTCTCCACCTTTTATTATCAGCTAGAAATCCATGCCATCTATACCATTTATGTGAAGCAATAAAGTAATACACATTTTTTTGTGATAACCTTCATATGGCAAGATCCCGAGTGCCTTCAGAATCATCAGTGCATGATATTCTAACAAAACTTTGAGAATTTATACTTCAATAAATACTGTGATAACTTGCAACTAAAATTGGGAGTCCTGATCCCATTGCCATATTGGATAATAGAGTTTAAGGTATGCAAGTTTATTTATCTTTTACCACAGACTGCATTTGGATTCTGTTGCTGACACGGATTAATCAAATCATTAATACTGTAGAACGTTGGACAGCACATAGGGTAATAAAAGATTGAGTTTTTTTAAACTATTAATGATAATTATTGTTTTAGCTAACATTATTGTCCTAGGCCTGAAGTTGAGTGCTTTAGTATGCACTTGCTCATTTCATTCTAACAGCAATCCTATGAAACAGATACCAGTATAAATCTCATTGCACAGAGAGGAAATGGAATACATGGAGAGCTTTTTAAAAATTCTCAAGACCATAGAACTAGAGTGAGATGGATCTAGGACTTGACACTACTCCAGTTTGACTCTAAAGTCTATCCTCCTAACTTTATCCTTGTTATCATTTGGTTGTATCTATTTTATCTACTGATCTGTTCATCTCTCTGTGAACCATTTGCAAGTAAAATGCAGACATCAAACCACCTCACCTTTAAATACTTTAGTTTACATATTCTAAAATAAGAATATTTTCCCACACCTAAGAAAACCGACAATAACTTTCTAATTCTCTAATCTTATCTAAATGCTGATGAAATTAAAATTTCTTCTTTAGTTTCATTTAATCCAGACTAGTCCCCCACTTTTTCCTTTATATTTTTGAAAATGATATTGACTTATGAGAAGACCTGGCCAGTTGTCTTTCAGAAATTCCCCTTCTTGTATTGGTCTTATTGTTCTGCCATGTCATTAACTTGTTTTCTATGCCATGTGTTTTTAGTAAACCAAAAGATTAATCTGAAGGTTTGCCTAGATTGGGGTTGCAATTATTGAAAAGAATACTTCATAATATTGAATTTCATGCTGTCACTACCGTATTGTCTCAGTATAAATGATGCTACCTATGATCATTTGGTTAAAGTGGTGACCACTTCATTGAAGCCCATTTTTGGTTTATGATTTTTTCCTAACTAAAAAATAATCTGTAGGATGATACTGTGGCAAGATATAAATAGTGTATTCCCCAGTAATGTTTGGGTGATCACAATAATCCTTGCCTGATTCAATTATTACTCTGGAGCTGCAAAGTATATATTTCTAGCATATCATATTTCTATCATTCCTTTCATATTTCTTGCATTACTCTTTAAAGGAGTGTCCATGATTAATTTGTGATGTTTACCACATGAGCAGGAGGAGTAAATGGTGAAATGTGATTTTTTGGTTTCATTTCTGATGTAAATATATTCTCTTTCAAATTTCAGAATTTAATGTTTAAAATGGCTTAATTTTCATTCAATGTGTTGAAGAGCTGCCATATACTCACTAATCTCTGTTTTATACATAACTGATAAGTTATGATTGCCTATATCAGATTATTAAGTTTTACTGATGAAACCTTAAATAAGTCTTCCAGGTATTTCATATAAGTGAGTTCATATAATATTTATCTTTTTGAGTTTGTGAATGTAATTAATACCACTGAGTTGTGTACTTGAAATTGTTAAAATGGGAAACTTTGAGTTGTATATATATTACTATGATAAAAAGTTTAAAAAAAACTATCAGTGGTTTTTACCAATTTATAAATCTGGAAAATTTCATTTTATTATTGGCATAATTTCCAAGAGTTTCATGACTGCTATCTGATTTAATTCTTTAATGATTATATGAGATTGTGTTGACTACTGGTGAAAAAAGATTAAGTGAGTAAACTCAGTCAGACAATGCATAACTTAATACATGGTTAATCCAGCACTGAACCCTAAGTCTTCAGAGTTTTTAAAAAGTTTTCCACCCTAGCATATAGGTTCTACACAAGTTCCATAGACTTGAATATCGGTCCTAGAGCTGCAGGTCAACATCAGAGTTGTGCCAGGTACTATGAGTTGGAATTGATAGGCTGGTTGTTGGTTCATATTTACCAATAGCTTAGATGTGGTTAGAATCATGTAGGTGACCAGATGGCAGCATCTTTGTCTTATAGCTGATACGGTATCAACTTCCCTCATCTCCATTTAAAAATTATGGAATAGTATAGAAAATACACACATATATTTAAACTTTATAAATGTTCATACTAAAAAGTATGATATGGGAATTGGCTGTGCCTCAATCAGCTGGGCTCCCATCTACCATATGGGAGGTCCTGGGTTCCCATCCCAGGGCCTCAGTGGAAGGCAGGCTCACCCGCATGCTGCAGAGTGCCACCAGCCTGGGCACTGTGGAGTGCCACCCAGCTCACAAGCACTGCAGAGAGCCAACTCAGCAAGGTGATGCAACAAAAAGGGAGAAAAGCAAAAATGCACAAAAGAGTGCAGTGAAAGGACACAGAGAGCAGACAGCAAATGAGCCACAAGGGGGGGATAAATAAAAATAAATACAGACACAGAAGAACGACCAACAAATGAACACAGAGAGGAGATGGTATGCAAAAAAAGAGCCATAAGGGAGGGGAATTTAAAAAAAAGTGTGTTATGATTAACCATAGGAGTTACATTTCACTATTTCATACAATCACAAAAATATGAAATAACCAGAATGCACAAGAAATTATGACACATTCATAAGTTTATATTACACAGCATTATAAATAAAGTTGTAAAAATATATAAAGCTTTGTAAAGCAAATTAACTTTATCTACTCAAGCTGAAAAATATTTATACCATATGTGGTAAGTTGATTAATGACTTCCCAAAGATGTCCATATTCAAATTCCTAGAATTTGTGGATATATTAGATTACATGATAAAGAGGAATTAAAGTAGCCAATAGAAATATGGCTGCTAATTAACCTTAAGATAGGGAGATTATTCTAGGTTATTTGGGTGAACACAGTGGATGTAGCAAGGGCTCTTGAAGATGGAAGAAGGAAGCAAAAAGGTCAGTGCGAGAGTATTAGGATATGAGAAAGAGTTAATCAGTTAGAACTGGTTTTCGAAGTTGGAAGAGGACTGTTTTAGTCAGCCAAAGGGGTGTTGATGCAAAATACCAGAAATTGGTTGGCTTTCATAAAGGGTATTTATTTGGGGGTAGAAGCTTACAGTTACCAGGCCATAAAGTTTAAATTACTTCCCTTACCAAAGTCTTTTGCCACGTGTTGGAGTAAGATGGCTGCCCACGTCTGCCACGGTTTGGGCTTAGGTTCCTCTCTTCATGGGACTTGCTTCTCTCTGGCTGAGGGTTCCTCTCTTCATGGGACTTGCTTCTCTCTGGGTGAGGTTCCTCTCTTCATGGGGCTGCATATCTCTCTGGACTTAGTTGCTGTGCTCACTCCACAAGGCCACCTGTAGACTATCAGACAAATGGCTCCATCTCTCTGCCCAGTGCTTCTGCCATGTGTCAGGAGCCGTCTCTTTTCCTCTGTGTTCATCTCCTGTGTGTACACTTCCTGCGCTCCAGCTCCAATTTCCAACATCAAAATTCCAACACCTAAAAATCCAACATGAAAATCCCCAACTCTGTCCTTTGCCATGTCTTTTATCTGTGAGTCCCCACCTACCAACACCTTACTGATGTGGCTCAAGAGAAGCAGTAATCATAATTTAATCATGCCCAGGTACAGACCAGTTTACAAACAAAATCCAGTATGTAATTTTGGAATTCATAGCTATATCAAACTGCTACAGGGACTCTAGCCAAGGAATGCGGGCAGTCTATAGAAACTGGAAAGAGCAAGGAAATGGATGTTCCCATAGAGCCTCCAGAAAATAACAGCCCTATTGACACCTTGATTTTAACCTAATGAGGCCCATTTTAAAAAATCTAATTGGTACATCAGTTATAGGAATCTAATAATTTGCAACCAATAATACTCCTTATAGAACATTAGATCATGAGAGCCTGAAAAAAATGTTTGTTTTAGCATTTTTATGGCAAATTATGAACATTGCTCTTCCAAACACTCTTAATAAATAAAAAAAAAAAGGAATCCTTAAATCCGAGGTTGGATTATACCAAAATCTTATCTACAGTTATTGGATGCAGTATTCCATATATGTCTGTCAGTTTAAGTTCATCAATTCTATTATTCAAATTTTCTATATCCTTTCTGATTTTTTTTGGATTGCTTGATCTAACAATTACTGAAAGATTGTGTAAAAATAATTGACTGTGGAGGTGAATTTACCTATTCTGTTTGATAATTCTTTCAAGTTTTGCAGTATATACTCTTGAGACTATCATTATGTGCATTATATTTCAGAATTGCTTTTGTTTTCTTCCCAGAGTATTTTCTCTTTTGATTAAGAAGTGATCCTCTCTACCTCCCCTCAAACTTTTTGTTCTTTAGCCTATTTTGTCTGAAATGTCATCATAAAGTATATAACTGGATTTGCTTAATTCCAGTTTGTAATCTTTCACATTTAACAAGTGCACCTAGTCCATCTACATTTCTTATAATTACTTCTACTATTTTTATTTCATGATTTCTATTTGTCTTGCTCTTTCTATGTTTCTTCTTTCTCCATTAACTATTAGATTTTTCCATTTTTTTATTCGTGTAATCACATTTTAATGTTTATCATAGAAAGTCAAGTGTTTTTAAGTTTTTCAACTCTAAAGTTATTTAATAACTTATGCTCCTCTTGAAGAATATGAGGACATTAGACCTTAGACTATTTTAAACATTTTAACTCCTTGTTTGAGATACCACTTGCGTATTTTTGATCTACCATTTTTTTAACTTGATAGTATATTTTCATCTATTCTGTTTGGGATTAATTTGGGAATTTGGATTCTGTGGGTTACTACCTTTAATCATTTCTGGACATTTCTTCATTATTTCATCAAAATATTTTTCCCAATCTAATAATTTTCAGCTATTCATTTTAAGCCCCTAGTAGTTGTATTTGAACATCCTCATTCTCTCCTCCATGTTCAATACACTCCTTTTAAAAATATTTTCCATCTTTCTGTTCTTTTGGAACTTCATTTCTGGATAATTTCCAGTTCTATATTTCAGGCTGTTAATTTATTCAGCTGTATTATGTCTGCACCTAAACTGCTTTTAACCCTATTGAGCTTATTATTGCTTCAATTATATATTTTATTTCATATATATTTATAAATCATAATCATATATTATATTTCAGTTATAAAAATATTCATTCCTAGAACATTCTACTTTGTTTTTCAATTACTCCTAGTCAATATACTTTACCTCAATGTTTTAAAAAATATTTATATTTTAAAAAATACTTATTTTATATTGTGTTTGACAGTTCTAATATTGGAATTCTTCATAGGTCAGATTTTACTCTCTTGTTTCTGTTGGTTGTTATTCATAGTACATTGTTTTCACCTGAATCTTGTATTGTCTGCTATGAGCCCATACTTCTTGGAATTTTAACACTGTGAATACTTTTCAGCCTGGAATGAACATGGGTTCTTTCAGAGAATATTTCCAGTAGGTCCTGCTATATGACTGGTAGCACCCCCAAAATGAGACCATTAAATCTGAGGAACTATTCAAGGGAAGGCTGTTTGTGGTTATTAGTTCTCAAAGAGAAACTTTTAATTTTTAACTTTTGTTGTAGAGACATATACACAACTCAAAATTTCCCATTTTAACCACTTTCAGGTGTACAGTTCAGTAGTACTAAGTACATTCACATTGTTGGTCTTTCCCCCTTGATAGTGACAGAACTTGAAATAGCCAGTCTTCTTGCAGGTCCCTGTTGGTAGGAGAAGACAAGGGAGCAGAGCTTTTTTCCTGATCTACCTTGCATTGAAATGTGTAGCCCTGTAGGGGTCACAGGCTTATAAATGAGTGTCCTGTCATATTCCCCATCTTGGAAGTGCGTCCTGGTCTTTGTCTCTGTTCTCTGATATACTTCTGAGTCCATAAAATCTAAGCTTAAGTTTCCTGGGTTCAATCAATGCCTTAAATGCAAATGTGAACTTCTACTTATTTCTGTATGTTCTTGCCTTTCTCTGGATTTTGGCCCAAATATGCCCTACATAATATATTGAAGAAGATATATGTATATTTCATCTGGAACTGTTAGGGCAAATTAATTTTTATTCTATGATTCTATTTATCTTTATCCTATTGGATTGGATAAGCTTTCCTTATCATTTTTATTTTATTTTTGCATCCCTGGCTTGGAAGTTATACATTCTACAATTTTAAAATATTGTAAAATTTAAAAAACGATAACATACATATTTGACAAGCAATTTATATCCTTTTTTCCTAAGAATACAAAGATTAAAATGCTTTTATATGTTATTTGATTTCTGGCATTTTAGTTTTACTCCCTGCCCCATCCAACTAGAAATCATTTTTATTATTATCTGATATAGTCAATCCTTCTTTAGATGTAGCACTCTATCCAGTACATTCCTTTCTCACCACTCCTTCTTGCAATACATTTCTTCCTTCTGAATTTAACTTCTTTTACCATGAAGTATATCCTTACTTAGAGGAAATCTTCTCTCTTTTGTTCTTGATTTAGAATTGGTTTTTTTTTTTTTTTACTTTTTCCTTATTTCAGAATCAAAGTTAAGCTGGATCGTGATTATAAACAATTTTCTTTTACCACATTAATTTTATTCCCATATGTTCTGGACTCCATTATTGCTACTAAAATATTAGCAAAGGTAAAATTTCTTTTTCAAGAAAATTAGTCTGTTTCTTTCTCTTTGACTATTTTTACAAACTGTTCTTTGCCTTTTTACTCAACAGTTTAATTTCAATGTGGTTAGGTGTACATTTTACTTTATTTTTTTCTATATTTTATTAAATATGTTCCCTAGTCAAGGACCCTTATCTTTAATCAGTTATGGGAAATTCTCAGTAGTAATCTTTGATATCAGGTTTTTCTGTTCTCTGGATTCTTTTCTTCAGATGCTCTAATTAATTTGTTAGACCTTCCCCTTCTATCTTCAAGGTCTGTTAACTTTTCTTCCTTGTCTTCTATTTAACTGTATTCATTCCTGGGTAATTTCATCACATACATATTCAAATGTACTAAATCTGTCTTCTGAGGATGCATTTATTTATTTATTTTTTTTAGGAGTCTAACTTCATTCTTTTTAAAATATCCCAGGTCTTTTGTGATTATGCCTTTTTATTTATAACTTATGCCTTCAATTTCTTTTTCCTATTAATATAATTATTCATATTTAAATCTATCAACAGGTGTTTTTTAAAGAGCTTAGAAAGGAAATACAAATATTTTATTAAAGAATTTATAGAAGGACATACACAAACACAGTAGTTATCTCTGTATGGTGAGATTAGTGTGGATTTTTCATTTTGTCTATTTGTTGTTGTTGTTTTCACTTTATTTCTACATTGCTTATGTAATAACAGATACCCTTCAAAGCCAGAGAAAATAACTAGTGCTATGGTGCCAGGTTACCTATCATACAAACATCCTGATAATAAATAAATGTCAAATAGCCAAACCTACAATATGACAATCTACTGAGATCATTCAGATACCTAAACTTTTTGGGGATCAGTCATAACTATGGTTTAATACCACATGTTGGATATAAAAAAAAAAATTAAGGCTTTAAAAATGACAGACTTTCTTAGATATTTTCAAATACAATTTATATCCACCTCTAAAGTGTTTTCAAGCCAATGGAATGTCTGTAGCTTTCAGAATATTGTGCACTTTTGCTTTTTATATAATACTATTTCCCATTACGCATAATCTAACTGCAGTATGATTCTGTTTTAATATAAGTCAACAATTTTCATGCAGTTTAACCATCTACTGAGTGCCATTTTAGAAAAGCACACATAAACATACAGCCCAGAATATACACCTCTGATTTATATAAGAGGAATTATCCATTTAGCTTTTCTACAAAATGCTTTAGTTAAATAAGAAATAATTTGAAAACTGTATAAAAAGAGAAAAATCATTGTGGCATCTTCCAGCTAACAATTTACAAAAGTAGCAAAACATTTTTTCCTTACATATTATACTACTATGCTTCAAGAATTCTTTACAGTCATTCTGTAAGTATTTATATTGAAATTTATGAAGCATGTATATTAAGACAATGAAAAATTCACCAATTATGATTAGTACACTTCAACAAAAATTTTTTTAGCTTAAATTTCCAAAGCATTCCTTCATGTTCATACAAATTTTATTGGACCCAGAAGCTGACATGTTTATTCAAAAGTGATGATGGACAGATTTCTGAAACAAAAGAAAGGCTCAATAGCAACTTTAAAAGAAATATCTTTGTTCAAAGAAACATTTTTTTTTTAAAGATTTATTTATTTATTTAATCCCCCCCCTTGTCTGTTCTTGGTGTCTATTTGTTGCGTCTTGTTTCTTTGTCTGCTTTTGTTTCTTTGTCCGCTTCTGTTGTCGTCAGCGGCACAGGAAGTGTGGGCGGCGCCATTCCTGGGCAGGCTGCTCTTTCTTTTCACGCTGGGCGGCTCTCCTCACGGGCGCACTCCTTGCGCGTGGGGCTCCCCCACGCGGGGGACACCCTTGCGTGGCACGGCACTCCTTGCGCGCATCAGCGCTGCGCATGGCCAGCTCCACACGGGTCAAGGAGGCCCGGGGTTTGAACCGCGGACCTCCCATATGGTAGACGGACGCCCTAACCACTGGGCCAAAGTCCGTTTCCCCAAAGAAACATTTTAATGTCCCACATAGTGAGAACTTTCTCCCTTTTCTAGTCTTAAAGTGTTTTTCTTTATGGCAAAGTGCATATTTTCTTGAAATTCTTTAAATGTATTAGTTATTGGAAGAGATACTACACTTGTTTCTAATAGGAAAATCCATATGCAGGCACTCAATTGAAGGAGTGAGTTTAAATTCAGTAGGTGGAATGGAACTGCAACCAGTTGCAAAAATAAGAATATCTTCCATTGTTGTTGCAGATTTACAATTTTCAATAGCTTGTAAGTAACTGTTCCAAAATCCCAAAGTTTTATGTTAGACAATGGGTAGACTGTAAAAAGATCACTAAGAATTTTTACAGAAAGATTATAAGGTTTATGAGAGAGGATGCTGCAAAATGCTTCTGGAGAAGTCAGAATTTTATCTAAAATGTGAAGAATTTTCAGACCCTGCTTAAAACTCCCAAAGGTTGTTTGGGCTCTCTTAATTACACGGTAGAAAAGTATGTCTTTTACCAACATATATTTACCACTTAATGTCTAAGACATCCAATAATCTGTAGGTAATTAGAGCATTCATTTATTGCTGAGATAAAGTCAGCCATATTTGTTGTAGTATTTATCTTGGGCATTAGGGGACAAGTTCTTTGACAAGGACCCTTCAAACAGTGATGAGCTTTCAAGATGCTGCATTGAAAGACTCAGAAACTCTTGTCTTGATCCAGGATGCTCTTGGCCAAATTCATCATTTTCGCTTACATAGGCTATTTCAATTGAGTATACAGGATTAAAGCTTTGATTTCTGAATCTATCTAAGGCAATATTCCAGATATTGGCTTTGTTGATATATAAGTTTTTAGTTTTTCTTTTAATTGGGAATCCTAACTCTATTAATACATTTTAAAAACTCTTCTTAATTTGCTGCCTTGCCTTCTTCTAACAGGTTGATTCCTTGCTCCTGTCCAGACCAGTGGGACTTCCAGGGGTGTTCTCATTAGATCTGGGCTCCAGGTGACTGAGTAATTTCGGTGATGACTCTTCTAACAAACAATCAGTAATGTCCATGTTATTTGAATTGGGCTGAGTGTGTTTTTTGGCTTCTTTTGAAATCCCCTGAATTGTAGATGATACCTTCCACATTCTGAACACTCCCAATTTTGTTCCCATGATTGTGGTGAGCAACAGTCTAAATGGGTTTCACTAGAACCACAACATTGACAGTGTTTTATTTCTCATTTGCTGTCAGGTGCATTCTATTCTTGCCCTTTGCAGCAACATCCCTGGACATCACAAGGCTCATGGTGCTGCAAAATCTCTCAATAATCATTTTCCTCTAGTTCCCAAGACACATCTTTTTCAGGAATATGAATTCCCATTTTCAACATCTCTTTCTGAAATGTATCACTATTATTGCATACGTGCATCTGAAGAAGAACACTCCTGCGTTTATTGCTTAAAATTGTAAACCGTTTCTGTGAAACCAAGCATTCTTACTACAAGGACTTGGTTATATACTATATGTTGGAATAGGCTCAATAAATTCCAAATGGTACATGCTAAGGACTCTCTATAACTATTAGATGTAATTATTTGAACAGGTTGATGGTTCCAACGAAATGACACAAAATTGCCAGTAATCTGGAAAATGCATTCTCTCTGAAGGCCACATGTAAAATGATAATAACTTTTTACATCGGGGTGCATCATATCCAACTAAAGTGACAGATTTCTTGCAAAGACAGGGTTATTGGATTATATTTGTAAAATGCTCTGTCACAAGTATCATGTTTAATTGATTAAGTTATGATTAGGACTTTGGGCCATGTGAGTAGGGTGTTGAGTCCCTTCACCTTGGTGGGGAGGGACTCTCAGAGAAAAGACATGGCAAAGGACAGAGTTGGGAGATTTTACCTGGAGCCTAGTAAGTAAACACACAGTAGAATGCAAAGCAATTGAACCCAGAAAGAATCAAGTCCTAGGGAGAGAGAGAGAGAGAGCCATTTGCCTGATGGTCTACAGCTGACCTTGTGAAGCAGGCAGAGCAGTTGAACCCAGAGAGGCAAGCCTCAGGAAGAGAGGAACATAGGAAGCCAGAACCCTCAGACAACAGGAGCCATCATGCCCCTAGATGTAGCAATAGACTTTGGTGAAGGAAATGACTCATGTTTTATGGCCTGGAACTGTAAGCTATTACACAAAATAAATAACATTCATAAAAACCAACCATTTCTGATAATTTGCATCAGTGTCCCTTTGACTGACTAATACAGATTAAGTGGTAATTTCTCTTCTGAAACCATAGGGGCAAGAAGGCAGTGGTATATCATAGTTAAGGTGCTAAATGAAAAACTTCCAGCTAAGAAATCTCTATTCTGAAGAGCTCACAATTAAAAATGAGGGAGAGCTCAAAATACTCACAGATAAACAGAAATTAAGAGAATCTGTCAATAAGAAACCTGCACTCTCTTTGAAAGAGAGTTCTGCAGTTTGAAAGGAAAACCAGGAAAGAGTTGGACGAGAGTGTAAGAAAAAAAACATAAAGAGAAATATAAACAATATATGACATCAGAAACCTAAAAATATGGCTAATAAATGAATTCTTCTACAGTAGTAACATTGAATGTTAATGGATTAAACTCTCTGACCAAGAGTCAGAGACTGGCAGAATGGATGCAAAAATAGGACCCATCTATATGCTATCTACAAGAAACTCACCTTAGACACAGAGATGAAAGGATGCAGAAAGTAAATAGTTGGAAAATAATTTTACATACAAACAATAACCAAAAATAGGTGGGAGTAGCTATACTAATATCGGACAAAACACACTTGAAAAGAAAACTATTGTAGGAAGCAGCTCTGGCTCAATCAGATGAGCTCCCGTTTACCATATGGGAGGCCATTGGTTTACATCCTGGGGCCTCCTTGTGAAGGCAGGCTTACCCGTGTGCTGCATGGTACTGTGCAGTCCATAGACACCACAGAGTGCCAACTGGCCTGCAGATGCCACAGAACACTGCAAGGCCCACAGATGCCACAGAGTGCTGCCTGGCCTGTAGATGCCATGGAGTGCCACTTGCAAATGCCATGTAGTGCCATCTGGCCCACAGATGACATGGAGAGCTGACGCAGCAAGATGACACAACAAAAAGGGAGACAAAGGAGAACACAGAAGAGACTGCAGTGAATGGACACAGAGGGCAGACAGCATGTAAAAAGCCATGGGGGGGGGAGAAAAAATAAAACTTGTATAAAAAAGGATAACCTATGAAGAAGAAAGGACAAACATAAACATTTATGGACCTAACCAAGACTCCTAAAAATACTTGAGGTAAATATTGGAAAAACTAAGTAAAGAAATAGATGCCTCTACAGTTATAGTGGGGGACATTAAAACAGCATTATCAGAATTAGACAGAACATCTCAACTAAGAATCAATAATAAAACAAAGACTTTGGATAATACATTAAAGGATCTGGACCGAAAAGACATATACAGAACATTATGCCCAAATATATCCAGATAAACATTATTCTCAAGTGCACATGGATCATTCTCCAGGATGGATAATATTCTAGGCCCTAGAAAAACTGTCAATGAATTCAGAAAGATTGACCTTATACCAAGTAGTTTCTCTGACAACCACAGGATGGAGCTGGAAATTGGTCAAGGACAGAGAAGAATATTACAAACAAAGATATTGAAGTAAAACTGCTCTTAGACAATCAGTGAGTCAAGGAGGAAATTGCAAAAGATATCAGAAACTAAATTGAAACTAAATAAAATGACAACATAATGTATCAAAATCTATAGGTTACAGCAAAACCTATACTTAGAGGGAAGTTCTTAGCCATAAATCACTATATTAAAAAAGAAGAGGTAAAATCAAAGAACTCACTGGACATCTGGAGGAATTAGAAAATGTACAACAAGCTAATCCCAAAGGAAGTATCAAGAAGGAAATAACAAAAATTAGAGTAGAGCTAACTGAAATTGAAAATAAGAAAGCAGTAGGAAAAATAAACACCAAAATCTGGTTCTTTGTGAAGATTAATAAAATTGACAAATACTTAGACTAACAAAGAGAAAAGGAGAGAAGGGGCAAATACATAAAATAAGAAACAAGGAAGGAGGTATCACCACAGATGCTACAGAAATAGAATATCGTAAGAGGACATTTTGAAAAAGTGTATGCCAACAGTGGATAATTTTGAGGGAATGGACAAATTCCTAGAAACCACAAGCACCCTAACATTGATGAAACAAGAATTCATGAACTCACCAGAACAATCACAAGTAATGAGATTGAATAAGTCATCAAAAACCTCCCAGATAAGAGCCCAGGACCAGATGGCTTCACATGTGAATTCTACCTAACATTCCAGGAAGAATGAACAACAATCCTGCTTAAATTCTTCCAAAAAATAGAAGTGGAGGGAACACTGCCTAACTCATTCTATGATGCCAACATCACCCCAATTCCAAAGCCAAACAAAGATGTCACAAAAAAAGGAAAACTACAGACCAATCACTCTAATGAGCCTAGATGCTAAATACCCAAATACTTGGTAATTGTATTAAAAAACACAACAAACAAATTATACACCATGATCAATGAGTTTCATCCTTCCTATGCAAGGAAGTTTCAGCATGAGAAAATCAATGTAATACACCTTATAAACAGATCAAAAGAAAAGAAATCACATGATAATCTCCACAGATGAAGAAAAAGCATTTGGCAAAATATAGCATC
This sequence comes from Dasypus novemcinctus, assembly GCF_030445035.2. Classification (NCBI taxonomy): domain Eukaryota; kingdom Metazoa; phylum Chordata; class Mammalia; order Cingulata; family Dasypodidae; genus Dasypus; species Dasypus novemcinctus. The sequence continues at coordinate 15,108,551 of NC_080702.1, read as the reverse complement.
CTTTCCTGATAAAAGCACTTCAAAAGATAGGAATAGAAGGAAACCTCACTAGTACCACACTAATGAATGATGCTGTTAATGTGGGATTGTGTGGGAGTGATAGTCAGTGGGGCATATGGTAACCCCCTATATTTTTCATGTAACATTTTAATGATCTAAATATGTTTAAAAAGTATAATAGGTAGACCATTCTATCACACCATATACAAAAATAAGTGCAAAATTGTATGATTACATTTAATTTGCAAATATATATCAATCTATAAAGATGAAATTAGTAATGTAGGATTGTGACAGGATAGAGGGATAGTGAGGAGACTGCTAAGGGGTGTGGGGTATTTTTTTAATGGAGTAATGAAATTGTTCTAAAACTATTTGGTGATGAAGGCACATTTTGATTATATTAAGACCTATCAATTACACAATTAGGATATATTGCATTTGTGTCTATCTCAGTTAAACTTTAAAATAAATAAATCTTCAAGAATAGTCAAAAAGAGCAGCTATGTACATCAGAGGAATCAGAAAGTGAGAGATGATGCATTTTTGCTTGGTTTTTGTTTTTTGCTTATTGTTTTCCATATTTGCATGATCTGGAACTTAATATTTTAATAATTAATGTCAAGGAAATGATTTCTAAATGTCATCCATCATAAGGGCATTGCCTATGGGCATGGAAGGTTTTGGAATCTATTAGTTATTTTATTAACAAAATCATTATGGCAGTGCATTTTTCCTAGATATATCATTCTGGGAAATTAGTGATGGGAAGTGCAAATGATCTGTACCTCTGCCTGGCACAGTGAACTACTGTGTTCATGATTATCACACTCACTGGTAACAATTCTAGTCACAGAGGTGAAGTATTGTTTCATCTACCATTAGGAATACGTGACCATACCTGTTGCTCACCTTCAGCTATATAATCGCTGAGACAGGAAAGGCAACAAGAGAACCACAGTTATTTATGAGGGAGACTCCTAAATCACAGATTTCACACATTTTCTTATCCCCAAACCTATAAAACTTCTAGTTGATATCCACAAAGTCAGCTATCAGATACCCATTTGCAAAACCCCTCTAATAATATCCATCACAGAAACAAAATTACTGAATCATGCAACATCCCAATCAGTGAATAAATGATTTCCCATGACTTTTCATTACATTCTTCACAATGAATTTTCTGGAAATTCCTCAAGGGGTTTCATCCTCCTAACAGTCTTCCTCTTTTTTAAAAACTTGCATTAAAAGGATTTCTGGTATGGGTGATAATTTTCCCCCCTATTTTATTACCTTTTTTAAAAGATACATAGATCACAAAAAAGTTACATTAAAAAATATGAGGTTCCCATATATCCACTCACTATTATCCCCCACTCTTCCCACTTCACCAAATTATGTCATCAGTATGGCACATTCACTGCATTTGATGAATACATTTTGGAGCACTGCTACACAGCATGAATTATAGATTACATTGTAGTTTACACTCTCCCAGTCCATTCAGTGGGTTATGGCAGTATATATAATGTCCTACATCTGTCCCTGCACTATTATTCATATGAACTCCAAGTCCTGAAAATGTTCCCATATCACACTTCTTCTTCTCTATTCCTATCCTCAGCAAATCCCGTAGCCACAGTTTCCACATCAATGATACAGTTTCTTCCATTGTAAAATCACAATGATTCTATAGTAGAATACTAGTAAGTCCACCCTAATCCATATTGTATTCCTCCATCTGGATGACCCTGGGATGATGTTCACTCCACTTCTAAACTGAGAGGCTTTGATCCTACATGACTGAGGGATGGGATTCTCCTGCTTGCTGTTGTAGACTATCTTGGTTCCCTGGTGTGGTGGTTGACCATCCTTACCTCCCTGTTGGCTGATGTGGATAAGTTCAATGACCCAGTGAATAGGTGTTGTAACTCTGCTGAGGCTAAGGGCCCAGCTGTCACATGGACAGTCCAGGAATTCAAGTCTCTTGAGCATACACCAACCCCAGTGCCAATCACAGTTCCAGTAAAAGTGACAGAAGAGGCATGTGTAGCCAGGTCACATGTGAGTCTAACTACATCACATGCAGGAGCAGAAATTCCAAAGTTGGGTTCACTGGCAAGCCCTGAACTCCAGAGCCATCTGCCATAACTATAGGACCTGGGTGTCTCTGTAACCCAAGAGCACCACATTCTGGGGTTGTATCTTTGTGGTTATTCTTAAACTGAGTTTCCTTTAGCACAAGGCTTAGTTTTGGCTGAATGATAGTGCAGTGATTACAGACCTAGTGTTTCACTCTTTTGGAGTTCACTCATTTAATTTAAAGGATAAATTAGCAATTAAGGCAATCCGACATTGAGTACAGTTGTAGGTTTCCTCACATGTGATTTTCTGATTAGCTTATTAGGTAGTAGAAGAGCACCCTCCAATTCCATTATATTTACATTATGTGCTTTCTCACATAGAATATCATTTGCCTATTAAGGGCTTTGCTGCATAAATAACATGCACATGGATTCTCAAGACTATGAATGTTATTAGATTATCTGATGAAGCATGGATGACAACAAGAACTTCTAAACACATTAAAAAGTGTTTCTTCAGGGAAGTGGATTTGGCCCAATGGATAGGGCATCTACCTACTACATGGGAGGTCCAGGGTTCAAACCCAGGGCCTCCTGACCTGTGTGATGAGCTGGTCCATGTGCAATGTTGATGCATGCAAGGTGTGCCCTGCCATGCAGGGGTGTCCCCCACATAGGGGGCCCCATGTGCAAGGAGTGTGCCCCATAAGGAGAGCTGCCCAGCACGAAAAAGTGCAGCCTGCCCAGGAACAAGCCACACACATGGAGAGCTGATGCAGCAAGATGATGCAACAAAATGAGACACAGATTCTGGGTGCTGCTGACAAGAATACAAGTGGACACAGAAGAACACATAGTGAATGAACACAGGGAGCAGACAACTGGGGAGGTGCAGGGAAGGGGAGAGAAATAAATTTTTTAAAAATCTTAAAAAAAAAATGTTTCTTCAGAATATGAGTTCTCTGGTATGTTTAAAGGTTAAATTTATGGCTGAAGTCTCTTAAGTATGCAAAAGATTTATAGTGTGAATATTACATTTAAAATAAGAATATTGACTGATGACTTTCTCAAATTGTTGACAGTCATAGGGATTCTCTCCATTTGAATATTTGAGTAATCTCCTATGGCTTAAGGCTAGAAAAATAAAGGCTTTCCCATAAGTATGTTATTATTTCCATCCCACAGGAATTTTGTAATGTTGCCTGAGGGCAGAAATACAGGTGAAAATTTTCCTACATAGACAACATTCATGTGTCTTTTCTACAGTGTGAGTTCTCTCACGGTGTTTAAGATTAGAAAATTGAAGTTTTCCCAGAGTGAGTTCTCTCATGTTCTTGAAGGTGGGAATGATGACTAAAAGCTTTCCTGCATTGATGAAACTCATGTTTCTCTCCAGTTGGAATTCTTTCACGTCCTCTTAGAATAATTACTATATGCTTTCTGACATTGATAATATTCAGTATTTATTTCCAGAGTAAATTGTTTGTTTTTTTTTAATGGAAGAGGGATGAAATAACTTTCCCAAATAGATTGCATTCATGGTATTTCTCTCCTGTGTGAGTTCTCTCATGTCACTGAAGATGGGAATGGCAACTGAAAGCATCCCTGCATATATGACATTCCTAAGGTTTCTCTCTTGTGTGAGTTCTCTCACATTTTAGGGAAGAGGCTTGAATGAAGGCTGTAGCAGTTTGATATAATTGAATTCCAAAAAGAAATATTGGATAATGATTATAATCTGATCTGTACCTGGGCAGGATTGAGTTATTGAGATTATGGTGTTACATCCCCACCCCTTGGTGGGTGGGGACTCACAGATAAAAGGCACAGTGAAGAACAGAGTTGGGGATTTCTGATGTTAGAATTTGATGAAGACCTAGGAAGTCAGCACACAGAGGAAAGAGAAGCCAGCCCCAGGAAGGAAGGATCCTTGAAGCCAGAGTAAAGCAAGCCCCAGGAACATAGGAACCCAGGAAGCCTAAACCCTCACAGACATTGGCAGCCATCTAGCTCCAAATAGACTTTGGTGAGGGAAATAACTTCTGTTTTATGGCCTGTTATCTGTAAGCTCCTACCCCAAATAAATACCCTTTATAAAAACAAACCAGTTTCTGGTATTTTACATCAGCACTCCTTTGGCTAATACAAAATTTGGTAACAAGAGAGGAGGAGTGCTTTTGCAATTACTGAAATGCTGGAATGGTTTTATAAATGGGTAAAGGATATGTTTTGGAGGGATTGTGAGATGCTTGGAAGAAAAGACCTACAGTGCTTTGAAGAGACTGTTGATAGCAATATGGATGCCAAAGAGAATTTTATGATGCCTGAGAAGTAAACGGTGAAACTATTTTCAGAAAATGGCAGAAAGGCAATCTGTGTTTTAAAGTTGCAGAGAACTAAGCAAGATTAACTCCTGGTGTTTTATGGAAGGCAAAATTTGAAAATGGTGATCCTGGGCATTTAGCTGAAGCAATTTCCAATGTAAACCTGGAGAATGCAGCTTGGCTTCTGCTTGCAGCTTATAGCAAAATGCTAGATGAGCAAGATAAGCTGAGAACTGAAATATTGGGAACAAAGAAAACAGAAACTGATATTGAAAATTCCAAACCCCTGGAAATCAGGTTCCCAGTTGAAAGTATCCCACTGGAGGACTTAACTAAGCTTGGAACTTGTAAATCAGGATTGAAGATGCAGTTATGTTGGAAAGACTTGTGGAAAGTCTTATTGTCTGATGGCTTGGACCCCTGCTTCCTGCATGCTAAACCCAGCAGACTTTCTGAGAGAGCTGTATGAAAAGAACCACTGCCAGACTTGAATAAAAGGGACATAGAAAGGAGAAATTTAAAGAGAAAGAGAGCTTTAAGAGGAAAACCATGGAAACTGAGACATGAAATTAGGACATCATCTTGGGCCAAGAGAGGAACCCCACCCATGTGTACAGAGAGGGTGAGTTTGCCCCAGCAGTTGAAGAGGGTGGGTTTTCCCACCTATGCTCTGGGGGATTTTTCACCCCTAGAGTGCAGAGAGGATGGAGCACATTCCCCAAGGATTAAAGCAGTTAAGATTAGCACCCCACAGGTCTGAGAAGGGTGGACCTGTCCCACAAAGGTTAGGGGAGGCCAGGTGGTCAACTCCTTGCTCTGAAAGGGTTGACCCTGTATGCCAAAGATTAGAGGGAATATCTTTACCTCACCGTGCTAGGGGGGTTAAGACTCTAACCCAGAGATTGGGTAAGGTGTGGCAATCACCCCAACAGTCTTGGAAGGAGAGGCCTGGAACTTGGTTGACACTCAGATGCTTGATGAAGGTGGAACCAAGAAAATGACTGTTGGGCAAGTCAGTGGAAAAGATGGGTCCTCACATGGCCCAAAGGAGAAGAAACCATCATCTTGAGAATGCTTCTCAGACTTTGAAATCAAAGAGGGAAGCAGACTTGGCCCAATGGATAAGGCATCCGTCTGCCACATGGGAGGTCCGCGGTTCAAACCCTGGGCCTCCTTGACCTGTGTGGAGCTGGCCCATGTGCAATGCTGATGCATGCAAGGAGTGCCGTGCCATGCAGTGGTGTCAGCCACATAGGGGAGCCCCACATGCAAGGAGTGCACCCTGTAAGGAGAGCCACCCAGCACAAAAGAAAGTTCAGCCTGCCCAGGAATGGCACCGTACACACGGAGAGCTGATGCAACAAGATGACACAACAAAAAGAGACACAGATTCCCGTGCCACTGACAGCAAAAGTGGACAAAAGAACACACAGCAAATCAACACAGAGAACAGACAACTGGGGTGGGGGGGGAGAGAAATAAATAAATAATAAATCTTTAAAAAAAAAAGATCAAATAGAGGATGTCCTGCAGGTCTATTGCAGAGAAACAGTAACTCATGTTTCCCTTCCAATTTCTCCTTATTGTAATGAAAATGTTTATCCATTTTCTATCTATTTGTGTATTGGAAGCAGATAAGTTGTTTTCTAATTTCAGAGGTGTATAGCGGATATGACATTGCCCCAGGACAAATTATTTCCTTAAATTGATTGTGATATGGGAAGTGGGCTTGGACCAGTGGTTAGGGTGTCTACCACATGGGAGGCCTGCGTATCAAACCCAGGCCTCCTTGACCCATGTGGAGCTGGCCCATGAGCAGTGCTGATGCACACAAGGAGTGCCATGCCATGCAGGGGCGTCTCCTGCATAGGGAAGCCCCATGTGCAAGGAGTGTGCCCCATAAGGAGAGCCACCCAGGGCAAAACAAAGTGCAGCCTGCCTAAGAATGGTGCCACTCACATGGAGAGCTGATACAACAAGAAGATGCAACAAAAACACAGATTCCCGTGCCACTGACAACAACAGAAGCAGATGAAGAAGACACAGCAAATAGACAGAGAGGACAGACAACTGGGGTGGGGGGTGGGGAGGAAGGGGAGAGAAATAAATAAAAATAAATAAATCTTTAAAAAAATAAATTGTGATACGATTTAGTACTTGCATTGTAACTGATATATATATATATATATATATATATATATATATATATATATATATTGATATATATATATATATTGCATATTGTAATGTCCTTTTGGAATCAGAGGGTACAGGGTAGCAGTATGATATAACTGGTGACTTCCAAAAAGAAATATTGGATTATGCTTGTAATCTGATCTGTACCTGGGCATGATTGAGTTATTGACTTTAGGACATTGCATCCCCACCCCTGGGTGGGTGAAGACTCACAGATAAACGGCACAATGAAGAACAGATTTGGGGATTTCTGATGTTAGAGTTTGATGCTGAAGATGCAGGAAGTCAGCACACAGAGGAAGAGAAGCCAGCCCCAGGAAGGAAGGATCCTTGAAGCCAGAGTAAAGCAAACCCCAGGAACATAGGAACCCAGAAAGCCTGACCCTCACAGACATTGGCAGCCATCTTTCTCCAAATAGACTTTGGTGAGGGAAGTAACTTATGCTTTATTGCCTGCTATCTATAAGTTCCTATCCCAAATAAATACCCTTTATAAAAACCAACCAGTTTCTGGTATTTGCATCAGTACTCCTTTGGCTAATACAAAGGCTTTCCCACAAAAATGATATTGCTATGGTTTCTCTCCAATGTGAGTTATTTCAAATTATTGTAGATGTCAATGTTGACTGAAAGCTTCCATAAATAAATGACCTTCTTAGGGTTTCCCTACAGTGTGAGTTCTCTCATCTTGTCTTAGGTGAGAGGATTGCCTGAAAGCTATCCTACAAAGATGGCATTCATACAGTCTCTCTCCAGTGTGAGTTCTCTGATTGTTTTTAGGGAAGAGGAACAAGTGAAGACTTTCCCATAAAGATGATATTCATAGGGTTTCTCTCCAGTTTGTGAGTTCTCTCATGGTGTTTAAGGGAAGAATGATTAAAGGGTTTGCCACAAAGATGGCACTGAAGGGGTTTCTCCAGTGTGAGTTCTCTCATGTACTTTAAGATGAGCATATTTACTGAAGGATTTTCATGGGCTTTCACTCCAACTTGAGTTCTCTCATGATATTTCAGAGAAGAATAAGATGAAATGCTTTCCCACACAGATGACATACATGGGGTTTCTCTCCAGTGTGAGTTCTCTCATGTCATTTTAAGGAAGAGAAGTGACTGGAGGGTATCCCACATAGATGACATTCACGAAGCTTCTCCAGTGTGAGTTCTCTCATATTCTTTAAGATGAACATATTGGCTGAAGGCTTTCCCACATAGATTACATGTGTGGGGTTTCTCATAGTGTGTGTTCTCATGTTTTAAGGAAGAGGAGTGCCTAAAGTGTTCCCCAAATAGAAGGCATTCAAGAGGTTTCTCCAGTGTGAGTTCTCTCATGTACTTTAAGATGAGAATATTTAATGAAGACTTTCCCAAATAGATGACATTCACGGGGTTTCTCTTCAGTGTGAGTTCTCTCATGCTATTTAAGGGAAGAATAATGACTAAAGTCTTTCCCACATAGATGACATTCATGGGGTTTCTCTCCAGTGTGAGTTCTCTCATGTCATTTTAAGGAAGAGGAGTGACTGAAGGGTTTCCCACATGACATTCATGAAGCTTCTCTCCAGTGTGAGTTATCTCATGTTCTTTAAGATGAGCAAATTGATTCTTTCCCGCATAGATGACACTTGTGGTGTTTCTCACCAGTGTGACTTCTCTCATGTCATTTTAAGGAAGAGGAGTGACTGAAGGCTTTCCCACAAAGATTGCATTGATATGGTTTCTCTCCAGTATGAGTTCTCTCATGTCATCTTAAGGAAGTACACTGGTGAAGGCTTTCCCACAAAGATGACATTCATATGGTCTCTCTCCAGTGTGAGTTCTCTGATGTTCTTTCAGGGAAAAGGAGTAAATGAAGGCTCTCCCACAAAGATGACATTCATGGGGCTTCTCTCCAACGTGAGTTCTCTCATGATATTTATGGGAAGAAAATGACTAAATGACTTCCTGCATAAATGACAGTCTTAGGGTTTCTCTACAGGGTGAGTTCTCTCATGTCATTGAAGTTGGGAATGTTGACTGAAAACTTTCCCACATAGATGACATTCATGGGGTTTCTCTTCAATGGGAATTCCATTGTATTGTCTGAGATCAGAGTACTGCAAACAATTTTTTAGCACTTTGGGAACATTCATATGATTTACTTCTAGGTTGAATATGCTTATGTTGATTAAAAGATGAATGATCACTGTGGACCTCTGAAGGTGGTTTTCTGAAACAGGATTTCTTTGTCATGTGAATTAATGCATGTTGGTTCACTGTGAATGTATGAGAGGAATCTTCTTGCAAATAGTTATATTCAAAGGAATTCTTTTGGGTGTAAAATCTTTGCTGTGGGGAATGAGATCTGAGACTGTAAAATATTTGTCCATAAAATGAATTTCTGCATTTCCCCACATATGAAACCAAGACCAATCCTCTAGGGATAGTCTTCAATGAAAATATCTGCCATGTTTGTTTCATATACACTTTATTCTATTCCATACACAGATATTCTCTATTATAACAATCTAATTGCAGAGATAACTGATCAAGTTTTAGCTTCATGATGTTTCAAAGATTATGTATATGAAACATGTTTAAGCAATTTATTTTTATAAGAACTCAGGCAAGAGTTCATGTTTAGGTTAGTTGTCACCTTAATTCACACTATCACAGATTTTTGCTGGATTAGTACTTAATCCCAACATTAATTAGAATTTCATTTTACTGAATTCCTAATTCATCCCATCCCTAGGTATCTACTTGGAATACTAGGATTCAAAAAATTAAGCTTACCAATGTCATGATTTTGGAAGGGTTTTTCCTAAAAGTAGGCTGGTAGTCTATCATTTCTATCATATCATATGTTTTAAAGGCACTTTTCCTCCCTGTAGTAATTGAGAAAAGATTGTTAGAAAAGCATTAGAGGGACAAAATTTTGGAAATTTCCAAGTATCTCCTTCAGTATGTTTCCACATTCACAATTAGCTAGGAGAGAATATTTAGTTAATGAATATTTTAGGGATAATAAAATTAACATTATAGGACATTATGATCAGAAAAGAATTTCAGGCATGGAATATGAGAAAAAAGAAGTTGGGATATTAGGGAGATAAAGACAGGGAAAAATATTCCAATAATAGAACCAGGAAGAGGAGCATGTGAAGGTTTAATTGCAATAACAACTGAATATCCTTTTTACAATGCCAATGACACTTGATAAAGCTTGAGAAGTATTTGGAATAAGCCCATGTGACTAAAATTTCCCCAATATCCTTAGCTACATGTTAGAAATACAAGTCTTAAAAAGAAACCTAGACAAATCACATACACACTATTTAATGAGACCCCTCTTCTGATGTACAGGTTCTTATAGCTCATCTGAAATGTGGTATTGAGGAAATCCTATTCCTTCTCTCAACACTTCTCCTTGTTGCAGCTGGGAAAGCACATCTGCTTTGCAGACTTGATATCCTCTTTGTATGGAAAAAAATTTACCTGGATTTTGAATTGTGCTAGTAACAGAGCATGATCATGATGTACATGGCAGGTTACCAAAGAATAATGTAAGCATTGAAGGTAGCAATACAACAAAACCTAGAACTCAAATCATTGAAAATGTCTCAACAGAAATTGTAACTCTTGAACTTTTTCCCATTTCAGTAAGGACTATTTGTTAGTTACCCAAGCACTAGTACAAAAAGAAACTGCAGTGTCATCAGTATTCTAAATGGGGAGAAATCTATGTTTCCAAAGTGACTGAATATTATGTTAAAAATAATTCAATTAACATAAGTCCCAAAAGGATGATCTAAATTCTATATGGAAAATTATATATGCAATGTTTTTACTATGTTCTGAAGCATCAGCATAGCTGTTGGAGCAGAATACTTATTTCACCATAGTCAATTAACTTATCTAGTCAAAATATATTCATTGAGTTCTCAGAAGAGCACTGAGAGTTGAAATTGAGATTCAAGGAAGGCATTAAGTTGTACTCAAGAAGATTAAATTCTATTGGGGTGAACTGGATATATATATAATCACCATCACAGTGTCCTCAGGATGGAGGAATAAAATATGGATTAGAGTAGACTTACTGGTATTACACTATAGAATTATTGTGACTCTAGTAGAAAAAATTGTATCATTGATGTGGACACCATGGCCATGGGAGTTGCTGAAGGCAAGGAGATGGAAACAGAGGTGTGATAATGTGGAATTTTCAGTACTTGGAGTTGTCCTGAATGATATTGCAGGAACAGATGCAGGACATTATATATCTTGCTATGACCTGCTAAGTGGACTGGGAGAGAGTGTAAACTACAACAGACACTAAGATCCATACTGTAGAACAATGCCCCAAAGTGTACTCATCAAATGCAATGAATATACCACACTAATGAAAGAAGTTGTCAATGTGGGAGGAGTGAGGAGTGTAGGGATCGGGGTACATAGGGACCTCTTATATTTTTTAATGTAACATTTTGTGTGATTTATGTATCTTTAAAAAGATGACAAAAATAAATAAAAATGAACTTAGAAAATAAAAAAATAAGGAAACATTCATTTAGGCAGACTTATTTTATTACAAAATATAAATGTATTAAAATTATAAAATATAAGAGAAAATAAAGATTATAAAATATGGAGAAACTTATATTTGAATAAATAGACATTGAGTTATGATAAATATATAAGTAGATAGATAGATTAGATAGATGGTAGATAGATGAGACAGATATAAATGGTAGACATATTTTGAGAGTCTCACCTACTGAGACCAGATTCTTTATATTCTCAACCATAACATCTCTGAACAGCTTTTGCTGCGATGTATATAACAGGTCCCACTCTTCCTGGGTGAAGTCAATAGCCACATCCTTGAAGGTCACATACTCCTAAAACACCATGGAAATTTGTGTTCACACAGCATTATCCTAACCAATATCCTACATTGTGATGTACAAAATAATAGCACTAAAGAAGCAGAAACTGTATATATAAAACTCAAAATGTGTATGGGGTTAGGGTAACAGCATTACCAATGTTCAATTGTCATCTGCTTTTCAGATACACTCTCAGACACAAACACTCTGAATACATAACACCCCATTGTAAAAGAAAATCCCATGACATGGGATGTTATATACACCTGAAAATTTCCCAATAAACTTGCAAATATGCCTTCTTTCTGCTGATTATAAAGCTTTCATTTAAACATTCAAAACTAAACCAATCTTTCCAAACAATTTTAAGAAAATTTACACACTTATTGTAAGACAAGCAAGATCCACATGTCATTTTATTTTTTTTAGTTTTTTTATTTTTATTTTTATTTTTTTAAGATTTATTTATTTATTTAATTCCCCCTCCTCCCCCGGGTGTCTGTTCTCTGTGTCTATTGGCTGCGTCTTGTTTCTTTATCTGCTTCTGTTGTCGTCAGCGGCACGGGAAGTGTGGGCAGTGCCATTCCTGGGCAGGCTGCACTTTCTTTCACGCTGGGCAGCTCTCCTTATGGGGCACACTCCTTGCACGTGAGGCTCCCCTACGTGGGGGACACCCCTGCATGGCGCAGCACTCCTTCCGTGCATCAGCACTGCGTATGGGCCAGCTCCACATGGGCCAAGGAGGCCTGGGGTTTGAATTGCAGACCTCCCATGTGGTAGACAGACTCCCTAACCACTGGGCCAAGTCCGTTCCCCCACATGTCATTTTAAAAAATGAGTAGAGTTAGCGTATTCCCCTGTACAGATGAATTCATTTTCCTCTCTTTCATAAAATCATTTAAGAGTATGTTTTGCATTTTCACAAATGCAAGTTAATGTGTGAATTGCTTTCTATCCAAATTCAATTCAGAAGTCTATTATTCATTGAAATGACAGAGAAACTTGAAGAAATATCCAGAATTCTGCTTAACTGAATAGGTATCAAAACAGTAAGTCCTGCTTTCCTCAGAGATACATAACTCAGGCATGCATTATAATGTATAAATACAGAGGGTTCAGGATCATGGGCCAGGCACTTCTGAGAGAGTTGTACTGATATATACACTCATTGCCTTATGAGGACCATTCCTGTGGACGAAGACTTCACAATCTCAACTTTTTCTGGGGTCTACAAATACATTTTCATTGTCTCACTTTTATTTCCATCTCATCTGTGTGTGAAAGAGTAACAGAATCCTGTTCATTGCTTCTGGTCTCTCCAAGACTTCAAAAATTTTCACAGAGAAATAAATTTTATTCTTCCTATAATAAAGCTCCTGAACCACAGCCATAATGAAGGGAAAAAATCCTATACATTGCATTCATTAATAAAATCTGAAGAAATTTTATATAAAAAATTGAAGTTTGGAAATTTTAACAACAGTGGTAAGGTGAATTTCTATTTTCTTTTAAGAAAAATTTCAAAATGTGCAAATATATTCCATCAAAATTTTAAGAAAATTAATTTGGGGAAAATAAGTTGTTCCTCATTTCCCTTAATTTACTACTGTTCCCATGCTTCTGGTAGATATGCCTACCCCTACAACAAATTACATCTAATGTTGGATTAACTCCACAGATGAAAACAACTCAGCCAGTCTACTAACTATAAACTTCCCATCTTGCTCATCTCTGTCAACTGAATTCATTACATGCCAGGGTCAATCTCAGGTGCTAACATGATTCAAGAATTCATTATTTATCCAATGAGGCCATAGGGTGTGTGAGAAAAAGAAAATACTGAGAATACAGTCTTTGTAGAAGCTGGAACCAACTCTTGCAATTACCTTGGAATATTACTCAATGCTTAGTCCCTAACTTACCATAACTATTAGAGTTCTGTATAAACTTAATTTAAGCTCAGATCCTTGAATGTCTCCTGAATACACTTGGAATACCCACACAATTAGGAGAAATCTTCCCATCTGCTGGCAACAGAGGTGGAATTTCAGTTAAAGAAGAATTCTCTACTCACGTGTGATTGCATGATTGCATTATCAATACCTTAGCTGGCATCTACCTTCCTCTGGATTTTCACTCACAATGAGATGAGCAGAAGGTCGCATAAGCTGAGAATGGAGAAAGAATCTTAAGATTCAAGTGTTGATCACAACTTTCTGCCCCACTTGTCATGAATACCTAAAACTTCATCCAGCCCAATCAATAAAAAGAATATGGATGTGCTCAAGAGAAATAAGGGGAAGACTTTCCTTTCCATGAGACAAGATGCTGGAAGTCTTGTCTTCTCTGGGTAGTGAATATGGTATTATTACCTTCATTCTACAGATAAATACATGAATATCCAAGAATTATATTTGTTAATTAGCCCATCATGTTCAGAGACTTTTAATTCATCCCTGATTCCAAAACATAAGAAACCCTGACCAAAATCACATCTGGAACTGGGTCCTCACCACAAGAGGAAGCAGACTTGAATTTACTCAGTTATTACTTGTTTTTGCAGTAGTATTTGTTCTCTCACATGCATTTCTGTCTTCGGTTCTCTTGTTCACTTCCTGCTCTACCACGAACCTGACCTGATGTTTGTCATTAAACATCTTAGTTCTTCCATATGTGATGTATAACAATGCCACCTCCTTAAAGCTGAGTTCTATATCTCATATCAATGTATCTGGAAATCAACTAAGAAACTTAGGCATAGATATTATTAAAAGGAAAAGGGGAAAAAAAGAATTTATACTATTATGGGGTTGATCAGATCTAGGATTAACTTAGCCATTTGTGCCTCAAGTCTAGGAAGAAAATGACTGTATTCAACATGTTTATAGAATTACATATTTTTAATCATTAAATCTTCTCATTAACCCAGTTGATAAAGGTTAATTTACTCATTTAGGAAATGTCCCAAAAAGAGGTTCAGAAAGCTGAAGTAATATTACAATCTTATATGGCCAGACAAAGACACAACTAGATTTAATTTTTTTCTTCCTATATTCCAATTTCTAATATCTTAATGGTTACATGTCACACCTAGGTATGGCATGAATTGTCATGCCTCATTTAAGTAATCAGATACTCTCTCTGTTGTCAAGACTACAACTTCATATACTTTGTTACAATTAAACCCATGCACAAGTTCTCCTGTCACAAGGAAACCTCCATTGCATTGAACCCACTTTCCAAACATTAGCTTCCACCTCATGTAATATTCACTGCCAGATGTATTTGAACATACATATTTCAGCATATGCTTCCTGAGAACTCTATTTAACTAATGTGTCAATATTTAACTAATGTGTCAATAAATATCTTAATATTTTCCACATCTGCCTACATAGGAGGTGATTTAATTTCCTGTCATATTTATTATTGCATGTGACATAGCACATTAGTAAGATCTTGCTTTATGACTAAATACTGAATCACAACTCTTAGTGCTTTCAAATATATCTGGGAAAAGGGCTGTCTTGGTTAATGAATTATTCTTCCATCTTCCTTAATCACTTCAAATCTGATAGTTTGAATATAACATATTCTTACATTTCACATTAATTTTGTCACATGAGACTACCATAATAACCAGAGAATGATGTAATTTTAAAAAATCACCTAAACTTAATACCATAATGTCTAGTTACTCATGCACTCATACCCATTAGTTACTCCTTCTCTCTCATTGAAGAGGCTTGTCATCTGATTAAGTTGAATGTCTCCAACTGAATTCTTGTTTTTCCTGTATCTTTTTAAAATCTACCACAATTACCTCATCATTTAACCTTATGAACTTAAAGGCCCCCTATGCCTGATCTTTTCCTTCAATTGACATAAGCATCTTTACACTTTTCTTACAAAGCCTTAAGTGATGAGTTAATAACCTCATGGACTTCCTCTGAAGTAAATCATGCTACCATCTCCAATAAGTATCCCATGAATAAATGAAGTGTGTGTGCTTCAGTCTCTAACTTGGAAGTATAGACAAATTGGACTTTTTGGGAATGTTCTTTTTCTTAGACTCCTTAGACATCTCAGTCCCTTGAGTGTAATCAAGATATTCTAGGCACTCCTCTTGTGTTCTAAATGGCATTACTCTAACAATATTCTAACATCTCAAGGATGAATTGTAGCCCACCCTCTCTCCCATTTCTGCATACTGTACACTATCATGATAATCTCAGACAACTATTCAATTACTCCAAATTATTCCACTGTTGGTTCCAAAACAACAGGATACAACCATGATCTCAGAAATCTAAAATAAATTCTCTTCTAAGGCTTACTCTCTAATTAATCTAGATGTCAATCAAGATTGATGTAATTGGGTTTTCCACTTTAACAAAGTATTTCACTTCAAATTAAGTAATTTTAAGTTAGGACTCCACCAGGCATCCAAGAATTGAATAAGAATTCATCACTCAGAAAAACACAGATACAGTCACTTAGCTATGATTTCAGCACTGACCACTACAATAATCCTTCATTTTCATGGAAATCCCCTCAAACACTTTACACATTATCCTCATGTTCCTTCAGTCTCTATTTTGCCATCTCCTTGGAGATCTCTTCATTGAGCCCAACTCCTTGCCATTCCAATAGCCTATACTACAATTCTACTATTCCTTCAGTTCACTCATATAATTTTTCACTGTACATTTATTTGTTTGTTTGTTCATATTTTGGTCTCTCTCCCTTGTCTAACTGCATAAACACTTCCTTGAATGGTAATAGATTAAATGTTACCCTTTGAAAATGATCAAATAATTTTAAATCCAGAAATATTGTATATCCTCAATAAGTTAACCTGACCTCACATACCCTGGGCCTGCAGTCAAATTAAATAATATTTTCTGATTAAAATCATTTACAAAATAAATTAGGACTCTTCCACCTGGTGAAAATTCTCTCCCTTATTCATGAGAAAACAAATGGACTGAGAATGCAAGGAACCCAAGTATTAATGAACCTGCTTTCACAACATGTGTAGTTCAGAGTTTCTTTTGCTCTAGAAAAAGCACCACTTTGATAGCAAACTATCTTTTTATGTAGTTAATAACATCATAAGTCTTATAATTCAAAAGACATATCTCGATTAAGTTGGATGTTAGTCAAAATCTACTCAAGGCACACCTTGTGTCATTCACTTCTTTCTAAAACTCTCACGACCAATCTTCCTGCTTTTTCAAATACACCCCACATTTTTTATGGATTTTGGTTGTCCTGGGGAAGTACTCTAAAGCACCTATACCAAGAAGATTCTTACTAATCTGTATATCTGAGAAGAACTTAAAACTACAATTACTTTCTCAGTCATCCATAGGACTCCAAACGAGTTGAAATATTTGTGCTGAAGAAATATACAAGGAAAGTTTTAGTTATTCTAGAGTATGCATATTTTACTATCAAGCAATGGAAAAACTATCCAGTATAGGTCTCATTATGTCATATCTACATTCAAACTTCAAAATCTTAGGGGTTTCCAAAAGAAATGATTAAGTTTCATTGTTGATTTTCCTATGAAGAAGTCAGGTTTTAAAGAATTGTGTAAACTAAAATTAGTGTATGCTGTATATGTTTTAACAATACATTCAATTTATTTTGAGTTTTAACAAAGCCTACTATTTTAGTAGTGCTAAATAATT
Organism: Dasypus novemcinctus; assembly: GCF_030445035.2. Classification (NCBI taxonomy): domain Eukaryota; kingdom Metazoa; phylum Chordata; class Mammalia; order Cingulata; family Dasypodidae; genus Dasypus; species Dasypus novemcinctus. Next base: position 15,091,384 of record NC_080702.1, on the reverse strand, counting down.
ACTAGCACTATCAGAGAACCTGCTCCAGAAAATATTTTTCCTTTTTGACCATTTAGATGCATGAGTGTAATCAGAGATACATTCTATATTTTAAGGCCCTAGGCCTATTTAAAATACTAGGCACTATGCATTGATTTCTAACAGAATATCCAGTTGGTAACATATGGTTCTATAATCCACTCCTCCAGATGAGTGGTTTCCATAAGCATGGACCTTTATGAAAAAGAAGTCAATGACACATTTCTCAAAAAAATTGTAATATCTAGCAGGTATTAAAATTCTAATATGCTTATTTTCATTTGTTTTTTAATCCTCAAGGCATATAAAAAAGCAAGCAATGATAGCATCCCAGTAATTTTAATCAATACTCAGTGACAATGGATGTTAGTGCACAAATTGAAACCTACTAGCAGTACCAGTAAACCATGACATTAAGGGAGCAAATACCTAATGCAAAACAAGAACATAAGAACAAAATCTATAGCATTCACAGGTAATATTTGTCAGTCATTTTCAATTAATTCTTTTTAAGATAAGACAATTAATGAAAGAAATTAAGGACAGTAGCCTTCTGCTTCTCTCACAATATTTATTTTTCATTTTAGTCTCCCTAGAGTAAGTTTTACTGAAAGCCCTTTTGAAAAGGTGTGGAGGTTAGAAGTCATCTCCTGGCTATGATCTCACTTTGCCTAGTACTAGTTATCTACCCAAAAAAGAAAACCCACCTAGAGTAGTGATACTAACATTGGACAAAATAGATTTTAAATGCACTATGGTTATAAAAGGTGGAGAAGGTCATTATATATTAATTAAAGGGGCAACTCACCAAAAGGAAGAAACCATACTAAACATTTAGGCACCTAAATGGAGTGCCACATGATACATGAGACAAACAGTGGCAAAACAAGAGGGAAAGAGATGTCTCTACAATAACAGTTGGAGACTTCAATATGCTACTCTTAGTATAGAACAGAACACCTGGGCAGAAGATAAAGAAATAGAGATCATGAATAATATGGTGAATAAACTAGGTCTATCAGGCATCTATAAAGCATTACACCCCAAAACAGCAGTCTTTACAAGGACTCATTGATCATTCTCCCAGATAGACCCTATATTGGGTCACAAAAAAAGTCTCAGTACATTGAAAAAGATAGAAATGATACACAATACTTTTTCTGTTCATAACAGAATGAAGCTGGAAAGAAATAATGGACAGAACATGGGAAAGTTCATAAATATATGGAGATTAAAAAAACATACTTGAATAATCACTGGGTCAAAGAAGAAGTTGCAAGAGAATTCTGCAAATATCTTGATATATATGAAAATGAGGACATAACATATCACACCATCTGGGACACAGCAAAGAATACTGAGAAGAAAATTTAAAACCATAAATGCTTACATTAAAAAAGAAGAATCTTTTTTTGCCTAGAGGAGCCCTCAGAAAATATCAATGCATATTTCTATCCTTCTCTACCATTTCTTAGCAAGCTCTGTTCTTTTCCTCCATTTCCTAATAAATTCTTTTATTGGCCTAACTCAACGGGCATGCTCTAAAATTCTTTCATGCAATATAGCCATGGACCTAGAGGAATCCAACACTTCCCCAGCTTCAGTTGGCAGACAAGTGGTGGGCCCCATCCCACCAGAGATGGGTGAGTTTTAATTGAAGCCTGTCTGTGCACTCTTGGTTCTGCCATTTTAAAGGGGTTCCTGGATAGTTTCCCACATGACAAAAACTAAGTCTGCTTCCTCTACAGAGGTGGTAGGGGCAAGTCCTGATGCCATGTAGATCCAAGGAAGTTCTGGGTGATAGGTGAAAAAGTCCTTGTGACATGACTAGGCAAGTGGACTAAGTCAAACAGGAGTCCACTGGGAGTTTACTTGGCCCTCTCTGTGAGTTAAGAATGGGTATCATCCATCATATCATTTTCTTAGACCACTAGTTAACTCTGTTTAACTAGAAATGCCTTTAATCTTCCAACTACTGCTGTCCTCATTTTGGGCCTGTGAGATGCTTTAGGATGCCTTAGAAACCAAAAATGTATTTGTAAGCAAGGAATAAGTCCAACCATTGGTAGCTCCCTGAAGCTGCTTCCTGGAAAGCCAAAGAATAATTAGTCTCTAGTTTTTTTAATCGGCTTTTAATGTTGGATTTAACTGCAGGACTCAGATTCTGAGAGTCACCATGAGATTAGTTTGCTCATGGTTGACTCCCAACACCTCTGAAAAGAAGGCAAAAGAAATATCTCTAGCCAAGTCCTTTCCTAGGGTCAGCCCAGCTTGAGTATTCACCCTGGGAACTGGACCAAGATGGTAATATCATGTTAACAACTGAAAATTCTTAAAAGAGATATATTCAAATTGTAAAATTAAATGCACACTTATATATGTGAATAAGTATTCCTAGAACCTAAATTAGGCTAAGCAGGAAGGAAATGTCATATAGAAATCTGAAAATAGAGACAATTGGGAAAGGGAAAAACATTTTCCAAGATCTTTGACCTATCCAATCCTCAAGGCCTTCTCTTTGCAAGAGCTCTGAGGGAGGGGCTAGGTGTGAAAGATTAAAATAGTATCTTCTAGGCTGTGGAATTAAGAATCAGTTTGCCCTGTAATTCCCCAATTTAAAACTACCAGCCTTAAAATAAGGGTGGTTAATAACCCAATTACCAAATTTCAATAAATGAAGGAAAAGTCCTTGAAAACTATGGAAATATCTTTTAAAACAATTTAAACAAGTATATTCTAAAACCTAGCAGTCAGTATATTTCAAGATTATTCACACATTTGCAATTTTATTAAAGAGGTTTTAGCCTCCTGTAAAGGGAGGGAAAAGAATATTCCTTGCATGAAATATAATGGTTTTAATGTTATTTAGCTTATGTATAATCTCCCTAGTTTTATAGGATACCAATGAAATAAATTACTATTATATGTATTAAATCTTTAGGATGATGGAAGTTGCACATTCATGTTTAATGAAATTATGTTATAGAAGGAAATGGAGATTTACCATCTCTTAAAATGGTTAAAGTAAATTTCTTTGATTACTAATTGTAATTTTTAACAAGCTTGTTTAAAGTTAAAGTAATCCTCACGATTAGCATGGCTACCCATTTGTGGGGTAGCCAATGGCAGCTGGGGTCCCAACCATTGGAATTAGCAAAGGGAGGGGTAATTGACAACTTGACATATTGGTCTGTTTTCTTTTTATTAGGCACTACTTCTGTTCTGGTGGGATTGTTGTCCATCTAATTTAGAATATAGCAGGACTCCTCAGGATTGGAGTTGAATATTTTCTCATTTATTGAGATATCAATAAATGAGATATCACCAACTGATATTACATGCTTTGACAAGATGAACACTAACATATTCCATAGACTGCTGCCCATGTGCACCCTGACCCACATACCCCCTACATCCAACGCCGTACACCAGTAATCCTCCTATGATATATTTGCCAAGAGGACATTACTAATATTGTAGTTTTAACCATGGACCTGCAAAACCCCAGATTTCACCTGCTCCTTCCCCCAGATTTCCCTCAGATCTGGAACAAGACAAGGATGCCCACTGTCACCTCCCTTATCTAGTGTTGAGTTATTGTTCTTCAAAAAGTGAAACTTTGTGGTTACCAAAAGTTCTGATGGGAAGGGGAAGGAAGAATAAAATAGATGGAACATAGGGCTTTTTTTAGGGCATTAGAATTGTTCTACATAATCTTCCAATAACGGGTATGGGCTGTTTTAAATTTCATTGAATGTTATCAAAGTGTACAGACCAAAATGTAAATGTAGAGTATATAGAAGGAATGCCCTTTCCTTGAGCTGTCTGCAGAAGGGCTGGGAGGGGAAGGCCATACTGGCTGATGGATCATTCCCCCTCAGGATAGACTGGCACCAAGAGCACAACTGGTCTCCTACAAAAGAATGTTAATTGCTCAAACCATTGATTTACTGTCCTGGGAACCCACACAGATAAGTACTCACTGTTAATCATTCCATATGCTAGGTATTAGCTAGCACCCCACTTTGTGCTGCTTTGTTTCCCTACTGTATGGGTGCAGTTGTTGTAGAATTTAAGAGAAGTTTAATTACTTAAGTATAGAGAGGCCAGGACTCAGGAATGATTTTGAGAAGGAAAAATGGTTTATTGACGGCCGGCCGGACTCGGGAACTTCTGTTTGAATCTTGAGCCCTGAACAAGATTTTCAAACGTCTTTTATACGGAGAGGAAAGGCCAAATGGTCCCTTTGTTCCAGTTCTCAATAGGCTTCAATTAGCATATATCTTCTACATCTTAGGTAAGCTTTTAGCATGGACTCCAGATATTCTAGATAAGCTTTTAGCATATTTACTTTTCGCATTTTCCCTAAATACTTAAAGTTTATAGCTTTTGCATTGTTAAACATTTCCTGGGACTGGAGCCTGTTGCTATTTTCCCTAAGGGCAGGATTGCAGCCTCTTACCATTCTACACTTACAAGTCAAACAGCTTAGTTATCTCTGAAGAGACAAAGAGCCTTCCACCCATAGCCCACATTATTCTCCTCTTTTTGCCAAAGTTAACTTGCTAAGCTTTGGCATAATTATTGTTGGAGCTATGAGGTGGATGGCTGTTTGTTGTTTTGATTGATTATTTATCAGTCTTTAGTACAGCATCCAGGACTGTTTTTAGAAGTTTAGAACTTTTTATTCTGGACAGCAGAATCTTGGGCAGGGGCCTCTTGCAGTTATTCTGCTGCCACTGGCACTCACGTGGATTTCTAGTCAGGTTCCAGATCCATCTATTATTTTTATTTTACTCTTAAAGAGTTTACACCTTTAATTTAAAAGGGGTGCTGAAGGGAAACATTCTCTTTTCCGTAACTGCTTCCTGCTGGCCATGGGCTGTAGTCATTGCTTAATAAGGTGTAAAACTCTTAATTTATTCTAACTGGAGGAAGATGGATCTGGCATTTTGTACAAAGTTGGATGAAGTTTTCATATGGTTAATAAGATGTTCACTCTGAAAGAAACAAACTTAATTAAAAATTTGGAATACCCGTTTTTAAAAGAGGACCCATTGGATTACAAAGGTAGACAAGGTTAGATGCCTATAAAGATGGCACTTTTTAAAAGCTGGTGGGAACAGCATATATATTCTTTTTTAAGTTATTTATCTTTAGAGATAAATTGCAACAGACACTTAGCTTTGTCTGAAGACACATTCTAAGCTGTTTAATGATTGACACTCATTCGCTCTGTCAGATGCTCCTGGTGAACTGGCACTCCTTGGGCAACTGGCTTCACTCAGGATTAGAACACTAATTTGGAAATACTCTTAGTTTTCATTTGTGGGAGTGATCAGAACTACAGAATAAAGATTTTTACACCTTGGTTTTTATTGTACAATTTCTAGCAATTTTGACTTGTTCAATAGGTGACTCACTATCAGCAAGCAAGCCTTACTTTTGCTACACAGCAGAGTACAGCAGAATATAGAAGGTGACTGAGACTGGCTGAGACTGCCACCTTATTCTATAGACATGTTATTAACTGTTTAGAAAATGATTTTACTAGGAATTTAACATGTCTAATATACTTTTGCACTTGATTCAAAATAGAAAAGATAACATTACAATTATTAGGCATATATTTAGTACAGGATAAAAGTACAGCACTTAATATTAACTAATGTATTACTTAATGCATAAGGATTCAGAGTTGCAATTATTAGTTTTGAGTTTCAGGTTTGTAATACCTTACATGTTATCTCTCCATGAGAGCAGGCTATAATGCCAATTGTGTTTAAGTTTTACTTACAGTATCCTGGTATCATGGCTCTACTTAGCATGTTCTTCAACACAGTGAGCAAGTTGCAGCATCTTTCATCTTAGAGAGATTTTCTAGTATTCTACTAGCCTGGTGCATAGTGCTCTCTGGCACTATGGAACAGTGCCAGTCTGGAGGCGATATCTATTGTACACTTGGCTGTACTGAGTCATTATTGGCTGCTGCAGGAGCTTGAAACTGCAATATAGTTTTCATTGACTTTAGGAGCAGAACCAGAGACTGATATAGCACATATTTTAATTGAGGGGTTAGTGACCAGCCTAGCCAATAACTCACATGGAGAGGCCACCTGTAATGTATTCAAGGTCTGGTTTGAATGCACAAGAGTTTGACAATGTTAAAGTTTATTCTTTGTTTTTATATATATTTTAAACAACTTAATGCAACACATATATCAAATGACTGTTTACTTACACAAATTTACTATGAAGATAACAGTAGTAAGAGGAAAAATATTATTTTTCATTGTTAGAATGAAAACAGAATATTTCCAATAGAATCAAGACAACTTTTTATTACCATTTACTTAAATGTGTACTTTGCAGTGGCCTTCAGACAGGTTTATTATCATGAAGTTATTTCTGCTACTAATACTAATCTAAGTTTTTTTAGTTAACAATGACTTCTACAACTAGAACTATTTAAACATTTTTAGTTTGGAAGATGTTTTACAAACTCTTTATAATTGACTATAACTACATTGACTAGTCACTTCATGTTTAAATAAACTTACTAAATTACAATTACTAATGAAAGAAATTCACTCTTTATTTAAGAGAGCATATCTACAATCTTTTTCCTTTAGCATAATTTCACTAATGTGAACTTACAATATTTATTACTCTAAAGATTTTGTACATAATGTTAATTTAGTTTATAAATTAACTATGGGAGATTACACTCAAGTTAAATAAAAGTGAAACTATAACAGTTTATGCAAGGAATGTTCTCTTTTTCTTTTACAGGAAGCTAAAAACTTCTTTTCTTTAAGTTATGAAAATTATTAATTTAAAAGCATACTGACTACCAGGTTTTAAAACACAGGCATACTGACTACCAGGTTTTAAAACACATGCATACTGACTACTAGGTTTTAAAACACATTACACAATTACTTAATTTTTTAAATCATAACTCAGGAAAGATCTCTCCATAGTTTTTATGGACTTTCTTTTACTTACTGAAATTTGTTAATAGAGCCACTAATTACTTTTATTTTGTTGGAAAGAAATCTTCTGGAAGAAAATAAGGCTCACTAGATTGTGGAGAAGAAAATAATTTATTCTCAATCTTGCAAGAAGGGGTGCAGAGCTAGATATGGCTGGTGCCACGAACAAAGAAAAATGACACAATTTATACCCCTAAGCTTAGCATGCAAGCTCTTCCTCTGTTTTTCTATAGATTGGATACTTCAGAAGTTACAGCTTATCTGAGATTTAACTTTCTCACGCAAAAGTTTGATTTAACTGCTTTTTCTATCACATTCCAACTATTTTAGTTTTTACTTGCTCCTCTTTGTCAAATAAGGAATAGAATTTAGTGCTGAAATGGCACTAACTTAGTTAGCTCCTTCTTGGGCATTTTTTTACTGCCCATAGGACTGGCTTAAACTGGTCTCTTTTACTGCTGTCCAACCCGGGAGTGGGAGACTGAGGCAGCAGGCCACAAGGTTACATTAACATTTTTTTAATGTGAAAATTAACCTGATCTTTGTTTTTTTTTTTTTTTTTGTTTTTTGCATTTTATGGCTGACAAAGGTTTAAACTGGGAAATTACTAGGCAAACTGATTCTTAATTCTCTAGCCTAGTAGATAGGTTTAATCTGCCACACCTAGTCTTGTTTTAAAAGCTCTTGCAAAGAGGAGGCCCTTTCTTAATTGTTTCTATAATCAGATTTCTATGACTTTTTTATCTTGCTTAGTTTAATTTGGGCTTTAAGAATATTTATAAATATAACTGCATATTTAATTTTTAACAATTTGAATAGACTTCTTTTAAGAATTTTTCTTTGTTAATTTGATATTATCCTGATGTATGAAGACATACATTGAGCACTTTTTTTTTTAAATGGGCAGACACAGAGGGTTAGACACAAACACAACTCATTGATATTACTTATAGTTTGCATTATTTTATATATTGTTTAGCTTAATTAGGGGTCCAGAAATACATATTACTTATATAACTGCATATTTAACTTCAACAATTTGAGCAAATAGGCAGATATAGTTTGAGACAAAAACATAACTTTAATTACTTTAAACTTCTAATCTTTACAAACAAGTGTGACTGCAAACATTTCAAGGACTCTTGAAACTTTTTAATTTGCATTATGACTATGCAGTTTACTACAAGAATTTTCCTTCTTACTTAATGGACTGTAATAACTAAAATGTTCTCAATGCCTTAGCACTATTTTGTTTTAGAACTTTATATTTTACTTTGAAATTAGAAGAATTTTGGATAAGCAACAAGATTAATTTTATATATATTTACTGAGGCTATTTGAAGCCTCAGGGAGACAGACTGCTTTCTCTCATGAATTGCCACTCTTAGGAACACTGACCGTCAAGGCAGGAGACTTCTTCCCCTCTACCCCCCTTTTTGGTTTTGGAGATAATAAAACTTTAGTGGTCATTTAACCTTATTCTATCAGGCAGCAATTTATTTAGTTTACACTTGAATTCATGAGAGAAAGGGTTACTAATACCAGGAGAGGAGACAGTGATGTCCCAGCTCTTCTTAATTATGAAATAACCATAGGCAAAGGGAAAGGGTGAGGTTAGGCTTGAAGTAACCATAAACAAAGGAAAGGTTAGTTTAGAATTTACACTTAAATAATAGTTTCAGGCTAAATTCACTCAGGTATAATTTTAGTTATTGTCTTTCCACTGTTTTATAATATAAATGCATTTATAAATGATTTTAACTCTTAGCTACAGTTTTTATTAATTTTTTTAAAAAACTTATTAATTTTATAATACCTTTCATTTGACTTATAACATATTAAATGAACTTAACTATTACTTTAATTTTTTCTTTAAAGTAAAAGAATAAATCTCTTGCAGTTAGTTTGAAATAAAAAGCTACTTTTCAGGATTTGATTTCTAGAACATAAATGTTCTTTTAAAAGAGGTAAGACTCTTCTTTAAACACTGAGGAAATGATGAGGTTAAAGCACAAGAAGCTATTGATAAAAGATTCTTTGTATATTGACCTTACTCAATTTTAATCATAAAAATTTTTCTTCCACAAACCTTCTACACTTTCAGTATTCATTCAGGTTCTGTCTCACACTCTACTATTTCCAATAATCAATCATTTTATCTTAGGACAAAATCATCTTCTGTTTCCTTAACAATAAAAACACACTCCATATATCCCACATACTAAGTTACCAGGCAAACTTCTTACAACATATAATTGCCATTAATACTAAACAAGCTTGTTAAAATAATGAACTTTTTTTCACTTTAAATACTTAGTAGCATGTAATACTAGAAACAGTTTTTTTTGGAAGCAAGTTGGCAGGGGAGATTGGCTGCCGAATAAGTTTGTTATAAAATTGCCTTTTATTATGATTATTATCAATTCAGTTTTGTTAAATAATGACTTTCTGCAATTAGCCATCTAAATACCTTAATTTAAACAATGCTTTGTAAAACTTTTATAATTATTTATACCCTTAAGACAAATTTTACTTTCACAGAACACATTCTCTTACTTAAAGTTACTACAATACCTTCTAAGAACCTGAGCAGAATGCAAACGTATTTTGGCTTTGACACCCTAAGGAGGAAACTTTACTGCATTTATTCTGATTCTGCTTTCTACCCCCTTCACTTCCCCCCCTTCCAGGCAGTCGGGTGCACAACAAACAGGAATGCAGCTTATGAATAGAAGGGTGGACTCACTGGAAAGGGGCAAGCCACTCCCCCCTTTCCAGCTTTCAGCCAAAATGGGCAGACAAAACCTACTCAAATTTGGCAACTCTCCCAGGAACCCAGCCGCCCTGACTGGGACATTCCCAACAAACTTGGGTGCTTGGCGCGGACACAGATGGCCTCCAAGCCCCGGCAAAGGGCCAGACCAGAGACAAGACAGCAGAGCATGCACAAACATCTAGACTCTGCAAACATCCAGACTCCTCAGCTTTTGCCCCAGAATCATTTCACCCCCTTGCCAATGGCAAGGGAGGGCTCCAGCTCAGCTGTAATTTCACTTTACATAAGGACACAACTCCAACATTAGCTTTGAGCTGACACAGACAGAAGCACAAAGGTTACTAATCTGACCCACAAGTTTATATATTTATTTTCACCATGGCTGCCCCCACAGCCATCACAAACCTCAGAACACTTAACATTTGGTATAAAGCGAATTCATTCACAAATTAGCACCATAACAAAATATTTCAGCTAGACTTTTCTTCTGTTTAAACTTTACACCCAGACCAAGCTCCACTAGAAAAGCCGATCCATTTTCCTGTAACCAAGTTTTGTTTTCCTTAATCTAGACCAATTTTCAGGACATTAGGACTTGAACCTATAAATAGCCCTTCCTATTAAAATCGAGACTCCACTCCTTTAGTGGATATAAGACAAGTACCAGATTCTAACATGCAGTTAGACAAACCCAAAACACCAGGGCTTTTCCCCGGTTTTTCTCCTTTTCCCAAGCCTAGAGAGAACGGCTTCTTCCCAGCCTTCTGGGGCTACTAGGGTTCTCTCGGGAGGTGATCAGCTTCCCCTTCCTAGCAATTAAAGCTAGGGCCTTCCAGACTGTGCTCACCCGGGGAGTCTTACTTTCTTCCAAGTTCGGAGTTCTTTTTCGTTCCCAGAATCTTTCTCTTCAGACCTTTCATTGCCCTCGATTTTTGTTGGGAAGATTCTGGTGGAGCCCACATCTTTTCTGGATTAAATTTAATCCAGGGGCGCCCAGATTTGGGGTTCACCTGAGTCCTCCTGGCTTCCTCGGGGATTTGGAAGGGGCAGCAAAATGCTACCGTCTCTGGCCTTCATTTGTTGTCCCTTCGTGGTCGCCAAAAATGTTGTGGAATTTAAGAGAAGTTTAATTATTTAAGTATAGAGAGGCCAGGACTCAGGAATGATTTTGAGAAGGAAAAATGGTTTATTGACGGCCGGCCGGACTCGGGAACTTCTGTTTGAATCTTGAGCCCTGAACAAGATTTTCAAACGTCTTTTATACAGAGAGGAAAGGCCAAATGGTCCCTTTGTTCCAGTTCTCAATAGGCTTCAATTAGCATATATCTTCCATATCTTATGTAAGCTTTTAGCATGGACTCCAGATATTCTAGATAAGCTTTTAGCATATTTACTTTTCGCATTTCCCCTAAATACTTAAAGTTTATAGCCTTTGCATTGTTAAACATTTCCTGGGACTGGAGCCTGTTGCCATTTTCCGTAAGGGCAGGATTGCAGCCTCTTACCGTTCCACACTCACAAGTCAAACAGCTTAGTTATCTCTGAAGAGACAAAGAGCCTTCCACCCATAGCCCACATCACAGTCACTGCCTGATGGCCATCATTGGGTTATGTGAGTAAATAAAATGGCATGGCTTCTGCTGGCTTTATAACTTCTATGTGGATTCTTCGGAATATCAAAAATATTTTGTTGGCTTTACCAGGCTTGATCCTCCTGTGTTACAAATGGCATAGTTTGCAGGATTTTCCAGAGAATCCCACCAGGATAAGGCAGTTGAAAGCATGCTAGCCATTCCAGATAGTGTTAGGGAGACCCTACTTTACATCGGGTGTCTGCTGTGGGTAGGATCCTGGGGCAATCAGGCACTTCCATGTAATATGAGCTTGACCAGCTGAGAGATGATTGAGGACCATGAGGGAGTTGGGGGATGCCCCATACACTCCTGCTGGATTAGTGCAGTTAGAGCAAAGAGTAAAGGGAACTTTTATTAAGAAAGAGCAATGTATAGTGGTTGTAGACATTGCCTGGTCCTTCCTCTTTGCCTTGCACGATAGTACTAACAATCCATTAGCAGCCAAAGCAAAGGCAAGGTGAGTGGAGGAAGAGTTAATAGTTGGAGCAGGATCTCTGACTGATGTACGTGGATCAGAGGGAGAATTTAACTAAGAAACCAAAATTAGCATGAGAACAGGTGCAGACAAGGAAAAAAAAAATGGCTGGTTTTCATAAAAGCAGAATGGAAATATGTGGAACAAAACTTGTAGAATGTATTGTAAGAGGGACCATCAAGAAACGGAATGTGTTCTGTGTGCTGTGAGGGTGGAATTTGTCTTAAGATGAAGTAATATAACCTATGTGGTCATGAATAGTTATAAGGAGTTTATAGAAGCATTGTTTAAAGTGAAATATTTAAATGGCTAATTCCAGGAAGTCATTATCAAACAGGAACTGAATTGATGCTAATAACAAAAGGTAGCTTCATACAAGGAAAACTTGTAAGAGGCTATCTGAATCTGCATATTGAAGTGGTGGTAGAGAGATACATCTTGATTCCATTAGAAACCTTAGGTTTTCATAAAATTAAGGAGAAAGTATTTTTTCCTGTTCTGCTAAAATAAAATACCTGTTAATTAATGTAATCATGGTAAAGGTGTAAAAGACAAAAGTAAACTAATGAGATGGTTAAGTTCATTTGATATGTTTTGAGTTGAATGAAAAATGTTTATTTAAGAGAGACTCTTTAACTCTCTGTTAATGAAAGTTGTTTGACTAAAATGCTCACATGAATACTTAAGAGTATATAAAATTCCTGGAAATTTAGCAATGTTTCAGCATAATCTCAGATAAAAGTACAACATTGTTAATTATGGTTTTAATGATTTTTTTTACAATGTTATGTGTCACAGAAACAACCTCTCTTTCTGAAAATCAAGCAGCAGATGGTTTGGCTTGTATGTAACTGATTTATTCCACCTCTTACTTAAGCAGCAGTTCTCTGGTTACAGAAAGAGAGTGGTGATTGGGGACAGTCAGGGGTGGTGCATAACAATAGATTATCATGAATTAAAGTAATAACACTGCTGTATGCAGTGGCCCCAAATATTGCTAGTCTGTTGCAAGAAATTAATATCCAGTTATATCATTACTCCTTTGTTTTAGAACATGCTAAGGCTTTATTATCTCTTTAGGAAAGTGAAGCCAGCCTACATTCACCTTCATGTGAAAAGGGCAATGGTGTATTTTGCACTGCTTCCCCAAGGCAATGTGCATAGCTCAACCATTTGTCCTGGCCTCGTGGCAAAGAATCTCGCTGCATGGAAAAAAACTTATGGTTGTAACCCTATTTCATTATACTGATGATATATTAACCACTAATTCTTTCAAAATTAAAAGAAGCATCAGAAATAATGGTATCTTAAGTGCCTGGAATGGGCAAACAACTGGGACAAACTACAAGGTCCTTGCTGCTCTGTCAAACCATTGTTGTTAAAGTATATTTTCCCACACCATAAACTCTAAAAAAGTTCATGGTCTTTCTGAGGTTGTTGGCATATTGAAGACACTTTTAGCTCAGATATTAAAACCATTGTATGTGTTAATTAGGAAATGTTATGCATGTAAATGAGAACACCCCACAGGCTGCTTTTTAAAAAAAGTTAAAGAGGGCAATAGCAAAGTCTCAAGCAGTAATGGGGGCTGACCTTGACTTACCCTGCTAATTGAATGTGGCCAGCATGAATAATGGCTTTGGGTGGGGTTTGTGACACAGGCAACATTCTAAACAAGTAACCCTTGCATTTTAGTCACAATTGTGGAAAGGGCCAAAGTACAATATAGCCCCTTATAAAAGCAACTATGTGCAGCCTAAGATTTGATGCAAGTGAAGGGCTTAACCCAATAGTGTCCAGTCACTCTGAACATGCCATCCCTATCAAGAGGTGGACTGTAAATACTAAAAATGAGACAGGAACAATGGACTGTCATGAGCTGCCCTCTGTGTGGGAGAAATTTGTGGAAGGACTTGATTGCCTACCAGCAGCAGCAAGTAACTCTCTACCATGTCTCTGCCCACTCCTCTAACATCCCATTCAAGACTGTTGAGGTAGATGCCCTCAGAAGATACAGAGCCATATCATTGAAAGCCAAGAAGCAGTGTAGTGACTCCACAGGAAAATGGACATCATGGCTATCGAATCCTATGGCAGAACTTCCAGGTGCCTGTGGCCGCGGCTACCACTGGGCCTGAGAATGCCACGTAACCTCCCTCCAGCCTGCGCCGCCTTTAAACTCCCAGTGGGGCAGGTCTTAGCCCCAACACCAAGAGACCACTGTGCGGCCTCCAAAACCCTGATGTGGGCGCTCCCCATCGGGAACGACCGCCCGACGCTAGCACTCAAAGTAAATGGGCAATGGTTTCACGGTACCCTGGACTCGGGAGTGGAAGTTTCCTGCTTCCCCTCCCTTTATGAAAATTACTGGTACCTAGTGGACGGCGCCCCCATCCAAGGGGCCACAGGGGCCGCCGCCTCTAAGCAGGCGTGCGATACCCTCACCTGGGAGGATGAAGAGGGACATTCTGGCACCTTTCGGCCCCTCTTCCTCCCCATGCTCCCCACTGTCCTTTGGGGAAGAGATGTCCTCTCACAGGCTGGAGCATCCATCACCACGGCCCCCCCACCAATAGAGTGGGCCACTGCTCGCGGCACTCGGCCAAAACCCGCCCCTCTGCAGTGGGACACAGAGGAGCCTATATGGGTTGAGAAGTGGCCTTTACCGCCCCACAAGCTTGAAGCTCTGGCACAACTAGTGCAGGAACAACTAAAAAAGGGACACATAGAGCCTTCCACCAGCCCCTACAATTCGCCTGTCTTCATTATCCACAAGAAATCCACAGATAAGTACCAGCTTTTACATGACCTCAGGGAGATTAACAAACACATTATTCCCATGGGTTCCGCGTAGCCCGGTTTACCTCACCCATCAGCCATCCCTGCACACTATCATATACTCATCCTAGACATCAAGGATTGTTTCTTCTCCATCCCATTACACCCTAGGGACAGGCCCAAGTTCGCCTTCACGGTGCCCCTGGGCAACCACAGGGGGGCTAACCCCCGCTATCAATGGCGCGTCCTTCCACAAGGCATGCGCAACAGCCCCACCATCTGTCAGAATTTTGTCAACTACACAGTCGCCCCGCTTCGGCCAGAGGCATATATCATCCACTATATGGACGATGTCCTCCTAGCCCATCAGGACGCAGAACATCTACAAACCATTATGACTAAGCTCATTGATAACCTGTTGGCACTAGGCCTCACCGTCAGCAGGGAAAAGGTCCAACATGCACCCCCATTTACATTTCTGGGGTTCCGTATATCCTCTCATGTGCAGCCCACCGCCCCGCAACTGCGCCTACCCGATCGCTTGTCGCTAGCCGAGCTGCAACAACTGTGCGGCAATATTAATTGGGTTCACACTGCTATCCCAATCACCACTGCCCAACTCGAGCCGCTGTTCTCCCTCCTCAGGCAGCCAGGACCTATGACATCCGCAGCTGCCCGGAGCATCAAGCTCTCGCCTGAGGCTAGGGGCGCTATTAAGTTAGTCAATGAGGCTCTAACCAGCATGTCTCTACAGAGGCATGACCCCAGTAAGCCCATCTTGGCCCTTGTACTCCACACCCCCGGAACGCCTACCAGCGTCCTCTGGCAAGAGGGTCCACTCCAATGGGTGCACTTATCCAAGAGCCGACTTCCCAAAATTTGCCGCTGCACCCACGCCTGGCTCAGCCTGGCACATGACCTCCTAACACTCAGCCTCCACACCTACAATACCACACCCTCCACCATAGTCTGGCCCCTCACATCGCAAGGGTTCAGCCTGCTTCTTCAAGAGGAACCTTCAGCTCAAATCCTCTTGTCACGCTTCCAGGGGTCCTTTGATAACCACTACCCCTCCCACAAACTCCTCCAGGGACTTACTCGTACGCCCTTGGCAGCCCAGCAGCACTCTTTCCCTTCCTCTACACTGCTGCCTCACTGTACCACGGCCTTTACCGACACCTCTAAAACTAAGTTTGCGTTTGTTGCCTATGTCAAGCACCAAAACCAGCCCATTAGGCGAGTCTTTACTAACCCTCACTCGGTACAGGCGGGTGAACTCTCGGCAGTTGTCGCCTGCCTCCAGGCCTTTGCAGACCAGCCCCTTAACATCTTCACAGACAGCTTATATACGCTGCAGGTATGCAAGTCCCTCGCCTATGCGGTATTCTTCCCGAGAGATACACCCATTGACACGGCCCTCGCCATGCTCCAGCGCCTTCTTGAAGGGAGGTCCCACCCCTGGTACATTGCTCACGTTTGGAGTCACACAGCCCTGCCTGGCCCTTTGGCCGCGGGCAACGCGGAGGCCGATCGGGCAGTCTCTGCCTTTGCCCTCGCCACCGCTGGGGATCATATTAACCAGGGTAAGTCCCTACACGCCCGTTTTCATTTCTCGGCCACCTCGCTGAGGCATCTACTGCCAGACTTACCTATTGAAACGTGCAAGCACCTCGTGCGCTCATGTCAGACCTGCGCGCCGTTCCTTCCGCTTGGGCCCTTGCAGCCTCAAGGAGTAAACCCCGAGGTCTAAAACCCAACTCTCCATGGCAAATGGACGTTACCCACGTCCCCTCATTCGGGAGGCTCAAATATGTCCACGTCGCTATTGACAATTACTCACACCTCACCTATGCGGCCACCCTCCCAGGAGAATCAGCCAAATACTGCATCAAGGCCCTTCGACAGGCCATCCTGTTCATGGGCGTCCCCTGGGATCTAAAAACCGATAATGGGCCCGCATACCACAGCAGCAGCTTTAAATTATTCCTGCAAGCCTATAACATCATGCACCATTTTGGCATTCCTTACAACCCACAGGGGCAAGCGCTCGTTGAAAATAAGCACCGCCGCCTAAAAACCCAAATAGAGAAAGAGAAGGCAATTGCCCCCCAAAATTCTGCAGATGAAATCATTACAACATGTCTCATCCACCTAAACCTTCTAACCTTCGACAGCAAGGGCCTCTTGCCCACCCATAAGCACTGGGGGCCATCTTATCTGCCCACCCCCATGCCCATGGTCTATTGGAAAGACCCAGAGAAGAACACATGGGAAGGGCCATGCCCCCTCCTTACCCAAGGGAGAGGTTTTGCTTGTGTCTTTCCAGAAACCGCCTCACAGCCAATCTGGATCCCTGGACGCAACATCCGCCCGCCACCACCGCCCACAATGACACGACGAGACAAGCGCAAGCTGTGGTTCCTCGCCCATCGGGTGTCCAAGATGACGCTGAGCGAAGAGACCTCTCCAATCGCCCCAACCAATGACCCCCAACTCTTGCAGCTAATCTGGCTCTACCACCGAGCCCGTGACATCTCAGGCCGCACCCCCCCCCCCACCGGGTACTCCTCCACTTAAATCTTTGCTCCTCTTAATGCTCGCGCTCCTATCCAACCCTGCACCTGTCCTCTCTAACCCATCACACCAACCCTTTAATTGGACATTGAGCCTCTGGCAAAAGGAGAAATTATTTCAATACAAGGTTACCTCCACCCCCCCTATCTTCTCTGTTCACCTTTGCCGCCTTACAGGCCAAAGTCCCAATTGTTACCCGGGATGCCAGGGACAGGGCTGCTATGGCAGCGGGGGAGGTGCTGTCCCAGGCCCCAGGGGACCTCCAATTTCAGGCTATTATATCTGTCCTTCTTCAGCAGGCTCCTCCTCCCGTTCCTGCCATGACCCTGCACACTATTATTGCCCCGCCTGGGGGTGCGAATCCATGGCAGTCGGATGGCAGGGAGCCCCGAATAATGACCCCAACCTTAAGTTACTCGGTCGTCAACTCTCCCCGCAGCAAACCAACGTCACCCTACAAGTAAAAAATCCCAGTGACGTCCAATGGCTTGCTGGCCGCACATGGGGAATACAGCTCTACATGAATGTGCATGACGCTGGTGCCTTCTTTCTTATAAGAAAAAACCCGGCCATCTCCTCACCATCCCCCATCCCAGTCGGCCCTAATTCAGTCCTCAATCCATTGCCTCATTATACTCGCCCTATCATTTCTCGTTCTAGCATCTCCTCTAATGTCTCCTCTGATGAACCCTCACTGAGTCTGCATAACCCGCTCATCGCCCCCCTTAATGCCTCATTTCTCTCTCTAAACTCTTCCAACCCCAATCTCACAAAAGATTGTTGGTTATGCTACTCCTCCGCGGCACCATACTATGAGGCTATAGCCACCAATGCCTCTTACCAAACCTCCACAAGTAGCAATCCTGCCTCCTGCAGCTGGAATCAAACGAGAATAGGGCTGACAATTCGGTCAGTCTCTCAGAGCGGGCTCTGCATCACTAAGATCGGGGGTACTATCGTTTTTTCCATGAAAACTCTTTGCAATTTCACCGCTACCCCTGAAGCAACTGCCCAGTTCCTAATACCCCATAATGACACAAGATGGCTATGTTCCTCCACCGGCCTCACCCCATGTCTTAGTGTCCAAACCCTCAACTCTACCCGTGAAACCTGCATGCTCGCTATTATACTCCCCCGCATTTATTTTCACAATGATAACCAATTCTTTGACTCCTGGCAGCGCCACCTTCTACCAACCTACGTACAGAAGAGAGAAATTATCACCGCCATTACAATTGCTTCACTTCTAGGTCTCGCTGGAGCTAGTACTGGGATTGCAGCCCTCACTACACAACAAACCTCCTTTTCCTCTATCAGGAGAGCCGTCGACGAAGACATAACTCGTCTGGAAAGCTCCATTTCCCACCTAGAAAAATCCCTAAACTCTCTGTCCGAAGTAGTGCTCCAAAATCGCAGAGGTTTAGATCTCCTCTTCCTTAAAGAGGGAGGGCTCTGCGCAGCCTTAGGGGAAGAATGTTGTTTTTATGTTAATCATTCCGGCCTCATTAGAGATAACATGGCCCAAGTGAGGGAGGGGCTAGCAAAACGTAAAAGAGAAAGAGAAACCCAAGGAGGCCTCTCCTGGGGATTCAACTGGATCCTCCCCTACATCCTCCCTATTTTGGGCCCCCTAATTATTCTCCTCTTTGCTTTGGCAGTCGGACAACTCGCCAAGGATCAGGCTAATGCAATTTTTAGCTCACACGTACAGGTCAACTATCAGCGACTCGCCACCACGGAGAACGCCCCCCCATTTTGTCTTCCTGGCCTCCTCCCGCCCGTTCTCCCCGCAGGTGCCCCGCGCCTCCTGTAACCTCGGCCCACCTGCTGCCCTCTCTCTCAAGCAGCTACGGCCCCGCTAAACTGTCCACGACACCTCGCGCTCCCACTTCCCCCAGCCCATGGCTTACCTGCCTTTTAGCCCCCACAAACTTTTCAGGAGATGGATCTTCCAAAACTTCATTTGCCCCGGGCCCTGCCAATACCGCCGCTGCCCTCCAGAACCAAGCAGCCATTCGCCTGTCCCATCGCCAGACCACCTTCGAGCTGCGGACCTGCCGACTGGCTACCTGCTAGCCCCAGATTGCCACTATGCCCTCCCCCTCCCCCTCTTTCCTTTGCCAATGCAAACTTCGCCCACCTCCCTGCCACTCAGAGAGGGGGAATTGAGCGAAGGCTATCTAGGCGAGCTGCGGTGGGCCAAGGGAACTGGTAGAACGGACAGGCTTCCTGGTCTCCGCAGGGGCATGGGTGAGTCCCGCCCTCCCTGTCTGGCGAATGGGCCGCCCGCTCTTCGCCGAGGTACGGGCAAGCCACGCCCTCTCGACCGTTCCTGCCTAACCGCCGAGCCCGACCTACTGCCTCCCCCTCTTCCCCCTCGCCGGGGCCATGCCATCCAACGACCACCGGCCAATCCCCGCCGGCCAACTTTCACATCGCCTAACTCCCACCAGCCCCAACCGACCAATGCCCCACACGCCATCTCCTGCCTGCCCCATCCCCTCACCCCACAATATATATTGTCCAGCACTTCCTGAATAAAGCAGACTGCATGTTACCACCACTTGCCATCTCCGCAGCATTCTTCGTGCCCGCTGTGCGTCCACCTAACACCTCCCCCTCAAGCAGCTTGGGCAGAGCCAGAGGAACCCCCCAAACGTCAAAAGGCACAATAAATTAAATAAAAAATTCACTGGAAGGAATGGATGTAGCTCAAGCAGTTGGGTGTCTGGCTCTCACATGGGTGGTCCTGGGTTCAGTTGTCATTGTCTCTTAAATAAGATGAGCTGATGCAACAAGATGATGCAATGTGCTGACACGAGGAGAAACAAGCAGGCAGCACATGTGGCTCAAGCAACTGGGTGTCCACCTCCTACATGGGAGCTCCTGGGTTCAATTCCAGGGGCCTCCTAAAGAAGATGAGCACACATAGTGAGCAGACACAAGTTCAAAACAATGAGCAGACAGATGAGGGAGCGATGTTGGGAAAGGGAAAATAAATGAATAAAACTTGAAGACATGGACTATGAGAGTGAACATACAAAAAGATGAAGAAAAAATGGATAAGTGGAAAAAATTGAACAGGGTCTCAAGTAACCAAATGACAGCAAGAGATGTGCAAACATCTCATCTAGTATGACTGTCCCAGGAGTAGAAGAAAAGGGAAAGGGTGCAGAAGGAATATATGAAGAAATAATGATAGAATATTTACCAACCTATTGAAAGACATAAATATCCATGTCCAAACAAAACATACTCCTATGAGAATAAATCCAAATAGACCAACTCCAAGACACATACAAATCAGAATGTCAAATAAAAAAGACAAAGAGAATTCTGAGAGCAGCAAGAGAAAAATGATGCATATCCTACAAGGCATACCTGATAAGATTAAGTGTTGATTTCTCATGAGTAACCATGCAGGAAAGAACGCAGTGGCATGATGTATTTAAGATACTGAGAGAGATGCTTGAAAGAGAGTCTAGAAATGAATATATATCAGTACAAGTAACTAAAAGTATTAAAAGATTGGTAAAAATAAAATATGACAGATAAAACCCACAGTCAAAATAGGTGAAATAAGAACTGCCTTATGTAAAGTGTGCATGGTAATGTTTGGATATACTGATAATGGCAACAATTAAAAACTACAGCTGGGGGGGTACTGGGTTCCTGGCAGGGGGTGCTCTGTCGTGGTCCCTAGGGGAGCAGTGGCAGTCCCCCAGGAGGGAATGAGGGTCCAACAGTGAGACCATGATACTAATGACTATGCTTGTGAGCCTATATGCCTGAAATAAGAACAAGGTCTAGAGAAGCACTGTGCCTAGGAATTTCCTCCTGACAGCCTTCATCTGTCATCTGTTACTCAAATGTGGCCAGTCTCGAAGCCAAACTCAGCATGTAAATGCAATGCCTTCCCCCCAGCATGGGACATGACACCCGGGGATGAGCCTCCCTGGCACCGAGGGATCACTACCAAGTACCAACTGATGATGCAACTAGAAAATGACCTTGAATTAAAGGTTCAATGTGGATCAGCAGAATATCCCTGTCTACATATAATAACATGACATTAAAATGCTGTTTGACCTAATGTAAGGGGGAAATGGAAAGGAGAAATGAGTTTATATGGCTATGAGTCTCTAAAAAAGAGTCTGGAGGTTGTCAGAAGGATTGCCCTTATGCACAGCTGAGCAGAGTCTAAGATACAGATAAAGTAGATACAACCCCAGGTATTGGTTCCTTTGAGGGCTAAAGAGACCCACGGGTTCTATGGTCATGGCAGATGGGGTTCACTGCCATGTCAGATGGCCCTTCTTTGGAGCTGGTGTTTCTGCGTGATGGAACTGGACTCAGATGGGATCTCTTTTCACAAGACTTTCATGCTACTTTACTGGAATTGTAGTTGGTTTTGGGGTTTAAGATATATTTAGGGGATTTGAATCTCTGGACTGACAATATGATAGCCAGGCCCTGAGACTCAACAGACTTCAGCTCCTACACTCTGATTTATTGGACTCACCCCACTCAGCTAAGATGGAGTTGAAGAAGGACAACAACCACACCATGGAGCCTAGAGTGCCTACAACTGAAAGTAGGAGGGTTGCATCCCAGTATCCATGTGGAATCTGAGCCTCCTCTTGACACAGAGGTGCAACGGACACAACCAATCCAAGGTCCACAGAGAAAAGGTGGCACTGGTGTGGGAAAAGAGGCCATGGTGGCTGATGGGTATGGGGAATGGGAGGAAGAGATGAGATGTGGAGGTGTTTTTGGGACTTGGAGTTGCCCTGGATGGTGCTTCAGGGGCAATCACTGGACATTGTAAACCCTCCCAGGGCCCACTGGATGGAACGTGGGAGAGTATGGGCTATGATGTGGACCACTGACCATGAGGTGCAGAGATTCCCAGAGATGTACTTACCAAATGCAATGGATGTGTCATGATGATGGGAGTGAGTGTTGCTGTGGGGGGAGTGGTGGGGTGGTGGTGGTAGGGTTCAATGGGACCTCATATTTTTTTAATGTAATATTTTTACAAAATGAATAAAATTTAAAAAAATAGCATACAATTACCTTAAAAAAAAAAAAAAGAACTGCCTTTAGAGTAATAACATTGAATGCTAACAGATTAAACTCCCCAATCAAAAGACATAGACTGGTGGATTGATAGGAAATAGAGCCATCTATATGCTGTCAATAAGAGACTTACCTTAGTCCCAAGGATACCAATAGATTGAAATCGAAAGGCTGGAGTTTCCAGGAAAATGGCATCATTGCAATTAGGCACTGCCCAGCTTTTTAATGAAAAACAGCAAAGAAGAGGCAAAATCCTACATGAGTGAGCTGTTTTGGAAATCCACAGAGCAGGAGGCTTCAGGACATTGATCTGAAGGAAGCTGGACAAAGGGATAGAGTACAAGGGAAAACCATGAGTTGCTCACTCCTGTGGCTGGAAATAGTGGGCAGCTAAGCCCCCTTCAAGGCAAATAGGCTCTGTGGATGACCTGGCTCTCACCAGCCAGCTAAGAGGGAATATTCCCTGGGAGGGATACAGGACTGACAAAGTGTGGAGAGTCATTTCCTTTCTGTGTGTTTGGATACAAGAGTTCCATTTGAGTCTCAGGGAGGATACCAGCTATTATTGAGGTAGCCCCAGGGCAAGGGGAAAGGGGAATCTGCTCGGAAAGGCTGTCACACCCAGCTGCAATGGGAGAAAAGAACTTGACCGGTGAGGGGGCAGAGATAAGACAATAACTAGTCCAGTCACTGAAAACCATGAAAAGTCCATCTTGCCTAAGTGAAAGGGGGCAGAAAGAGCCCAATAATCTTTCAAAAGCCTCTTTAGTCTATATAGCTCCTGTAGCACAGTGGGAAAATTCCTGCCTTCCATGTACGTCTCTGGTTCAAATCCTGATACCACCAAGGGAAGGGATCCAGGAACAGTTAAGGCATGCAACTGATACCTTATGATAGAGAACATATGAATGAGTTTCTACTGTTTTGCTTTTTGGATTTTTTTATCTTTCATTTTATTTGCTAAAACTGGATATATCTCCTGGGGAGGGCAGGCTGCAGGGCGATTAGTTTTTGAGCACTAGCATCCTGAGAAGCTCTCTATGGTCCTATGAGGGAAGATTGTTTTTCCTGGGCTGCTTCTTTGTTGCTGTTTTGTTTTTTGTTACTTGTTTTCCCTTTCTGTTTCCTTTTTATATTTTGCTTATTTTTTTTTACCGGCTTTATTTCTCTACTTTTCTTAATTTTTCTGTCTTCTGCTTTTCTTCCATTTCATCACTTCTTGCTTGGTCTTCATTTTTACCTTTCCTCTCTCTCCTTTTATTCTCTCCATCTATTCTCTTCTCATCTGCCTGTCTTTTAATTAATTCTATTTTTTTCTCTCTGTTTTGTTTCTAGTTGTATCTTTTCTGCTCATCTGTCCAGTCTTTTAATTCATTATATTTTTCCCTATATTTTGTCCCATTTATTTTTTCTATTTCACCTTTTATTCTTTTTCCTTTGTATTCTTTTTGTAATTTTTTACTTGTATTACCTAGTTTCTTACCTCTTGCACATATCCTCTTGTATCTTTTTTTTTGTATTATATTGTCATTATTCTTTTTCTCTTATCTCTGACTTTTCTATGGTCCTTATGTTTTTTCCCAAGGAAACAAAGACAATTGGAAGGATATAGAATAAAAGGAGCCAAGTATCAAAAAATTAACATAAAAAGAAACAACAAAATATAACCCTAAAGTAAAAAGAGAAGCTAATTCACCAAATAAGCCCCTCAAGATAAACAGATGCCCAGACACCAACAAAAAATCACAAGCAATTCTAAGAAACAGGAAAACCTATCCTTGTCTAAAAAAACAAAAAAGGAGAAGATGCAGAATGTAGAATGACTAATCAAGGATGTCCAAACAAATATCAAGAATCAACTTAATAAAGTGAAGGAAGAGAGAAAGTATTATAAGAAGACACTGGAGGAACATACTGAAAACACTGTAAGCAGACATAAAAAGAAAACAGACCTGAAGGTGACTGATGGCACAAAGCAAGAACTCAAATATACACAGGATGCACAGAGCAGCAAAAACTGATCATGCAGATGAAAGAATCAGTGATGTGGAAGGCAGTTCAGCTGAAATCAGACAGATAGAACAGATAGATAAAAAGATAGAGAAAATCCAACAGAGACTTAGGGATTTAAATGACAAAACAAAATGGGCAAACATATATATTATAGGTCTCCCAGAAAGAGAAGAGAAGGGAAAGGGAGCAGAAGGAGTACTAGAGAAAATAATGGTTGAAAATTTTTAACTCTATTGAGGGACAACTGATGTACATGTCCAGGAAGCACTGTCACCCCAGACAGAATAAATACCAACAGGCCTAATACAACACATATACTTATCAAGTTGTCCAATGTTCAAGACAAAGAAAGAATATTGAAAGCAGCAAGAGAAAAGAGATCCACCACATCAATAAGATTAAGTACAGATTTCTCATCTGAACCATGGCAGCAAGAAGGCAGTGGTATGACATAGTGAAGGTGCTAAAAGAAAAAGATTTCCAGCTAAGACTACTCCGTTCATAAAAACTGACATTCAAAAATGAGGTACAGTTCAAAGTATTCACAGGTAAACAGAAATTAAGAGAGTATGTCAATAAGAAGCCTGCCATTCAAGAAATACTAAAAGGAGTTTTGCATGTTGAAAGGAAGAAACAAGAGAGTTAATTGGAGGGGAGTGTAAGAACAATAGGTAAAAAGAGAAATAAAAATAACATATGGCATACATAAATGTAAAGAAAATATGGCTTATGTAAGAAAGCCCTTGACAGTAATAACATTGAATTTTTTATAATACATTTTTAAAAAATTTATAGAAATATATCACTCATACATAAACACACATAAACAATAAGTGTATAATAGTTGTGAACTTACAAAACAAATATATATAACATCAAACATATAAAACATCTCACCCTACCACCAATAACTTGCATTGTTTTTAAACCTTTTTAACTAATGATTAAAGAGCACTGTCAAAATATTACTACTAGACAAAGTAGTTTTCCCCTAACCAATCCAATTATTATCTTTATATCACTTATATATGACAATACATAAATAATTAATTGTAAAGTAAAAGTTGTGAACTTACAAAGCAAACATGTATAACATCAGACAGGGGTCTTATACATTAACCCTCCACCACCTTGCATTGTCATGTTTGTTACAAACTATGAAAGAACACTGCCAAAATCTTACTATTAATCATAGTCCTTACTTACATTTGGAATGTTTTCCCCAACCCACCCTATTATTATTTTTTAAATATATTTTTTATGACAGAAGTTGTAAACTTATAAAACAATCATGCACATGTGCAGAATTCCCCAACAACACCCCTCCATCAACACACCACAGAGTGGTGGAACACTTGTTACAGATAAAATAATATCATCTGATTGTTACCATGTCCATAGTGTACATTTGGCTCACATTTCCCATACTGTCTCAGTATCAGCACAGTAGATCTTTTGCATAGATGCAAGAATATTATATTATTACTACTAACCACAGTCCAGAAGTCACTCCAGCAGTTTTTCCCATGCTTCTCCACATTCTCAACACCCTGCAGTAGTGATACACATTTGTTCTAGCTAACAAAGGACACTCTTGCATCTGTACCATCAACCACAATTCTCAGCCACTTCTTGGTTTACTAGGCTATTCAGTTCCTAGATTATTCTCAAGCATACTGTCAATTGGCATTTACATAACTAGATTATTTTCAGTCCACATCCCCATTTATAAACTAGCTGTTACTGTGTGTTACCGTCCATTCTATACATTTCCACAATTTTACAGTAAAGCTAATTAAAGCTTCTATATCCATTAAACATCAGTATTCCACTCAGTCCTTCTCATATCTCCTTTAAGAATCCACCACCTATCACCAGGTCTTGAAGATATTTTCCAATAGTTTCTTCTAGAAGTTTTATGACTCTTGCTTTCATTTTTAGTTTTTTGATCCATTTTGAGTTAACTTTTGGATAAGATGTGAGATAGGGGTCCTCTTTCCTTCTTTCAGCTATGAATGTCCAATTCTTTCAGCACCATTCGTTGAATGGATTGTTCTGCCTGAGCTGTGTGTTTGACAGGCTAGTCAAAAATCACTTGACCATACCTGTGAGGGTCTGTTTCTGTACCATAAATTTGGGTCCATTGATCTTTTCTGTCTGTCTTTAGGCAAGTACCATGTTGTTTTTACCACTATAGGTAGGTATTATGATCTAAAGTCTGGAGATGAGGGTTCATTTTTCCTTTTTATGATGTTTCTGGCTATTCAGGACTCCTAACCCTTCCAAATAAATTTAATGATAGTGTTTTCAATTTTTTCTTTAATGCGGGTGGAATTGTGATCAGGATTGCATTAAATCTGTATATCAATTTGAGTAGAATTGACACCATAATGATATTTAGTCTTCTAATTCATGAGCATGGAATGTTCTTCCAGTTATTTAGTTTTTTTTTTTTTTAATTTAACATTGAACTGCAGTTTTCTTAATACAAGTGCTTTATATCATTGGTTAAGTTTATTCCTGACAATTTGAGTTTTATCTGTCATATTTTATTTTCACCACTCTTTTGACACTTTTAGTTACTTTTATTGATATAATCTTTTTTTCTGAACTTTCTTCCAGGCTTCTCTCTCCCATATTTTCTTTACAGGTTCTAGCACACCCTTTATAGTATTTCCTAAAATTCTGGCCTTTTGCTTAGAAATTCTCTCAGTTTCTGTTTATCTGGGAATATTCTAATCTTGCCCTCATTTTTTAAAGACAGTCTTGCTGGATATAAGATTCTTGGCTGGAAGTTTTTCTCTTGCAGTATCTTAAATATATTAGACCACTGTCTTCTTTCCTCCATGGTTTCTGGTGAGAAATCAGCACTTAATCTTTTTGGATATCCTTTATATGTTGTGCATTTCTTTTCTCTTGCTGCTCTCAGAATTTTCTCTTTGTTTTTGTTGACATTCTGATAAGTATGTGTCTTGGAGTTGGTCTATTTGGATTTTTTTCGGGTGGGAGTACGTTGTGCTTTTTGGACAGGGTTATCTATGTCCTTCAATAGGGTTGGGAAATTTTGTACCATTATTTCCTTTAAATGTTCCTTCTGCCCCTTTTCCCTTCTCTTCTCCTTCTGGGATGCCCATGACACCTTTTGCTGTCATTTAGTTCTGAGACCTTGTTCAATTTTTTCCATTCTTTTCTTCATCTGTTCTTTGGTATGTTCACTTTCAGAGGCCATTTCTTCAAGCTCACCAATCCTTTCTTCTGCCTCCTCAAATCTGTTATTATATGATTCCAATGTTTTTTAATTTCATTTGTTGCACCTTTCATTCCCATAAGATCTGCTATTTTCCTATGTATGCTTTCAAGTTCTTTTTTGTGCTCATCCAATATCTTCTTCATGTCCTTAATCTCTTTAGCCATTTCATTGAATTTATTAAGGAGATTTGTTTGAACATCTACGATTAGTTGTCTCTACTCCTTTATGTCATCTGCAGGCTTATCTTGTTCCTTTAACTGGGACATAGCTTCCTGTTTATTGGTGTGGATTGCAATTTTTGGTGTCTTTGCATCTGGCTTACTACAGTATTTTTTCTGGGTGCAGTTTTCTCTTTAATTTAGGGCTTCCTATTGTTTCTCCCTTGCTGGTTGTGTAGTATGAGCCAAGCATGTAGTTGCTGCTATAAGATGTGGAGGCTGAAGCTTCCCTCATTGCACCAGGGACCGGTGAAGCTTCTTCCAACTTTCTCCTTTGCCAGGGGTAGGGACAGAGTCACAGCTCTGTGGGATAATCTACATGTAGGCTTAGACTATAGTTGCCCAGGGAGACTGATGAAGCTTCACATCCCTTTCTCTTCTGCCTGGGGCAGGGATGGAGCTGCAGGTGTGGGCAGCAATGTAGGCAGTGTGGGTCCAAGATGACCGCAGTTGCCCTGGTAGACTTCTGATTTTCAGTCTATGACAGCCAAAGCTCCCTGCAGTTATCTGTACAGGCTGGTGCAGAGCTCCTCAGCCTCCTCCCCACCAGAGGTGGGGCTGAAGCCTAGGTGGACTGCAGGCTGATCTGCATGAAAGAAACTGTCAGTCTGGCTTCTCCTCAGGCTGGGAGCAGAGTCAGAATGGTGGTTACCGGCCTCTTTCTGACTTGGGCTGGTTCTCACTCCAGCTGTTCCCGGGGTTATCTCTTAGGCAGCCAAGTCTCCCAATCAGTAGGTGAAATCGGCAGCCAACCATCTCCTCCTCCCCAATAACACTGAATTTTAAAATATTAAATTATCCAATCAAGAGGCACAGATTGGAGGAATGGTAAAGGAAATATAACTATCTATATGCTGTCTACCAGAAACTCACCTTAGACCCAGGGATGCAAGGATGGTAAAAGTGAAAGCATGGAAAACAATTTTACATGAAAACAATCAGAAAAGAACAGTAGTAGCTATACTAGTATCAGACAAATAGACTTTAAGTAAAAAACTTGAACAAAATGGGAGACAAAGAAGGACACTATATATTAATAAAAGGGGTGATCTCTCAAGAAGAAAGAACAACATAAACATTTGTGAACTTAATCAGGTCACCTTAAAACACTTGAGGCAAACACTGGAAAAATGAAGTGGAGAAATAGATGCCTCTATAATTATAGCGGGGGTTTTAATACACCATTACCACCATTAGAAAGAACATCTCAACAGAAGATCAATAAAGAAACTGAGACCTTGAATAATACATTACAGGATCTGGACCTACTAGATATATACAGAACACTACACCTCAATACAGTGGGATATCATTCTTCTCAAGAGCACATGGCACATTTTCCAAGATAGACCTCATGCTAGGTCACAGAACAACTCTCAATAAATTCAGAAAGATTGAAATTATACAAAGTAATTTTTCTGACCACAATAGAATGAAACTGGAAATCAGTAAGGGGCAAAAAAAAAGAGATTATGCACAAAGATATGGAAATTAACATACTCTTAGGCAGTGGCCCAATGAAGCTCTTGTGTACGTTGGAGATGTTGGCTGTCCAAAGATGAGCTTGGAAATTCTCTCTGAGGCTGAAGTCACTTCCCTTTTTAAGGTACTCAACTGACTGGATAAAATAATGCTCTTGCTGAAGGCAATCTCCCTGGTTAATCGTAGATATAAACAGCCATCTATGCAGTAAACTCAGTAATGGCTAAAATCCATAAATGTCCTTGTATTACATTAGCCCAGTGCTAGTTTAACCAAACAACTCAGCACAACTACCCCGCCAAGTTGACACATTAACCTAATCATCACAATTGTACTTATTAAATATTAATATCCTTGCCTTCCATAAGGATTGGAAAATGTTTGGTCATTATTTCCTCAAATATTCTTTCTGACCCTTTCCCATTTTCTTCTCCTTTTTGGACACTTATAATGCATAAGTTTGTGTAAGTCACATTATCTTTGACTTTCCTGAGAGCCTGTTCAATTTTTTCCATTCTTTCCTCTTTCTGTTTTTTCTGTCTTTTCAAGTTCAGATGCTAATTCTGATCTCAACCAATTCAAATCTCTTATTATATACCTCTAATGTATTTTTTGTGATCTTCATCTTTTTTTTCTCTATTTTTAAAAAATGTTACATTCAAAAAATATGAGGCCCCATATACCCCCACCCCCTCACCCCACTCCTCCCACATCAATAACCTCTTTCATCATCATGGGACATTCATTGCATTTGGTGAATACATTTGGGAACACTTCTCTGCCACATGGATAATGGTTTGCATTGTAGTTTACACTCTCCCCCAGTCCGCCCAGTGGGTGGGTTCTAATGTATTTTTATTTTAAGTGCCAAGGATGGGAATTGAACCTGGGACCTCATATGTGGGAAGCCAACATTCTACCTGAGCCACATCAGCTCCCACCATTAATATATTTTAAATGTCATCTATTGTGTCCCTCATTCCCATAAATTTTACTTTCCTTTTCAGACTTTCAAATTGTTCTTCATGCTCACATAGTGTCATCTTAATATCCTTTATCTCTTTAGACATATTTCCCTTCAATAACTAGAATTGCTTAAGGAGACTTGTGTAAACATAATTCATTAGTTCATCTAAAATTTTGGTTTGTTCCTTTGGCCAGGCCATATCTTCCTGTGTGTTAATATGGCTTGCATTTTTTTGTTGATATGTAGGCATCTGATTGTGTTGACTTTTTACTGTTCAGGAATTCTCTTTTGTGACTAGTGTTTTTATTTTACAGCTCTTCTTTGAGTTTTGTTTCAAATTTTTTTGAAACTTTAAGCTTGCCCAGCTTAAGTCATCAAAAGAGGGGCAGGGAGCCACTAATGGGGAATAGACCAGATCTAAGTTGTCTGTGAAATGAAAGTGAGTCAAGCTTTGTCTTCTTTCCCTTTCCCTACTGTCCACCAGGTGGCAACCTTTGATAAACCTGAGTTGAATCCTTCAGTTTCCAAGGACCTGCGCTTCTAAGCCAGAGATTAAAAACTGACTTTATGCTGGTTAAACTCACAGAAGAAAAACACAGCCCTTTGATGCACAAACACACTTCCTGAGGAGTAATATGTCCTTTCCCCTCTCCTTTGGCTTCTAAGCCACAGGTTTTAGCAAGGCTGTTTTCCTCAAGGGAGTGATGATGGGCATTACTCCCAGACAGTGCAGCAACCCAGTTTTCCTTTTGACCTCTTAGTTTCTCCATTCCCAGTCCCCCCTGGATGATTTGTGCAGCAGTCTGCTGGTTTGCAGGTCCCAAAGCCAGCTTCCTGGGTTGAATTCTTTGCTTTCTCCCTATTTTGTAAGAGAGCTGCAACCTGTCTGAACTACTTTGATGCCATCATCCAAGAAGCCTAACCACTGATTCTTGTTGCTTGGGTTTCACTTTTGCCCAAAACACTAATTTCTCTTCTTTGGGAAGAGTTGCATCACATACTAATTTTTGCAACCATTCCTCTTGCCCTTTTATGTATTTATATGGAGCATGTCCATCTTCATGTTTATGAAAATTCTGTATACAAGAGAACCTTCAATAATATATTTTCTCATGAATATTTTCTATCATGTACCAACCCATAAGGACTGGAGGCCTGAGGAGGGAAGATACTCTCCTGGGGCCCATTAATGTTAGATTATCATACAGCCCCAAACTCTGTTATGGAACCATTTGTTATGGAACTCATTTGTACCTAAATTTCAACACCTAAGTATGTTTCACATTTTACAGGATAGAAGGGATAGATGATTACTCTTCCCCCATAATCTCTTTCAGTAAATTTAAATTGTTGCTCCAGGGCCATTTACACAAAGTGTGTACCACCAAGGAGGAGATAAGCAACTCCACTTGGTAATTGATGGTCACATTAGAAAATGAGGGAGCAAAAACCCTATGCCATCATAATGAAACCAGACAATATTACCAATATTATTATTTGTAATATTTTATAGGTAATAATGCATGACAAGGTGGGGGTGGGGAGGCAGTATAAAACAAGAATTAGCCTATTGGATTTATTATTGGTTGGCTATTGGGTTTATTATTGGTTCCACTGCTTTCTGTGTTTTAGGAGATAAGAGGAAAACTTAGAAGAATTAATGCATAATGTATGCAGAAGTTTTAATTAACTTGACTGCAAAAGTGTGGAAATGGATAGAGTTGATGGTAACACATAACAGTAAGTAGCAGCTGGTAAATAAATGGGATTGTGGCTGAAAGGATAATCTAGGGGTATAAATGTCAATTTAAAGAAAGCTAGACAATAATCTAGGGAATGAATACAGTGAACCCAGCCACAGATGAGAACTGTCATTAATAGTACAAATGCAAGAATGCCCTTCTGTGAATGAAAACAAGGTAGTGGGAATGTGGAGAAGCATGGGAAAATATGAATAATGTAACCTATAGACTACAGATTATAGTTATACTGTAAAATTCTTGCATTAATATCAAAGATGTATTGTATTAATAATAGAGGAATATGGAAAAATATCCCAAACGCATGCTAGGGATCATAGTTATAATAGTTTCATATCAAAATGAATGTGTGCTAAAAAGAGAAAAGTTTGACATTTCACAGAAAGATAATCCCAGAGATTTTGACTACATGATAAAATTTCAGATACCCTGAGTTTTGTGCTAAGCTCCTAGTTTCCCAACTTCTTTCCCCTGCTTTGAATTTTGTCTCAAAATAAAGTAATCTTTGTTTAAAATACTGGTTAATAAGCCAATCATAGAATGACAGGAGTTTGTCCTATTTTTCCCCATTTTCTGATGTAATAGATTCTGTATACTGGAACTCTTTTCATGCATATCCCCATGTTTCAATTACATGCATTCATTTTAAAATTTATTTCTTCTAACAAATACTTAAAATATCAAAATTTTAGCATTCTCAAAGCAAATCTGCCCAGCATGTTAAAAGTAGTCACAGTTTTAGCTGAATTATTTCATTACTTGTATCCTTGCCCAAATATTATTTTTTGCTAAGTATAGCTGTATACAAATTTCTAGCTACTGCAATGATGTTCCTTGCATAATTTAGCAATTTGTTTCATTTTCTTTGAATCTAGCATTTGATTCACTCCACCCCTTGACATTCTGAACAATGCCCCTCTTAACATTTGTGCACATATACATATCCCAGACCATGCTTTCAATACTTTTTCTACATATCTAGAATTGGGATTGCTTTTTCAATTAGTATTTCTATATTCAACTACCTTAGGAACCACCAAACATTAGCTGCATCATCTCACATTACCAACACTGTACTTTATCCCATTTCTCTGCGTCCTCATCAGCACTAGCTTCTTTTCATTTTTAATAAGCAGTCATTCTAGGGGTTGTGAGGTAGTAATTCACTATGGCTTTGATCTATACCCCCCCAAAGGTCAATGATGCTGAATATCTTTACATATGCTCATAGCCATATGTACAACATTTATGGATAAATATCTATTCAAGTCCTTTGCTCACTTTAATAGAGAAAACTTGAGAAAACCTTCTCATTTCTTTGTGTGCATTTTTCCCACTGTTTCTTTGTTATTACATTGGGACTTAAATTTAACATCTTAAAGCTATAACAATCTCATCTGTTTTTATATCAGTGAAACTTCAATATCATATACATGCTATGTTCATATACCTCTCTATCCCTCCATAGTTAAGCAGTTACTTCACTAATTACTTAATTATATATAAATCAAAAGTCATTGATTTGTGACTTTTCATGCATTTGTAGTTTAGATCCTATAGTATGGAAAATGTGGAATTAGAACCCCCCTCAATCGTAATGACATTTATTTTTACTCATGTCATTTCCTCTATGGGAGATTTTTATTTTCTCATGAATCTTCAATCTATTGTCCAGTGTCCTTTCCTTTCAACATGGACAACTTCCTTTTGCTTCTTGTAGGGCGTTTATAGTGGTCACAGATTCACACAACTTGTATTTATGTGGGGTTGCCTTAACTATCCCTGTTTTCTTCCAATTTCAATTTTTGAAAATTAATTTTATTTTTTATTAGAAATGTTATGGGTTTGGCTAACAATCATGCATAAAATAAAGAGTTCCCATATATCACCCTATAATTAACATGTATTCATATGTAGAATTGTTACAATTCTTGAAAGAACATATTAAAAATTGTATGATTAATTAGTCCATTATTTACAATACTGCTCCC
This sequence comes from Dasypus novemcinctus, assembly GCF_030445035.2. Classification (NCBI taxonomy): domain Eukaryota; kingdom Metazoa; phylum Chordata; class Mammalia; order Cingulata; family Dasypodidae; genus Dasypus; species Dasypus novemcinctus. Next base: position 15,057,374 of record NC_080702.1, on the reverse strand, counting down.
AGAATCTATTGTACAGCTGTATGCTTTTTAGAATTTTATTCCAGTAGCATACATAGAACATGATTTCCCCTTGAACAACATATGCATAGGTAATTCAGTCCTTAATTACATTCACAATGTTGTAATACCATCACCACCTTCCATTACAAAAACATTACACTCCACCCCAATAGAAACCCTGTATAATTTGAGCCTAACTCATTTCATGTCTTGTTCCTATGGGAAACAATATTCTAGGCTCAGATTTTAAGTTTTCTTGTTCGAATTATTTTATACCAGTGAGCTCATACAATATTTGTCCTTTTGTGTCTGAATTTTTTCACTCAGCCTGATGTCTTATATGTCCACCCATGTATCTTCAAAATTCCATTTCTTTTTATGGCTGAATAATATTCAATACATATTATGTACTTATATTTTATTTATCCATTCATCAGTTGATGGATACTTGGTTTCTTCAATCTTTTCACACTTCATGATAATGCTATGGTAATGGGTGTGCAAATATCTCTTTGAGTCCATTCTTTAATTAGTCATGGGATTACTGGATCTATACCTAACTTTCTATACCTAAATTTCTGAAAACTGCCAATATTTATTCCACAGCAGTCACACAATTTTACATTCCCACCAACGATGAATGAGTGTTCCTATTTCTCCACATCCTTTCCAATACTTGTAATTATACATTTTTAAATAGTAGCCATTCTAGTG